>NC_133330.1:311230337-311830337 GCF_042186555.1 Aquarana catesbeiana
TGCAAATACTTTCAAAGTCACCCCAATGCACCTTCACAATCCATGTGTGTTGGTAGCCTATAAAAGGTTTGTAAACCTTTACATATACCCAGTGAAGGGCAGCACGGTGGCTAAGTGGTTAGCACTAGGGTTGTCGGTTCCAATCCCAACCACAGCACTACCTGCCTGGAGTTTGCAAGTTCTCTCTTTGCCTGCATGGGTTTCCTCCAGGTACTCCTGTTTCCTCCCACACTCCAAAGAAATACTGGTAGATTATTTGGATCCTGTCTAAATTGGCCCTGTTATGTATGAATGTGAGTTAGGGATCTTAGTGGGCAGGGACTGATGTGAAAGTACAATTGTCAGGAACCATAAACCAGGTGAAGGCAGAAAATGCAGTTAAAAACCACACCTTTAATGAAAAAGCAAAAAATTACACAGTTTAGGAACGTAGACAAAAACTGAAGCCAGGATTTGGAAGCCAGATCAGGTATTTAGACGAACCGGGGCCAGCCAGAAGCCAGAAGTCAGCATAGTAAGGAGCGAAAACAGTAATGCCGCGTACACACGACCGGTTTTGCCGTCGGAATAAACCCCGAAGGTTTCTCCGACGGAACTCCGATGGAATTCCATTCAAGCGTTCTTGCCTACACACGGTCACATCAAAGTCCGACTGTCTAGAACGTGGTGACGTACAGCATGTACGACGGGACTAGAAAAAGGAAGTTCAATAGCCAGTAGCCAATAGCTATTGTCTCGTACTTGCTTTAGAGCATGCGTCGTTTTTGGTCCGTCGGAACAGCATACAGACGAGCGGTTTTCCCGATAGGAATTGGTTCCATCGGAAATATTTCCATAGGAACACATTCACAGCTGAGGCTGTCAATCCTCTGCTGTGTGTTGGGGGGGCTGTCTCCTGGGATTGTCTAGTGTCAGCACAGACTGTCAAAAGTGAATCATGCAGATAACAGAGCAATGAGAAAGTCGACAGAAATCACACTAGAACCAGAAGTGACAAAAGACAGGACTTCTAGTCAGTGACATCACTTCTACTGTTCTACAGGACATTGCAGAGCAGCAGCTCTTCCTCTGTATTGGTAGGCTGGTCATTCCAGGCACACTCAAATGTAAGTGCAGTACTTTTTTATCATATGGGATCCTTTTATTAAAAGGATCCTTTTAATTTAAAAAAATGGTACACAATGATACTGGTCTGTCTTCTATCTGAGTACACTGTGAGGAGGAGTTGGGCACTTTTGTTTCTGTGACCTTCCATCCAATGAAAGATGAAAAATTGATGTGAAACTGACACACGATGCACCCAAAGAATGTGATAAGAGAAAGATGACTTCCACCACTAAACACACTGCCGCTTACCGACTTCCATTGATCTCCTATCACGAGAGATCACAAGCTGTCAAGGCTGGGCTCCGCCCTTCCTTCTCTGAGCTGGCCGCCCAGGTGTCGGCTAATTGCCAGCTCCCATCTCTCTCCACAGTTACTCAGCTGTTGTTGATATCCTGCTCATCAATCCTGCCTACTTTAGCTGTCCAGTCCAGTGGAGCTCTGCCTTCACCTTGGTCAACAACACAAGAAACATCTCCTGTGTTCCTGTTTAAAGACTGGCTTTGCTGACATCCCTTCTGGCTCCGGATCCTGCTTGCTGTTCCACTACTTTGATCCGTGACTCCTGGCTTGGCTGACTATCCGTTACGGTTACTGAACTTTGGCTATGTTTTGACTACGTTTGTTCTTTTTACTTTTATTAGTAATCAAGTGGGATTTAACTGTACTTCTGCCTCGGTCTGATTTCATGGTTTCTGACACAATCGCTTTCAGCTTAATACCCAGCCCGGGCCTTTGATGAACACAGCAATGATCACAGTGTCTTCCTGGATTGCACCACTCAAAGGAACATATTGCCACATGATCCCCATAAAGAAATAAAGGCTTCCATCTAAAAGTCTAAAATCTCTGTGGTCATTTAATAGGAAAAAAGTATTGTACTTACAATTAGGTAGAATATATAAAGCATAAAAATCAAGCCGGCCGGCTCTTCCAATGCAGCCCGTCACTCCAGGACCTGCATGAATGCGGTGACGTCAGTATGTTGCTCTCCTCTACGTGTTTCGTCAGAACTGACAGCGTCAAGGGTCACAGGCGGCATGCTAACTCACCAACTTATATTCATCTCCATAACAAAAAGAAACCACACCTCACTCTGAGCTTTGAGTAGAGGCCTCACTAACCCCTCCATTTTGGGAAAGGGCAAATGCCCTGAATAAAGGGGAACGGATGGCACTATTGTGTAATATTTAAGATACCAATGGAATAGGTTCACCGCTCACTGTGCAACCCTCAATGGGACCTCATAGAATGACCTTTTACTCCTGCCACACCAATTTGGATCAGGAATAGGTCTAACCACTAGTTGAAGGCACGATTAAATATTGTGTAACTCCTTCAAAGGGATATAAACATAATTTAAAAATTTAAAAGAAAAGAAAAGGTTTTTCTCCACCAGTTCAGCCAACTATAAAAGAATCCGGTCATGAAAAATGGAGAGATGAAACGCCTCAATGGGGAAACCCACCCAGAAGGGCCTAGCGACCTCTAGTGGTGATTTCTCCAGGCAAGAGTTGCAATAATCACCTACGTCTAATGTGGTGATTACCCAAAGGTCAAAATATGTAGATCTCCGGAGCATTATGTTTTGGACATCTATTGACAAAGGACAAAAGATCTGATAATTTAAAGCTGGAATTGGTTGTTTATTAAAGGTCAATCCAACCAACCAGAAGTTCATCCAGTGTGGAGGACTAAAGGTCTCATAAAAAAATATGACAAGAAACCGAACATCAAAATTATTTTTAGTGATAACTTACATGAAAAACTAACAATAATCATAAAGATTATGGAGGAGTGACTATTGCGGATGTAGGGGAAACTCTACTAAGTACAGCGTGAACCTCCCCCCCATACCAAAAATTCTAGATCAAAAGCAACTGATACTGCCATCCCAAAGCTCAGATCGGGTTAACAATGTTATATACATCTTTCAGTAGTCAAGAATTATCTATGAATGCGTTAACATCCACATCTACGTTAAGGCCGAAAGGTGTATAACAATGTACCCTATGTATCCACGACTATTCTTCCCTCACCAAGGAGCTGTCCCTCCAATGTGCACTGAATCTATCTACGCCCAAAAAGAGGTTATTAGCAGGATTCCTATTATGATGTATGGCATAGTGTTTGGAAACCGAATGGTACCTAAAGCCCCTTTTGATGTTATTTAAATGTTCGCCAAGACATGCCTGCAAGGCACATTTGGTCCTGCCCACATACTGCAACCCACATGGGCATTGAAGCAATCCAATGTTCGACAGATATGCTTGATGAGACAAAAATATCAGTCCTCCTATTCATAAATTTGGCCTCATGAACAAACCTAATACCCCTGTTGTTATTATTAATGGAGGCAAAGAATTTGTCTGATTGTGGGCCAGTGCCATCCCACAGGAGGACGTCATCTATACCTGGCCCAAAGGACCAAATGGGGGTTCCTTTCAGAATAGATAATGTCCTCCTCCCACTTGGCCATAAAAAGATTGGCCAGACTGGGGGCGTATTTAGCCCCCATAGCAAATCCTCGTTGTTGGCGGAAAAATTGGTTGTTGAACCAAAAAAATATAGAATGTGGATAAGAATCCAAAGTGAGTCTTCAAAGAGAAACAGCTGGTGATAGAAAAAAACACTTTATTGAAAAAAACCTAATTCAAATTTACCAATTAGATAAAATTGCACCTCCACCACATTCGTTTAAAATTTGACAATGTTGTCAAGATACAGGTAGCTACCACATTCATTCAAACTTCACACACTCATCCTAAACAACTAGATAGAAATAGACTTATATTGTGGATAGAGAAGTGTGATCCTCTAATGGACATTTGATCAATCTGAGGTTATGTTGTTTCTCAGCGCAAAGTCCCTGTGCTGAGGCAATATGGGATCCTCCTAATGTGTACGAAGACTGAAGACTTAAGATAGACTGTGTCTTATAACATACTGGGCTGCGCCCTATCTATTTGAGTGGTCGCACCTGCAACATAACAGAGATCAACTTTACCATATAAGTCTATTTCTATCTAGTTGTTTAGGATGAATGTGTGAAGTTTGAATGAATGTGGTAGCTACCTGTATCTTGACAATGTTGTCAAATTTTAAACTAACGTGGTGGAGGTGCAATTTTATCTAATAGTTGAATTTGAAGATTCACTTTGGATTCTTATCCACGTTCTATATATGTTGCTTTCTGATCTAGAGAGACACACCTCGTGGCCATTCACTAATGAGGTGATGGTGTTTTGCTGCTGAATTGAGGAATTACAGTTAAATATTTCTCTTCAGCTTTTTCACACTATTGTGGTGTAGCTCTTTTGACTGTTTTTATGTTATTTTCTATGTTGAATCAAAAATAGTTATGGTTAGCCGCAAATTCTAACAATTCCATAATGAATCCCTGTTGATTGGGTGGCACGTCTGTTTTATGTTTCTAGATAGTATCTTACAGCTGCTATACCTAAATTATGAGGTATGATGATATATAAGGATGTGACATCTGCTGTCACCAACCACATATCCTCTTTGGGACTGAACCGTGAGAGTAGATTAATAACATGCCGTGTATCCTTAAGATACAATGACATCTTTTGAACGAGGGACTGTAAAAAGAAAGCAATATACTTGCCCACCCAGCACGTAACCGAGTCAATGCCACTAACAATGGAACGACCCGGGGGGCAAGTAAGTCTCTTATGAATTTTGGGCAAATAATACAGAATTGGTGTATGTGGGGCCTTAGATACCAGGAATGCTTTCTCTTTCTTATTAAGGATATTGGAGTCAAAGCCTTTTTGGACCAGCACCTCCAATGTTTTCTTATATTTAATGGCCGGATTACCATTCAAAAGAATATAGGTTTCATTGTCATCAACTATTTTATGCATTTCTTTAAGGTAGTCGCATCTATCCAATACGACTATCCACCCACCCTTATCCGCAGGGCAGATGACTAGGTCCTTATTGTTACAAAGAGAGTCTAACCCATCCTCTAAACTTTTGGTCATTCTGGAGTTCTTAACTTTCATGGATTCCAAGTCCCTCAAAACCACATCTCTGAAAACCCTCAGAGATGGGGCAAGGAAACCTGGGAGGTTAAAGAGGGAGGCATTCGAGAGTCCAGGATGCTAATATTCTGGCTGAATAGACCCTGTCTCCCTGGTGGGAGCTGATGTAAAATGACCTTTTGATATTTATTCTACGTACGTACTTGTGTACATCCATATAGGTTTGGAATTTATTAAGCTTCTTGGACGGAGCGAATTTTAAGCCCTTATCTAGAAAAGATTTCTCTGAGTCTGACAAGGCCCTTGAGTTCAAATTAAAAACTCCAACACCTTTCACATTCTTTTCTTTTTTTGACTGAACTCTCCTCCCCCCTCTAGTTCCTCTTTATCTTCGACGGGGCTTTTTATTCCCTGATTGAACCAGGGAAAACCCCAATTCCCTTGTTCATTAATTCCTATCACTCGATCTGTTGGCCTGGTCTCTCACTGGCCCTTCCCTTGGGCCATAAGCCTCATGATATGTGGCCATATTCAGTTGGGCTAAAACTGTTAGGACCCTCTCTATCCCGGAGAGGAAAAAATAGGTTCTGGGTATCAATATTATAATCATATTCTGGGTTATTCCTCCCATTATCATAGTGGTTCCTATTGTACTGATTTGGACCATAAGTGTACTGTGATTCATAACTGTTATTGGCATATCTCATCGGACCCGATCCTCCCGATGCAAGGGAGGGGTCCCTTACCTGGAATTGATACTGGCCCTGATTGGGTGGATAATTGTAACCTCGATCGTTATTTGAATCCTGTCTGGGAGGGGGCGGATGATTCCATCCTGGATTCCTTGGATATTGTCCTCCTCTGTTCCCCCCTGTTGTTCTATATGGTGATTGGTGCAAAGGACGTCTACCCTTTTTCTGGGATTTTCCAGGGTTCTGAGGTGCCCTCATAGGTGAGCTGTGTGGTTCAGCCCGTATGGGGAAATGTCAGACCTCTGAAGCAGCACCCAACCCAGAATTATCACCCTGGGTTATAGCCTCCATCTTTGAGTCAGTTTTCGCTAGCTGCCAGCTTCTTCTGCCACTCAAATATTGACAGTCAGAACGATCCTTCTCATCTAAAGTCAAAAGGAAATATAAAAAATATCCTGTGAGCAGTAAACCTATTCCATTGGTATCTTAAACATAACACAATAGCATTTAACTTAATATAGTCAGGATATTTTTTATACTTCCTTTTGACTTTAGATGAGAAGGATCGTTCTGACTGTTAATAGGTTGTGAGCCGTCTGTTCCCCTTTAGTGAGGGTATTTGCCCTTTTCCAAAATGGAGGGGTTAGTGAGGCCGCTACTCAAAGCTCAGAGTGAGGTGTGGTTTCTTTTTGTTATGGAGATGAATATAAGGCGGTGAGTCAGCATGCCGCTCGTGCCCCTGGACGACGTCAGTTCTGAAGAAACGCGCATTGGGCTGCATTGGAAGGGCCGGACAGCTTGATTTTTATGCTTTATATATTCTACCTAATTGTAATTGCAATACTTTTTTTACCTATTAAATTACCACAAATATTTTACACTATGGAAGCCTTTATTTCTTTATGGGGATTGTGTGGCAATATGTCCCTTTGAGTGTTGCAATCCAGGAAGACACTGTGACCATTGCTGTCTCCATCAAAGGCCCGGGCTCGGTATTAAGTCAAAAGCGCTCGTGATCTCCAGTGATTGGAGATCATTGGGAGTTGGTAAGCGGCAGTGTGTTTAGTGGTGGAAGTCACCTTTCTCCTATCACATTCATTGGGTGCATCATGTGTCAGTTTCACATCAATTTTTCATCTTTCATTGGATGGACTTTATTTGTGACATTCATTTTTCATTTTAAATTTTTCAATTTTGTCATTATATTTATCTATCAATGATTCAGGAGTCTAGCGCAACGTAATTATTGAAAGGTGTATGTTTTGTGTGTATCTCACAAGAAGTTGCAGCTTGGTTTCACATTTTCAGCTTGATTTTTGATAGCGCAGTAATTTTAATTTGTTTATAATGAAATGTTGTCTTGCACATTCAAGGTGCTGTCATTTAGAAGAACCATTGTTTGATTAATGAAGAGTTTTTGGATAAAAGATATTTGTCCTGTACTATGCTATTGTCTATTGGCACGCTCATTAGTCATATGGTTAGGTGTTTGCTCCCAGACATTGTCACACTGAATTTTTCTCGTGTCACATTGGGTTAGCACAGCGGGATACTGGATAAGGAATTGTGTTCCTGGTTGTGAAAGGGCTGTGCGAAGGCAAGTCATTATCACCCACTGCGTACCAGGTAATCCAGACTGAGAGTCACAGCAATGGAAGAGCATCACGCTTAGCTGAAATGTCTTGTGAAGAGGAGCTGTTAGCCTACTGAACTTTGCAAATGGCAAGGGTTACAAGAAGTCAACATCAAAGGAGAAAACTTGCTTGAGGACTGCAGAGATGAGATCATATCAATGGCTTTAATTCCTGATAAAAATAACATGACCTTGTGTCACTGAAACTGTTCAGTGTATAATGCATTTCAAGAACTCCAAGCAGAACTCCAACTCTAAAGCTGAATCCCAGCTATGAATGTTTTTGCATAGTTAAATTGGTCTAGCTTGGACCAGTAAGTATACATATTATATACCTGACCAATCCCTGAGGAAGAGGAGAATCACTGTACTACAGTGACCATTGCTATTACAGCGATCCTTCCTGTCTTCCGGGTCCTATGCCGAGTGGCTGACCTGCTGCCTGACATGGGCACCGTTCAGGGAACATGCTACATTTTTTCAATGAATACATAGCATTCTCTGATTGGACAGGGTGGAGATGTCACAATCTGCACCTCATCCAATTGGAAAATGCTTTTCATTCTTTGATAGAAATGCAAGGCATTCCCTGAATGGTGGGAGACCCCCTGTGGTTACTATGCAACAGGACAGCCTCTTGGCACAGGATCCGGAAGACAGCAAGGATCACTGTAGTAGCCACTGCTTCCACACATCTGCCGTTCAGAGAACACTCTGCATTTTCCTTAATGTATTCAAAGCATCCTGTGATTAGATGAAGTGAAAATTGTGATGTCACCACCCTGCCCTTCTACCTCATTCAATCAGAAAACACTTTGCATTCATTGAGAAAATGCAAACTGTTCTATGAATAGCATTTGTGCTGAGCACAGATGAGAAACCTTTATATATACACTACAGTGCCTTGAAAAAGTATTAATACCCCTTGACATTTTCCACATTTTGTCATGTTACAACCAAAAAACATAAATGTATTTTATTGGGATTTTATGTGATAGACCAACACAAAGTGGCACATAATTGTGAAGTAGAAGGAAAATGAAAAATGGTTTTCAGAATTTTTTTACAAATAGATATCTGAAAAGTGTGACGTGTATTTGTATTTAGCCTCCTTTATTCTGATACCCCTAACTAAAATAAAGTGGAACCAATTGCCTTCAGAAGTCACCTAATTAGTAAATAGAGTCCACCTGTGTGTAATTTAATCTCAGTATAAATACAGCTGTTCTGTGAAGCCCTCAGAAGTTTGTAAGAGAAACTTAGTGAACAAACAGCAGGCCTATGAAGGCCAAGGAACATACCAGACAGGTCAGGGATAAAGTTGTGGAGAAGTTTATAGCAGGGTTAGGTTTTAAAAAAATATCCCAAGCTTTGAACATCTGACGGAGCACTGTTCAATCCATCACCTGAAAATGGAAAGAGTATGGCAAAACTGCAAACCTACCAAGACATGGCCGTCCACCTAAACTGACAGGCCAGGCAAGGAGAGCATTAATCAGAGAAGCAGCCAAGAGGCTCATGGTACCTCTGGAGAAGGCACAGAGATCCACAGCTCAGGGTGGAGAGTCTGCCCACAGGACAACTATTAGTCGTGCACTTCACAAATCTGGCCTTTATGGAAGAGTGGCAGGAAGAAAGCCATTTTCGAAGAAAAACCATAACAAGTCCCATTTGCAGTTTGCGATAAGCCATGTGGAGGACACAGCAAACATGCGTAAAAAGGTGCTCTGGTCAGACGAGACCAAAAGTGAACTTTTTGGCCTAAAAGCAAAACATTATCTGTGGCGGAAAGAAGAATGGGCAAAAATGTCACTCTCTAGAGGTGCAAAGCTGGAAGAGACATTCCTAAAAAGACTTGCAGCTGTAATTGAAGCGAAAGATGGTTCTACAAAGCATTGACTCTGGGGGGGCTGCATACAAATGCACGCCACACACTTTTAAGATATTTATTTGTAAAAAATTATTAAAAAAAATGTATCATTTTCCTTCCACTTCACAATTATGTGCCACTTTGTGTTGGTCTATGACATAAAATCCCAATAAAAATAAATGTACATTTTTGGTTGTAACATGACAAAATGTGAAAAATATCAAGGGGTATAAATACTTTTTCAAGGCACTGTATGTAGTAGAGCAGCTGCTCAACACGCTAGAAGGAAAACAGCAAGGATCGCAGTGGTCCCCATCCCGCCTTGTTCGATCAGAGAAAACTTTGAATTCATTGAGAAAGTGCAAAGTGTTCTCTGAAGAGTGTTCATGCTGAGATTGAAACCCCCAGGTTTACTCTATGTAATTGGATAGAGGTTCAACATAGTATCTGGAAGACAGCAGAGATCACTGTGCTAGCAGTTGCTACAACTGTGATTCTCTGCTTCCACAGGGATTAGCCAGGTATTAGATATGCATGCTTTTTGTAATGGAGTGGGGAGGGTTTTTTGCTGTCTGGGTCCCTATTAGAAAGATTTCCTCTTACTTCCTGTGTGCTTATTGGGAAACAAAGTGAAGGGAAATTTCTTAAAGCATTTATAAAAATGCACAAGGTTTAAACTCCCTTATACCCCCAGCATGTAGAGCAATGTTATGGATAGGGTGGGGAAGGGTTATAACTTATGTCAAGTTTTCATTGCTACCTATGTCACTGTTGGGGAAATTCACCCTCTCTATTTGTCCTGATTATAATTGTCATCCCAACAGAAAGTAAGGGAAAAACTAACATTAAAGTTGTAGCAAGAACAGGAATAGGGGAAATCTCCCAAATGGGGACACCATTTGTTCTGTTAACTCTAATAGATGGGAATTTCCTTCACTTGGAGGGGATTGCCAGCTATTTCCTGCTGCATCTCCGGGACGAAAAGTTAACCACTTGCTTACTAGGCACTTAAACCCCCCTCCTATCCAGACCAATTTTCAGCTTTCAGTGCTCTCACACTTTGAATGACAATTACTCAGTCATGCAACACTGTACCCAAATGATTTTTTTGTCCTTTTTATCATACAAATAGAGCTTTATTTTGGTGGTATTTGATCACCTCTGGGTTTTTTATTTTTTGCGCTATAAATGAAAAAAGACCGAAAATTTTGAAAAAAAAATGCATTTTTCCTAATTTCTGTGATAAAATTTTGCAAATTCGTAATTTTTCTTCATAAATTTTGGACACAATTTATACTGCTACATATCTTTGGTAAAAATAACCAAAAATTTGTGGAAATTATTTGGTCTGTGTGAAAGTTTTAGAGTCTACAAGCTATGGTGCAAATCATAAAACAATTATCACATCTGATACTGGTGGCCTATCTCATTTCCTGAGACCCTAACAAGCCAGGAAAGTACAAATGCCCCCCAAATAACCCCTTTTTGGAAAGTAGACATTTCAATGTATTTAGTTAGAGGCATGGTGAGTTATTTGAAGTTGTATTTTTTTCCCACAATTCTTTGGAAAATTGAGATTTTTTTTTTCTCCACAAAATTGTCATTATAATAGCTTATTTCTCTCACATGGCATGTGTATACCACAAATGACACCCCAAAATACATTCTGCTACTCCTCCTGAGTACTATGATACCACATGTGTGTGACTTTTTCACTGCCTGGCCACATACAGAGGCCCAACATGCATGGAGCACCATCAGGTGTTCTAGGAGCATAAATTACACATCACATTTCTCAAGCACCTATTACACTTTTGAAGGCCCTGGAGCACCAGGACAATGGAAACACCCATAAAATTACCCCATTTTGGAAAGCTAACACCCCAACGTATAATCTATGAGGCATAATGAGTCTTTTGAACGGTTCATTTTTTTCCAGAAGTTTTTGAAAAATGTGGAAAAAAAAGATTACTTGTGGTTGTAGTAGCGCAGTTGTACACAGGAGGATAGCACTGGTCCAGGCAGCAGGCAGGGACTTGGTCAGCAGCGGCGAACACAATTGTCCAGGCAGCAGGCAGGGTTACTGTCCATATAAAGTCCAGGGTCAGTGCAGGCAGAGATATTGTCCGCAGTGCCAAAAATATTGGTCCTGGTAGTAGGCAGGTCCATGTGGTGTGGTCAGTGCGACAGGCAGAGGCATGACAACAGTAAGTCCTACAGGCAGAAGTAGGGCCTTGTTCAGGACAGAATGGGGACAGGGGTAGAGGCTTCTCCCACCCAAATCTCTTTGAAGCCTCCGAGTCTCCAGACCCTAATCTAGGATTGAGAAAACAAAAAAAAATGTTTTCTTCATCCAGAAAAACAATTCTGGAGCCCCTCACATATGTGAGACCCCTGTGTTGAATCCCACTAGTCCAGTATCAGGGTACAAGATCAGTCCAAGAGGCAGGCAAATATCATGGTCAAACAGTGCAAGGTCAGTTCCAGATTAGGCAGATGTATGTACAGAATCATTAGGCAGAAGCATGGTCAAATAACAGTCCAGGGTCAGTTCCAGATCAGGCAGAGGTATGTGCAGAATCGTTAGGCAGAAGCATGGTCGAATAAAAGTCCAGGGTCAGTTCCAGATCAGGCAGAGGTATGTACAGAATCGTTAGGCAGAAGCGTGGTCAAATAACAAGCCAGGGTCAGTTTCAGAGGAATCAGTGGCATAAGGGGTGTGAGGGTAAATTGCAGGAACGGAGGCTTACGTTTACCATACTTCACTAATAATTTAGTGAAGTATGGTAACGACGAAAACATTCACCTACGCAGAGGCCTTGTTCAGAAGGACATTGTGCACAATAATAAGATGTGTCTCTTCTGAATCCTGCTCTGGTACACACTTTACTTTTTTTTTTGCTGTCGTTGGGCTGTTGGTTTGGGAGGGATCTTATCGGGAAAGTGGCGTTCGGAGAGTCGACTTAGAACATCTGATCGGATATTTTCTGGTGGGCCGTTCAGGAATGTAAGGGCAGTGAAAACTTCCTCCTGGTAGCCAAGGAAGCGTTTGGGGTTTTGGGTGAAGTTACGATAAATGACATATGAATTGTAGATGGCCAAATGAAAAAAATAAATTGCGACTTTCTTATACCAATGGTATGTCCGTCTTGTAGCAAGGTACGGTTCCAGCATCTGGTCATTCAAGTCGACTCCCCCCATAAACAAATTATAATCAAAGATGCATTTAGGTTTCTGTATGGGGCCATTTCTTCTGGGGATTTCCATAAGGTATCATCGTGGATTGAAGACAACATGTACACATCTCTTTTGTCTCTCCACTTCACTGCCAAAATCTCATTGTTTCGTAGACTTGCCGTTTCTCCTTTTCTCAATTTCTTATTCACCAGACTTTGAGGACAGCCCTTCCGGTTCTTTTTAACGGTACCACATGCAGGCGTCTTCTTCCGATGAAGGTTGTGGAACAGGGGCAGAGATGTGTAGAAGTTGTCTACATACAGGTGGTAGCCTTTCTCCAATAGGGGGTATGTGAGGTCCCAAACAATTTTCCCGCTTGATCCCAAGTAGTCTGGGCAGTTAGGGGGGTTGCAGCTGGGTGTCCTTCCCTTCGTACACTTTGAAGGCATACAAGTAACCTGTGACTCAGTCACATAATTTGTATACCTTCACCCCATAGCGGGCCCTTTTACTGGGAATATATTGTTTTATTTTAAGCTTGCCACTAAACTTAACAAGGGACTCATCCACACATATGTTTTTGTCCGGGGTAAACAGCAGGGGGAATAGTGCAGAAAAATAATTTAAAAGTGGCTGAATTTTGAAAAGTCTGTCATAGTTTGGGTCATTTCGGGGAGGGCACTGGGTATTGTCATTGAAATGAAGAAACCTCAATATCATGAGGTATCTGTTTCTGGGCATTACCTTGGAGAATACTGGCATGTGGTGGAGGGGGTGGGTTGACCAATAGGACAGCAAAGTGTTTTTTTTGTGAGTCCCATGTTAAATGTGAGCCCTAAAAAAACCTTCAACTCCTCCACCGTTAGGTCTCTTCACTCATAGGGACGGGCATAGTAGGATGTTGGATTATTCAAAATGAATTGCTGTGCATAAAGGTTGCACTGAGCCACAATATTTGACAGCATGTCCTCGGTAAAATTAAATAAAAAAAATCTATTGGGGAAAAATTCTCTGTGTTCACCTGGACTCCTGGCTGGGCAGTGAAAGGGGAAATGTTGGCTTCTCCTGAATTAGGAGGAAGCCACAAAGGGTTCTGCAGGGCATAGGGAAGACTGGCATGGGTCCTTGGCCTTTCTTGCCGAGGCACTGCGGTGCTGGTGGATGGCACTGCGGTGCTGGTGGATGGGACTGCGGTGCTGGTGGATGGGACTGCCATGCTGGTGGATGGGACTGCCGTGCTGGTGGATGGCACTGAGGTGCTGGTAGATGCCACTGCCTCCCCACCAAAACGCCTTCGTTTGGCGGGCCGAATCTCTTCCTCTTCTGAGTCACTCAGTGTTCCACTACTGAGGACTGGCTCATAATTTATGTCTGACTCAGAATCGGAGTTGGAAAGGGAATCCAAAAAAGAGAGCTCCCCGTTGCTCTCGTCGGCCTGGGACAGTATTTGGTACGCCTCCCCGGCGGAAAAGCTTCTTTTGGACATGGTTGCTAAGCCTGCACTGATGGGCACTGATGAGGCGGCACTGATGAGCACAGATGGGCACTGAGGTGGCACAGAGGGGCACTGATGAGGTGGAACAGATTTGCACTGATGAGGTGGAACAGATGTGCACTGATGAGGTGGAACAGATGTGCACTGATGAGGTGGAACAGATGTGCAGATGTGCACTGATGAGGTGGCACTGGTGGGCACTGATGAGGCGGCACAGGTGGGCACTGATGAGGCGGCACAAGTGGGCACTGATGAGGCAGAACAGGTGGGCACTGATGAGGTGGAACAGATGTGCATTGAGATGGCACAGATGTGCACTGATGAGAAAGCACAGATGTGCACTGATGAGGTGGCACAGCTGGGCACTGATGGGACGGCACAGATGGGGCAGCACAGATGAAGCGGCACAGATGGGGCAGCACAGATGGAGCGGCACAGATGGGGCGGCACAGATGGAGCAGCACAGATGGGCACTGTTGAGGCGGCACAGATGTGCACTGATTGCACAGATGAGCACTGATTGCACAGATGTGCACTGAGTCACCACAGATGGGCACTGATTGGCACAGGTGGGCACTGATGAGGTGGCACAGGTGGGCACTGATGAGGTGGCACAGGTGGGCACTGATAAGGTGGCACAGGTGGGCACTGATGAGGTGGCACAGGTGGGCACTGATTGTGCAGATGTGCAGCTGGACACTGATCACCGCTGGGCAGACAAGTGGGCACCAATTGGCACAGGTGGGCACTGATTGGCACAGGTGGGCACCGATTGGCACAGGTGGGCACCGATTGGCACTGTACTGATGGTGCACTGTACTGATGGGGCACTGTAATGATGGGCACTGTAATGATGGGCACTGTGGGCACTGTAGGCACAGTAAAAGGCACAGTAAAACTCATAGATCGCTGACAGATCTCTCTCTCCTCACACGTTGTTTCTGTGTGAGGAGAGAGAGCCGGCAATGAGAGATGTTCTCAAATGTTTACATTTGAGATCATCGCTCATTGGCCATGGCGATCGCGCTGTAAATGGCCGCTGTGATTGGCCATTTACAGCGATCTGTGATTGGCTGTGTCCAAGGGACACGGCCAACACAGAATTTTCCCGTTGTGCGCTCGTGAGCGCGCATGGGGAGCGAGGAAAGGGGAGGCCGTCATATGACGGCCTCCCGGGAATTGACATCCGCGCTGTAGCCATCATTCGGCTACGGCTGGATGTCAGGTGGTTAAGGGAAGTCCCCTCTACGGGACACGGATAGCAAAAAAAGTGACATGGGTTTTAACTGTTCCCTACTTCAAAACTAAAACAAAGGTTTGGGCTATATATACATGAAGCATTACCCTGGAGGAGTTGCAGGTAACAGGGTTCCCCACTGCTGCACAACCAAACACATAATATTTTCTGCTTCCATCCAGACACAATGAACAGTCCTTGAGCATTGTTTTTGTGTTTTTTATTAGGGGGTAATAACTTCAATGGGGTTAAGAATTATGGGTTGTCCAACTCGAAAGTGACAAAACCAGGGACAACGTCCTCCCTTTGTACAACTCTGGTTGATTCTTTTGTATAGCTCCAATTGATCCTCTGTACAGGCTAACAGCCTCTGTTAGATTAGCAACAGCCCCTTACAGGCTAGGACCTTTCAGTCCCTTTTAGAAAGTAGCACAATGTGTTGTGAACTGCATTATGGAGTACCTCCAACTCCGCTGTAGACACTGGTCCCAGCTCTACTCTACAGGAAATGCTAGCCCACCTGGCTGCCTCTTCACCAGCCCACCTGGATGATTTTCCTCACCAGTCTACCCGACTGACACTCTGGAGATCTTCCAGGGCAAGGCTATAGAAGACTTAAGCACACTGCTGTCTTCAAGAGAGACCTGCTACATGTGGCAGTCTATCCCCTTGTAAGTTCCTGCATCATGCTGTTGTACACTTACTGGCCTCTCCCTGCTCCTGCTGCCTCTCAGGAAAACCTCCTTCCAACTTCTTCTGTGCTAGGATCCTTCCAGATCAGCCACCTGATGCCTGGCCCAAGGCTCACAACAGTCTTCTCAGCACTGCATCTCCATCTTCTACCCGACTCCCTTGCCAACATGGCTCATCCATATTTAAGGGCTCACTAAGTCCCCTACCAGGCCCACTTTCTGGGGGTTGGCTAAGGGTCCCTAAATATGCAGAACAGCCCCTCCTAGCCTTCGCCCTCCAGCTTCCAGAACATTTTCCAACATTCTAGAACCAGGGGGAAGCACCAGAGAGCTGTCTGTGTGAGTCATGCTGTCCTGAACCTTAGTAACCCTGACCCAATTACAGAGGGTGCTACATACAACCTTTTTGGGGTGCTTTTGATTAACAGTCATGTGGTTAGGGTTGATTTACTACAGACAAGTAGGATGTGCACCTTGCTACAATCCCCTGACCTTAGTGAATGTGGTGAAATTTAACTTTGCAAAGAATACCCAATCACGTGCAAGGGAAATAAAAAAAAAAAAAACACAGCAATTTGCTTGCACGATTGGATGATGGAAGTCAGAAAAGTTTCAACCTCATTCACTAAGCTTTGTGGAAAATTCACTTGCAAATTGCAACCCTTGCAAAGTAAACTGCTTATTTGCCTTTAGTAAAAAAATTTTAGTAAAAATTAGTATTCCTTGCTTTTACCCATGTTCCATGCACTTCACATGGGATAGGTATTTACCCATCTCAACATCCAGTTTATTTTATTTATTTCACAATATCTTTTGAAGCATCTTCGATCTCAGAGCATTTTCTCAACCTGCTGCTTAATTGATAATCCCCTCAGTTCTCCTGCCAGCACCATCCTCCCAATAACAGACATAGCGAAAATAATTACTGGTTTGAAATGGCCCGTTCCTTCCCGTACTGAGCGGTAACTATCTGTCCCGCCAAGCCGGCTCATCACCAGCTAAGATAAAGACAGGATCACAAACTTATTAATTAAAATTACGGCAAGTCTTCCGCTATTGTGCTAATTGTGTTAGAACTCCTCCTTAGTTTAGTGACAGTATATGTAAAGCCTTTATAAAGCTTAAAGAGAGTCTACAAAGAGGAAGAAATAATTTAACAAAAATATTGTTTTTTCCAGGCAGTTTTTTTTTTTCCATTCAGAGATTTTCCACACTCTAGGGGCCACATATTAACAGATGTAGATTTAAAAAGCAGCGTATGATGTTTTGCCAGAAAAACGCGATAGTGATAAAAGAATTAGCGGGGAGTTTTTTTTTTTTTTTTTTTTTACTCCTAAAGCTATCAGTATTTTACAAGATGATCCTTTAAATCTTAAAAAAGGAGAGAGATTCAATCTTTTCTACTGAATATATCTTTTTCTTTACCCTAAAGGCAGTTATGAACTAAAGTGTGCTCCCTGCTGAGGCCAAGCTGGAAACTTCTGTAAACATGTATAACAATAAGATACATTCATTTTCGGGAGATAGCAATTACTTTGAATGCAGACGACAAGATGGAGAAAAAGGACTGCATCACAAGTGAGTTCTTAGGTCTCTTTTTGTTGGGGATATGTGACATCTAAGATTATTTCTGCCAGCGCATTCATATTTTTTTCTATTTAATATATCTATATATAAAAATAAAGTAAAATAAAACTTGCCTAAAGCATTTCTATGGTAAAATCATATATTCATTTCCACATTGTATTGCAATTATTTCTAACCTATCCCTATTAATCCGAATGATCTTGTAAACGTACCTTGTGACGATCCCCACACATTTTCCTTGAATTATGTAAGAGCCCTTTCACACTGAGCCGCGGGCAGCGTTAACGGTAAAGCGCCGCTAGTTTCAGCGGCACTTTACCGTTGTTTTAACGGCGCTATTCGGCTGCTAGCAGGGCGCTTTTAACCCCCGCTAGCGGCCGAAGAAAGGGTTAAATGCGCCCGTGTAGCGCCACTGCCGAAGCACTATGTAGGTGCTTCGGCAGTGATGCCCATTTATTTCAATGGGCAGGGGCGGTGAAGGAGCGGTGTATACACCGCTCCTCCACTGCGCCAAAGATGCTGCTTGCAGGACTTTTTTTAATGTCACGCCAGCGCAGCGCCCCAGTGTGAAAGCACTCGGGCTTTCACATTGGGGTGGCAGGGGAGGCGTTTTTCAGGTGCTATTTTTATCCCTTTAGTGCCTGAAAAATGCCTCGATGTGAAAGGGGTCTTATACTTATTCACTATGCCCTGTGAGTAGCACTGCTATGTCACACATTTCACATAGCCTGCCTAACAGTGGCGGCTGGTGCTCCATTTTTGGGCAGGCAGCAAATAAACCAGCCGCCACGCCCCTCCCTCCCAGATTCGGTCGGTCGATCAGTCAAACCCCCCCTTCACTCGCTCATCCGCCCACCAGCCCCGCACTTACCCCATCTAGGTCGCGGACAGCTTAGGCTCCTTCCTGCCTCTCCTCCTCCTCGGCGGCTTCACCCTGCGTCTCCTCCTTCTTTGCAGCTTCCTCCTTGGCGGCCAATATGATTGCTTTTCCTCTCAGCCAATCGGGGTGTATACAGAACTGAGAAGGAGGAGGAGGGGAGGAGCTTTGATACACTGACACTCTGCTCCGCTCTGCTGAACCAAGCTGCTGTCAGGGAGAGGGGAGACATGTCACTTTCAGTACAGTCCGTGTGAATGAGTGTCCAGGTCTGGGGTAGAAGTAAACCTGAACACATCTTTCAAAAACCGGACTGTCTTGGAGAAAACCGTACAGGTGGCAACCCTAGATCTATTGGAGCCTTTTTTGCCCTGCACCTGTAATCACCCGCCCTTACCTGGAACTGAGAATACACCAGGCACACGTTAAAAGGTTTCAGTGGCCCTGTAGAAAGAAATGGTGAGTTAAACAAGTAGAATACCAGTAAAACAAATAGAGTTTGTCACTGTTCCTTCCCCACAGCCTCACTTGACATGGCCCAACCAGAACCCACTAAGCCGGTGCGGAGGGACGATGATACCACCAATACTAACATAGATAATGTTAAAGCCAAGAACAATACTAACACCTACTGTAACTACTACAGTGCCTTGCAAAAGTATTCATACCCCTTGAAATTTTCCACATTTTGTCATGTTACAAGCAAAAACGTAAATGCATTTTATTGGGATTTTATGTGATAGACCAACACAAAGTGGCACATAATTGTGAAGTGGAAAGAAAATGATAAATGGTTTTCAACATTTTTTACAAATTAATATCTGAAAATTGTGGCGTGCATTTGTATTCAGCCCCTCTATACTATGATACCCCTAACTAAAATCTAGTGGAACCAATTGCCTTCAGAAGTCACCTAATTGGTAAATAGAGTCCATCTGTGTGTAATTTATTCTCAGTATAAATACAGCTGTGCTGTGAAGCCTTTAGAGGTTTGTTAGAGAACCTTAATGAACCAACAGCATCATGAAGGCCGAGGAACTCCTTCTAACTATCGTGTATCATTTTCGACCCACTATTTCATACAAATCTTGATCTCCCTCAAACTCTGACGTAATACTTTTAGTTACACTTATCTTCTTATCTTGACTCTTTACGTTTGCTATACTAATAACTGAAATCATAGCTTCGGTTATATACGCTAAAGGAAATATTGCTTCGTAAGATGATCCTTACTTTATCTCTTGTCTCATACTTTTCACCAGAGAAGCTTTACTATTACTTTATATTCTTATTGTATTGTATTATCAGGTATTATTGTTATATTTTGAAAAACATAATCAAATATTTTAAAAGAAAAAAAAAAAAATATCCCAAGCTTTGAACATCTCACGGAGCACTGTTCAATCCATCATCTGAAAATGGAAAGAGCACAACTTCAAACCTACCAAGACATGGCCGTCCACCTAAACTGACAGGCCAGCCAAGGAGAGCATTAATCAGAGAAGCAGCCAAGAGGTGGCAACTCTGGAGGAGCAGCAGAGATCCACAGCTCAGGTAGCTCGGGTGGGAGAATCTGTCCACAGGACAACTATTAGTTGTGCACTAGGGATGAGTCGAACCCCCCCGGTTCGGTTTGCACCAGAACTTGAGAACAGGCAAAATGTTTGAGTGAACATTCGAACCCTATTAAAGTTTATGGCCATAAAAAGCGTATGGGGACCCTTGTCCTGCCCTAGGAGACATGTATCAATGCAAAAAAAGTTTTTAAAACAAAGTTTTTTTCAGGAGCAGTGATTTTAATACTGCTTAAAGGGTAAGTTCACCGTTACAGAAAAATCTGTAAGGTGAACTTACACAGGACCCCTACCTATCAGGAGGTACGTTTAGAAGCATTGTAATTGGTCGGCGCCATCACATGGGTGGCACGGAACAATCAGAAGCCGCGTAGCCCATGAGAAAGATGAGAGGATTTTTAAGCACCTGAGCCATGAGGCAGCTATACTGGGGCTCAGAACGGGTGATCGCCGCCATACAGGTCAGTGGGAACGGGGGGGAGGGGGGGGAGGTGGAGGTCGTGTGTAAGTTCACCTTACAGAATTTTCTGTAAAGGTGAACTCACACTTCAAAGTGAAACAATAAAAATGAAATATTCCTTTAAATATCGTGCCTGGGGGTCCTCTTTGTCTGCCTGTAAAGTGGCACATCTGTGCTATGTGTAGAACAGTTCCGCAGCAAAATGACATTTCTAAAGGAAAAAATGTATTTCAAACTTGCTTGCGGCTGTAATGTATTGCCAGCTCCCGGCAATACAGATAAAAAATCAAGGAAAAAAACTTTTTAAAAAATTGGTGTGGGGGTCCCTCCAAAATCCACACCAGACCCTTATCCGAGCAGCCTGGGGAGAAAAGGATGGGAAGGGGGCGGGCGAGTGCCCCCCTCCTGAGATACCAGGCCACATGCCCTCAACATGTGGCCTGGTATTTGGGGTCCCCCCAAAACACCTTGTCCCCATGTTGATGGGGGCAAGGACCTCTTCCTGACAGCCCTGGCCATTGGTTGTCGGGGTCTGCGGGTGTGGGGCTTATCGGAATCTGGAATCCCCCTTTAACAAGGGGGCCCCCAGATCCTGCCCCCCCATGTGAATGGGTATCGGGTACATTGTACCCCTACCCATTCACCAAAAAAGTGTCAAAAAGTAAAATCCACAATAGAGTAGTTTTTGACAATTCTTTTATTAAAAAAAAAAAAAGTGTCCCGCGATGTCCATCCATCTTCAATCACGCTACCCGACAGACCTGAAAAATAGAAAAACTAAATGAAAAAACTCTGCCTCCATGGGAGGCATCTGGCATACACGGATGATCCCGCCCCATCATGTGACATCAGAAGGGGCGGAATCACCCCGCCCTTGCCTATATAACAGCTGTCACAGCCAAGAGACAGTAGTCGCAGATAGGCCTCCCATCAATGCAGAGTTTTTTTTCTTTCTATTTTTCAAGTCCATCGGAGGGCGTGATTGAAGATGGCTAGCCCAATATGGATGTCCTATATACTTGTGATTTATCTTCCTCTCAGGATAATGTTGTGGGCCAGTAAAGGGAGAAGGAGAGACAGGGAAGGCTCCAATAGTGAAGTATGTTCAAATATTTTATTTAATAGACAGCAGAGTAAACTGCGGTACTGACATAGAAGCAGGTGAAGTAAAATACGTTTCATCACGAACTCGCCACTTGTTTGTATTTTACTTCACCTGCTTCTTTGTCAGTACCGCAGTTTACTGTGCTGTCTATTAAATAAAATATTTGAACATACTTCACTATTGGAGTCTTCCCTGTCTCTCCTTCTCCCTTTACTGGCCCACAACATTATCCTGAGAGGAAGATAAATCACAAGTATATAGGACATCCATATTGGGCTATAGGTAGTCCGGAACCAATAAGGACACAATACCCAGAGAGATTGCCTGTAGGATATAACACTTGGGCCATCCCTGTCTATTTGTTTTATGCTGTTTACCTTACAGCAGTAAGGTAAGGGACCATCACACCCATAGGTGTAATAGCATTGTAGATTTAACCATCGCAGTCACTCTGTCACTTTTTGCTAAATGCAAAGTCACTTTGTCACTGCTGCTAGATGCAATTTTTAGCACTTTAATTCACCAGCAAATTTTCTTCTCTGAAGACACCATTCATCTATTTTGAACTGTCATTTGTTTACAAATGTATACATTTTTGCTACATTATTGATGTTTAACATTTTTTTTTTTGCACTTTATTCATAGACATTTTTATGGTTTACATATGCAAGTTTGCACAGTGAATTTCACTTACAGTCAATTTACATTTGGACTTTATATGTATATTTTGTGCACTTTACTTACTGTTGCAATTTATGATATCTAGTGTCATGCTTTATATTCAGCACTTTATTTGACCACGATAGCATTTGTTTTGGAGTGCAGCACTGTATTATATACTCTGCACTGACTGCACTGTCTATATAGTCTACACTGAATGCACTGTATTTATATATATATATATAGATATATATAGCTATATATATCTATAAATATATATAGCTATATATATCTATATATATATATATATATATATATATATATATATATATATACACACTGAGCAAAATTATTAACGCAACACTTTTGTGTTTCCCCCTATTTATCATGAGCTGAACTTAAAGATCTACAACTTTTTCTATGTACACAAAAAGCCTTTTTCTCTCAAATATTGCTCACAAATAAATCTGTGTTAGTGAGCACTTCTCCTTTGCCGAGTTAATCCATCCACCTCACAGGTGTGGCATATCCAGATGCTGATTAGACAGCATGATTATTGCACAGGTGTGTCTTAGGCTGGACACAATAAAAGGCCACTCTAAAATCTGCAGTTTTACTGTATTGGGGGGGGGGGGGGGTCTGGGAGGTCCGAAAACCAGTCAGTCTCTGGTGTGACCACCATTTTCCTCACGCAGTGCAGCACATCTCCATCGCATAGAGTTGATCAGGATGTTGATTGTGGCCTGTGGAATGTTGGTCCATTCCTCTTCAATGGCTGTGTGAAGTTGCTGGATATTGGCAGGAACTGGAACACGCTGTTGTATACATCGATCCAGAGCATCCCAAACATGCTCAATGGGTGACATGTCCAGTGAGTATGCTGGCCATGTAAGAACTGGGATGTTTTCAGCTTCCAGGAATTGTGTACAGATCCTTGTAACATGGGGCCCTGCATTATCATGCTGCAACATGAGGTGATGGTCGTGGATGAATGGCACAACAATGGGCCTCAGGATCTCATTACGGTATCTCTGTGCATTCAAAATGCCATCAATAAAATGCACCTCTGTTCGTTGTTCATAGCATATGCCTGCCCATACCATAAACCCACCGCCACCATGGGCCACTCGATCCACAACATTGACATCAGCAAACTGCACACACACACAACGCCATACACGCTGTCTGCCATCTGTCCTGTACAGTGAAAACCGGGATTCATCCGTGAAGAGAACACCTCTCCAAAGTGCCAGGCATCATCGAATGTGAGCATTTGCCCACTCAAGTCGGTTTACGATGACGAACTGCAGTCAGGCCGAGAACCCGATGAGGACGACGAGCATGCGGATGTGCTTTCCAGAGACGGTTTTTGACAGTTTGTGCAGAAACTCTTTAGTTATGCAAACCGATTATATCAAAAACAATACTAAAAACACTCTACATTTTGGAGTCCTTTCCAATATTGTAATAGCACTCTTGTCAGATAAAGTCAAATGACAAGCTTGCATATACAGTTTATATACGAGTCAATAAAAGCGAAGGAAATCAATTATAACTTGTACAGTGATTTGTCCAAAACACCATCCACCAGACACTTCACCACGTGAGGAATTCTCCCCCTTGGGGGAACACTCACCAAAAATACAGTTGTAATGCGCCTTTAGTTATAAATTGCTTCTCCACCGCTCCAACCAAAGCTTCCACCGAACACTAGTCATGCTATACAGGGCTCCAGTAAAACCATGTGAAAAAATAATTTGTCCAAATAGTGTAATACTGCATAAAAGTTTTAAAAAACCAAAGAACCGCGCTTACAAGTTAAATGTACAAAATTCAAGTAATCTTGGAGCAGTGATAAAGTCCGATGTGCAAATATATTCACCCGGCAAAAAGGTGGAAGAAGGTGTCCTGGTCAGATGAGACCAAAATTAAACTTTTTGGCCTAAAAGCAAAACGCTATGTGTGGCAGAAAAGTAACACTGCGCATCTCTCTGAACACACCATCCCCATCGTGAAACATGGTGGTGGTAGCATCATGTTGTGGGGTTGCTTTTCTATAGCAGGGACAGGGAAGCTGGTCAGAGTTGATTAGAAGATGAATGGAGCTAAATACAGGACAAAAAACCTGAAGAGAAAAAAACCTGTAATGCCGCGTACACACGGTCGGACTTTTCGTCTACAAAAGTCCGACAGCCTGTCCGACATACTTCCGACGTACCTTCGGCGGACTTGCGGCAGACTTTCTTACGAACGGACTTGCCTACACACGACCACACAAAAGTCCGACGGATTCGTACGTGATGACGTACACCGGACTAAAATAAGGAAGTTCATAGCCAGTAGCCAATAGCTGCCCTAGCATGGGTTTTTGTCCGTCGGACTAGCACACAGACGAGCGGATTTCGGGGTCCGTCGTACTTACGACGTAAAGATTTGAAGCATGTTTCAAATCTAAAGTCCGTCGGATTTGAGGCTAAAAAAGTCAGTTGAAAGTCCGGAGAAGCCCACACACGATCGGATTACCAGCCAGCTTTAGTCCGTCAGCGTCCGTTGGACTTTTGTAGACGAAAAGTCCGACCGTGTGTACGCGGCATTAGAGTCTGCAAAAGACTTGAGACTGGGGCAGAGGTTCACCTTCCAGCAGGACAACGACCCTAAACATACAGCCAGAACTACAATGGAATAGTTTAGATCAAAGCATATTCATATGAAATATGAATCCAATTGAGAATCTCTGGCAAGACTTGAAAATTGCTGTTCACAGACGCTCTCCATCCAATCTGACAGAGCTTGATAAATTTTGCAAAGAAGAATGGGTAAAAATGTCACTCTCTAGATGTGCAAAGCTGGTAGAGACATCCCCAAAAAGACTTGCAGCTGTAATTACAGCGAAAGGTGGTTATACAAATTATTGACTCGGGGGGGGGCTGAATACAAATGCACGCCACACTTTTCAAATATTTATTTGTAAAAGATTCTGAAAAAAAATTATAATTTTCCTTCCACTTCACAATTATGTGCCACTTTGTGTTGTTCTATCAGAAAAATCCCAATAAAATGCATTTGAATTTTTTGTTGTAACATGACAAATTGTGGAAAATTTCAAATGATACGAATACTTCTTTAATATACTGTATGCACAGGCCCGGTCTAACCCTTGGCCAGTGGAACACTATTTCAGCCCTCTAAGGCTAGGCCCCCGATGGGCAGGGCAAAATGCATCAGGGGGCGTGGTTTGCAGAGCAGTGCTGACTGAGGCTGCTACATATACATGTACTACAAGGATCAGGGTGGGCATGCAATGGTCTTTCTGCTTTGACTATTTCAGTCCTGCCGGTGATGGGGGTCTTGTGTTGGAGCACTCAGTTGTATAGTCAAAATGGTGGCCGAAAGTCTATCTGATGTCTCAGATTCTTGCCCCCAGCAGTCCTTCATTGTCCAGTGAAAGGATTCCTCCCTCTCGAGCCAGCATTCTTTAGCTGTAATAGGCAGTGGTACCTGGAACTCTCAGGAAGCTGGATCAGCTCTGGAAGAGTAGCTCAGCACATGGTCCTGGCACTGATCAGAAGAAGACAGTCTCTATGAAGCAACATAGGACTCTCGGGCTTACTCAGCAGCAGCAACAGCAACAGCAACATTTTCTGTACACAGTAGTACAGTACTCACAGTAGTCAGTAGCAAAATCTCTGTGCAGGCAGCCCTCAATACTCAATCCTGCAGAAATCTATCAGCCAGCAGGATGTGGTATGGTACGCAATTCTTTGCAGCCCTATACAGAATTCCAGTTGCTTGTGGGTCTCTTGAAACTCTAAGCACTCTTCTTTGGTTCACTACATGCTATCTCCCCCCGCTGCATACCTTAAGGTCTTGTCAACATAAGGGGACACTGCTCCACACTGTCCTGCTCTAAAAACTCAACAACCAATCAGAATCCATCTTGTTCAAGGCTGCCAATAACTGTCCCCCTCTTCTCCTGCTGCTAGGGGTGGGTCTTCTTCACCTGCAGAGTCCAGCCTTCTCTCTTCCTGCAGCTGCTCATTAAAGGGGATAGAAGAAGAGAAAAAAATCCCTTGCTACACTTATTTTGTCAGTGCCACTGGGCTGCATTTAACCGCTTCAGCCCCGGAAGATTTGGCTGCTCGATGACCAGGCCATCTTTTACTATTCGGCACTACGTTGTTTTAACTGACAATTGTGCGGTCGTGCGACGCTGTACCCAAACAAAAGTTACGTCCTTTTTTTTTTCCCACAAATAGAGATTTCTTTTGGTGGTATTTGATCGCCTCTGCGCTTTTTATTTTTTTACAAACAAAAGAAGATCGACAATTTTGAAAAAAACACAATATCTTTTACTTTTTGCTATGATAAATATCCCACATTTTTTATCAAAAAAACTAATTTTTTCCTCAGTTTAGGCCGATATGTATTCTTCTACTTATTTTTGGTAACAAAAATCACAATAAGCGTATATTGATTGGTTTGCGCGAAAGTTATAGCATCTACAAAATAGGGGATAGTTTTATGGCATTTTTATTTATTTATTTTTTTACTAGTAATGGCGGCGATCTGCGATTTTTATTGGGACTGCGACATTATTGTGGTCACATCGGACACTTTTGACACATTTTTGAAACCATTCACAGGGAAGGGGTTAACACTAGGGGGCAATCAAGGGGTTAACTGTGTTCCCTATGTGTGTTTCTAACTGTGCGGGGATGGGACTCTCTAGGAGGAGAGAGAGATCAGTGTTCATACATAGTATGAACACACGATCTTCCTCCTCTCCCCTGAAAGAACCAAGATCTGTGTGTTCCCGGTTCTCGCTCTGTCACAAGCGATCGCAGAAGCCCGGGGGAGCACTGTTATTTAACAAACTAAGGGGTTGATCTACTAAAGGCAAAAAGACTGGGCTCTCTGCAAGTGCAGTTGCTCCAGATCTTAGTAAGTGAGTAGAAGCTACACTTTTCAAAGAATAGCCAATCACATGCAAGCAGGGGCAGACTGACAACTCATGGGGCCCCCAGGCAATAGGAGATTATGGGGCCCCTGGGCAATAGGAGATTATGGGGCCCCCGGGCAATAGGAGATTATGGGGCCCCCAGGCAATAGGAGCTTATGGGGCCCCCAGGCAATAGGAGATTATAGGGCCCCCAGGCAATAGAATATGGGGACACACAGTATACACACACACACATACAGTATACACACACAGACACACAATATACACACACAGAATACACATACAGAGAACACATACACACACTGAAAAGGTGCTGGAGAGGCAGGGCAGCTATAATCTTGGGATCTTTAAAAAAACACAGATTTTTACATACTGTCCCTTGTTTTATTGAGGCTGGCAACCCTGATGGGGCCCCTTAGTGGCATGAGGCCCTCGGGCAGTGCCCGAGTGCCTGAATGGGCAGTCCACCCCTGCATGCAAGGAACATAAAAAAACTGAATATTTGCTAGCACATTATTGGATAATGGAAGTCAGCAGAGCTCCCCCTCATTTACTAAGCTCTGGAGCAATTGCACTTTGCAAAGTGCACAGCCTTTAGTAAATCAAACCCAAATAGTCATCAAGTTACAATTTAGCTCTTTAAGCATACCTAGGTAAACACAGTTGAATTGCCTGAATTATCATTATGTATTTATGTATTCATTATTTTAATTAAAAATGTTCCCTTTATTTCTGCCGTGATAAACAGTACCTATCTTAATTCAACAGTTTACTGTTATTGAATTAAAATAAAGAAGATGGGCTTTTTTAAACCTTTCTTTAATTTTGTAATTCAAAAATGAATTTGTCTTCCAAAATAATAATATCTCAGCTAGGGAAATAGCAAGCTAATGGCATATAGTGACAGGAAAATTAATAAATGCCAAATTTAAACACTTACAAAACAATTTGTCAATTGAAAAATGTCATAAACCATAAAGAGTTCATTATTCAGAATGACAAAAAATGTATAGTTCAGTGACAATAATTTAATGTGTGGGTGAGAAAAAGAGAAAGAAAGGGAGGAAGATATACGGCAGAAAAAAATAAAAATAAAATAAACATAGTATGAAAAGAGTAACATGCATTTTCTGGATCATAAACCTTCCAGTATGTGTGACCCTTGAACTGCATTCAACTGTCAAATGGTCTTGTGGTGGTGGATCGCTAAGTAGACAAGGAAAAATGAACAAGTGTCAGAGTCAAAGTTTTGCCTTTTCGGATGTCAAAAAAAACAAAAAATAAAACAGGCAGTCACGAGGCAGCATCTCCTGCTACATGCCTGTTAGCCTTTCACAGAGCGACACATATGTAAAAAAAGCCCTGACAATGCCTCTAAAAATCCATAAAACATCCTTTGTAAACTGCTAGCCTGGAATAAACTACATTGTATTTCACTCTTCTTGGTCTTCTTGGTGACACTGCCAGTTGCCATTCTGTTTGCACAAACTAGGGTTATGGGAGGTATGCTTTTTGCACAAAGCGACATTTGAAACACATTGCATAAAATGCAGGAAGGTAAAAAACCTTGAGCCTTTAGATTCCATTTTAGGGATCATTGGTCTATCACTGACCATCATATGGCATTTTGGAACACCTCCTAAACTGTAGCTCCTTATGACTAACATCTGACTCTCCTGTCAAATATTTGTACTTCTAAAAAATTTTTTGCTGGTGACAGAAGAGAAAAGTGTGGAACTGTTGCCTACAGCAACAAAAGAGTCAATTTTTCATACTCCATCTGCCTGCCTTTGTGGGATCAAGATTTTGTTCCCCTTAAGAGGCAAATTTGACCACTATGTAATCCACTAGCACTTCCTATGGACACTTCCTCCAGCTTCATACTTGAATTCAAGCATGTTCTTCATAAATATAAGCCAGGAGAATTTGGAATGTAATCAGAACTAAGCCAAAGTATTGACTGAATCTAATTGGATAACTTATGGACTCTATTATTCTCATGTCATCATTCTCCACTTCTCAATTTAGACCCTGTAGACATAGATGAAGTTCTGCTGACCTCCATAAGTATCAGAGTGCCATCTTATATCCATTTTTAATTATAATCTGACCTAATTATCCACACTTTCATGACTCAAGGATAAGAAAGTGCAAAAGTAAATTAACCTCTTATTGATATGTAAAACCATATTTGAGCTTCAGTACTCTCTGGTCTTCCCGGCGCCAGCCTTCCTCTTATTGTAATAGTCTATAAAGTTATCAGTCTATTACTTTCATCACCGTAACTAATTTACTAATACTTTTTTTGTTCTTTTGTCTGACTGGCTCATTAAATGAAGATAGCTTCTACAATGCAATCTCTTATTTATCGAATGTAACTAACAAGATTTATGTATTTCCTTTAGAACACTCAAAAATAGGTTCAAGAGTTGACATGTTCAATTTAAAATAAACTGTTTGGCTCAGAGTAAATTTTTAATGTCAGGCGATAGATCTTCGTTGAGTACAGTAGGTCATGATGTATTTCTCTAACATGGAATATATTTAAGTCGGAACTGACATGATGTAATGGGTAATCTATCTGATTCTAGACACAGCTGCAAATGCTGTCTATGTAATGCCTTAATTAATAGTTGCTATATCTGATTAAGTGAATAATGCATATGATTTAATGGCATTGTTCAGTATTAAGGTTAAAACTGAAAAAGGCTATTTATCTTTTTTTTTTTTTTTAAAGAGGACCACTACTCAAATGTTAATTTGAAGCCCATCTTCAAGCAGGTCCAGAAGTAAATCTCAACCTTCCTTCCCCCTTTCTGAAGAGTGTTCCTCTGTTATTATTTTTAATTTACCTTATTCAAGCTTTGTATCTTCTTAGCTTTGTGTCTTCATCCCAGGTGCTCAAAGCATAGGACAGTGACTGGATCCAGGTGGGTGGGAAGATATTCAGAAAAGTGGTGTGTGGGTGGGGCTATTAAAAAAGGGGTGGTACTGGACATTGAGAGCCTGTAGATTTTTTAGCACAAAGGGAGCTGGTATAGAAATGGGAAGGGGCATGTCTCAGTCCCAATTTGTACAATCAAAATTTCATTGCCCACGGGACTTTAACGAGTCATACCCCAGAAGTATAAAATATAAGAAAATGTATTATTCCAAAAACAAAAATATTACATACATTTAAAAACATACTGTCAAATATATTTACCAACAGTGAGAGTGTATAAGTATACAATATTGAAACAATAAGTATTATTATTATTATTATACACAATTTATATAGTGCCAACAGTTTACGCAGCGCTTTACAATGTAGAGGAGGGACAGCACAATTACAGTACAGTACAATACAGAAGGGACAGGAGGGCCCTGCTTGTAGAGCTTACATTCTAAAGGGAGGGGGTGGTGGTACAAAAGGTAATAGATGTGGGGAATGATTGGATGGGGGTTTTTCAATAGTTGAAAAACTTCCATCAACATGGATAATCTGTGCTACTGTTCTCTACGCATTCATGTGGTTATAATTTCTGGGGTATGTTTGTGATACTTAGGAGTAGTGGCGGCTGGTGCTCTATCAGTCGAGGAAGGGGCGGCAAACAAACCTGAGACATCTACCCCCCCGGTCACTCCAGCCCACCAAACCACATATTAATTTGCTAATGTCACACAACTGAGTGGGCTCGGGGTGCAGTGTTCTGCACCCCGAGCCCACCCTTTTTTGAAGCCAATTAGAGTCTCAGGCTCCAATTATGTGCTTAAAAAAAAAAAAACCCTTGAAATCCATCTGTCCAGCATGTAGGTTAGGGGTCAAGTGCATGAATTAGGGGGGCGCCCCTTATGGAACGGTCGCCACTGCTTACGAGAGTTCAGATAAGCAGCTAAAAGTTTTCAATGTTTCAAAGTAAGTCTAGTCAAATGTGACAAATTACTACTAGCTACAGCCATATAACATACAGTAGGGTTATCCACAAGGTGCCTTAATGCATTTTGGATGAGAGTGCTGCCTCCCAGTTACAACCACTTGTTGCATCAGTTATGGGGGTGCCACTCTACCTGCTGATTTTACCAACATTTTACATGGCAGGCAATCAAGCAGAAGGAATAGGAAGGAACAAGAGAAAAGTGCTGTTTAATAAAAAAAAAACTTTTAGACAAAATGAACTATAAAGTCTATTCTCTGACAGTATTCTGTTAACATTATGACAAGTTTGCCATCAAGGGTTTGCTTTGCTGCCACAAGTAAAAAGCATTTTTTTTTTTTTTTAACCAATGTCACAACATATAGGTAATTGTTGTTAAAGGTTGCCACGCTTACATTGTGTGCTCACTATCAAATGGCTGTTACATGATTCTAGAGTTTGAAAAAGCACAGGTCAGTCAGATAAAACCATTTATAAAAAGCTTTTACAGGGATTCTAGCTGCTATTAGTTAAGTATCAGTATAGAATGTACTTTTAAAGTTGACTATATTTTCAAGGCCGGCACTTTGGAACAAATTTGATGCTGTAAAGCAAGAGAGAAAAATCTTTCATGTTGTAAACAGTATTGACTGCTAGTCAGTTTCCCTTATACTCTTGCAAATTCTTGAAGTAGCCCCTTTTTTTTTTTTGTTTTGAAGGGGGGCTTTATTTATATACAGATTGACGGTCTTTAAGCAAGCATGCCCCTTCTCTTTATGCTCTGTGCTAACACAGGTAATGTCTTTTCTCTAATATTAATGAATACCTACACTGTACACAACAAACAATAATGCTGTAAGTATGAGTGATGTGGCCCCTAGCAAACCCATTAATGGCCCTTGTCTCTTTATTCTCCTTTCTAAGGGCCAATTCACAACAGTAAAATCCCGCGCGTTGCGTTGTGGCGCAACTTTGACATTTGACAGTCTATTCATTTTGATGAGATACAAATTGCACTGGAACATGAAAAAAGTAGTGAAATTACTACTTTTTCAAGACACACTGCAACAAACTGCATGGTATTGTGCGCTGCATTTGCTAACTGTGTCCGGAGGGCCATTAAAGATACATCGGCACCTGCATGCAGATTGCAAGGCCAGAAAATTCACTGTGGTTTGGGAAACATACACGGAATGTACCTTTTTCGCACTGTGTTTTGGTGTGAACTGGCCCTAAAAGCATTTCCTCTGCTGATGCGGAATACTAGTTGTTTTTATGGCAATTATATAGAGGTCCCTAAACTACATTAATATCAAAACATAATTTAAACAAATGTATTTTCCATATGCTTTTAACTATTTGTATAAATTGCTGGGTAGGCAGAAAGTGCTGGGTCCCCTGTGTTTCTAGACCCCATAGTAATCATATGATCTGCTATGGCTATAGTTAAGCTCTTAATAGTATTCATTTCTCTTTAGTTGGATATAATTTATGAGATTGAATATAAATTAGGTTTTCTGCTTAAAGGAAGAAAGTGGAAAACCCCAACACCGCTGCCTCTCTATTTAACCTTTCAGATGTCCCACTTGGAATCCCTTACAGATCAGGTACTTTGATCCAAGGCTGCCAGCAATGCTGCTTGGTTTTCTTTATATGTATATACAGCCTGCCTTCAGTAAGGTATCTGATACTGAAAATCCTTTGAAATGCAAAAAGCTGCATCAGCGAACAAAGTAAGCTAATAAGACCAATGCATTGGATAACTAATGACTAAGCTACTGTTTTTTTGTTTGTCTTCTTTGTCTCAATGGAAAGATCACCCTATGTTTTCTGTTCAAAACACAACTGGAAGTGAGAGGAAATCTTTTCAAAGTGAAGGAAATCCCCTCTTAGATAGGTAAAACAGTATATATGGATTATATATGGTATATATGGTATTTTCCTCACTTTAATTACAGGGACAATTTCCACCAGAAAAAATATAAAGAAGTGAATCGCCCCATTGGGGACACAGTCAGCAATAAAAACCTTACAGCAGGGGTGTCCAGCCTTTTGACCTTCCTAGGTCACATTGGAAGAAGAGGAATAGTCTTGGGTCACACATAAAATACACTCACAATAAGGATAGCTGGTGAGCAGTAAAAGTCAGGCATATCGGGCAGAGAAAGAACGGACAATTTAACGATCACTGATATAGATAATGTACCTATCTGAGTTATAAAACTTCATTCTTTTTTTATATTTTTTATAAGATAAAACTTATAACAGTCCAGTAAAGAGACACTGTCAATTTTTGCTTTGGCGGCATGTGTTCGCTAAGTGTAAACGTACGTTACTAGACTTTCGGTGGTTATACCAGGATAACGCCCCTCTCCGACTGCCTTCTAGGGTTCTCTCAGGCTCTCCCGTCTCATCGGGAGATCTGAGTGACCAGCCTGCACATCCACTGGCTGGCTGGACAGCCAAGCAAAGCTGGGATTGGCTTTGATCGGCTGTTCATAATAGTAACCCAGACGCGATGACATGACATCCCTTCCATTTTACTCCCAAACCATCTCCACCACTATTTAAAAATTGAAAGAGTTCAAAAACCCCCAAAAAGGTCCGTACTGGAAGTAGTTAAGTAAGTTTACTATTTTGTGTTGAGCCGCATCTATAGCTGTCTTGGGCCGCATGCAGCCCCTGGGATGCAGGTTGGATACCCCTGCCTTACAGGGTCCCTCCCTACTTTAGAGCAGCCTTTTTCAACCAGGGTGCCTTCTGAGTTCTTCAGGGGTGCCTTGGGAAAATGCCTAAAAAGTTGCCCCAAACTGACCAAATATTGTCAACAAGTGGATGGATCAGGTTTGCCTTCTTGCTAAACAAAGCCACAGGTTTTTATTGTGCAGCCCTAGAACCGTGGGCACTGTGTGGGCCAAATGACAGTGTCTAAGAATAACCAAAGATATCATAGGTAATATAGGTGATAAGGTGGGCATCAGGTGCCTAAGGACACCCTTGTTTGCCCTTCCTCTGCTCCTCTCTTTCAGTACTGGGGTCAAGTTAGCTAAGTAAAGAAGAGAAAACACTAAGTACTAGTCATTCTCAGTGTGCAAAGGTATATTTGCTTTGTAAGATAAATCACCTCTAATTTTGGATGTTCTATGTGCATGTTGCAATATGTAAAAATATTAGTTTTGTTTTTTAAACTTTAGAATGTGGTGCCTTGAGTGCATAATTTTAAAGGGTGCCCTGAGTGAAAAAAGGTTGAGAACCCTTTTTCCCTACTCTATCCAAAAAAAAAACTTTTTTCTTAAAACAGAAGTAAACCCATCCATTTACCAGTTTCAAAAAACTGTTTTGTTTCCGGCACGTGCCGGAAATGTAACACTCCCATTGGTTGTGCTCTCAACCAAACTGTCAAATCATCCAATGGCTGGTGTCATAACTGATCACATGTGCAGCATCATGGCAGTTGAAGATTAAACATAGGCCAAGATGGCAGCTTCCTTGGCTGAAAACGATAGGGGGGCTTACTTACACTTTAAGATACACTTGTAAGAGCATGCCCCCCTAGCACCCAGCTGTTAAGCCAGTTCTTTTATCTAAAGGGACCCCACCTGATGTACATGTTTTCATGGACAGCGTGCCGAAACCCTAAATCTGTCCCTCTGGTTCCAATGTACAGATACTTCCAGGGTTCCACCTCTCAAGTCATTGGCTTAGATCAGAGTGCTCAGATCTTGCCACAACAAAGGCCTCTTGTGACACCATGGGTACAGGCAATGTTCTCATATTATGGCCGGAGCACCAAAGGATGATGTTTTATTTCATCATTCTAAGAGTTTCTGACAATGGGTAGTTCTCAGATCTTTTGTCACAATCTAAAAAATATCTGTATGTATGGTCAACTTATTGGCAGGGGTCCGCAACCTTTTCCACATTGAGTGTCAATTTACCAGCAAATAGGGTGCCTGTGCACAATGAAAAAAGAATCAAAATGTGCAGCGCAATAAAATGGAATTAATAAACCATAATGCATTAATCATATACAATAAATCCGACCCCACGCTGATGAAGTCCCCGCCTACAGGACATAACGCGTACGGGGGGAGGAGTCATGTCTGACGTCACCCGCGGCCATCTTGTAGGTTGGAAACAACCGCTCATGTGTCTATGTGGTAGGAATTTTGTATTTTATATGCTGCTAATAAATGATTGTATACAGAGAGCACTAGATTGTTCCATTCTTCTCTTTTATATGATTTTATACTGTGAGGATCAACGGCTTTACTCATATATTACCATCACCCCAGGAGTGGGTACAAGGCTTTGTAACCTGTTTCAGGTCGAATATATGAGGTGAGAGCCTTGGACTACCTGTGGTGGAGGGACCTCAATCACTGCTGCATTGTTTTGTCTGCCTGATTCACCTCAAGAACTGTTGTTATTGGACTTTTTTTTCAGTGCTTTTACTGCTATCATTTCCGGATTTATTTTATATGATTAATGCATTATGGTTTATTAGTTCCATTTTATTGCGCTGCACATTTTGATTCTTTTTTCTGTCTATGTGAAGGGTTATTTTGAATTACCTTTAGTGTCAGCTTGCAGTTTAGTTATTTGGGGATATTTGTTGATCTGCGCTGAATATTGTTTTAATTTTAAATTGCCTGTGCAAAATAGCATGGTGTAGCCATACAGTATTTTCAGCATTTGCGCTCATTGTTGTACTGCTAATAGCAAGTTAAACTATAAATTATGTTACTTCTATAATAACATATGCACACACAAAACACGTTCATATTTACTGGTAATGTGTACTGAACAGTAAGCCAGAATTACGGTTTCAGTGTGACCGCTGCTCCTGTCTATTTCTAAGTTTAGTTGTGCTATGTCTGACCAGCAGGATGCCAATTTCATCCATACGCATGGTTCTGAATTATCTGTTGTAAGTTGGCTTCAAGATGAACTTACTGTAACATTGTCCTCAGGTGTGAAAAATCTGTTCGCACATGGATGTGAATCTAAATGCAGAGACAGAGGCAAAGGCCATCTGGATTTATCTGGTAAACTCAATACACGGCAGACTAGTGTAAGGTTTACTGGCTTGCATCCTATTCTGATTAATGCATAGTTGCACAGTTTCTCCATTGCAGCATCTTTAATATAATAAACCTATGTAGCCATGGTGTTAGCACTACTGACAAACGATCCGCCAAATCACCCCACTGCCAAATTTCATGCATCCTTTCCAGAGACAATGAACAGCCTTTTGCAAGCTTTGTTTTTGTTGTTTTATTGGGGGGTACAACTTGGATAGGGATTGGGATTGGGGATGCCCATGGAATTAATCATTGACATCATATTTACAGAATTCAACATATTTTGAACGAAGTTAGAGCCTGAAGATTGAATGTGCATATTTGACTAAGTATAAATTTTCTCCTGCAGCTCCCTGCAGACTGTTACTACCTCTGCATCTCAATGCAGACTGTTCCTCCCTGCATCTCCATGCATACTACAGTTCCTAAGAATTCTACATCCGTCACCATGTGAGGGACAGAAACATCACTTTTGACCGTGTAAAAGCAATGGTCTTAGATCTCTTCACCTCCTGCACAATCTTGTAGTTGCTAATTAAAGTATGACACATCCTCTTCTATTGGGTAGTATGAACTAACTCTGAATAAACCCCTCTACTGGCTCTGGTGACTCGCTGCTACTAAGCTTGAGGCCTGCAGAACCTATTCCCGAAGGCCTAGTAGGTTAAAGTCAGTATTGCAGCGATATTCGGCCGCTAGCGGTGCGGTTTTAACCCCCGCTGGCGGCCGAAAAAGGGTTAAAATCCCTCGTACAGCGCGGCTATAGCCGCGGTATTACCGCGGTATAGCCGCGCTGTCCCATTGATTTCAATGGGCAGGAGCGGTGAAGGAGCGGTGAATACACCGCTCCTTCACCGCTCCAAAAAAGCGGTTTGCAGGACTTTTTTCACCGCCCTGCCTGCGCACCGCTTCAGTGTGAAAGCCCTCGGGCTTTCACATTGAACAAACAGCGGAGGCTGTTTAGGGGCGGTTTTCAGGCGGTATTTTTAGCGCAATACCGCCTGAAAACCGCTCCAGTGTGAAAGGGGCCTTAATGTCCTTAAACCCAGACCAGACTTCACTTTCCGGCACCTGGAGTGGCTTGGGGACATGCAGAAAATCCCAAACCATGTCATCCTCCCACTGTCCCCGTGAGCTATCAATGATGTTCATGGTCTGGGTTGGTACATAAGGATAATCAAAGCCCCACTCCAAGGCAACCCTCCTTTGCATTTTCCCCTGGAACCTTGAGAGCCGGGGTAGCTCTGTAACTTTCCCTCTTCCTGGCAGGACACAGGCATCTGGGGCCTTCATAACCCATTGTGTGTAGGTGGGTGCCCTGGTCTGGGTTGTGGATGGCTGATTATAAAAAGTTCTGCTGGAATGCACTGGGATCCATGCTGGGGACTGTGGTTTCTCCAGTGTATCAGGTGGGGTATCAACAGAATCTCCGGTCTCCCACTCTTCCTCACTGGAGTCCTCTTCAGGAGAAAACCAAGAGAACAGCTTCTCCACTGACTCGAACCGCTCCAACACTCTGGGTGAACCCCAATCTATGACCCGGCCCTCGCTTACTACATCCAGCTCATCTGTAGTTACTTCCTCCTGCAGCATGGACTCCTTCCAGATGGGCACAGCAAGGGTCTTATTGGAGGCCGGCTCTTCAGCACTGATCCTGGATGGTTGCTATGGACAACGACACTAAGCAACAATTCTGAATGTGGTTGCTATGGGCAACGGCATTTGGCAAAGTCAATTTTAGAGCAAACATAGTCTTTTTCCCTAGTTGTACCCCAAAACTTGGCAAAACAGGGAAAGTCTCCCTTGGCTTTTGCAACAAAAGGGGGGGTTTTCCGGCGCTCCGCAACATGTGATGTCTAAGGTAAATAGTACAATGGTAGCTATAATAGCACATTAAAATAAGACAGGTAAATTCTAGAATGAGGAGGCAGCCATCCTCAGAGGGTGTCCATTACCTCTGTTGACAATCAATGTTGAAAAAAGGAGGGGTGTGGAGGCGCCAACTGTGGTAGCTTGTTTATGCAAAAATAAAAGTTAGTGTAACAATTACACTTACTGGTTCGCAGGGTGGAGGTGTTTCTTTGAGATTTAAAAGTGTCCTGGGATGTGCTGTGATCTTGTTTCCGGCTCGGATTTCATTCCTTCAGGCGTCTGGGTGTGGAGTCTGTACACAGGCTGAACCACTGCATCCAGTGCATGGAAAGCTCCACGCTGACCACTCTGGAGTGCAGAAGAGGAAATGACGTCACTGATGCACAGCAAACATCCAGGCTGGTGTTGGGGATAATGCAGAGATAGTACAGGCTACGTGCTTGGGGCTCACAGCTCCTTCTACTGGCCTTTAGAAAAGGCCAGAAACAAGATCACAGCACATCCCAGGACACTTTTAAATCTCAAAGAAACACCTCCACCCTGCGAACCAGTAAGTGTAATTGTTACACTAACTTTTATTTTTGCATAAACAAGCTACCACAGTTGGCACCTCCACACCCCTCCTTTTTTCCCTTGGCTTTTGCGGTTGCTAAGGGCGACGTCCAGCAGGTTAACCGTGAAGGCAGATCTCAGTGGGACCTCCAAGTGTAGCCATAGTGTTAGCACTACTGACAAATGATCCGCCAAATCACCCCACTGCCAGATTTCATGCATCTTTTCCAGAGACAATGAACAGTCTTTTGCAAGCTTTGTTTTTGTTGTTTTATTGGGGGGTACAACTTGGATAGGGATTGGGATATGGGATGCCCATGGAATTAATCATTGTCATCATATTTACAGAATTCAAAATACTTTGAACAAAGTTAGAGCCTGAAGATTGAATGTGCATATTTGACTAAATAAATCTTCAGGAGAAAACCAAGAGAACAGCTTCTCCACTGACCCGAACCGCTCCAACACTCTGGGTGAACCCCAAACTATGACCTGGCCCTCGCTTACCACATCCAGCTCATCTGTAGTTACTTCCTCCTGCAGCATGGGCTCCCTCCAGATGGGTACAGAAAGGGTCTTATTGGAGGCCTCCTGTTCAGGGATATCAACCGGAGGCTGCACACTGACTCCTGCAGCCTCTGGGCCCCTGGCCAGGCCGCGGGTCTTCACAGCAGACTCTGCTCCTCTTATGTCCCGGAACTCTGGGGTGGACGCACCTGTTGGACGCTCCTCTCCATCACTGGCGAGTGATCCTCGGCCCTCTCCCTGGCCCTCCTAGTGTCCTGCGGCGTGCAAAGTCCTGTGAGCATATGAATAGTATAATACCTTGATTCCTGCTGCACCGGCCCTAAGCGGGTTAGTGGATCCCCACGGTGACTGCAGCGGGCCCAGGCACTGATCGATCGTCGGTAAATGGCATCTGGAGCACAGCATACACAGCCGCTCCACTCATAGGCGTGCGCAGGGGGTGTGCCAGTTGTGCCTGGGCACACCCTAATCACTACACGCAGTGCCAATTCCCCCTACTGCCCAGGCTTCCCCCATGTTGGCCCTTCTGCTCCACAGTGCTGCTGGCTTTCCTCCTCTCCCCCCAGCTTCTGCAGGGGATGATTCAGGATTAAGAGTGGTGGAAGGGGCTAGTAGACATATCCTTTACCAGCGCTTTCCTTTTCTAAATGAACACAGTGAACACATTCACTCAATCTGTTTATTTATAACTGAAACATAATAAACTGGTTTCCTATGCTTCCGTTTGTGAATGAACAGGGAACCGCTCAGCACAGAGCACTTCCCATTCATTCACTGTCCACTGCAGCTGAGGCTACAGGGAAAGGCATGTGTGCTTGAACTTTGGGGTGCACACCTTAAAGTGAGGCCCGGAATGATGGAAAGAAGAGGAATAGTGCAGGGCCGGGCATGACAGTGTGTCTAGTGACACACATAGGGTTAATGTTTCAAGGAAAAGTGTGGGAGGAGATAACAGGAAAGTAAGGAGGAGTGGCCATATAAAAGAGGGGAGGAGCAAAAACGGAACAGTGTGCTGGGAAGGAGACACGAGGAGGCAGAATTTCTCTGCTCCTCAGACACAATGGCGGACGTTGAGGCGATTTTGGCGCGGTTGCGGCAGGCGGCGGCTGCGAATGGATCCAACTGGCTTCGCAGCCAGGTCGCAGCGATGCTCGGGGGAGAAGCAAGCCATGCAGTGGGAGAAGGTGAGCCGTCTGCGCGTGCGCGGAGATCGCGGCCTCCAGCGCGCTATTCACCTGGGTCAGCACACGGAGCGGGTCGCCTGTCACGAAGCCCGAGGGGGGAGCAATCGACACCGCCGGCCAAGAGGACCCACACAGTTGAGTCGGCGGGGCCCGGGCGGGTTACACGCAGCGGTCACGGAGCGGTGGGCGGGGCCATGGGCCAGCATGGCGCCGCTTCCCCGCACGCTGGCACTGCACGGAGGATTTCAAACAGCCCCTCAGTATCTCTGCATGAGTGTGAGCGGGTGGACAGAAGGGGGAGAACGGCGCCGAGAGCAGCAACGTCCGGGTCGCGTGGATCGAGCAGCACCGCGGGTGGGCGGAGCTTACCGGGCGGGAGGGGACGTGTCCCAAGATGGCGATGGAAACAGTGCCCAGGCTGGCCCGGTAGCCGGCAGTTCAGGGCAGCGTGGATCAGCAGTGACTCGTCGCACAGTGCAGGCCTCACACCAGCGAGGGCTTCCAGCCTCCAGGAGGGCTTTTCCTGGGGGGCTACCTTTGACGCCAGTCCCAGTGCAAGGGGAACAGTCCGAAGACGAGGTGTCCGATGAGGAAGATGGGCTACAGCAGCCGGAACCAGCAAGGGAGAGCAGCACAGCGGCTGTTGGGAGGAATCCTGGTCAGCCCGGTAAGTCTAGTGATAACTTTTCCTTTACTAATGCTTTGCAGGGTTTGCTGGGGGGGATAGCAACGACTGCAGGAGGGATGGTGACACCTTCGCAGAGCGGGGGGGGTCAGGCTACTGACCAACAACTGGCGAGTACTGCACCCGCCAGTTCGGGGTCAGGGGGACAGCTCCAGGAGCTATTGGAGGGTTCAAGGGTCCTGGTTGGTCGCTTTGGAGAAGGACCAGGGCAGGCTCCGCAAGGGGATGCACAAAGGGGGACAGGGGGGGCTGCGGTTACAGAGGTGCCAGCTACCACAACGCCAGAGAAGGTGGCAGACAAGGAAACTGCAGGTGAGAAGGGGGCGGCAGAAACAAAAGGCAGGACTGATGTGGTTAGGCTGCTGGGTTGCCAGTGGCAGGAACAATTTTATGTGGACAAATGCTGACCTATGGGTTGCTCCATTTCCTGCGCCATGTTTGAAGTTTTCAGTTCCTTTTTGGAGTGGGTGGTAAGAGAGGTGTCCGGCCTTGAATCTATGATACACTATTTAGATGATTTCTTATGCATAGGCCCACCTTCTTCCAGTGTGTGTGCGATTTTATTGTCAACATTGCAACACATTGCAGAACGGTTTGGAGTTCCCCTGGCCGCTGACAAAACTGAGGGCCCCACCGCAGAGATTAGCTTTTTGGGCATTGTTATTGACTCAATGGCAATGGAATGTAGGTTACCGCAAGAAAAGTTAGTGGATCTGCAGACAGAAATAAGGCGGATCCATGGGATGAAGAAAATACAGCTGAGGGATCTCCAATCTTTGCTTGGTAAGTTGAACTTTGCATGTAGAATCATACCCATGGGTAGGGTCTGTTGCCGACGGCTGTCAGCAGCTACAGCTGGGGTAAAAGCACCGTCCCATTTCATTAGGCTTACTAAGGATCATCGTGAGGACCTAAAAATATGGTATCAATTTTTGTCGGAATACAACGGGAGGTCAGTGTGGATGTCTGGTCCGGTAAGTAACTTCGATGTAGAATTGGTTACTGACGCGGCGGGATCTACTGGATATGGGGCGTTCTTTAAGGGTCAATGGAGCGCGGAACCATGGCCAAAATCCTGGGTTGAAGCAGGTTTCCTTCGTAACTTGGTACTACTGGAATTGTTTCCAGTAGTTCTGGCTATGGAATTATGGGGCAAAGCTTGTCAGAATTTAAAGTTGCGGCTGAACTGTGATAATATGGGAGTGGTGCAGGTAGTCAATCGCTTGTCAGCGTCTTCTCAACCTGTCATAAGACTATTGCGACAGTTGGTATTACGGTGCTTGCAATTGAATATTTTCATATATGCTGTGCATATACCTGGGATTGAAAACACGCTGGCTGATTCACTGTCTCGCTTTCAGTGGGACAGGTTCAGGGAATTAGCTCCGGCTGCAGAGAAGGAAGGGATTCCTTGCCCGGGTTGGATCTGGGAGCTGGCATTGGAGTCGCCGCAGGATGGATACAACAGTCTGTGAGTGAGTCCACATGGTCGGCCTATGTGAAGGTATGGGGAGAATGGTTGGGACTTGTACGGGAATCCGGAGCAGAGGATGACGGGGGAGAGTTGAGATTATTGGTCCTTTATTTTGTGTCCAGGAACATGGAAAATGGGGTGGGGGTATCGTCTATTGGTAAGAAGTTGGCGGCGCTGTCGTTTCTGTTTAAGTTACAGGGGATGGAGGATTGGACGAAGGAATTTTGGGTACGGCAGGCATTAAAAGGGTACCGGAAGGGGCACAAGAAAAAAGATAACCGTAGACCGGTCACTTTTGCCAACCTGTTGGCAATTTGTGATCAGTTAGGGTTGGTGTGCAGCTCAAGTTATGAATGTTTACTGTTTACAGCGGCTTTTTCGCTGGCGTTTTTTGGGGCGTTTCGGGTAGGGGAGTTGGTCAGCCCATCCAAAAAGGAAGCGGGGGGTATTTTGGTGCAGGACGTGCGGGCATGCACGGGGAGGGTGTGTTTGCGGCTGAGGAGGTCGAAAACAGACCAATTGGGAAAAGGCATAGATGTGTGGCTGCATGCATTACCGGGATCGCCAGTATGTCCGGTGAGGACGGTCGGTGAATTTGGGAAGATTAGATCGGTAGGTGAGGGTCCATTTTTATGTCATGAGAATGGTGCTTACCTTTCAAAGTTTCAGTTCGTGGCGGTGTTTCGAAAATACTTATCGATGATAGGTTTGGATGAGAAGGCATACGCCTCACACTCCTTCCGCATTGGGGCGGCCACAGAAGCTGCCAGATGCGGGTTGGATGAGGCAGCGGTACGGAGGATTGGTAGATGGGAATCAAAGAGATTCTGTTCATACATTCGCCCTCAATTAGCAGTGGAATAATAATTAAAAAAAAAAAAAATAAAAAAATAAAATAAATAAATAAAAAAATGGAAAGATAAATAAAACCCGTATGTTGTATAAGTTTGGTTTCACATATAGGTAGTGGGTGTTTTTTGTTTGTTGCGTTGGTGATATCACCCTGCCTTGTTGTCTTTTCGCTTCAGATGGAGTGTCTCCACGCCTCGTCTGGGTACTGGGACACTCCTACGTTTGTTGGGGGGCAAGGAGAGGTGATGCGAGACCAGACGGGCGCCAGTTAGGCATATCGAGAAGGGATGCTTTTATCAAGTGGCTGGGGAGACCAGGAATGATGTGGGGCAGAGTGGTTTCAGAGGTGTAACGATTTGCCTGGCTAGATAGACCTCCGGATGTGTTGGTCATACACGCTGGAGGTAACGATTTGGGGGTGAGAACGGTCAGGGAACTGATAGAGGATGTAAAAGCGGATTTGTTGCACTTGCACACTACTTATCCGAACACTTTGCTACTATGGTCTGATATTGTGGCACAAACTTCGTGGCGCAATGCTAGGTCTGTGGCAAGGATTAACAAGGCTCGTATACGTGTCAACAAGGTGGTGGGGAGGTTTTTGGTTCAACAAGGGGGCATGGTGATTTGGCACAGAGAGCTTGAGATAAATGTAGGCCTCTATTTGAGGAGGGATGGGGTTCACCTCACAGATGTGGGACGGATCTTTGGACCATGGGTTTGCAGGAAGGAATACAACGGGCCTTGAGGGTGTGGAGGGGCCCTTAAGGATAAGGTTTCATCCTTTCGGGCTGTGGCTGGTTTGTTGTTGTTGGTCGGTGACGGTAGCGGTAAATAAAAGGTTAAAAGGGGTGGGGGGTCAGCAATAGTATGGCCCCTCCTGTGTATTCCTGAAAGGAATACCGGTATGTTGCACTGCGGGAGGGGGTTGTCTCCGAGCGGTACAGCTGGAGGCCTTATCAGTTTTTGAAACATGTTCCTGCAGTGCCCTCTGGTGGATATGTGGTAAACTGGGGTAGCTCCGTCATTGACCAACAGATTGTTTAAAACATGTTGTTTTATCTGAGTTTATATGTTATTCATATTGAAGTTAATATTGGAGGTATTTTTATACAGTTGTTTAATAAAAGGCTGCTATGGCCATTTATACTCCAGATGAAAGGTGTGGTCTCGTTATTTAAGTTGGTAAGAGGGTGGAGTATGGGTGGCTAACAGTATGGGTAAAAATGGGGTACATCTGGACTACACTAGTCATGCAATAGGCTGCGCACACCTATGGCTCCACTCCTCCGATTACTCCCAAGGCGAGTCCCCCACAAAGTTCTTATCGGATGCCAGTGTCAATTAACACCCAGTCCTGCTTATCAGGTAGTCGCTGCACAGCGGCACCCTCCAATCACCCTCCGCCATCTTCCTCTGCCTCCTGTTTAGCATGCAGCACGCTGAGATCTTTTCAGTCCTCCGCTGGGGCGTGACTCCGCCCACACGCTCATTGGTTCAGCGTGTGAGGAACTGTAACCAGGCTTCCGACAGTGTGTGCCGTAGTGACACCTGATGGCAGGCGCTGTTGAATTGCAGGCACTAAGTTTAGTTATAAAACTGCGTCACAGAAGCTGGAACTGAAAGCAGGCAAACTATACAGCGACCACCATTAACAAAGTAAAGTCTCTACTTTGTGATATCCTACTGTGTGGGACTGACTGCAGCATCCCGTCAAAGACAACCCCTTGTTGCATGCTGTTACTAGGGGCAACAGCAGACATCCACAACAGCTTTTACTGTGTTAAGCAGGATTAATAAAGTCACAACATTTTTATTTTCTCTGCAATGCAATGAGCAATGCCTGCGCCATGCAGAGCGCTGGACATATTTGTAATCTGGAGCGCGATCGCTCTCCGTGGTTGCCACGGGTGATAGCACAAGGTTACAGTCACTGGTTGCAGGGCTTTTTCTTGGTACTGAGTATCCATTGAAACAACTGAGTGCAGGGGGGTGATGGCAGCGCTGATCCTGGACGGTTGCTATGGACAACAGCATGTGGCAAAGTAAATTTTAGAGCAAACATAGTCTTTTTCCCCAGTTGTACCCCAAAACTTGGCAAAACAGGGAAAGTCTCCCTTGGCTTTTGCGTTTGCTAAGGGCAATGGACAGCAGGTTAACCGTGAAGGCAGATCTCGGTGGGACCTCCAAGTGTAGCCATGGTGTTAGCACTACTGACAAACGATCCGCCAAATCACCCCACTGCCAGACTTCATGCATCCTTTCCAGAGACAATGAACAGTCTTTTGCAAGCTTTGTTTTTGTTGTTTTATTGGGGGGTACAACTTGGATAGGTATTGGGATATGGGATGACCATGGAATTAGTCATTGACATCATATGTACAGAATTCAACATACTTTGAACAAAGTTAGAGCCTAAAGATTGAATGTGCATATTTAACTAAGTGTAAATCTTCTCCTGCAGCTCCCTGCAGACTGTTACTCCCTCTGCATCTCCACGCAGACTACAGTTCCTAAGAATTCTCCATCCATCACCATGCGAGGGACAGAAAAATCACTTTAAACGTGTAAAAGCAATGGTCTTAGATCTCTTCACCTCCTGCACAATCTTGTAGTTGCTAATAAAGGTATAACACATCCTCTTCTATTGGGTAGTATGAACTAATTCTGAATAAGCCCCTCTACTGGCTCTGGTGACTCGCTGCTACTAAGCCTGAGGCCTGCAGAACCTCTCCCCGGAGGCCTAGAAAGTTAAAGTCTATCATCTAGGAAATGGACTACTCCCAGTCAGTCCAACTTGCAAACCATGTGCCGGTTGGCCACACTGATTTGACACACATCTCTTCTTGGATCCAGGACTCCTCACCATCCACCATGTGCATGATAAAGACTCTGCTAGTGACCGTGTAGAAGCAGAGTTCCCTCATAGATTCCCTGGCACCTCCAGCCATCCACTGTGGTAACACTCACCGACCTTCCAGCCCTTAGTCCTTGATGAGGAACTTGTCCAGACCATGCGTTCCGACAGCTTCTCCTGCCCCTCTGCTCCAGGAGTTCCCTGCCACCGACCGTGTGGTGACAGAGACATTGCTAATGACCGTGTAGAGGCAATGTTCCCTCACAGTTCTCCCCGGCCTCCTCCTGCCCTCCTGCAATCGCTACACCCCCCCCCCCGATGGGGGTGTACTCCTGCGGCTGTCTAGCACTCCATTACTCACTTCACTCAGCCAAATACTCCTCCCCAGCAGCATGTGACCTCAACTTATATAGGAGGCCGCCCCCTGCCAATGCCAGTTAGGGATTGGTCAGGGCTCCCACATGAGTTGCCTGCTACTCCAGCTCTAGGCCCAGCCTCCTCTTCCAGAACATTCTCCCTGGAAGCAGGGGAGGCGCCTCAGAACTGGAGCCCACTGCTACTCTGACCACTCCCAGCCCCCAAATCAAAACAGACAGGCCTAGCTTGCAGCATAGGCCTGCCTAAATTTGCCTATGCTGAACAACCTAGTAAAATAACCCTTACTAGCACCTACCTTCTGGTAGAGTGTGCTATACCTAAAAGCAAATATTTATTTTATAGTAACTTATCAATACTTCGATTTGATAGCTTCTTTAGTTTTCTTTTTTTATACATTCTTTCCTTTATTTTCACCTAGGGATCAATAGAATACGTTTTCCAGCAAATATAGCAGTTAGAGTGTTGAGACAAACCATTTACCACTAAGAGGGGTGCTTACAATGATCAGACTGTATTTATTCATTTAAAACTTTTATCCCAACAGAAAACAAAATGTTGCTGTATTTGCTTGTGGAACTGCAGTGTGAGCTGGTGTGAGCTTCAATGTGTAGTGTACCCAAATCTACTAGTATATCTAACACTCCCCTATGCTTCTATCCAAAGGTGCCCCCTGTGCTCCTTCATCCAGAGTGGGGACACTGTAATACAGTAGGTGTGTTACTGGCCAGATCACCAGGTGAAAACAAAGGGTGGAAAAAAAGGAAAGCTAATACAGATACCACATCTTATTATTATTAAGCTGCAATGTATTACATTCTTGGTTTTCGGTTTAATTCTGCTTTAACCACTTCTGCTCTGGAAGGTTTACCTCCCTTCCTAACCAGCCCATTTTTTGCAATACGGAACTGCGTTACTTTGACAATTGTGTGGTCATGCGACGCTGTACCCAAATAAAATAAAAAATTCCCCACAAATAGAGCTTTCTTTTGGTGGTATTTGATAACTTCTGCGTTTTTTTTATTTTTTGCGCTAGAAACAAAAAAATGACCAACAATTTAAAAAAAAATTAAATTAAAATGGAAAAAAAAAACAATATTTTTTTTTACTTTCTGCTCTAAAACACATCCAATAAAAAAAATGTAAAAAATCTAATTTCTTCATCAGTTTAGGTCAATATGTAGTCCCAATACGTGTACATTGATTAGTTTGTGCAAAAGTTACAGAGTCTACAAACTATGGGTTATTTTTACTTGTAATGGCGGCAACCAGCGCACTATAGCGGGACTGCGATATTGTGGCGGACAAATCTAATACCTGACAGATGGTTAGATGGTTTCAAAATGCACAAAAGACTCAAGGCTGGTACACAATGCAGGCAACCAGGACTAGTGACTGGCTGCACGTCAAGCATGCAGGGGCCTGGGCTGGCTTGCAGCCAGCAGAGACACTGCCTATATTCAAACAAGGGTCTTGACAACAGTAATCCGTTATCCATGCAGAGGTCAGGGCAGGCAGAAATAAGGGAGTAATCTGTTATCCAAACCTGGGACAAGGCAAGCAGCATCCAGAGAGCAGATCATTATCCAAGTGAGGGTCAGAGCAGGCAGCAACCAGAAAGTAATCTGTTATCAAAGCAGAGGTTAGGGCAGGCAACAAGCAGAGAGTAATTTGTAATCCAAGCCTGGGACAGGGCAAGCAGCAACCAGAGAGCGGATCATTATCCAAGTGAGGGTCAGGGCAGGCAGTAACCAGAAAGTAATCTGTTATCCAAATGAGGGTCAGGGCAGGCAGCAACCAGAGAGTCAGGGCAGTGAGAGTCAGGGCAGTGAGAGTCAGGGCAGAGAGAGTCAGGGCAGAGAGAGTCAGGGCAGTGACAGTCAGGGCAGGCAGCAATCAGAGAGTATTCTGTTATCCAAACATAAGTCAGGTTAAGTGAAAACTAGACAATGATTTATTATCCAAGCAAGGGGTCAGCAACAGGAAAATCCATGAAAAAATGCAGCTAGGCAAGGCTCAGGTACAGAACCCAAAAGCAGAAATAAAATGTCCAAACCCTGACAGCCAATCAGGGCATAGAGATGCTACAAAGCAAGGAGAACACCACAGACCCACTAGCCAATCAGAACTGAGTGGGAGGAACAGCCAGTACCAAGTTGCTGCCTACCAACAAGGTCTCTGCCAGCCGACAGAGAGCGGTTGAACAACGGCCTGCATAGGATGCATATTACACTCCTAACAACTACATACACGTAATATTTAATAAACTTTACTCCAGTCAGGTTTTAAGGAGAGATAATAAAATATTTTGTAGATGCGTGACTATTGATTGTCTGAGTACCCATGAAAATGGCTTTTGTGTGCCTGTCATGGAACCCATGTCTTAGATAGCTTACCCCTGCATTTTGGTACTGTGTGGTCTTAAAAACAGCTGTAGCCAGGAGCTGGATCTCTGTTTATTCCTGCAATCAGAAGACGAATTGTGGCATTGTTTCAGAGGAAACTGTTTCCCTCTAGTGTTCCAGTGTGGGATTTCCTGTTACTTTCTAAATCAGAGACAAGACAGAGCAAAGCATCTTGGGACATGTAGTCCATACGGATAGGATTCGCCCTCTGGCTGAATTATGAGAAACTACAACTACAAGCTGGCTGATGGAGAAAAGCAGACCACTGGGAAGGACTATAAGAGAACAGGTTTGGGGCCTGGCTCACTCTCTTGGGACCGGCGTGGATCTGCATGCAGGGAATATGTTATAGGGGGAGCTGCAGCTGTTTTGTGGCCTGGATTTCTACGGATTCAGCGGATATCTGAAAGGACACCTAACCTTCACCTCCTGTTCCATCTACCCTGCAGGGATATCAGATTCGTGTGAGCCGTGGTGTGGTGCAGCGGAGGTGGAGGCGGAGACCGGAGGTCATCCCTTCAGCCACATTCCTGAGAGATCATCGTCCTCATCATCATCATCATCGTCATCCTTATCATCATCATCAATCTCTTCTGCTCCAGTGTGGTGAGCGGGCGATAACCCAGTCTGATAGACACTGTGTATAGACATCATTGTTTCCTGCACCCATTACCATCTTTAGTCTAAAGATCTGTTCCAGCATATCATAGACACTATACACAGACATCTATGCCATCCATTGTTCTGCTGTTGCTTGTAGTTTCACAGACGTCAGTGATCACTGTGAATTTAACTACAGTTCTGATTTGCACATGAATATTGTCTCCTGATTATACACCATCTATTGGATCAGCTATTCTGCCTTACCGATCAATATACTTTGCATGCAATTAAACACCTGAGAGCTAGCGGAGATTAACTGGATTGCCACACAGCAACACTGGACTACTTTCACTTCCCTCCCTACTTCAGGGAATTGTTTGCTGAAGCTCTTAAAGTGCTTGTAAACCCTTAAACATCACTTTTACCTACAGGAAAGCCTATACTAAGGCATACCTGTAGGTACTAGAAATATCTCCAAAACCTGTAACCATATACACTTGTGCCGACGTCATCGGTGCATGCACACTGAAGAAAGGGTACGATTCTATAGTGCCCGTGCCATGACCGTCAGCTCCTGCGTGCAATGCGAGGGAGTGACGTCATGCGACTGCAGCCAGTAGCAGAGCCGGAGTCCACGGCCCCGGAAGGAAGAGGGGTGAAGAGGGACTCGGGGACATCGCAGGCTTCGTTTACAGGTAAGTGGCACATAATGAGCTAGTATGGAATGAATACTAGCCCATTATGCTTTTACTTTGCAAGGAACAAAGAGGAAGTAAAACCCATCAGGGGCATGAATGTTTAAATCGTAAAGGTGATAGTTATTTTGCTACCAATAATATCCTTTGTAAGACAACCTTTTTGGGGTTACATTCAGGTTTGTTCTTTGATTTATTCACTATTTATCTCATTGAGTAAACTATTCCTGATTTAACTAATTCTCCTTATATTTCTTTATTGCTGCTGTTATTTAAAGGACAAATGTTTGAACCCAGGTGGTGGTCAGAGGTGGCAGAGGACTCACAGGGTCAGGGCAACCAGAGGGGTATTGATTTATCTTGCGACCCTCAAGAGGGCAGCGCTACACAGCAAATCTGTAAAATAATGAATCCAATCCTTTTTTTAGTGGCATTTTTTTCCACCCTTTTTCAACAAGAAAGATAAAATAAAATAACATACTTCTAACTTGTGAAAGAGATTGTTTCGATCACTTACTTCTTTAAAAGCGGTTTCCTAGGTAACTGCTCCTTCTCACTTTGAATTGTTTTTCCTTATTCACTTGCTCTATGTATTGTTGACTCTCATGAAGCCATGATAAATTAGAGCTCAACGTTAATTAAAGGAAGATGTAGAAAGATCTCTTTTTTCCCTACAGCTGCTTTGCAGATATGAACCTTCTTGTTGTCGGGGTATCTTAAGAAAAATGTGCAGTGATATAACAAGCCTGCTTGTGGCTTTTATGTAGCTATAGAATTTGATGCAAAATATTACATTAAATTGCTTGCTAATATTCTAGACAGCGACATTCTCATCTATTGAATAAGTGTCAGCTGGTAGAGCTTTTTTGTAGTTTGTCACGGACCGATTTTCAACATGTTTATAGTAGATATTGGAAACTACTGACTACGGCTTGAAAAATCATTGCCTGCATTAAATAAACCTGGCATTAGAAAAACAAAAAATATGCCACTGCTCACCTCCTTCTTCTGAAAATGCTTGTTGCTTGGCTGTCACGCTGACCTTCTTTCATTAATACTGTGAGTCTCTAACTTGGAACAGGTGTGCAGATATAGACTGTCCTCCCAATTTGCAAATCTGCTTACTTATATACATCGCTATAAAAATAAAAACAATTAAAATAACACAAAAAAATACTCTAATCCAAACAGTGAATATTTGTGAACTACAACACAACCCCCTAGACTACGTCAGTTTGTGACGAAACGTGCTTAGGGAGGTTGATGTGCTGACGTCATCTCGCTGTACTCAGTGGACGGGTGTTCGCAAGTCGGCTGTTTCCTTTGATCATTATAACTACACTCCTGTACAGTAGGTGACCGCGATATTTTGTCAATATTGCCGAATTTCTCGGGGAGATTTGACACCTGCGAGCCCCGTCGTAGGAGCCAGTGCCGAGATGGCTCACTCATCGGGAAAGGAAAACTAATTTTTCCTTTCGCGATGAGCGACAGGCAGTGCTGACAGCTGTCTGGTATGAATCCTAAAGGGGGAACACCGTGCCAAATTTTAAATTAAAAAAGTCACGGGTCCCCCCCAGGGGCATACCAGGCCCTTAGGTCTGGTATGGATTGTAAGGGGAACCCCCTACACCGAAAAATCGGCGTGGGGGTCCCCCCAAAATCCATACCAGACCCTTATACATGTGTGTATCTCATTGTTTTAGTAGCTGCTTCATTTTATTTAGTTATTGTGGGGTTTTTTTTCAGCGCAGTAATTTCCATTTTCCATACTTTACTATATATATTAATATATCATCGGGGGGGGGGGGGGGCGCTCTCTCGTCTTTTCCTGCGGCTCGCCAGGTTGTGTGCTCGGAAAAGGGTCTGGTATGGATTTTGGGGGGACCCCTACACCATTTTTTTTTAAATTTTGGTGCCAGGTTTACCTTAATATCCATACCAGACCTGAAGGACCTGGTATGGATTTTGGGGGGACCCCTACGCTATTTTTGTAAAAATTTTGGCGCAGGGTTCCCCTTAATATCCATAACAGACCTGAAGGGCCTGGTATGGATTTTGGGGGGACCCCCACGCAATTTATTTTTAAAATTTGGGTGCATTTATTTCAATGATTTTCATCTATATTGCTGGGACCCAACGATACATTACAGCCGCGAGCAGTTTTAAATGAAATTTTTTCCTTAGAAATGTCATTTTGCTGTGGTATTGTTATAAACACGGGAAAATGCGCTACTTTACAGGCATACTAAGGACCCCCCCCAGGCACGATAAAGGAATATTTCATTTTTATTTTTCATAATTAAAATCACTGCTCCCGAAAAAACGGCAGTTTTTAAAACTTCTTTTTGCATTGATGCATTTCCCCTTGGGCAGGACCCGGGTCCCCAAACACTTTTTAAGACAATACCATGCATATAAGCCTTTAAAATTAGCACTTTTGATTTTTCATGTTCGTGTCCCATAGACTTTAACGGTTTTCGTATGTTCATACAAGCTCTGGTGCGAACCGAACCGAGGCTGTTCGGCTCATCCCTATTAACCGCTTGCCGTCCACCGGTTGTCATATGACGGCCAGGCGGCGCGACTCTCATTCTGGGAGGGCATCATATGACGCCCTCGTCCTCCCTGCCCACCAAGGGGCGAGCGCGCACTGGCGGTAGCAGTCGCGTGCGTGTCACTGGGCACCCGATGCGTGTGATAGCGGCGATTTACCGGTGTTTAAGCAGCACTTTTGTGCCACTTTTTGGCCACTAGTGGGGCACTTTTAACCCCAATAAAAGGTGTTAAAAACTCCTGTTGCTGCTCTTCCGAATCGCTCCCACACCGCCCCAAAGATGCTGCTTGCAGACCTTTTTCTAATGTCCGCAAGTACACTGCCTGGGTGTGAAAGCCCCCATTGCAAAGAATTGGAGGCAGTTTTCAGGCGCTTTACAGTCGGTATTTCTAGCGCTAAAATGCCTGAAAACTGCCTCAGTGTGAAAGGAGTCAAACTATTACAGGGTGGCAGCTGTGTGCCAGACCACATTTATATACGTGATCCTGCACTTCTGCCTACAGGGGGCATGCCTACCCTTTTTGCTGTGATTATTCACAGCAGAAGCCGATTTGCGGGTGCCGGGTACTCGAGGTCCGCAGCACCCGCTGATTGTCAGGCAGAGACTCAAAACGACGGAAATCTGCCTATGTAAACAAGGAAGAGGGAGGGAAAATCCATCTCTTCCCCTAGTAAAAGAAGCACACATAGTAAACACAAACACTGGCTAGGCACACAGTTAACTCTTTGCTCACCCTAGATGTTTATCCCCTTCCCAGCCAGTGTCATTAGTACAGTGACAGTGCATATTTTTAGCACTGATCACTGTATTAGTGTCACTGGCTCCTGCAAATTGTCAAAAGTGTCAGTTAGTGTTCGATTGTCCCTCTATAAGTCACTGCTTGCTGCCATTGCTAGTATGAAAAAAATCAATAAAAATTCCAGTATATATCGCCATATTTTGTTGACGCTATAGCGTTTGCGTAACCGATCAATATACACTTATTGGGATTTTTTTTACAAAAAACATGTAGCAGAATACATATTGGCCTAAATTTATACAGAAATTTGTTTTTTTTTTGTTTTTTTTAAATATTGAATATGTTTTATAGCAGAAAGTAAAAAAAATATAATTTTTAAAAAATTATCTGTCTTTATAGCGCACAAAATAAAAACTGCAGAGGTGATCAAATACCACCAAAAGAAAGCTTTATTTGTGGAAAAAAAAATGACTTAAATGTTATTTGGGTACAGCGTTGCATGACCGCGCAATTGTCAGTTAAAGTAATGCCAAAGTGGTCTGGTCATGAAGTGGGGTAAATCTTCCAGAACAGGCTTATACTTAAATGCTCTGTGCAATGGAATTGCACAGAGCAGCCCAGATGCTCCTTTGTCCCCCACTGGCGCTCCTGGCTCCTCCTCTTCTTGGTGTGCCACCAATAAGAAGCTGCTTTCTATAGTGGCACACCTGCGGGCTTAATCCTGAGCTGACATCTATAGATACAGGCAGTGTGGCTCGGCCATGCCTCCAGCTTTCTTGTCACAGGGTTTGACTGACAGCAGTGGGAAGAGAGACAGTCACTACAGATGGGCACAGTACTGGATTGAGTGAGGGCTCAGGTAAGTATAAAAGTGAGGGGGCATACTGCTACCTAAACATTTTTTACCTTAATGCAGGAATGATCTATTGTGACCCCTCCAGCAAGGAAAAATCCTAGGTAGTTCTGTTTGTTTATGAGAGGATGGGCAGTTGTGTTTGCCATAATTAACCCTGACTGTACTCAGAGCTGGATTAACATAGGGACTATTAGAGCTGCAGCTCCAGGCCCCTTCCTTAATATAGGCCCAGACACCCAAAAAGAGCACATTGCTCATGAAAAGCAATGGGCCAACAGAGTTCTCCCCTGAGGATCCTGCATTCCACATGCACCACCTGGGCAGGGTGGTGGGACTGATAATGGGTGCCACATGAGCATTCCTAACGGAAGTCTGGGGCACGCCAATGCAGGGCTTTTGCAGAATTCTGGGGCTTCCATAGTGTTAGGCCTGCTCAGCTGCAATATTTCAGCTCAGAGTGCATGCCAATGCACGGCCCTTACTGCAACCTGGCAAATCAAATGCCAGGCTTCCCTAGTTGGCATGCACCCTTTAGAGTTTGGGCACATGCCAACACAGGCTCTTAGAAACACAGAAGGGTGCCCAGTAAAAGGTTCACCAAAATCCTCAGCACCAAGCACATGATGCTCCTAATCTGGCCCTGGCTGTAAAGTGCAGGCAGATCTTCATTATCAATTCTAACTCAATTTGAACACTGTCTGTTCTTCTGTCCTAACAAAGATTTAAAGATGTAGAGGCTGGATTTCTTGCATTGTATGTTAGTGAGGACAGACTTGGGACAGAATCACTCTGACATTGTGCAAAAAAAAATTAGAATCCCCCATGACATCTCCCCATAAGAAACATCTAAAAGATAAGAAATATATATATTGTTTAATTAGGCATGTTGTGTGAATTGGGGACAAATAACAAACATTTATTTGGGGTTTCTCAAAAATGACTTTGAAAATTAGAAAGGGGTGGCAACCTCTGGCTTTTCCAATTACTCTAACTATTGGAGATCTGTGTAGTGAACCTGCTGAACTTGTAATGGTAAAAGTATCTTGGTTTATTGGAAAAAGAAGTATTTCCATAAATGTGATTGTCCATGTGTCTTCTTGGGTCACCCCGACTTTGGCAATAGCACCCAATATCTTTGTCATAAACACTATAGCTTGCAGTAAAACAATAAATACATCAGAATACTTGATGCCATAGATATATGCATTACTTAAGCTGAACATTTGTTCAGAGTACAGTATCGTTATCTTTAATACATATCTATGACAGGTACACTTAAAGATAAGTACAGTTTATATAGTTTGTAAAATTGAAAAAGACAGCTTATATAATGACATTTTCACAGTAGATTAGTCTCTTTTTTTCTAAGTGATTTCTTTGTGTTGGTATTGGACTTATAACAATATCATATCAAAAGGAGCACTTTACATTTTCCTTTAGAAGGATTTTATTTTTAAATGCTAATTTCGTAAATAAAAATAATAGTGTGCTTTAATAGGGACGGAGCTGCCATTTCTGACCTGCGGGATCCATCCAAAGTACTTATTGAAAGAAAGAAAAAGAAACAGAGCACAAAGAGAAAGTCATTCACTTGTTCTTGTTAGGATTAAATGTCCGAGAGACGCAGTTATTATTCACAGTGTTAACAAAAAAAAAAAAAAAAATCATCAAAGCTAGAAGTGTATGTACGGCAAATCGCTTTTAAAAGGAAACTCTAGTTTTGCTGAGAGAAAAGAAAACTATAGGTCAACTCTATGCAAAAGGATGGTAGAAAACTTGATATATTTTCCTTAGCCTAACCTATAATCCTATGCACTCCCGGTCTTTTCTAAGTCTTCTGGATTGTGTGACGCTGAAACATGGGGACATGAAAAAAAAAAAAAATAGAAAGGAGTTGTACGTTAAGTCGCAAACTAAAAACTGTAATTACAACCCGACCACTACACCAACCTTTTATAATGACCCAAATCCTAAAGCTGACACTAACCTATAAATAGAATTGGGCAAACAGTAACCCGAGCAAAAGTATGGCCTGAACATTGCCTGTTTGGCGAACACCCAAATTTGCGGGGCAAATGCAGAGCGCCCCACAATGCATTGCACAGTGCGTGCTAAGCTCTGATTGGGCAAAGCTTTCCCCTTAAAATCCATACCAGACCCCGAAGGGTCTATTATGCATTGCATACTGTACAGTGCATTCTAAGGCCTGATTGGGCAAAGCTTTGTGTGGGGCTCTCCTTAAAATCCATACCAGACCCGAAGGGCCTGGTACGGATTGGGGGGAACCCCTACGCCATTTTTTAAAAACATTTTAATTTTGCATTGCCGGCAATTTAAATGTAATTTGTTTTCTTTAAAAATGTCAGTTTTGCTGCAGCAGGTTCTATACATGGTACAGATGCGCAAATTTACAGGCAGACTAAGGGGACTCCCCCTAGGCACTATATTTAAAGGAATGTATTATTTTTATTGTTTCACTTTAAGCATCATTAAAGAAATTGTAAAGGCAGAATATTTTTTGAACGCCTTCTGTGTGCAGCAGCCCCCCTCAGCCCCCCCCCCCTAACCTACCCACCTACCTGAGGTCCCTCTAGTTCCAGCGATGTCCATTAATGTCTGAGCCGTCCGAAATTCTCCTTCCTGATTGGCTGAGACACAGCAGCAACGCCATTGGCTCCCGGTGCAGTCAATCAAAGTCAGCTAGTCAATCAGGGGAGAGAGAGGGCCCAGTTGGTGCTCCGTTACTGAATGAACACAGAGAGATGTGACTCAGCTCAAGTGCCCCTATAGCAAGCAGCTTGCTGTGGGGGTACTTAACGGGGGGAGGGGCCAGGATCACAGAAGAGGAACCCGAGAAAAAGAGGATCGGAGCTGCTTTGTGCAAATTCACTGCAACAGAGCAGGTAAGTATAACCTCTGGGAAATGAAAGGAGGACCCCTACAGGCAGCTGCTATTAGCAACACCTGAGAGCCATCATCCTTCTATAGGAGGACCCACAGAGGAAATTGGAATATATTCACACACGCTGTTACCTTACAGCGGTAAGGTGAGAGGCCATCTTACATAGAGGTGTCACTACATAGAAAGAAGAGACACCTGCTATATATATTATTTTGCACGGGGAAAGATTACAGCACTTTTATCCACTCCTCACATATAACTTTTTTAGAGACTTATTCAATTTTTTCACATTTTCACTTATACCATATTCACGTTTACTTATAAGCTACGGTATCTTTATCATTTATCATGAGCACTGATTGATCACCCATTTGTAGATTATGTATGGAATCCATTTGCTATGGAACATTGTTTTTTCTACACACCCCTATGAGGAGTTTGTAAATTAGAAGAATTTGAGTCACTGATTTGCATTTTTGTTTGAGCTGTTGTCTGATTTCTGATTTATTATTCGTGATTAGAATACACCTGTATCAGTCACTCTTTTCAGTTCTATAACAGCGAAGCACCACTCGTTACTTACTTATATATCTTTGGTCACAAATTCACCCATTGGTGCTTGCAGCAGTTGTTTATTTGTATCATCATTTCCATTGATAGCGCGGGAGCATCTCATTTAAAGTTTTGCATTCCTAAGTATACATGTTTTTTTTTTTTTTTTTTGCATTCCTAAGTATACATGTTTTTTTTTTTTTTTTGCATTCCTAAGTATACATGTTTGTTATTTTTAGAGGAAAAAAACGAGCCTTTACAATCACTTTAAAATTACTGCTCCTGTAAAAATAATCTTTAAAAAAATAAACAAATAATAATTTGCATTGATATTTGTCTCCCAGGGCAGTACGTGGGCCCCATACCCTTTTTATGGCCAATAACTTGCATATAAGCCTTCAAAATGGGGACTTTAGATTTTTCAAGTTCGGGTCCCATAGTCTTTAATAGGGTTTGGGTCTGAACCTTTGCCATATTGATATGAGGGCTGTACCAAAAGTAATGCAAAAGTGGGCATACCTTTTTTTTTATTAACTTACATAAGTCATTCAAATTTCACATGTTGACAGAGCACGACTTCCTCTAACTCTTCCACTTCTTCTTTTTCATTGCATGTAAACAATGGATTCCAAGCAGAAGCCATGTACCATCATTGAGATCTTGATGAAGTAGAGGGGCAGGCTATCTGACATCTACAGAGAGCTACAGAATGTTAGGGAGATGACACATTAACAATGTGCACAGATGATGAAGAAGTTTAAAGTGTAAGTTCACCTTTACAGAAAAATCTGTAAGATGAACTTACACAGACAGGACCCCCTCCAGGACTCTGGAGTTGCTGGCTACATTTGTTTTTGAGTGCTATATGCAATGGACATGAGGGTAATGTTCCCGCTCTAAGCTCCAGTGTTAATTTAACCACTTCAATACAGGGCACTTATACACCTTCCTGCCCAGACCAATTTTCAGCTTTCAGCGCTGTCACATTTTCAATGACAATTGCGCGGTCATGCTACACTGTAACCAAACTAAATTTTTATCATTTTGTTCCCACAAATAGAGCTTTCCTTTGGTGGTATTTGATCACCTCTGGGGTTTTTATTTGCTGCTAAACAAATAAAAAAAGACAGAATTTTTTTTTTTTAAGTTTTTTTTTGTTTCTGTTACAAAACTTTGTAAACAAGTACGTTTTCTCCTTCACTGATGGGCAATGATGGGGCTGCACTGACGGGCACTTATAAGGCGGCACTGATGGGCACCGATGAGGTGGCACTGATGGGCACTGATGATGGGCACTAATATGCGGCACTGATGGGGCACCGATACCGATAGGCAGCACTGATAGGTGGCACTGATATGCAGCACTGATTGGTACACATAGGCGGCACTGATGGGCACTGAAAGGCGGCACTGTTGGGCACTGAAAGGCGGCACTGTTGGGCACTGAAAGGCGGCACTGATGGGCACTGTTAGGCGGCACGATGGGCACTGATAGGTGGCACTGATGTACACTAATGGATGGTACTGATGGGCATCACTGATTGGCAGGCATCCATTGTGGGCACTGATTGGCAGGCATTGTGGGCACTGATTGGCATCCATTGTGGTCACTGATTGACATCCCTGGTGGCCATGGGTGGCATATCTGGTGGTGACTAGTGGTGGGCATCGCTGGTGGTCCAGTGTGGGCATCCTCGAGGGGCTGCGCTGATAATCAATCAGCACAGACCCCCCCCCCCTGTCAGAGGAGCTGCCGACTGGCTCTCCTCTACTCGCGTCTGACAAACGCGAGTGAGAAAAAGCCGATCAACGCCGCTTCCTGTTTACACTGTGATCAGCCGTGATTGGACACGGCTGATCACCTGGTAAAGAGTCTCCGTTAGATAGGTGTTGAGGTGTGTCAGACTGACACACCGCAACAACGATCGCTGTGATGAGCACCCCCGGGGGGCGCGCAGCGGCTTGATATCCTGGCGACATCATATGACGTCCGGTCAGGATATTGCAACCACTTTGCCGCCGTCATTTTGCTATATGGCAGGCTACAAGTGGTTAAATACACTAACAGATTGAAGCAAAACTTTAGCTCACACTTTATTATAATTTACAGCAACCGATTTTTTTCCCTTTGGGATAAAGTTGTTAGATGAATAAATAAGAGCTGATCATTTTAATCACCTCTGCCTGTGGTAAATGGTTTGTCTCATCCATGTAAACTGTTACATTCTGCTGGAGAGCTTGTACTCTTGAAGAACAAAAGACTTGCTGGCTGGATCACCAGATGAAAATAGAAGAAAGAAAAAGGGAAACAGCCATCACATCTAAGATATGGTAAGCTGCAATATAATAAATGTTTGCTTTTTGGTTTAATACCGCTTAAATTAAAAGGCAGCTGTGGCCATTAAAATCCATGTTGTGCACTCTGTGTGTTTATTGGGAACTTCAACAAGGGAACGGAACAAATCCATCAGTCATGTTTTTTGCCAAACTTTTTGATATTTTTTTTTTGAAAGTTAAAAGTTTATAAACTGAAGCTTCATATCAATTCATCATTATTTATATAGTTATTTTACAAATAAACATCCAATATATAATACAGTACAAAGTATATAATATATATCACTGTACATTTCCTTTAAAGGTTTAAACCAAATGCTGTATATTTTCCATCACTCGGCTGGAGAAATTGCCAAATCAGCAGACCTTTTATCAGTTTCAAAAGTTGGACCTGTCCTAAAATATATGATGTGTTTTATGGAATCCAGACATACTACGCATGTGAAAGTGCTAGAGCAGAGCTAAATCTTGCACCTTCCCAAACGTGAAGTTTTGAGTTACAGAATGAAAAGATGGTTCAGTAAAAAGAGTTTTATTTGCTGCTCCTGATACTATTTCACCGAGCAGTGATTTCACACCAGACGGATGGCTGAACAACTCTGCTTCTATGAAACCCGGCAAAGGTTTATACAGTTCTTCACACAGCGCAGGTGGGGACTTGTATACTGTCTTGCTGGAAGACATAATAACTAATGACCCCACAAAATTCAGTGTATATTGAAATAGCAGAGTCTGTTTTTGTCTCTTAAAGTGGACTCGTCCTTCTTAGAGCTCTTACAAATGGCCATTTATTAGGCATACGGCCATGCAATGTAAACAACGATTGTTGTTGTGGCTCCCAAGAATGATGATTTTTACATGCACCTACTACTTATTACTACTACTACTAGTTATGGGAAGTGGTCAATTCGTCACAGGTGCTTCAGGTCCTATATAACTTCCTATAGAACTCATCATTTCTAAGCTTGCTTATCCTTGAGCATGCACGTTTTGCTTGCTGGAACTCTGACCAAGTGAAACTTGACTAAGTGGCGAGTTAAAAACAGGTGTCTACAAACCTGTAAGTAAAATCGTAAATTTTCTGTTAATAATATCATTAGTGTAGTTGGGAAAATGTATGCTAGCAAGATTGAAGGTTTTGTGCAGGGCACATTTGTGCCACATGTATACAACAATGGAGCAAAAGTTCCAGAATGGATACCGCTGCGACAGATGTGAGTGGGTTGCCCTTCTGGAAGCTTGCATTAGAGATCGGGAGGAGAGAATTGCAACACTGGGCAGAACTGACAACCTTGAAAGGGGTCCCCTGCTCAGTGTAGGTGGCTAGTAAGGTTAATGGGAAGGGCGGAGGGGTAAGTCAGGATTATCAGGTAGGAAGATGGGTTAATGTAGTTAGAGGGAGTGGTAGGGGCTCACAGAAAAGCCCTGGGTTTGAGCACTCTAACATATTAGGCCAAGTTGGGTGAAGATGTGGGGGTGGCAAGCTCAGAGGTTGCACCCCCAGATGTCACTGTTACCCCTATCAGCTGGGAGAGCCGCCCATCTAGTAGGGGTGGTGAGGGTAGTGCAGGTAGACCTAAACAGTTGGGGGTAATAGGGAATTCTATAATCAGAAGGACTGATAGAATAATTTGTTGCCAGGATTGCCTCAGCCAAATGGCTTGTTGTCTCTCTGGTGCCAGGGTTCGATATGTGGTGGACCGGGTTGATAAATTACTGTACTGGGAGGGGCTGGGCATGACCCAGCTGTCTTGGTCCACGTTGGAACCAATGACAGAATACATGGTAGGTGGAGGCTCCTTAAGAACCAATTTAAAGAACTAGGCTTCAAGTTGAGGGAAAGGACTGCCAAGGTGATATTCTCTGAAATATTGCCTGTGCCATGCGCAACACAGGAAATTTTCTTAAAATTCTCAGAAAAATGCATTAAAATAATGGGGAAGGAGAAGGAACTCCTTTCAACTATCCTGAACTCATTCCTATAAAAAAAAAACAGCCCTTCATTAGCCTTATTATTTTTATTTTTATTTCTACAGGAGGAAAGCACAGACAACAAGTAAAATAAAAAACGAATGCAACAAAAAATAAAATACATACAGAAAAAAATCCAAACTGACCAAACGACCCTAAAAACTACCCTTACTCCCCTAAATAAAATAAATAAAAAGGTTTAAATAATACATTAAAAAGATGTGATTTTTCAAGCAAATTATCACCTTTGCCAAAGTCACTCCATCCATCCCTCGTACCTATTGCTTTTTTCTCACAATTCCCTGTTCTTGTAAATGTGGGACTGTTGGTTGTTGTACCAAGGGATACACAATTTTATCCCCCGCAGGCAGAGCTCAACCAGCAGGAAAATAGGGTGTTGTAGATATCCAGGGGGTCCAGTTGGGCAGTTGGGTTTATGTGAGTACATGCAATTCGGAAAGGACAGCCTCCTTGTGCCTACTGCAATTTTTATCAATGTCAATTGAAGGGATGGGGGTATCATAGCTATTACTTTGCCTGGGGCCCCTTCTGCCTTAATCTATCCATGCCCACAGGCCAATAGTAGACAGTTTTACAAGCCCTACAGTATTTCGTTTTCGTAGAAGTATCCAGAATAATATCTTTGTTTTTTGGAATAAGCATGGTAAGTTTCCCACTGGCATACACAAAGTCAAATATCTGGCCTTCGTTATTCTGGTTTATAATTGACCCCTGCTGCCTTATTCAAATGTTATATTCACTTAATTCTGTGTCTGTCACCTGCCAGCCTAACTTCTCTAATTTCTCATCCAGTGATGTCATCATTGCCCTCAATTAGTTTATGGAAATGTAAGATGTTTTGACACTGCAGTGGAAATGTAGCATACATTATTGAAGCTAACCCTTATCATCTTTGCAACTTGCCAGAACTTTGCGAACTGTTTTGATTTTATTTCTTTTTTCAACTCCTGCTGCTGTAGGATTCGGAATACTTGAGTGGAGCTGTAAATCGGTATTGATGCCTCTATACCTCATTAGCAAGTTTATCGTGGCATTCTTAAGTTATAAACTTTACGATGTGAAGTTAGAATTTATCTCTGCTCTTTATACTGCCAATAAAACTTTTTTTTAGAGTACCTTGAATATTAGTGTTGTTTTTTTTTTGTTTTTGTTTTTCCATATCTCTTTTTTTTCCCATCCCAAATATTAATATTTAGTACAGTATGTATTCATCAGTTTATTTTTTATCCTCTACCCCAATAAAAATGTAATAGATAATCACAAATTCCAATAATTTTGGCTTTTATTTTATTTAATTTATAAATAAAACAAATTATGTGTATGTGTGTGTGTGTGTATATATATATATATATATATATATATATATATATATATATAGTCATTTTAGACAACAAGTAAAATCAATCAACAAGTTACTAATGCTATCCAGAAAATGCAACTGTGCTGAAGTCAGAAATTCCATTAACATAATTTAGCCTTGGATCTATGTAGTCCACTTTGAAGGCTGAGCGGATGTAAAGACTAGATATGTGCATAACGATAAAATTTGTTTTGTTTTGTTTAGATTCTTAGTCTGGGTCACTAAGAATGACATGATCCACAGCCACCTCCTCCCAGCCACGTACAAGTCCACAAGTCCATGGGTTTCTGGGGACTGAAAATGATCCCTTGAAGACTGCTGCTTATGCTGAGTGCTAGGCTCCACCTCCATGCTGACACAATCCTCCTCCTAGTCCTGTGTGATCAGCAGGCCCTCAGGAATACTGTCTGGATAAAGGGGGCCTTGAGAGGTAAGGAAGTCCTCTTCTTCCTCCCTCTGTTCTGCCTCAAGTGCCTTGTCCATTATTCCACGAAGCGTGTGCTCCAACAGGAAAACAAGAGGGACAGTATCACTGATGCATGCACTGTCGCTGCTCACCATCCTCTTGGCCTCCTCAAATGGTGACAGGACAGTGCATGCATCCTTGATCAGTAGCCACTGGTGTGGCAAAAAAAAGCCAAGCTCCCCTGACCCTGTCCTAGTGCCATACTCACACAGGTACTCATTGATGGCCCTCTGCTGTGTGTGCAGCCGCTGCAGCATTGCCAACTTTGAGTTCCTCCTGGTGGGCATGTCTCAAATGAGGTGGTTCTTGGGCAGGTTGCATTCCTTTTGAAGGTCAGCCAGCCGAGCACTGGCATTATATGACCGGCGGAAATGCCCACAGACTTTCCTGGCTTGCCTCAGGAGATCATGTAAACCCGGGTACCTGCACAAGAACCATTGCACCACCAAATTAAGGACATGAGCCAAACAGGAAACATGGGTCAAGTGTCCCTGTTGGAGGGCGGAGAGGAGGTTGGTGACATTGTCGCAAACCACCATTCCTGGCTGAAGCTGGAATGACGTCAACCACCTACGGAGCACTGCTGGTTCCCAGGAGACAAATCTGCAGAGGAAGAGGCCATAGAGGAAGAAGAAGAGGAGGGGGCAGAGTCTACCAGCTAAAAAGGCAGCAGTTGGAGTGCTAGCAATTTAGCCAAACTAGCATTCAGCCGCTGAGCATGTAGATGGCTGGGACCGAATTTCTTTCGATGGTTTAGCAACTGGGGTAGGGAAATTTGCCTGCTACAATCAGATATTGGTGTAGCGATAGCAGATTGCCCGCAAGTACTTGGCACGCCTAATTCTACATCTTCATTCTTCTCAGTGCAGGTTTCTGAGAGGACTGAAGGTATAGTGGGGTTGGAGATCCCAGCTGATGTGGAGCAAGGGGAGGTCCGCCTTGTTCTTTGGTGCGGGTATTTTAAGTACTGTTGCCAATGGACTGCATGGGAGGTCTACATATGTCTGGTCAAGCATGTGGTGCCTAAGCGGCTGCTGTTTTGGCCATGCTTAAAACGCTTCAGACATATGTTGCAAGCAGCAATGGTGCGATCTGCTGCACCTGTATCAAAAAAGGCCCACACCAAAGATCTTTTCAAAAAACACGGGGAGTCAGCAGTGCCCTGCACATGCGGAGCTCTGCGGTGTAATGCAGTCGGGTGGCTGCCCTTAAGCTGGCCCCTGGAGGGCATCCTGCCTCGTTGGAGATGTGCCTCCTCCTCCTCCTATCTTCTATCAGGCACCCACGTAGAGTCAGTGACCTCATCATCCTCTCCCTCCTCGTCACTGGAGCAAACCTGGCAGTATGCTGCAGCTGGGGGAAAATGACTGCCAGTTTCCTGTCCTTCTTGGGAACCCCCTCTCTCTGGGCTCACGCTACTGCCTTCCTCAAACTGGGTACCATCATCGGAGCCTTCAAAATGCTGCGCATCCTCCTGCAGCATGTACCCAACACTGTGGTTGAACAGTTCCGGGGAATCCTCAGTGCATGATGGTGGGGCTAGGGAAGGACTGACGGATGACATTGAGCCGATGGAATAGGCCGCTTTGGCAGCTGCATTGGCAGGCAAACTACTCTGAGCCTGGGTGACAGAGGATGAGGAGGATAAGAACGGCTTAGTTATCCACTCTACCAACTCTTCTGCATGTTATGGATCATCATGGCCAGCTGCCAAAAAAAAGGACAAGTGTGCCCCAAGACCACATGCTGAGGATGCACCATGTCCACGACCAGTACTGTTGGCTGTAGACACAGAGCCTGCTTGCCCTCTTTTAGTGGCCTGTGAGCATCTGCCTCGCCTTGGTGGCCTTCCAGACATACTGTAAAATTTTATTAGCAAAACACTGCCTGAAGTTTACTAGAAAAAGTACACCAGGAATGGCCTGCAGTTAGATATAGGCTTGGCTAGACTAGAATACAGTGGATATATATATGTAGGAGACTGTATATATATTTAATGCACTGGAGATCACTGAATCACCTGCCTGTCTGCCTGAAAGTATATTTGAAAACGTACACCAGGAATGGCCTGCAGTCAGATATAGGCTTGGCTAGACTGGAATGCAGTGGATATATATATGTAGGAGACTGTATATATATTTAATGCACTGCAGATCACTGAATCACCTGCCTGCCTGCCTGAAATGTATTTGAAAACATACACCAGAAATGGCCTGCAGTCAGATATAGGCTTGGCTAGAATAGAATGCAGTGGATATATATATTTATGCAGCTCACTGAATCACCTGTAAATGGCCTGCAGCCAGATATAGGCTTGGCTAGACTGGAATGCAGTGCATATATATGTATATATATATATATATATATATATATATATATATATATATATATATATATGTAGGATACTGTATATATATGTTATGCACTGCAGCTCACTGAATCACCTACCTGCCAGAAGTATATTAGAAACAGTACACCAGGAACGGCCTGCAGTGAGATATAGCTAAACTGTATGCAGTGGATATATATATATATATATATATATATATATATATATATATATATATATATATATATACAAGACTGACTGTATATATGTATTAAATACACTGCAGCTAACTGAATCACCTGCCTGCCTGAAGTATATTAGAAACAATACGCCAGGAACGGACTGCAGTCAGATCTCGCTAGGATATATACTATATATATATATATATATATATATATATATATATATATATATATATATATATATATATATATATGAGACTGACTGTATATATATATATATATATATATATATATATATATATATATATATATATGTTAAATACACTGCAGCTAACTGAATCAACTGCCTGCCTGAAGTATATTAGAAACAGTATATATATATATATATATATATATATATATATACAAGCCTGGATGTATATATATACTAAATACACTGCAGCTAACTGAATCGCCTGCCTGCTCAATCTAAATGAAATGACACTCTCTCTCATTCAACGCCAGCAACACACCACACAGGGCCAACGTGCAGGCGGCCTTATATAGGGTGGGGCGTGGACTTAATCCCCTGAGCCATAATTGGCCAAAGGCACCCTGCCTTTGACCAATTATGGCTCTCTTTGCTGACTGCGCTGTGATTGGCCAAAGCATGCGGGTCATAGTGCATGCTTGGCCAATCATCAGACAGCAATGCACTACGATGTCACAGTGCATTATGGGACGTGACGCGCCACTCAAATTTGGCGCCAACGCCCCATAATGTTCGTATTTTCACGAACGATCGAACAGCCAATGTTCAAGTCGAACTCATGTTCGACCCGAACATAAAGCTCATCCCTAGTAGATAGCACCTATGACAGCAGTCCAACTCTATATCAGGAGCCTAGCATTTTTTAAATAAAAATGTAAAGCTATTTATGTTACACTGTCAGATCTCACTACTACCACCAGCATGAAATGATTGTGTTCTGAGCCTCACCATGTGTTTCAACGGAAGCACAAACCATTCATAGCCTCTGCTGTTGTATCTCTGGCGTTTAAAAGAAAATGTCCACATCACTTTACACTACAGTACAGTACTACAGTTTACACTACAGTAGCTCCTTACAGAGGCAAAATCTTTAATTTTTGCTACAGCATTCATAGACTCAGCTTGATGATTTTTAAATATTGTTTGGAATGAAAAAAAGAATAAAGGGGGTGTGGTGACTGAGCTGCAAGATGGACGCCTGATCCGCAAGTTCCGTTCTGCCACTGGGGGGATTCGCATCCATCCTAACCCTTCATTAGCCTCGGGAGAACTCACAGGAAAGGAACCACCACAGATGCACAAGATGCCCGGATTCTTCCCAGGCCACAACAAAATGGCAGCAATGCTCGTTCCTTACAGCACCACGAGCGGCCCAAATATGTAACAACGGCCTGCAGCCAGCATAAAGAAAGCAAAGAACACACAGGATGGCACAGCAGCACTTCTAGCAGCTCCAGCCCGACCATTCAGAGCCCAGTGAAATCCAAAGCCCACAAGCACTCTCTGCCCAGACATGGTCCAAGACATGTCTGGGCAGAGAGTGCTTGCGTACTTTGGATTTCACTGGGCTCCAGTGAGGTGAGTGGACCCCCGACATCTAAAGGAAACACCTCAGAAGAGAAGTGACAGATCCAATAGCTGCTTTCCCCAGTACAGGGCAGCCTGTGTCAGACACAATGTTAAAAGAAATGATGCTGTCACTCAGGGCATCCCTGCAGGCTGACCTAGTGTCAAGTGTTAAACACTGCTAGGTGGAGATGCAAGTTTTGGGAGACAGAGTAGACCATGTAGAATGCACCATGGGGGATTACTCTGCATCCTTCAACACTTTAGTATAATCCCACAGTACACATGAGGAAATTACTTGGCTAAAGGGCAAAATTGCTGACCTAGAAGACAGGTCCAGGAGAAACATCAAAATCAGGGGTATCTCTGAAACTGTGCCCCCAACTACAGCAAGTTGTACAGAGCCTATTCTCCTCCTTTGCACCATCACTGTTGGCACACGATCTAACGATCGATCAGATCCATAGATTACCAAAACCACCCTCTCTAGCTTTAGAAGTGCCAAGAGATGTCCTATTAAGGGTGCATTTCTACCAAATGAAATAATTACCGAGGACATCATTCAGGCAAGCTGAGCAGCTACCAGATCTGTATATGACAATCCAGCTCCTATCGGATCTATCCAGACTTACCCTTCAACGCAGCCGCAACCTGGCGACTATAACCAAAGCACTCAGAAACCATTGGATTCCGCATAAGTGGAAATACCCTGCCACACTTTCCAATACCCATAATGGAGCAACAACCACGGTGTCCACACTAGAAGAGGGTCTAGCCACCCTACGCCAATCGGCCATATTTCCTGAATCTACATCTGCACCAACCTTGCCAAAACCACCGCTAGCTGTAGAACCAGAATGGCAACTGGTATCACACAAGAGAGGTCCCAAGAATCCCAGTTAGAGGAATGTTACACATACCTTCCTATTTCCCCCAACCACATCAGTTGCATTTACTGCACCTGGATCTGACCGCAGAGCCCCTTTTTACAGTTTGCCTATGTTCAAGTTACTATTATTTGTCCTATTTTGTTCTTCTCTCCCCCAATATGATACAAACCACGTTGGAAAACACCCCATAGTATATGATCTGGAACAATTACATAAAAAAAAAGCCCAGACGCTGAAACACACCAAAAATTAATAATAAAAAGACAACACCTAAAAGATCTGATGGAACAGGAGACTAGAAAAGTCTTCAATAAAGTAGCAAAAGACAGATATAATTGGGGAAATAAACCAGGAAAATAGCTTGCAAACACTTAAAAATATAAAAAATCTATATAGGAAAGATGAAAAATACTAAACAACAGAAATAGCAAAGGTATTCCAAAGCTATTACAGCACCCTCTATTCAGTAAAAGAGGAGACATTGAGGGAAAAAAATAGGAGTGAAAAAATTCTGGAATATTTAAGAGAAGCAAATTTACCGAAAGTCCCAAAAGAAAAATTACAATTCCTGGAAGACCCAATAACACAAGAGGAGATTAGAATAGCAATAAATAATACAGAAGTAGGAAAGAGTCCAGGGCTGGATGGATTTACAATTAAATATTATAAAAAATGACAAAGAACAATTATTCTCAAAATTATGCAAATATCTAAATGGCCTGGGTGATGAGGAGGAGATGAGGAGAGAGTCTATAAGGGCATATGTTACGGTTATACCCAAAGAGGGAAAAGATGCTACATTATGTTCCAGCTATAGACCAATAACATTGCTAAATGCCGATACAAAACTATTTGCTAAAGTACTAGCAACAAGACTAAAGAAGCTAATGCCTGAGTGGATCCACGAAGACCAAACGGGTTTCATCCCGGGAAGAGAAAGTAAAGATAACGGTATAAGAACATTGCTATTGTTAAAAAAAGAAAGAGGTGGGGAATCCCCAGCTCTATTCTTGTCTATAGATGCAGAAAAAAAATTTGACAGGGTAAACTGGGGATTCATGATGGATACAATAGAGAACCTGGGAATAGGACCCAAAATGCTTCAATAGATTAAAAATCTTTATAATCACCCATTATCAGTTAAAGTAAATGGAGAAATGTCCTTCCCTTTGAGATGTTCAATGGAACAAGACAAGGATGCTCACTGTCGCCCCTTCTATATGTATTATCACTGGAACTCCTGCTAGCTATCATATGGAACAGTGTGGATGTAGAGGGGGTGAAAATGGGGGAAGTAGACCATAAGGTTGTGTCATATGCCGATGATATTTGTTTTATATAGCCAAGCCTAAACTGTCACTCCCAAATTAATAAAAGTATAATCATAATAATAACTGAAAAAAATATGGGGAACTATCAAATATTAAGATTAATCCTATAAAATTGGAAATTTTAAATTTAGGATTAAGTAAGGAGAAAGTAACAGCACTACAAAATGAATTCCCATTTACATGGGTGGGGAAAGAACTAAAATACCTTGGAATAAAACTAACAGCCTCTCTGGGGAAAATGTATTGAGCAAATTATATTCCACTGTTCTGTCCACCAGATGTTTTATACTGGCTATTTGTACCTATGTTGTTAAATTTACATGCAAAATGTGTAATTTACTTAAGACAATCATATGTGGTGTGCAGGCTCCATCTAGCGTTCCTTTTTGGTATTGCTGCAGTCCTGTTTATTTGTTTAATGTATGTGTAATTCAGGAAGTTGTTACCAAGCAGGAAATTCTGGGTAGAATCTTAACAGGAAGTGAACCAGCCACCATTCTTTTCAACACATTGCAGGAAGCAAGTCATTCTCAATCTATTGTCATCACCCCTTAGAGAACTTAAAAAGTATGTTTTTATTATCTCATCTTGTACAGTATATCGTTGTTTATGCAATGTATGCTGTATTGTATGTGATATTGTACTTATTGAAGTCTATTTCTGTTATTTTGTAGTTTCACCTGGCTTGTTCTAATAAAACTAAGATCAAAGAAATATGGTATCTACAGTTATTGGGATAAGAAGGTTTAGCTAGCTGTCCCAGAGACAGAACAGTGAAATTTTTAAGCTGACCTCTGAAGGGAAGATAAGCCGACTTCGGAAGTCTGTACAGCCCGGGGCTACGCAGTATCCATACAGTCAGAAGCCTTAAAGAAACAGGCCTGCGGCAGGCGAAGCAGGCAGCCACGCTACACAGAGACGCGCTCTGTCAAGCAGCATCGACACTAGAACGGTCTCTATACAGTAAGACAGCTTCTTCCCCGCAGCCATGTCTCACAGTGGGACATCTTCTTACAAAACACGTTCACGAGCAAGCTCATCTAAGCTATCTGTCGCAAATGCAGCAGCTATCACCCGTTCAAAAGCTGAAGCAGCAAAAGCCAGGGCCGCATTCGCAGACCAAGAGTTGCAGATGAAAAAAGAAAAGGCCCGCCTTGATGCAGAAAAGATGAGACAGGAACAAAAGAGAGAGAAAGAAAGAGTATGCTTAGAGCAAGACAGAGAGAAGGAAAGAGTACGCTTGGAGCAAGAAACAGTATGCATGGAACAAAAGAGAGAGCAAGAAAGAGTACGCATGGAACAAAAGAGAGAGCAAGAAAGAGTACGCATAGAACAAGAGAGAGAGCAAGAAAGAGTACACATGGAACAAGAGAGAGAGAAGGAAAGAATACGCCTGGAAGAAGAGCTAGGCCAACAGGAAACATCTCTGAAATTGCAGCAAGCTATCTTAGAAGCTAACATGGAGAAGCTGGCAGTAGAAAGAGACGCTACCGCCGCCATTGCAGAAGCTTTAGAAGCAGCCGTCTACAATGAGCCAAGAGTAGGCAGCAGCATACCGGGTCTAGAAGAGGACCAACAAGATTCTTCGCAACGCAGAACGTCAGATTAATTCTACCAGCACTGGGACCCAAGCAGCAACCCACAACAAGTAATTAAATATGACATCAAATAAAGCAGCAACAAGATGACCTGGGACCCCAGCGCTACAAGCAGGAAAAATCTCACAGAGTCCCAGACTTTCCAGTTTTAACCAAACCTTCTACTCCACAAGGTACCCAGCCTTCATACAAGCATCAAACACCAGTCTTCACTCCAAAGGTGTATGCAATGAACAGGTATGAACTGCCAACCTTATGTAAGTTTGAACCCAGCGCGCTTAAAGAAGAGACTTTTACCAGGTATGCCTTTACACCGCACCACAATACAACAGCAGCCTACCCCAATGCCATTCAGACTACTGTAGACTTTGCCAAGTTTCTGGGCAAAAGAGAGTTAGTTACCCAAGGACTTGTCACATTTAGTGATTGCCCTCAACACTACAGGGTGTGGCGATCCGCTTTCCAGAGTGTCATTCAAGGTCTAGATCTATCCTGCAGGGAACAGATAGAACTCATCGTAAAGTGGCTTGGCAATGATTCTGCTGAACATGCCAAAAGGATCAGAGACATTAATATAAACCACCCTGAGATAGGTCTTACAAACATCTGGAACAGACTGGATAGATGTTATGGCTCACCAGAGGCTATAGAGAGTACACTGTTTAAAAGGATAGAAAACTTCCTAAAAATACCTAGCAGAGGTTACCAAAGACTCAGAGAATTCAGTGACCTGTGTATGGAGTTACAAGTTGCTAAAGCAGAAGGAGACTTACCTGGCCTTTCTTATCTTGACTCTGCTAGAGGTATTAACTCCTTAGCACAAAAACTTCCTTATGAGTTACATGAAAGATGGATTACTCATGGCTGTAACTACAAACGAAAACACAATTTGCCTTTTCCTCCCTTTAGTGAGTTTGTGGACTTTGTAGACAGACAAGCAGGAATGAAAGATGACCCCGGCTTAATTTTTCCAGTGTCTTATACCACTTCTTCTGGCGCTAAACAACTCAGAGCTCCAGTAGCAGTGCACAAAACTAACATTTCTTCCCACAGATTTGCAGAGTCTCAGCCAGAGGATCAAGACAGCGAACCTACTAAGTTCTGCCCTCTACATAAGATGCCACATCCTCTTCTGAAATGCAGAGCCTTCATGACAAAGATCATCCAGGATCGCAAAGCTTTCCTCAAAGAGAACAACATCTGTTACTAATGCTGCTCTTCATCCCCACATTTCACCAAGGACTGTAAGGTCAGTGTCAAATGTACAGAATGTGACAGCACAGAGCACAACACAGCTCTACACCCAAGGCCTACTCCAAGAACTTTCCCACCTGTTCATAGGGACAAGGAGCAAGGCGGGGAGACCAAAGACTCTAGTACAGATGCCATAGAAATCACTTCACAGTGCACTGAAGTCTGCAAAGGAAGTACAGGAGGCAGATCCTGCTCTAAAATCTGTCTCGTGAGAGTTTACCCAAAAGGACGCAGGGATAAAGCAGTCAAGCTCTATGTCATCTTGGATGATCAGAGTAACAAGTCACTGGCTAGATCTATGTTTTTTGACATTCTAAAGCTTAAAGGCCCCAGCAGGACTTGTGCAGGTACAGTAGAAAAGAGCTGACGGCCTACAAATTGAATCTATGGATGGTAAGACATGCCTACCCTTACCAACTATAATAGAGTGCAGCCAGATGCCAGACAACAGATCAGAGATTCCCACACCAGACACAGCAGCTCACCAGACTCACTTGAATCACATAGCACATCTCATACCAGAACTAGATGATCAGGCTCAGATAATCTTACTTCTAGGGAGGGATATCTTGCAAGTCCATAAAGTAAGAAAACTGATCAACGGTCCTAAAAATGCCCCATATGCCCCAAAACTGGATCTCGGGTGGGTCATTATAGGTGATGTTTGCCTGGGAGGTACACACAAACCTGCATCTGTTAATAACCTGCTCACTAGTACCCTCGAGAATGGTCATCCTTCTCTTTTCCAACCCTGTCAAAATTACATCCTCATAAAGGAACTACCACACAACAACCCTGTACCTCTTCCCTTCCTAAGTCCCCTCTGTGACAGTAATACCTATGACAACGACCAAAGCGACTTAGAAAGCACAGTGTTCCAGAGAACAAAGGAAGATAACCAGGTAACAATGTCCACTGAGGATAGGCTCTTCCTAGAAGTTATGGAAAGGAGTATGGAGAAAGACGGGACTAATAGCTGGGTTGCACCTTTTCCCTTTAGACGACGTTTGCCTAACAACAGAGAAATAGCATATAAACGTCTCACTTCCCTAAGACACAATCTTCAAAGGAAACCAGAGATGAAAGAACATTTCCTTTCCTTCATGGAGAAAATATTCCAGAATGGTCATGCTGAGATAGCCCCAAACCTCAAAGACTCAGAGGAATGCTGGTACTTATATATTTGTGGTCTATCACCCTAAGAAGCCAGGGCATATTAGAGTGGTGTTCGATTCTAGCGCCAAGCATGAGGGTGTCTCTCTAAATGATGTCCTTCTCTCTGGCCTTGACCTGAACAACAGACTATTTCGCAAAGATTCAGTCGCATTCATGGCAGACATACAACAAATGTTCTATTGCTTTCTTGTTAAAGAAGAACACCGAAACTTTCTGAGGTTTCTCTGGTTCAGGAACAACAACCCCTCTGGAGACATCACAGAATACCGAATATAGGACTTAGATCTAGGCACAGACTCACTTCCCATGCAACGCAGTCTTGGTTTGCTTTGGGACTTAAGATCTGACACGTTTACTTTCCAAGTAAACATAGAAGAAAAACCCTTTACCCATAGAGGTGTCCTGTCTACCATAAACAGCCTGTATGATCCCTTAGGCTTTTGCAGCACCTGTCACCATCCAGGGTAAGGCACTACTTAGAGACTTAACCTGTGAGTCGCTAGATTGGGACCACACTCTCCCCACCAACAAGAAGAACCTATGGCTAGAGTGGAAGGACTAACAGCTCTATCCAACCTTAAAATTCCATGACCATATGCTCCTCTGTCATCTGCTGACGTTCAGATACAAAGACTTTGTGTGTTTTCGGGTGCTTCTGTTAAAGCAATTGCTGCTGTAGCTTACCTGAAAACCATAGACATTAAAGGACAATGCCACATAGGGTTCATAATGGGGAAAGCAGAACTTGCACCACTTCTCGAACACACCATACCCAAGCTGGAAATGCAAAACTGCACATGGATCTTCAACCCACCTCACTCTTCTCACATGGGAGGTGTTTGGGAGAGAATGATAGGCATAGCCCGCAGAATTTTTGACTCTATCTTCCTACAAGTAGGAACTGCAAGGCTTACTCGCGAATGTTTAGTGACATTTATGGCAGAGGTTACAGCTATCATTAACGCCAGACCTTTGACATCCATTTCAAGTGACTCTGAGGATCCAGTGGTTCTCACACCTGCCATGTTACTCACGCAAAAGACTAGTCTTGCCGGTGCTCCAGCTGGAGAGTTTTGTGAGAAGGACCTTTACAAACATCAATGGAGACAAGTACAAACCCTTGCCAATACCTTTTGGAACCGGTGGAGGGAAGAATATATATCTACTCTACAAGTAAGGAGAAAGTGGCACACTGAAAAGCCTAATCTTAAACCTGGTGATGTTGTGCTCATGAAAGATTGCCAGGCACTAAGGAATATGTGGCCTTTAGGTTTGATTACCAAAGTACTGCCAAGCAAGGATAATTGTGTCCGTAAGGTCGAGGTCAAGATCTTTCAACAGAATAAAGTTAAAGTATTCTTGAGACCAGTGACCGAACTTATTCTGTTGCTTTCTACGGAGGACTCTGTTAGTGACATCACTTGATGTCAGGCGGGGAGTGTTCTGTCCACCAAATGTTTTATACTGGCTATTTGTACCTGTGTTGTTAAATTTACATGCAAAATGTGTAATTTCCTTAAGACAATCCTATGTGGTGTGCAGGCTCCATCTAGCGTTCCTTTTTGGTATTGCTGCAGTTCTTTTTATTTGTTTAATGTATGTGTAATTAGGGAAGTTGTCAGCAATCAGGGAATTCTGGGTAGAATCTTAACAGGAAGTGAACCAGCCACCATTCTTTTCAACACATTTTAGGAAGCAAGTTATGTCTTTCTCAATCTATCGTCATCACCCCTTAGAGAACTTAAAAAGTACGTTTTTATCATCTCATCTTGTACTGTATATCATTGTTTATGCAATGTATGCTGTATTGTATGTGATGTTGTACTTATTGAAGTCTATTTCTGTTATTTTGTAGTTTCACCTGGCTTGTTCTAATAAAACTGAGATCAAAGAAATATGGTATCTACAGTTATTGGGATAAGGAGGTTTAGCTAGCTGTCCCAGAGACAGAACATCCACCGCTCAACAAAATTAAAACAGAGATAAAGAAAATATCAACATGTCCACTGTCTTGGATGGGAAGGATACACATGTTAAAAATGGTAATACTCCCAAAATTTGTATATAAATTCCAAATGATACCTATAGCACGACAAGAAGCCAAGGATACGGTACGCGATATTAACTTGTGATAAATTGCACGGGGAATTAGCAGCACATGGCATAAAAAGATATTATAACGCAATAATATTAGCACGAATGATAGAATGGACAAACACAAAAAATGCAAAATAATGGGTTTATATGGAAAACACATGGAGTAAAACACTTTTAGATAAAAACATATGGATACCAAAAAAATATAGACCACTCGATAAAGATACACACAACTTGACTAGAAACGTTTTAAAAGTGTGGGATGCAATATATAGGCAGGAAAAATGAGAATATAATTCCACACTAATTGCACTTTCAGGGACAATTTTTTTTTACCGGGCCAAGGGACACAGTTTGGAGCTTGGATAGAGAAGGTACAATTAAAAGATATAATAGATAAAGGTAAAATTAGAACTCTCCAGGAACTAAAAAATAAAAGAGACTTATTAAGGATAAATGAATGGAGGTATTTACAACCACTACCACAGCCAATTAGAACAGAGGAGAATTTGAAATCAATAGAATGATTATGTAGCGCACAATCAACAACGAAACATGGAATTTCCCGAATTTATAAGATTCTCACAGATTTAGAGGTTTTCGGGAAGACCCCCATGAATTGGAAAATGGGAAGGGGAACTGGGACTATTATTGGACGAGCAACAGGCAGCTAGAGTGATGGGAGGGGTACACGAATAAGCGACTGACATAACGATAGAAATAAATTACAAGTGTCTAACGAGATGGCATCTAACCCCTGAGAAAGCTCATAAATTTCAACAGGACAAATCCCCACTATGTTGGAGAGGTTGCAAACTGATAGGCACCATGGCCCACATATCTTGGGAATGTACAAAAATAAAAGAGTTCTGGCAAGAGATACAAAACTATACATTTTATTCCATAAAACAAGCAGCACAAAAAAACAATATACGAGAACAATGATTCCATATTTATTAAATTCAGCGAAAGGAATAATACTAAAAAAATGGTTAGACCCGGAAAAACCCACAATAAAAGAATGGTTTGATAGAATAGATTATATTTACAAAATGGAATATCTTAGTAATACAGAAGAGGCAGAAAGATTTAAAATGGATAGAGTTTAAGAAAACTAAGAAATATATAGAAAAATGGATGTTTAAATAAAAAAAAAACAAAAAAAGCGAAAACACCCGCTGACCGCCTCTGAGACTGTTAACCCAACAGCACACCCTACAATTTTTGGCAAACAGACGAGAACTCCAGAACAACGCACCAATGACAGATATGATCGTCACCCGAAGATGACATCCAGAACAAGCAAGATCCTCTTCGAACATTACCAGCTCACTGCAAATATGAGTAGAAAGGCTGCATGACCAAACATGCCCATGATCTTACAACATGGCCTTCACTTGCTTCTCGCTTAATACCCTGGGTCTAAATCACCACGCTAAATGCTTTTCTATGTGGAAGGAAGCATGCAATCACAAAGCCGACATACTCAGCATCCAGGAAACTAATTTCCAAGCTTCCAACATACCCAAATGCTCACACAAAGACTAGCGGTTCTAAGTTCTGGCTATCTGCAACTCTCTTGCTTTCCATATAAAAGAATTCATCTTGGACCCAGAAGGCATGTACATTATTATCATCTTTGAAATTAACGCACAACCATATACGCTGGTGGCAATATGCACCAAACTCTCACCAACTTCGGTTTCTTCAAGCACTGTTTAAACGTATTGCTTCTGTAAACATGGGCAACTGGTGATCTGTGGGGACTTCAGTTTAACGAAAGACCCTTACCTAGACAATAGCTACCAGGTGAAAGGTCGTGGAACTTTATTACGTCAAGTGTGAAAACAAAAGTAGACTCCACTTGTGCAAATGTATTCAATTTATGTATAGCAGCACCACTGACGTGAGCTATGATCACATAAATAATGAATGTATAGCAAAAGTGTTGTGCTAAACAAAAATATAAATATACATATAAATATTTTTATTTATTTATTTTATTTCAGGTACTTATATAGCGCCGTCAATTTACGCAGCGCTTTACATATATATATTATACATTCACATCAGTCCCTATACCCTCAAGGAGCTTACAATCTAAGGTCCCTAACTCACATTCATACCTATACTAGGGCCAATTTAGACAGGATCCAATTAACCTACCAGCATGTCTTTGGAGTGTGGGAGGAAACAATATAAAAATAAATGTAAAACAATGAGTCCATATGTCTTCCAACTGACATTAGTGTAATGCCTTCACTTTGATAAAAACTGCACAAACAATTGTTCATTTAATTCCTCCACATTGTGATAATCACCACCATGATAAAGGATGTACTTACCAGAGTGTATTTACCACCTATTACGGGGGGGGTCAAATAACGCTTGTGTATCGTATATGTTCAATCCACGCTTTCTGTTCCACATCAAAGAACAAGAGGAATCATCCAGCAGTCACCTCTGAGCGGTACTCCTTCGGTCCCGCAGCAAGATGTCCAGTGGGATGTGTCAATATAAAGATAAACGCCAATAGTGTAAAATCCTTAAAAATCGGCTTTATTTGGAATAGGGATGGCTTCAACAAGAATTGGGAAATATGGATTAAAACGAACTAATTTCTTTTAAGGTACTAGAACATAATGTCAGTTAATACACAGCAAGCAAATTACAGATAGAAGATGTCTAATAGCAGTTAAGGGTTACTACGGCTGTAGTAACATGGCTACTGGTTTCTGTTCAATGTTTTGACATTTGTTTATTCTTTTGTTTACTCTTTTATTAGATGTAGTTTGTTTACTATAAGGTCAAGATACATACATTTAGGTCAGACTGTTGTCTATCTAAAAAAACAGGTTTATGTATGAGAATAGCAATATACCTATTTCCTGGATTATGTCTTGATCTGTATGATTGGCTTTATTTAAGTAACGCATAGCATGCCATTACATGGGTACAATCTACCTCGGTCCAAAGACAAGGACGTTGGTTCAATCCAAATGCGATGACAGGAGATAAATCTTTTACCCTAGGCAAATCCACCAAACAGGAATTATGACACCTTTGCATTTCATCTAACATTCTCTGCTATATGTCAAATGTGTATTAAACTGGGATGTGCTCTATCAAAGCTGTCCACTCCCATGAATGCCCATCACAGAAAAGAGATTTAAATCGGACAGTATTTGTTACTGACTTGAGAATTTAGGAGACAATGAAGGTTGCATGGTGTTTAGTATGACTCCCTTATTCTCCCACATTTGAGGTTCATAAGCCTTCACTATTGTCACACTGCGCTTTGCCCATGCAGATCAACAGATTTATGTAATGCCACCGCTCCCGGCAGCACACACATCTCACTTGCTCCCTCGTTGCTTCATTGAACCTCCAGAATTGAAAAAAAAATAAACAGTACTTCCAAGTATGGAAGTACATGTTATCTACTTTCCTTCCTCTTATGTGACACTGGTGCTCGGTGATTGGCCCAGTGCTGCGACATGGGGGTTGGGAGACTTCCTATACTCGTGTTTAGGCTACAACTAGTGCTTACAGATGGACTTCTTTTCTCACTCCCAAGAACTGAACAGAAAAGTGAAGGAGAATAGGAAAGCTGAGAAAGTTGAGTAAAACTGAGGGGGGGTGGGGTGGCATTAAAGAGAATATATTGCTTTGCCCTGCAACATCATCATACTGCTTAAAACTGGACTGTGGCTGGTTATTATGGATCACTAATCTATGCCACTGCACCATAGGGTTAAAGGAGTCACTACAAAAAGACACTATCACCCTGTAAAGCTGCCATATCTCCTCGACCCACTGATATCTTACCAGCGGCAGCGATCCTGCATCTATCTTTACTCAGTAATTCCAAAGAAATGTGTGCATTAAAGGGTGGCATGTGATTTCCTATCATGAAGCAGTGCTAGGCTGGAGCAATGTTACATAATGTAGGTCATGATTTAGTTCTTCTTGCTAGCCTCTGACAAACAAACAATCTCATGGAATCCTTAAGAACTCCTAAGAAGTCAGTAGGTCAAGGGGTGGGTTTTACACAGATACTATGAATTTTCCTGAACTGGGCAAATATTTTGATATATTTTTCCATCTTGGCTGATGAGGGACAAGACTCAATCCATATTTAAGTCCTACCTGCCAGGCTGCCACTCAGTTGGGGATCTAGTCAAAACCATGACAAATCCATCCTTAGCTTCCTGCAAATTTGGCCTCCATGCTGGAGTGAGATTTCCTCATTAAACATCAGGACCTTAATAAATGCAAGAAGCCCAGTCCCTACACTTTGCTAGGATGGACAGTGTTCAAATCTAGTTACAACTAGGAATATATAAAAAGCCGCACATTTAAAAAAAATGTCCAACAACAAAAAATGTGAATACAAAAAATTCCTCAATATTCAATAGCTGATGGTAGAGGTTCAGGTAACGCAAATTCTTGTTAAATGAAATGCTTACCAGATAGCAAGCCAAATGAAACAAGTGGCTATAAACCCAGCCTGGGCCTTTGGGGAACCAATCCCGGTGTATCCTGGACGAATCCCACTTGAAGAGCCCCCAAGACCCGACCCACACACTCAGCACACCATGTGTGGCTACTTCCGGGTCACAGTGGTTGTTACCTGAACCTCTACCATCAGCTATTGAATATTGAGGTATTTTTTGTATTCACATTTTTTGTTGTTGGACATTTAATCACAAGGACTATATTTGTATATTATATATTTTTTATTTTTTTATTTTATATTTTTGATTTAACATTTTTTAAATGCGCTGCTTTTTATATATTCCTTTATGTTATTGGTATGGTTCACTTATAGCCGCAGCTTCACGTACAGGTTTCTAGCGCAGTTTTTTTCTTTTTCTAGTTACAACTAGGGTTGTCCCGATACCGATACTAGTATCGGTATCGGCACCGATACCGAGCATTTGCCCAAGTACTTGTACTCGGGCAAATGTTCCCCATGCTTCCGCCGATACCTGGAAGTCAGCGGTGATCGGCACGTGGGGGAGTTACAAGATTCTCCCCCTGCGGCTTTCAGCGGCTTTAGTGACATACAGCGGTGATCGGTGCTTGTAACTCCCCCACACGTGATCACCGTTGACTGTCACCGCATCCTCCTCCAGTCCCCCTCCATGCCCCCTCCGTTCCTCTGTCCCCCTCCGCTGTCCCCCTCCGTTCCGCTGTCCCCCTCCATTCCGCTGTCCCCCTCTCCTTCTCTGTCCCCTCCGTTCTGCTGTGCCTCTCCGCTGTCCCCTCCGTTCTGCTGTGCCTCTCAGCTGTCCCCCTCCGTTGTGCTGTCCTCCTCCTCCTTCCTTTGTGAATGGACAGAGTCAGCTGACTCTGTCCATTCACATAACTGAAACATTGTAATCTCCTGTGATTACGATGTGTCAGTTTATGAATGGAGAGGAGCCGCTGTCTTCTCTCCATTCATTCTCAGTGCAGCTGAGGCTGCAGAGAAAGGGACTGGGGAATCTCTATCCTCGGTATCTTTCTCTGTCTCAAGGGGGAGATATCAGAGGTCTGTTAAGACCCCTGATATCTCACTAAAGCCCCCCAACAGGGCTGATTAAAAAAAAAAAAACACATATTGCAATAAAGAATAAAAAAATATTATTGTAAAAAATAAAAATTGTAAATAAAAAAAACACACAGACACGTTCACCCCCCCCCCCCCCCCCGAAAAAAGAGAAAGCATTGTTAAAAAAAAAAAAAACATTGTCACGTGACATTAAAAAAAAAAGTATTGGTAATCGGTATCAGCGAGTACTTGAAAAAAAGTATCGGTACTTGTACTCGGTCCTAAAAGAGTGGTATCGGGACAACCCTAGTTACAACTGATTAAATTCTGTTTGCACTCTGCAGACAGGGTTAAATATGACAGACACAACTGCCCAGTCAGCTCACAAACAAAGAGAAATAGTAGAATTTTTCTTGCTGGAAGGTCCAGAACAGAGCATCTAAAAAAGGTAAGTTGCAATTTTTTAAATATTTTTTTAAGTTATGCTATGTGACTGGGGATATGTAACAAGTATAAAGTAGGTGTTATCCTAATTTGGCTGCAAAAGTGGAAATACACTTTATTCCTATACCATGATTTGACACATAAATGGAGTCTGAGAAGCTGCACACCCCTATATGATAAGTCTTAAACAAACAGGAAGTTTTTTCCTGATTCTCTTCCTATTTATCACAGCACTCCTTCAGTGTTACCTATAACTCTGTCTCCTCCTCTCCACTTCCTCTTCTTGTAGGGGTCCCCCAAGGCTCTGTTCTTTTCTGTTCTTTGACGCCTTCTTGTCTATATATACCTCCTCTCTTGGTCACTTGATAACCTCCCATGGCTTCCAATACCATCTCTATGCCGAAGACACCCAAATCTATCTCTCTAATCCTCACCTCACTCCTTCAGTCTCCTCTCGCATTACTAAATTACTAACTGACATATTGGCACCTATTCCTTAAACAAAATATCTTTAAAACCGAGCTGATAATATTCCCTCCTGCTCATGCCCTCCTTAATTACTTTTCCATCAAGATCAATAATACATTATCAGTCCCACCCCTAATGCCAGGGTACCATGTGTAATCCAGACTCGGACCTGTCCTTTCGGCCTCAAATCCAATCGCTGTTAAAAGCTTGTAGACCACCTCTGAAACATCTCCAAAATTTGCCCCTTTTTAACTAATGAAACCACCAAGACTATTGCAGCACTCTTCTCATAGGCCTTCCTCTCCATGGGCTATCTCCTCTTCAGTCTATTATGAATTCTGCTGGCAGATGTATCCACCTTACCAACCACTCAGTGTCTGCCATCCCTCTCTGCCAATCCCTCCACTGGCTTCCAGTTGCCCAGTGAATTACATTAAAAATTTTAAAAACAGCATACAAAGCCATCCACATCCTTTCTCCAAATATCACCCACACCATCCTCTCTACTCCTCTCAAGACCTCCTGCTCTCAAGCTCCCTTGTCTCCTCCTCCCATGTCCATCTCTAGGACGCTCTACCTCAGTCTGGCCAGCAATGTTCTACTCTGTTTGCCTTTAGACGATTCCTGAAAACTCATCTCTTCAGGGAAGCCAATCACGCATGCAACTAACTGAACTTTTATCACTTCCATCAGCTCAATCCCTCACAGTTTTGTACCACTTGCCTCACCCTATTAGATTGTAAGCTGCTATGAGCAGGTGTCATGGTTATGCAGTATTGTTTGTCTGTCAGCTTACCTTTCCTCCATGTGTTCACCTCTAGAGACCAGCCACTCTCACCTGACTGCTTTTATAATCTCTCCTCTAGCATGGCTCCACCCCAGTCCCTATCAGAAAACTCTGTATTAACGTGTGCACTGCAAGCCAACCCTGCTGATCAACTTTGTGTGTTTAGCTTCCATGTGCATCTTGCGGTGTCTTCTACGTCTGATTTCAGTTACCGATCTTGGCTTGTTCTCGACTATCCCTGTCTGCTTGTGACCCTGACCTTTGGCGTGTTCTATGTTTATCCTTGTCTGCTAGTCGCCCCGACCTTTGGCTTATTCCCTTACCATCTCTATCCTCCTGTAGCCTACTGTGAGCGTGAGCTGGGAGACCTTTGGGTTCGCTACCTCGAGCCAGTTGCAGCCCAGTCCATCCTCATCACTAGAGGCTCTGGTGAACACCTGCTGGCTCTTAGACTCCGCACCCTAGGGAATCTTACGCTCTAGCCCCTGTGGGATCCGTCTTGGTGTTTCAGGGGCCTGCCTTCCTTAACCACCCAGACTCCCATCCGTAGCAGTCAGCAGTAGGGTCCACTACCTTTGCGGTGCACTCCTGATCCCAATGGTGTGCATCTGCCACCTGGCCTCAGGTGACCTGACAGCAGGGCCCTCTTAACCCTCTTCAATTTAATTGTATTTTAACTGTACCCTGTCTCTTTATATTGTAAAGCGCTGCACAAACTGCTGGTGCTATATAAATCTTGTATAATATATAATATTTATATATACAGTATATATATTTTTTTGTGCTGTCTGGGTTAGTAATAGCTCTAAACTCTCTAATGGTTGAACAGTCTGCTTTAATAAAACTTTCAGATTTGTCGCTTTTCATGTGGTTGTGCTATGTGTCTGTCTAACATTTCACAATATATAGATCTAATGGACTACAATTTATTTCCTGTAAGAGTAAGGATTTACAGCGTTCCAATATTTCATATGTGACACAGGCGGTGAAGGATGAAATAGGACATTTTGGCCTATAGAAAAAGAAAAAAAAAACACTTTCTCACCTTCCTACATCAGCCACTCAGCTCTTTAGCCTTTATTAGAGATTGGAAGTCTGCATTCCTCCTGACAATTGATTCAGATGCTTCTCTGTTATCCAGGAATATGCTGGCAGATAAAAGATTTGTATCCTGTGATAAATCATTTGTCACGGAGGATCAGACTTTCTTCTTGATATAGTCTCATTTTTACTGTAAGAGAAGAGATACAATAATATTCCTGCTGATTGAGTTACAGCTTCATATTGGGAAATTTGAAATTCAAAGGCCAAAAAAACAACAACTTTTTGCCAAACCTTTTAAACAATGGGTGTACTGTATGTACTGGGAAAAAAATAAAGCCAAATTCCAGATTTACATTTTGTTTTGTTTTTTAGATCTATTGCCCAGATTTTAAATATTAACTCTAGAAGTTCTGCTTTAAAGTGTTACTAAACCTAGTAATATGGAAATAGTTGATCTGCCCCCCCCCCCCCCCCCATAGTGCCCACAGCTTATAAATCTTCTTTTTACATTAAAATACTGCCACTATATACGTTTTTGGATGATCTGTATAACATGGTACATGATAAACTGCGCAGTTTCTTCAGTGCTGAAAGTTCAGGTAGGAGGAGATTTCCACTACAGCCTGTATACACACCCACATGTGTGATGTCAATATTATGTGACCTGGCTAGCTCTGAGAACAAGTAAATGTTCTCTCCAGCATAAAATACACAAATAAGCATGTGCTTTCCTGTGGTCACTTGTAATAATAAAGATCTTTGTACTCCTAAAACATTTGTTTGGTGCTTTGTTTGGTGTTTTGGCACAACTGGCCTTCTCAATTCATGTGCCTCAGATTACTGGTTCCCCCCCCCCTGCTTTGCAGAGAGCTCCCAAACTCAACCTATTAGACATATTTAACAACTTTTCTCTACAGAATATAGGTCCTTGTCCAGCTCCTTGACTCTACCTTTCTGTAAACTTCTGCAATGGGAGATTGTCAGACTCTACCGCTTTGCACAGTGCTGTCAATCTAACACTGGAATCTTGCAGACAGGAGGATAATGCAAAGTGAGTGGAGCAATGGCTTTTTTCAACTTGAACAGCATGGGTGATCTGTATACCTGTATTACATGATAAACTGCACAGTTTCTCCAGTGCTGAGAGTTCAGGTAGGAGGAGATTTCCACTACAGCCTGTATACACACCCACATGTGTGATGTCAATATCATGTGACCTGGCTAGCACTGAGAACAAGTAAATGTTCTCTCCAGCATAAAAGACACAACTGAGCATGTGCAGATCGGCTACCCTGCCTGTTTTAGCTGGCCTTCCACAGATAGACAGTGCAGGAGGGGAGGATCTGTGCATACAGGATAAAACAGCCTTTTTACACAATGCAGAGGATTAAGTGCCACCGTGAGTATAACAAGCATGCTATGCTGCATATACAGACAGATTTTACTGCTGTGGCTTTAGTAACACTTTAAAGCGGAGGTTCACACCAAAATTGAACCTCCGCTTTTTGGAACCCTCCCCCCCTCCGGTGTCACATTTGGCACCATTCAGGGGGGAGGGGGGTGCAGATACCTGTCTAATACAGGTATTTGCACCCACTTCCGGGCGTAGACTCCCACGGGAGTCTATGCCACTTCCCATCCCCCCGCACTGTCTGCTGGGACACACACAGGTCCCAGAGACAGCAGGGACCGTTCTGATTGCGCAGCGCAACTTGCGCATGCGCAGTAGGGAACCGGGAAGTGAAGCCACAATGCTTCATTTCCTGATTCCCTTATAGAAGATGGCGGCAGCAGTTCGGCCTCGGGTGCCGATATCGTTGGACCCAGGGACAGGTAAGTGTCCTTATTTCAAAAGTCAGCAGCTGCAGTATTTGTAGCTGCTGACATTTAATTTTTTTTTTTTTTTTTTTTTTGCGGGACTCCCTCTTTAACACCACTCTAGTGCTCAAACATCCAAAAGCTTCCAGTTTCAGCATCTTCTGTTGTCTTGATTGGCTGGCCAAAAATTATGTAATAACTACACATGCTCCTGGGGGTTTACTAATCTCAGCACCATGGAATTCCAAGACTGTGCACTGAGCTGGCTTGAGAATTCTCTAAAACTATGTCCCATAATTAGTCAACAGCCAGTTAAGTCTGAATGAAAATCAAGACCCCTCATTTGCCTACTTGTTCAGGGTCAGTGACTCAGGAAGCAATGAAGGGTTTGGAGCAGATAGAATTTTTTAAAACAGGGGAGTCATTCAAAAACAACCTGCATATATCTCTTAATACAAGTGTAGCGCTGGTAGATTTACAATCTACTGCCGATTAGGTAAATTTAGTAAATTGTATGTTAGGAAGGTTAAAAGTTTGCCTCTGTTCCAGCTTGGCTGACGTTGTGTGTGCTTCTGTGCTGACCGGTGGGTGTCGCTGTTACCATTAGTCAGTGTTGGAAGGGCAACGAGTTGAAGCGTATGGATGCTCCTCTGTCTCGGAGGCAAGCTCGGTGGAGATGATCCTCTGAGTTGCATTCTGGGAAGGGGGTATTTATGGGACAGACGCCATGTTCTAGGGTTCGTTCTGCAGCCACCTGCTGGCCCTCCTGGCCGACAGGTATGCGTTAAGGAGCTACCTAGTGGTCCTCCGATCGGGAGGCCCACGATGCTACGGCGCAGGGGTGGGTCCAGAGGCTTGTCTGGGGCCTACCACCGCGGCCGAGGAATGGTCCTGAGCTGTCGGCCCTGTGTGACAAAGCTGGACGGCCGAGGAGATCCCAGGGGAGGACCCGTCTTGGAGAGATCATGCAGAGTGCTGGTCTATAGAGGGGCCTGGTGACTCGGCTGGAGGACGTATTCAAAAGAAGTAACCTTACAACATAGTGTCGCCGGTTCAGCTTAAAGGTTCAGGCACTCTGACTGACTGTTCACTGCAGAAGATCTGATACATCCTGTGGCAGAGGATTGTGCAGATTTACCCCCCAAATAAGTCTATGGCAGAGACTTTAGATTCATGCTGCGTACTGGCTGCTAGACCGGTGAGAGAGGCCTATCCAGACGAGCAAAGAGTGCGTCCCATGAGGGGAACGCATTCCACATAATTATCTGAATTCTATCGGGACATTTGTCACTAAGATTTTGCAAGAAGATATTTGAGTTTCTCATGAGGGTTTCCTTTTCCGTCTCTTTCCTGCTACTTCCTAAAGTTTGACTGTTTAATAAAGCATTGAAAACGTACTCCAGTGTTGGTGTGTGTGTCGTCCAGCAGTAAACTCAACGGAACCCCTAGACCCAGTGCCGGTGAAACAGAGGGAAGCAAAGTGAAGGTAACAGACCCGCTTAAACCAGCAGCTCCACCGTGAGTTAGTGCTACACAAGTTTCCTTTAACCCCTTCCTGATGGTTGTCAGCTGCCTTTTAAATACGTTTTAATGCCAGGAGGCAGAGCAGCTTCTTGATCACATGACTGCTGTAATTGGCTCCTACTTAACATGATCTGGAGCCTGACTCCCAATCAGTAGCCATGACCAAGAGTTGTTGGAAACCTTAGACCGCTATGGATGCATATGTGCTGGGACTGGGTGTTAAAACCCATTTTTCTTGTCACCGTATATATGCCTTACCCAGTCAGGAAGAGGTTAGACTGGTATGTAAACCTGCCTTTATATAAGCTTTATATAATCTCCTGCACAATATTATTATTATACATGATTTATATAGTGCCACTAGTTTAGGCAGCACTTTACAATATAAATTACAATACAGTTCAATACAGAAGGAGTAATAGGGCAGTAGCACTCAGATTAGGAGAAGAAGGGCCTGCACTGGGAGATCTGGAGTATCTTTTGTAGCCCTGATGAAGAAGGATCTTCTGGCCCCCAAAATGTGTTGGATGTCTTTTGCTTTCCTGTTGTCACTTGTAATAATAAAGCTCTCTGTACTCCTAAAAACATTTGTTTGGTGCTTTGTTTGGTGTTTTGGCACAACTGGACTTCTCAATTCATGTGCCTCAGATTACTTGGTGCTCCCCTGCTTTGCAGAGAGCTCACAAACTCTCCCCATGGGAGATTGTCAGACTCTTCTGCTTTGCATGGTGCTGTCAATCTAACACTGAGATATGCAGACAGGAGGATAATGCAAAGTGAGTGGAGCGATAGCTTTATTAAACTTGAACAGCATGATGATGCTCCTTTGTTGTTCATTGTCAGCTGTAGTGGGGAAAAGTGGGGTCATTGAGCCTGCTATTCTGTGATGTAAGGTTACCCAGATCACAAAATTCTATGAAAAGAATGAAAAACATTTCAGCAGGCAAAGTACTGTATATGCATTTCATCTGTGTATTGTCTGGAGTTCAACTTCAGTTCTACTCCTTGGGGATCTCCAACAGTGCATATTTTCTAGCTGTCTTCACAGACCCACCGGTGATCTAAATAATGTGCTTTGTTTACTAACTTAAATGTGCTTCCAAAACCTTGAGGTCTGAATAACCTGTGCTGTGTGACTGCTGAGAACTGGAGGTGAGAGACACGGCTCTGAGCAATACAAGCAGTCAGCTTTTGGTGAGATGTCAAAAAACAACATCCAAACAACATTTCACTAAATCTATGTGATATAGAGCAATGTCTTCTTTACTGTCTCATTGTTTCCATTATAAAACTTCAAAAATATTATTATCTTTATTTCTCATTTACAGGTAAATTCAGGCCCTGAGAAGGAAAGAGAAACATAGATGCATGGCCTACATGAGTGGGGTAAAAGCCGTTTGACATACGAGGGGTTTTTTTGGAGGTTAAAAGTAAATAAGGAATCAGGGGGTACTCACCAGATTGGTGGGTCAGGCAGGAACAGGGGGGGGCTTTAGGGGATGGTTGGTATGAGGGTCTTAGGAAGTCTTCAGTCTTAAGACTAAAGTTTTGCTGGATGTTTTTTTGCAATCTGTTGTGGACAGTTACAGGTTTGGTTCTCATATTTCATAGCAGCTGATGGGGTTCAAGGTCCTTGAAGGTGGTTATTACGAGCAAATGTAAATTGTAGAGCCCCATCTTAGTTACGGCTCTCATTATTTTGTAGGGTTCAGTGACAATGAACCAAGGATTGTTTATAGTTGTATCTGCATTTATTGGTGTTGTTGTCTCCAAGTCGGTGTTTTGCAGCTGGAGGCCTAACTTATGGATCTATGCAGGTATTCAGTTAAGTAGAGATGCCCACAAAAACCTTGGGCTCCATTCATATTGTATTGAATTTTATTATGTTATTTATACATTTTGTTAATAAAAGGTTGTTATGCAAATTAAACTCCAATTAGTGTTCCACGTGGCTTAGGTATTGATGAGTGGTGGTAGAAAAAACCCAACCCTACCATGAAGAAACTATTGGGATTTTTCAGGTACCACACGCCCCAATTTAAAAGTTAGTACACATTTATTGATACATTAAAAAGGAAATTGTCATCCAAACAATAAAATGACCGTCATATTGATCGAGCATGTAAAAGTACATCTCTACAACATGCAAATACAAATATTACATGGTACAGCCATCAAGGAGCAATACTACAATTGGAGATAACATTATGGATTATACTTCTCTTTGATGGCTGTACCATGTAATGTTTGTATTCACATTTTGTAGAGCTTTACTTTTGCATGCTCAATATGTAGGGCATTTTAATGTTTGGATGACAATTTTCTGTTTAATGTATCAATGAAAGTTTACTAACCTTTAAACAAATTGGGGTGTGGTACCTGAAAAATCCCAATAGTTTCTTCATGGTAGGCTTTGTTTTTTTGTCTATTTTGTATTTAAGGGATGGATGTGATACCAGTGAATCTCATTGCATTGGCCCTTGATTCTAGGTCCCTTCCTAAGAATTTTATGTCTTGTATTGATGAGTGGTGGAGTGGTGTTAATGCAGTATCAGAGACAAATCATCTTTAATACCCTAGTCATGGGAATAGTCCTACAGACATGCCCTTACTTCTCTGGCCAACTCTTCATCCAGAGTTGACAGTCTAAATATGTAAAGAAATTCATTTCACTTTGCCTTCGACTGTTTCAGCCCTTTTAGTACTCATCAGTACAAGAAATGGACCTCCTGACCCCTTTTGAGGGACCCCTAGTGGTAGGCTGGACTGACATTTACCCCAGAGTTGAGTCCAGGGTTAGTAATAGGAGATTGAGAAACATTGACGTCAGTCACTTTACTGTCTTTTTAAAGATTTTATTGCTCCAGGCACACAGGGAGAGACTGTTAGGAGCTGTGGATACACGAAGCACCACTTACAGGCTCCATATCTGCATCCATTTGTAGAGGATCTTCAAGCTGACACCAGCAACTCTGTAAATAGCACCATCAACTGACTAACGGACTTCTCCGTGGTTTCCCCCAGGAGAGTCACCAGATCACTGCTAGGATCCAGCTCCTTCCTTCAGCAGAGTCTCCATCCCTGGCTCTCAATACCAGGCAACTTTCATCTTTTCCAGGAAAGCTTTTGACTCAACTTCAGGCCTAAGTTAGCAAGCATAAGTTGGGCACCATACAAGCTACAGGTCTAACAGGTAGCCTTGTGGGTAGATAGCCTCACAAGGTCATCCTGAAATATGTATGCTCTCCTCCAGCATGCACCACTGGCAATAGAACTCCTAGTGGTTGACCAGTAGGAACATAAATGTTCATAACTCAGCATTACTGTGACCTGTCTCTCTAATACCAGAGATACCTGTGATACCTACTGACAGCAGGGAGAAGCACCAGTGGCACCAGGCTTAGATGAAGATCAAATGAGTATAGAGTACAAATCAACTTAGGCTGTTTACCACCCAGCAAACCAAAATTGGATAGTCACCCCTTCTTAGGGCAGGGTGGCTACATAAAAAAGCATGAGCATCATTTATTAAAGTGGACTTTAAGTGACTTCATATGTCGGCATGGTACATTCCTGCTATGTCAGCAACAGCATACATTTTCCAAAAATCTGTACCTTTTAACATTGAGAAGCAATCCTTTAACTCCAGTCAGTGACTTTGTCTAGGCTAAGATGATGCCATCAGTCTGTTGCAGGAAGCAGGAAGCATTTCCTCAGTCTCCTTTTCTATACATGGTAACTTTGTAGCAAATCACAAGTTAGGAGGCTGCAGCAGGATTTGGTCTGTGTCAGATATCTTTAATACCTCATCAAAATGAATGGGCTAAAATTGCACTGCACAGCACTGTATGAGAATCACAGAGGAGCATGCAGCGCTTTCCTGTGTAATTCACATAGAGTTTCTAGTGTGAATGGCCCTAAGAGGTAATAAATACCGGTAAGTGCTACTTCCAATGACACAAGACTTAACATGCATGTCCTTACCATGAAAAAAAGATATATCTGACCTCTCCCCAACCCTGGCATTAAACCCAGAAGAGAAGCACCATTTAGCCGCAGAGAGGACTTTTTATGATAGATAGGAAGATAATTATTGCAGCAAACATAAATTTTCTTTTTAATTTTTCTTGGGCTATTCATTTTGAGGTTTTTTTTTTTCATTTTATTTTTTTGCTTAACCGCTCACTGGGCACTTAAACCCCCTTGCTAACCAGACCAAGTTTCAGCTTTCAGTACTCTCTCATTTTGAATGACAATTACTCAGTCATGCAACATTGTACTCACTTGAAATTCTTGTCATTTTTTTTTCACACAAATAGAGCTTTCTTTTGGTGGTGTTTTTTCACCACTGGGTTTTTTATTTTTTGCGATATAAATGAATTAAAAAAATGCATTTTTCTTTGTTTGTTATAAAATTTTGCCAAAATTTATACTGCTACTTATCTTTTGTAAAAAAGCTACAATAAGTGTATATTATTTCGTATTTGTGAAAGTTATAGAGTCTACAAGCTATGGTGCCAATCTCTGAAAATTGATCTCACCTGATCACACCTGATGTACTGATGGCCTATCTCATTTCTTGAGACACTAACAAGCCAGGAAAGTACAAATACCCTCCCCAAATGACCCCTTTTTTTTTGGAAAGTAGATATTCCAAGTTATTTAGTATAAGGCATGGTGAGTTTTTTGAAGTTGTAATTTTTTCCCACAATTCTTTGCAAAATTAATTTATTTAAATTTTTTTTTACAAAATTGTCATAATAACAAGTTATTTCTCACACACAACATATGCATACCACAAATGACACCCCAAAACACATTCTACTCCTCCTCCTGAGTATGGCGATACCACATGTGTGAGACTTTTACACAGCCCGGCCACATACAGAGGCCCAACATGCAGGGAGCGCCATCGGGTGTTCTAGGAGCAAAAATTACACATCTAATTTGACCACCAATTACACTTTTGTGAGGCAGTGATGGGCACTGTAGTGGCATGAATGTGGCATGGATGAGAACTGATGTGGCATTAATGTGGCACAGATGGAGTACTGATGTGGCATGAATGTGGCACGTATGAACACTGATGTGGCATGGATGAGTACTGATGTGCCATTAATGTGGCAAGGATGAGCACTGATGTGGCACAGAAGAGCACTGATGTGGCATGATATGACAAGTATAGGTGCAAAAGACTGAACACAAACTTTCCCATAAGTTACAAGGCATATATGTCAGGGGACAATGCAAAATATGTCCAACAGGTATGAAAGAAAAGTCCACAGACCATGAGGAAAATGTAGGGTCCAACACTCAGGGTAACCGTCATATGGGAACAGAAACCATGTTCCAGTACACTGCAATACACAAAGGGAGAGGTGCCTCTGGGTGTAGATATAGAACAGGTTTAATAAGTACACAAAATAGGCAACTCACATTTTAGAAGTTAAAACAGGCATGTAGTTAGTCCCAACAGAGTGGGGGGGGGGGGGTGTCATCAGTAAACAGTGCAATCCTGGTTGGGAAGCGCAGTATTCACTCGTTCACTGCTGATGTGTAGAGCCAGCCATGGTGGGGAAGAGCTCAGAATGAGGCCTGGAACGCTGACGGTGCAGAAGGCAAGGATGGATGACGTCACTGGCATGCAATGCGTTTCCTGAGCATTCGCACTCATGATAGGGGTCATACTCTATATGAAGTAAATTATGAAAGATTATTATCAATTATAAAATCAATTAATAAATCAAAAACAAATTATTAAGAATTAATTTTATAAAAATCAATTCATTAAAAAATCTATTAAAAAATTCTCATTGGTAATTGCATGTGGAATGCATGTATAAATGCGCACATACACACATTCTCAAATGTGCACACACACATGCATCCACAGCACAAGTAATGGATTACTAAAAAGTTAATAAATCACTACACCAGAGTGATAACTGGGGAGAGCCTAAAAATGAGCCAAAGATGGGAAGGGGGAAGAAAGAGAAAAACGAAGGAGTTACCTAGACTATTTCATAAGCAATACTTACTTACAAATGCCCGCCACCCCCAAAGGAAGGCCAAACCTGAGGGGAGTGCAGATATAGGTGGTTAGATATATAGAAAACTAAAGTTAAACCATACTCCCCGCACATCCCAGGGTTACATATCGGAAAACCCCTAATCTGAAAAATAAAATTGCCCCCCAGCAAATTCAAATCTACCGTCACTTCACCACCCGTGGCGGTACTTATACCATTGGTGGGCATGTACCAATGTCATAAGGCACTGTGCAAAACGTGTAAATTCGTACAACATGGTCAAAAGTTCTTTTGCACTAAAGGTAAAACATATAATTGAAAAAGAAGTGCGGCTGCCGTGTCACCCGCAGTGCACATGTTCAGGAAACGTGTTGCCTGCCAGTGATGTCGTCCACCCTCGCCTTCTGCACCATCAGCGTTCCATGGCCTCGTTCTGCGCTCTTCCCCACCGCGGCCGGCTCTACATATCAGTGGTGAACGAGTGAGCGGTGAGTGAATACTGCGCTTCCCATTCAGGATTGGACCATTTACTGATGACATCCCCCCCCCACTCTGTTGGGACTAACTACATGCCCCTTTTAACTTCTCAAATGTGAGTTGCCTGTTTTATGTGATTATTAAGCCTGTTCTATATCTACACCCAGAGGCGCCTATCTCATTGTGTACTGATGTGGCATGGATGAGTACTGATGTGGCATGAATGTGGCACGGATGAGCGTGGATGAGCCATGGATGAGCCATTGATGGGCACGGATGAGCCATGGATGAGCACGGATGGGCACAGTTGAGCCATGGATGGGCATGTATGAGGCATGGATGGGGATAGATGAGACATAAATGGGCTCGAATGAGCATGGCTGGGCATGGATGGGGATGGATGAGCCATGGATGAGCATGGCTAGGAAGGTTGAGTATGGCTGGGCATGGATGAGCATGGCTGGGCATGGAAGAAGCATGGATGATTATGGCTGGAGCATGGATGAGCATGGCTGGAGCTTGGACGATCATATTGGAGCATGGATGATCATGGCTAGAGCATGGATAATCATGACTGGAGCATGGATGATCATGGCTGGAACATGGATGGAGTATGGCTAGAGTATGGATGATCATGGCTGAAGCATGGATTATCATGGCTGGAGCATGATGGAGCATGAATGAGGATGAATGGATGAGCCAGGGATGGACAGAGATCAGCACTGTGGGCAGGGACGGTCCATCCATTGGGGGCGCCACCTCCTCTATCCTTTTTTTTAAAGAACTGATTACAGCCATAGGCTTTAATAGGCTTCAAAATAGGGTGGATTTGGACTCACCCTGGGTGGACTCAGAGCATTGCGTCTGGAGCCCACCCAGGGGTGTTGCAACAGCAAACAAAAATTTGCTGATGCAACATTGATCCTCCTCCCGGCCAATCGGGAAGCAGGTATGAAACCTGTTTCCCGACTGGCCAAATCTCTGGCGATCCTATTGGATGTCTAGCACCAGGAGGAGGAGAGAGGAGACACAGCGGAAGCTGTTCCAGGAGAGGACACCGTAACGGCTTTTCCCGAGCCCGCCACGCTTTTTACCGCCCACATTCAAGGTAAAACCCCACCAGCCGCCACTGGCTGTGGGCACTTCAGATCCAGCCCACAGCGCTGCTGATAAAAGGCCGCTGTCATTGGTCCTTTACCCCGTTCCGTGATGCGCCAATTCCGGAGGACCCGACGGTCATTTCCGGTTGCTCGCCCAGAGTTATTAGACCGTTCTGTAGCCGTCATTCGGCTATGGCCTGGTTGACAACTGGTTAAAGTTGTATACCTTAGACATAAAATACGAACAAAGCATATCCCTCTATAGTGTGTATTGGTCTCATTTCTGTTTGCTGTTTTGCTCCTCTGCTATCTCCATGAATCACTTCTGACAATTTTTCCTGACACCAAGAGAAAAAAGGTGACAGGGGAGCTGATTGACAGCCTCAGCTCTGTTCCTGTGTGCTGGATGCTGTGTGAAGGGGGTGTGTCCCTTCCCTCCAATCAGCTCTCAGAGCTCTCCTCACTAAGCTCTGCAGAGTGTAATTTCAGCTCTCCATCCTCTTTTTTCTGAACTCTCAGACAAGCTTCATACATTCAGCACTTTGAAGGGATGTAGAGAAGAGAAGACTGCAGATAGATACACCTTATGTAGGGGCATTTGTTTAATCTCTGTGTATCGCCTGAGGATAGACCCTTTACTAGTGGTATGTGTAAAGGTTTACAATCACTTTAAAGCTAACTCTGCCTGTACAGGCAAGTACCGTACACTCTTTCCTTGCTGGCAAAATAATAATTGTCTGTATGTGCATGCCTATACAGTGATTGTGATGAGAGGTGTGCTTGACTATATGGAATGTGCTTGTGCATTGCCCTAAACCAGGTGTGAATGACATTTACGTGAGCACATCTAATTCACTTTTATTACAGCCAATGTGGAGCAATCATTTTAATCTAACCGAAATTGTCAGAACATATTTGTAGAACTGATGTGTATGTCTCCCTGTTTTCTCAGCATAGAGATGTAAAACATTTGACAGGAAGCTGGCACATTTTAGCATGTCAATTATCTTGTATTGCCCAATTATATCATTGTTGTCTCCGCCGATCCGCTTGCCTATTTTTTGAGGGGTTAAAAGGCAGTTCCATAGTTAAGACATTCTGCATTTTTTTCTCCCCAAACAAAATAATTCGCATTTCATGTTTAATTTGAAGCTAAACATTTCTCCAGTCAAATTAAGCCTCATGAAGACCAATTATTTTCAAATGGGTTATTCATTCTTCTTGGTTGAATGCCAATGAGAATTCTAAATGCAGCCTTCCATTACCAAATACCAATTTTTTGCAAAGGTATATTTTGCAGATTTGGCACCAGAATCGAAGCCGTCATTGAATAACTCTGTGTTCGGTCATTAAACACTTCTCGCAGCATTGTATTGTACTGGAACAATTATCTCCAGGAGATAAAGAGCTCCGACTTAATGGAAACCTAGTCCATTCGTCTAAATGCCAGCAGCTAGAGTTGCACAAAACAGTCCGCTTTTCATCAGCGCTAGGCTTTGCCAAATATTTTACTTTTGTCAAAATTATACTGAAGTATTGTTGGAGATTTGTTGGCAGTTCACTTTGAGCTGGACATTTTAGAAACTTTACAAGTCTGCCGGAATACATTTCTGACTGGAAAAAAAAAGAAGCTTTAACTTTCACGGGTGTTACTACAGATCAAAGGGACCCCAAGCAAAATGTTGATGGGGCACCCGTCTCTTTGCTGGTACTGATCTCAACATAAAATATGCCTATATTGGGGAGAGGTAGCAAGAGAGCTGTCAGCATAGTTGGTACATTAGTAGAGACCAAAGCTGTAGGTGCCAATGGAAGTTGTCAAGGAATAGAGGGACATCAGTTCATGGGCTAGTAGGTCAGGGACAGAGACCCCGCTTGTCAGGGAAAGGATATAGCGCAGGGAAAGGTTCCTGGTGAGTAGGGTCCGTACAGGGAAAACGCCTTCAGGCAGCACTCCAATATTTTGTTTAGGAATGCAGGGCTCTTCCCAGTAGCACTGGTGTGCCATCCCAGTGCACCACTAACTGCCACCCTAATAACGGAAGCCATCCTCTGATAACACAGGCCAAGTGTAGTAATACTGTATAGTGATCACTGCTTTTTTTTGTCTCACATCAGTACCTTGAAAACTGTCATCACAGTGTGGTCACATTCATGCAAGTTCAGAGGCACATTGCAAGTGAATAACAAATAGTTCATGGAATGGAAACATACTGCAAGCAAGCATTTCAAATATTTCTGTGCTTTTATCTTCACTGCTCACAGTGTCTCTTTAATTGTATAGACAATAAGGTTGTAATGTAATGCTTAAAAAAGGCATGTCCATTAAGTGAGTTATATTAATGCAATGTATATTCAAATTAACTTGCCTGTAATGAACTGTGGTGTCAAGGTCTGGGTTATCAGCTGGGGGCACTGTGCTTTCCAGTGGGTAAGTTTGTAGATCCAGTGTTCACTAGCAAGTGTCTCCCAGCAGATCCCAGTAATCAGCCACCTAGTGCTGGCCGCTGGGAGGGTATTTAGTTGCTCTCCTGCTGTTACACCTTGCTCCAGTGTTTTGTTTCCTGCCAGACACTGCTAACCGTTACCTTGTTCCCATTCTTTGATTTGTTTTTAGTTCACTTTGATCTTTATGATTGCTGGTGTTTGGATGTCTTTTGTTTTACTATTAATAAACTTATTTTATATATATATATTCTGTTTCCTAGTGTAGCTACGCAGATTTGGCCATTCTTGCTGCTATATCCTAACATGTGGCTAAAAAGCGATCCTTGAGCACCAGTCAGGTGATTTTTCCCTAAATCTTATGTTGTTAGAATTATGATTGTTTCAGTCATATTTACATTTATATTATATTGGGTTTTGTTGTAGCCCTGGTTTCTTCTGGCCCCTGAAACACAAGAAGCAAATAAGATCATAATTAATTTTAAGCCAGTCAGCAAAAAGTCAGCCAGAATGCTAAAGCAGAGCGGAGCCATTACCTATTGCCATGAATTAGATTTCTTGCTTTGGGTTGCCAGTAAATAAAAGATGAAATTTGATTGGTTCATGTTGAAAACAGCTCCACTTTCATGCAGGTTTCCTTGTTCCAGTACAGGGCTGTGCCCAGCTTAATTTTGTTCTCCTCTTGGGCTTACTACCTGTAAAATTCATGCACAGTTTATGCAGCAGTCCAGTAAAGAAATCAAGATTTATCACATTTTTACATTCATTTACAGAAAAAATATAGCAGAAATAAACTGCAAATATGAGTAGGATATATTCTTTCAGTATCTCTGTTACTCTACTGAGATTGTTCATTAATACATAAAAAAAAAAAAGATGTCTGAATATTTAAGTAATCTGCAATGGTTCTGAGACCAACGTGCCTGTAAATTGAGATCACAAAATTTGATTGGTGTTCCATCAAACACTGAGAATAAATGCTAGGAGCCGGGGATAGCGCTCATGCCTGCTATAAATGCACAGAGTGTCAATTCATTCTGCCACAAAGACTTCATAAATATGAAAGTAAAGAAAATATGTCTGCTGGCTCTTCACATATCATGAGATAAATGTATTTATTGTAATCAACATTTGAAATAAGAGCCAACTTGCTCCTTCGGAATGAGAAGACAAATCACATCATCTCACTCCTTTTCATCTTGGGTATGAAAAATATTAGAGGGAACGTTTGTGTTGTCTGCTAAAAAAAGGCAATAGGGATGAGGCTCCCAGAATGCCATGCAACATTTGTCCTCATCCTTTTAATGAAAAAGCTTTTACATTGTATGCCCGCTTTGGCTATTCTGCTGGGAAGTGGCCAATACTTAGGGAAAGGGGGCTGATACAAAATTAGCCCATGCAGACCCTAATACTCCAAATCAGTGCTCACTGATGAAGTATTTATTTCTCCAAATATGTATAGAATTTCAAGACAGATGGTTGCACACTTCTATTTTCATTCCATTACACTTAGGTAGCCAGGCCCAGAGACCACTTCAAAAGCGCATCGACAAAATGCTGCCACATTCTAGGGGCATCTTTTTGAAGATGTATTGCAGTATTTGAACACAGATGGATAGAGGGATAAGAGTGCAGGAACTCCTAAACCCATGCGGGTATCAGAGGACAGATTCTCAAGTAAAGTCCTTCAATAGCAGCCCTAAGTATTGCTGGAGGTAGAGGGGACATCCAGCTAATCTGAGACTCTGTAAGATCAGTCACAGTATATGTAGCAACCTCTGGCATCTTACTCTCAAAGCACAAGAACACCTGGAGCTCTGGACAAAATGTCCTACTCACAATGTCCAGTGACAGCTCCCCTAATGCCGCGTACACACGGACTTTAGATTTGAAACATGCTTCAAATCTTTACGTCGTAACTATGCCGGACCCAGAAATCCACTCATCTGTGTGCTAGTCCGACGGACAAAAACCCACGCTAGGGCAGCTATTGGCTACTGGCTATCAACTTCCTTATTTTAGTCCGGTGTTTGTCATCACGTATGAATCCGTCGGACTTTTGTGTGATCGTATGTAGGCAAGTCCGTTCGTAAGAAAGTCTGCCGCAAGTCCGCCAAAAGTCCGCCAAAAGTCTGTCAAAAGTCCGTTGAAAGTCTGTCGGACAGGCTTTCGGACTTTTGTAGCCGAAAAGTCCGACCCTGTGTACGCGGCATAAGTCTATAGTGAAAGGAGTCTTTCTCTTCCTAAGGTGATGTCACCCACCAGATCCAGCAGAACTTCACCCTAAAGGGGTAGGATCACAGTATGCCCTCCTCCCTCCCCCTCCTCTTCTATTTTATTAAAAGTCAGCAGCTACAGTATTTATAGCTGCTGACTAATTTTTTTTCAACAGGTTGAAGAACCTCTTTAAATCCAGATTCCCCCTGCCCCTCAATCAAGCACATGCTGAGGCCTGACAACAACAGGAACACAGGCTGCCTCCCAGGGGCAAAGGTCCCAGGATAAGAGAGCTCTGATCAGGCCCTCCTAAACATTTATCTTCCCCCTAGCCACACCTTACGAGCACCCCCTCCCAGGGATTGGCTGAGGTCAGATAAATATTCATAGCCCAAAGATTGATCCTCATACTCTATTTCTGGAATCTGGAGCAGGCTGGAGTAATCTACAACCAGACCTAAAAAAAAAATTGCTGCTCAGCTGATTACAGCAGAGCCAAAAACTATTTGTATCCAGCCTAGGGCAGGTGCTACATATGTATATATATATATATATTGGAAGCAGTGCATATAGGGCATTATATATATATATATATATATATATATATATATATATATATATATATATATATATATACAGTGGGGATGGAAAGTATTCAGACCCCCTTAAAATTTTCACTCTTTGTTATATTGCAGCCATTTGCTGAAATCATTTAAGTTAGTTTTTTTCCTCATTAATGTACACACAGCACCCCATATTGACAGAAAAACACAGAATTGTTGACATATTTGCAGATTTATTAAAAAAGAAAAACTGAAATATCACATGGTCCAAAGTATTCAGACCCTTTACTCAGTATTTAGTAGAAGCACCCTTTTGATCTAATACAGCCATGAGTCTTTTTGGGAAAGATGCAACAAGTTTTTCACACCTGGATTTGGGGATCCTCTGCCATTCCTCCTTGCAGATCCTCTCCAGTTCTGTCAGGTTGGATGGTAAACGTTGGTAGACAGACATTTTTAGGTCTCTCCAGAGATGCTCAATTGGGTTTAAGTCAGGGCTCTGACTGGGCCATTCAAGAACAGTCACGGAGTTGTTGTGAAGCCACTCCTTAGCTATTTTAGCTGTGTGCTTAGGGTCATTGTCTTGTTGGAAGGTAAACCATCGGCCTAGTCTGAGGTCCTGAGCACTCTGGAGAAGGTTTTCATCCAGGATATCCCTATACTTGGTCGCATTCATCTTTCCCTCGATTGCAACCAGTCGTCCTGTCCCTGCAGCTGAAAAACACCCCCACAGCATGATGCTGCCACCACCATGCTTCACTGTTGGGATTGTATTGGACAGGTGATGAGCAGTGCCTGGTTTTCTCCACACATACCGCTTAGAATTAAGGCCAAAAAGTTCTATCTTGGTCTCATCAGACCAAAGAATCTTATTTCTCATCATCTTAGAGTCCTTCAGTTGTTTTTTAGCAAACTCCATGCGGGCTTTCATGTGTCTTGGACTGAGGAGAGCCTTCCGTCGGGCCACTCTGCCATAAAGCCCTGACTGGTGGAGGGCTGCAGTGATGGTTGACTTTCTACAACTTTCTTCCATCTCCCGACTGCATCTCTGGAGCTCAGCCACAGTGATATCTGGGTTCTTCTTTACCTCTCTCACCAAGGCTCTTCTCCCTCGATAGCTCAGTTTGGCCAGACGGCCAGTTCTAGGAAGGGTTCTGGTCATCCCAAACGTCTTCCATTCAAGGATTATGGAGGCCACTGTGCTCTTAGGAGCATTAAGTGCAGCAGAAATTTTTTTAGTAACCTTGGCCAGATCTGTGCCTTGCCACAATTCTGCCTCTGAGCTTTTCAGGCAATTCCTTTGACCTCATGATTCTCATTTGCTCTGACATGCACTGTGAGCTGTAAGGTCTTATATAGACAGGTGTGTGGCTTTCCTAATCAAGTCCAATCAGTATAATCAAACACAGCTGGACTCAAATTAAGGTGTAGAACCATCTCAAGGATGATCAGAGGAAATGGACAGCACCTGAGTTAAATATATGAGTGTCACAGCAAAGGGTCTGAATACTTATGACCATGTGATATTTCAGTTTTTCTTTTTTAATAAATCTGCAAAAATGTCAACAATTCTGTGTTTTTCTGTCAATATGGGGTGCTGTGTGTACATTAATGAGGAAAAAAATGAACTTAAATGATTTTAGCAAATGGCTGCAATATAACAAAGAGTGAAAAATTTAAGGGGGTCTGAATACTTTCCGTCCCCGCTGTATATATACTGTATATGCAAAAGCATATTGACACCCTCCAAATCATTGAGTTCAAATGTTTCCAGTGAAGGCTACCATTAAAGTTGCCACCTTCAAAGACATTTTAGATGTGTGCTTCCAACTTGGCTGTTCGCCCATTCGTCGAAAACCGAACATTATGGGGCGTTCACGACAAATTAGAGCGCCGCGTAATGCCCCATAATGCACTGCGGGACTTCTGGTGGTGTACACAGTACCGTGCACCCATATTGCAGTTGCTACTACTTTTCTGGTGGTGTACACAATACAGTACACCCATAGTTGTTATTACACTTCTGTTGGTGTACACAGTACCGTGTGCCCATAGTGCATTTGCTACTACTTTTCTGGTGGTGTACAGAGTACACAATACATACAGTGCACCCATAGTTGCTATTAGATTGCTGGTGGTGTACACAATATTGTGCACCCCTAGTGCAGTTGCTACTACTTTTCTGGTGGTGTACGCAATATATACAGTACACCCATAGTTGTTATTACACTTCTGTTGATGTACACAGTACCGTGCACCCCTAGTGAGGTTGCTACTACTTTTCTGGTGGTGTACTCAATACATACAGTGCACCCATAGTTGTTATTACACTTCTGTTGGTGTACACAGTACCGTGCACCCCTACTGCAGTTGCTACTACTTTTCTGGTGGTGTACACAGTACACAATACATACAGTGCACCTATAGTTGCTATTAGACTTCTGGTGGTGTACACAATACCGTTCACCCCTAGTGCAGTTGCTACTACTTTTCTGGTGGTGTACACAATACATACAGTGCACCCATAGCTGTTATTACACTTCTTTTGGTGTACACTGTGCACCCATAGTGCAGTTGCTACTACTTTTCTGGTGGTATACACAGTACACAATACATACAGTGCGCCCATAGTTGTTATTTACACTTCTGTTGGTGTACACAGTACCGTGTACCCATAGTGCAGTTGCTACTACTTTTCTGGTGGTGTACACAGTACACAATACATACAGTACACCCATAGTTGTTACTACACTTCTTTTGTTGTACACAGTACCGTGTACCCCTAGTGCAGTTGCTACTACTTTTCTGGTGGTGTACATAGTACACAATACAGTGTAGTGTGGTTTTGCTAAATAAAATTTACAGCATGTCCGGAAGGCCACCAAGGAGAGGCAGACACTCACAGACCATTAAAAGAGGCTCTGTGTCTACAGTCGACAGTGCTGGTCGTGGACACGGTGTATCCTCAGCATGTGGCCGTGGGGCACGCTTGTCCTTTTTTTCTGCAGCTGGCCCTGTTATTGAGCCACAACATGCAGAAGAGTTGGTGGAGTGGATAACAAAGCCGTCCTCATCCTCCTCATCCTCTGTCACCCAGGCTCAGAGTAGTTTGCCTGCCAATGCAGCTGCCAAAGTGGCCTATTCCATCGGCTCCATGTCAACAGTCACTCCTTCCCTAGCCCCACCATCATGCACAGAGGAGTCCCCCGAACTATTCAACCACAGTGTCGGGTACATGCTGCAGGAGGATGCGCAGCGATTTGAAGGCTCCGATGATAGTAACCAGGTTGGGGAAGGGAGTAATGTGAGCCCAGAGAGAGGAGGTGCCCAAGAAGGTCAAGAAACTGGCATGTTCCCCCAGCTGCAGCTGCCAAGTTTGCTCCAGTGATGAGGAGGGAAGGGATGATGAGTTCACTGATTCTACTTGGGTGCCTGATAGAAGAGAGGAGGAGGAGGAGGCACATCTCCAATGAGGCAGGATGCCCTTCAGGGGGCAGCTTAAGGGCAGCCACCCTATTGCATCACGCCGCAGAGCTAAGCAGGTACAGGGCGCTGCTGACTCCCTGCATATTTTGAAAAGTTCTTTGCTGTGGACCTTTTTTGACATGTGTGCAGCAAATCGCACTGTTGCTGTTTGCAACATATCTCTGAAGCATATCAAGCGTGGCCAAAACAGCAGCCGCTTGGGCACCACATGCTTGACCAGACATATGACGACCTCCCATGCAGTCCGTTGGCAACAGCACTTAATAGACCCACATCAAAGAACAAGGTGGACCTCTCCTTGCTCCTCATCAGCTGGGATCTCCAACCCCACTATACCTCCAGTCTTCTCAGAAACCTGCACTGAGAGGAATGAACGTATAGAAATAGGTGTCCCAAGTACTTGCGGCCAATCTGCTAGTGGTACACCAACATCCAATTTTAGCAGGCAAATTTCCCTACCCCAGTTGCTAAACCGTCGAAAGAAATTTGGTCCCAGCCATCCACATGCTCAGCGTCTGAATGCTAGCTTGGCCAAATTGCTAGCACTGCAACTGCTGCCTTTTCAGCTGGTAGACTCTGCCCCCTTTCGTGAATTTGTGGAATGTGTGGTACCTCAGTGGCAGGTTCCCAAGCGCCATTTCTTTTCATGGAAGGCCATTCCGGTTCTCTACCAGCATATGGAAGGCAATGTCTTGGTCTCGTTGGACAGGGCGGTCAGCAGTAAGGTGCATATTACCGCTGACTCATGGTCCAGCAGGCATGGACAGGGACATTACCTTTCTTTCACGGCGCACTGGGTAACTCTGCTGGCAGCTGGGAAGGATGCAGGACAGGGTTCAGTATTGTTGGAGCTTGTTCCACCACCACGCCTCCAAAATGCTAGTAGTGGTGATTCTGTCACACCTCTCTCCTCCACCCCCTCCTCTTCTTCTTCCTCTATGGCCTCTTCCTCTTCAGATTTGACCTCTGAACCAGCGGTGCTCTGTAGGTGTTCAAGGGGCTATGCAAAGACTCAGGCAAAAAGATGCCATTTGGTGCTTGAGTTGGTCTGCTTAGGGGACAGGAGCCACACTGGGGAGAGATTCTTGCAGCTCTGCAGGGGCAAGCTCAGAGGTGGTTGAAGCCACGCCAGCTTCAGCCAGGAATGGTTGTATGCGACAATGGCACCAACCTCCTCTCCGCCCTCTGACAGGGACACTAGACCCATGTTCCCTGTTTGGCTCACGTCCTGAATTTCGTGGTGCAGCAGTTCTTGAGCAGGTACCCGGGCTTACAGGATCTCCTGAGGCAGGCCAGGAAAGTCTGTGGTCATTTCTGCTGGTCATATAATGCCAGTGCTCAGCTGGTTGACCTTCAAAGGGAATGCAACCTGCCCAAGAACCACCTCATTTGTGACATGCCCACCAGGTGGAACTCAACGTTGGCAATGCTGCAGTGGCTGCACATGCATCAGAGGGCCATCAATGAGTACCGTGTGAGTATGGCACCAGGACAGGGTCAGGGGAGCTTGGCTTTTCTTCGCCACACCAGTGGCTACTGATCAAGGATGCATGCACTGTCCTGTCACCATTTGAGGAGGCCACAAGGATGGTGAGCAGTGACAATGCATGCATCAGTGATACTGTCCCTCTTGTCTTCCTGTTGGAGCACACGTTTCATGGAATAATGGACAGGGCACTTGAAGCAGAACAGCGGAGGAAGAGGACTTCCTTACCTCTCAAGGCCCCCTTTTTCCAGATAGTATTCCTGTGGGCCTATCGATCACACAGGAAGAAGAAGAGGAGGAGGAGGAGGATTGTGTCAGCATGAAGGTGGAGGATAACACTCAGCATCAGCAGCAGTCTTCAAGGGATTGTTTTCAGTCCCCAGAAACTCATGGAGTTGTACGTGGCTGGGAGGAGGTGGTTGAGGATCATGTGATCCTTAGTGACCCAGAGGACTCAGGATCAAATGCCTCTGCAAACTTCTTTTCATCAACTCTGACTGGCTTCCCTGTCCCTTCTGGAGAAAAGCAACCCCACAACAATGATGCTGCCACCACCATGTTTCACGGTGGGGATGGTGTGTTCAGGGTGATGTTATCAGGAACCATGAATCAGACTGTGACACAGCTGAGCAGCCTGAGTGCAGAGAAGGGAGCTGCTGAGAGCCCAGCCCTGACAGATATGTAGTGTTAAAGGGGTTGTAAACCCTCATGGTTTTTCACCTTAATGCATTCCATGCATTAAGGTGAAAAACCTTCTCTCATGCTGCAGCCCCCAGAGCCCATGTTTTACTTAACTGAACATGGTCTTTTTCTCCCCGGGGACGAGCACACCAGCTCTAGCTGGTGTCTCGTGTCCTGATTGGATAGATTGATAGCAGAGCAGCCATTGGCTCCCACTGCTGTCAATCAAATCCAATGACGTGGTCGCCGGGGGAAGCCAGGGCCGAGTCCGGCATTCATGTCTGTGGACACAAATGCTGGACTCGGGAGCTCGCCCACAAGGTAACCCCCTCGGGAGAGCGCTTCTCCAAGGAGGTTATCTGATGCGGGTGGAGCCGCGAGAGCCACTGGGGGCCCCCAGAAGAGGATGTTAGGGGCCACTCTGTGCAAAACGAGCTGCACAGTGGAGGTAAGTATAACATGTTTGTTATTTTTTTTTTTAAATGATCCTTTACAATCACTTTAATTTTCTGCCACACATTTTGCTTTTAGGCCAAAAAGTAAAATTTTGGTCTCATCTGACCTGCTGTGTCCCCCACATGGCTTCTCGCAAACTGCAAACTGGACTTCTTATGGCTTTCTTTCAACAATGGCTTTCTTCTTGACACTCTTCCATAAAGGCCAGGTTTGTCAAGTGCACTTCTATTTGTTGTCCTGTGGACAGATTCTACCACCTGAACTGTGGATCTCTGCAGCTCCTCTAGAGTTACCATGGGCCTCTTGGCTGCTTCTCTGATTAATGCTCTCCTTGCCGTCCTGTCAGTTTGGGTGGACGGCCATATCTTGGTAGGTTTGTAATTGTGCCACACTATTTCCATTTTCAGATGATGGCTTGAACAGTGCTCCGTGAGATGTAAGATGGGAATTTTTTTTTTAACCTAACCCTGCTTAAAACTTCTCCACAACTTTATCCCTGACCTGTCTGGTGTGTTCCTTGGCCTTCACTAAGGTTCTCTAACAAACCTCTTAGGGCTTCACAGAACAGCTGTATTTACACTGAGATTAAATTACACACAGGTGGACTCTATTTACTAATTAGGTGACTTCTGAAAGAAATTGGTTCCACAAGAATTTAGTTAGAGGTCTTAGAGTAAAGGGGGGGGGGGGGCTGAATACAAATGCACACCACACTTTTCAGATATTTATTTGTAAAAAAATGTGAAAACTATCATTTTCCTTCCACTTCACATTTATATTTTTGGTTTTAACATGACAAAATTTGGAAAATTTCAAGGGGTATGAATACTTTTTCAAGGCACTGTACTTGGGGGGAGCCATAATCCTGCCTGTGAAGGAGTGCATCTCTGTGATGTACGTAGTGAGTGCTGCAGCAGCACTGACATTTACAAAGAAAAAAAGTGTTTAGAACTGATGGCAAATGGCATTTCATTCCTGGAATCTTTAAAATAAATGAATATAAGTACACAGACCTTTCCAAGAGTCTGCTGTGTATTTTGGGGGACCTTTTGGAAGTGTCTGTGTGTGTATATATATTTTTTTTTTAAACTGGCAATGAAATGTCATTTGCTTTTAACTATATCATTTTTTTTTTCTTTGTAAATGTCACGTTTGTTGTAGCACATTGTACAGCAAGAATGAAAGAAAAAAATGCATAGAGTTCCCCCCCCAAGATACATACAAGACCCTTTAGATATAGTATGGATTTTAAGAGGGGAACCTCATAAAGAACAAAAAACAAAACAAATGCATGAGGTCCCCTTAAAAATCCATACCAGACCCGCAATCTAAGCATGCAGCCTGGCTGGCCATACCAGGATACATGTCCTCAACATGGAGGGGGGTGCCATCCACGGGGGACCCCCTCTCTATCAAAGTTCCTTATCGCCAAGTTGATGAGGACAAGAGTCTCTTCCTCACAACCCTGGACGATAGTTGTGGGGGTCGGCAGGTGGGAGAGCTTATCAGAATCTGGAAGCAATATTTCATATTTAAGGGGCCCCTATATACTGCCTTTCTCCACCTATGTAAATTAATACTACTTATTCACACAAAAAAAGAATTGCAACCTAGAAATAAAGACTGATAAATAAAAGCAGCAGTTGGGACTTTATATGAGGCTTTGAACAATTAAGGACAATTGCCTCCATCCCTAATAAATGGAAGAAGGGGAAGGAAATGGGACTTTATATGAATCATGCAGCCAAGGAGATAACATGACAGAGTGTGTCTGGTAGGTAGTACATAATTAGTAAGAACCATATATGTTACATAGTAGCATGATGTATAAATAGTAGATAAAGTACATATATTTTATTCCATACAAATAACATGATAATGGCATAGCAAGGTAACATATAAGTTCATATTGTAGGCAAAGATAAAAACCAAACTCATTGATGTGTGTCTCCATGGTATAGAAATAATAAAATCATGATTAAATTGGTACTCTCCAATAAGCCTAGCATATGTAGTAGTGGTTTTGAATACATTTCAATATCATTATCATACCACTACTACATATGCTGGACTTATTGGAGAGTACCAATTTAATCATGATTTTATTATTTCTATACCATGGAGACACACATCAATGAGTTTGGTTTTTATCTTTGCCTACAATATGAACGTATATGTTACCTTGCTATGCCATTATCAAGGTATTTGTATGGAATAAATTATATGTACTTTATCTACTATTTATACATTGTGCTACTATGAAACATATATGGTTCTTATTAATTATGTACTACCTACCAGACACACTCTGTCATGTTATCTCCTTGGCTGCATGATTCATATAAAGTCCCATTTCCTTCCCCTTCTTCTAGAAATAAAGACACCCAAACATTTGCATAAAAACATTTTTAAACATTTGAAAAAAAAAACATTTTGTTTGAAAAATAAAAATCCCCAAAAAGTGTCCTTTTTGTAAATCTATCATGAATCACCATGCCCACCACTCGCTGACTCACCAAAAAAGAAAAAAAAACTGATGACACAGCACACACAACTAATCCCAATGGTACGACTGGTCAAATAAAAGCTTCCTGAGGTGTCATCAGGTATATAAGGGAAGGGACAGGGATGGTGGTGACATCACTGACCATCATGGCCGTAATTCATCAATGAGGACCAAATCACCTTCCTCAAGATACATGTTTGGGTATATGTATGAGTCCTGCAATGATTTTATTGCTTCTGTATCTTTGTTAGGGCTCATTTACACTTGCTTCGGCTTCAACACACATTAATGGCTAGTTTATACTTGCTTCAAAACAAGACTTCGGACAGGCTTTGTTAAAGCTCTCTGAACTCTAGTCAAAGCTCCTGTTAATAAATAAAATGGTTAGCTTACAGTCCTATTTTTATTTTTACACCTGCCTTTGCCTTTGCTTCGGCTTCGCTTTCAAAAATTATACCCCATGTAGCTTTAGTGGTGCTTTAAAGTGTCTTCAAAGCCTCCATAGAAGTCTCTGGCAAAGCTCGCTTGAAGCCTCACCAAAGTTCCACCAAAGCCTCACCGAAGCTCTACCAAAGCCTCATCGAAGCTCCACCAAAACCTCATTGAAGCACCAAGCAAAAGCAGGTGTAAGCAGGACTGTAAGCTAACCATTTTATTTAGTGACAGGAGCTTTGACTGGCATTCAGAGAGCTTTAACAAAGCGTGTCTGAAGCCATGTTTTGAAGCAAGTGTAAACTAGCCCTTAGGAGTTAGGGAGGTTCACTTTCTCTACTTCCCGGTGACCACTGTTACCAAGACAGAATAAAAGTAAAAATCTAAAATTCTAAGTTATCACAAGGTTATGAACAGAGGATAATTCTTCAATGGTGATAACTTTTTAAAGTGTATCTAAATCAAAAAACAATATTTTACAATATTGCAGTTTACCAATCCTTAGATATGGTGGCTGCATTTGTTTTATTTTTAGGCCTTTTTCCTTTTATTTTCACTTGTTGATCCCGTCAGTAATGCTGTTATTTTTCAACTTCCTTTAGCAGGCCAAGCAGAGCAAACGTGGAAGTTAGAGGGTTGGAACAGACCATTTAACACTGACAGGGGTGTTTACAATGGCCAGCTTTCATTCATTTATGTAAAATCTGTATCCCACATGGAAAACAAAATGTTTATGGAAGCGCTTAAAACATGTTAGCTGAAATTCATTTTTGTTTGTTAGTCACGTTTGTAAAGTCCATCTACATAGCTACATTGTTAATATAGTTGAAAAAAGACACAAGTCCACCCAGTTCAACTAACAAAGAAAAAAAATATATACATCTACTAGGTTATCTAAGGGTCTGTTTTTATGGGGCGCTTGACTGTGTGGTCCATGCAGGTCCATATTTTCCCAACACATTATTATTAATATTATTATTAATATTATTATATATAATATGTCATATTAGGACTCAGCAGCTCTGTCTGTGAAGCCATGTGTCCCAATAGATGTCTATAAACTGCCAGCACAGGGATACAGTCAACGGCCCCGTGGAGGAAAAACATGGACCTGAATGGGGCACGCAGTTGAGCGCCCCATGTGAATGGACCCTAACACTTCTCCCTGACAATGTTGTGGCTCAAGTTGCTCCTCCTTAGATACAGTGGAGAAGTGAGCGTAGCCACAGGAAGTGTGTTACTGGCAGGATCACCAGTTGAAAATAAGGGGAAAAGCCTAAGTAAGATAATAATGCAGCCTCCACATCTAAGTATTGGTAAACTACAATATATTGCTCCCCAATGGTACATAACCAGGAAAGAAAATGCAAGGGTTTAAACCATTTCCTAATTTATCCAATCTGTATACACTGTATACGTATACAAGGTTAATTGTGTCCAATGGAGCACACTAAAAAAAATGTAAATGTTCTACAGCCATTTTATCTTTGAAGTAGCAAAGACAAGAAAGATTATTGACATCAAGCTTTACAAAGTTTGCAGAAAGTTATGGCAAAGTTGCTTTTATTCTGTAAAAAACCCATCACGATATCAGTATATTCCAAATTCTCAACAAAACACAAGGAAAGAATGAAAAGAAAATTGAAAAAATGATTGGACGGATGTTAGTGGAAATTGAAAGGAAGATTGAAAAAAGCAAAACGTGATTGGGCAGCATAAAGAATACACAATTGTTGTATGATTTAGGTATATTTTCATACCAGATCTACTGCTCTCCTTGGAATAAAAAGTCAAAAGATTTTATACTTTAGAACAATAACTATTTTAGTTTTAATACTAGAATTCAGTAAAGGTTTTGTTTTCCTCAATGTAAATAAAATATTCCAGAATATAAGTATTCCAAAAGCAGAGGACTTTTCTGGAAGTTTCAGCTGCAGAGATTTGTAAACGTAATTTGAATGCTCTAAAAGAAACTTTGTAATGTTGTTCGTACTCCAGTCAATACAAACATAGATGTATATGCAGACAAAAAATATATGATAAAATTGATAAATAAAAAAACAAAGAATAAAAAAATGTGGAAAAAATTATTTTTATAAATATTTATAATTTTTTTTTATAAAATGTATATATATATATATATATATATATATATATATATATATATATATATATATATTCCACATGTTTTTTATTTTTTGTTTTTGATTTATCAATTTTTTAAATATATTATTTGTCTGCGTATACATCTATGTTTGTATTGACTGGAGTACAAACAACATTATAAAGTTTCTTTAAGAGCATTCAAATTACGTTTGCAAATCTCTGCAACTGAGACTTCCAGAAAAGTCCTCTGCTTTTGGAATACTTATATTATAGGTCTTTTTTTCTGCTGCCACTCTTATATGTTTCTATATGAATTGGATTAGGAAAAAGTAGTCAGGAATAAAAGAAAAAAAGAATCAGTTTTACTAGATTGTTCATATTTAAAAAAAAAATACATTATTTAAAAATATTCATAATAATATATATATATATATATATATATATATATATATATTTAATGGACCACTTTGCCTTTTTTTCTGCCATCACTCTTCTATGTTTTTGTATGCATTGGATTAGGAAGTAATCAGGAGAAAATAAAAACTTCTGTTTTACTAGATTGTTCTTATTGAAAAAAAAAGAAAGTTCCCTAGAAAAAGTGGACTGGTGCTCCCCATGTCCAAAAATCAGAGCGTCAGAAAGCCAAAATAAATGTTTTAAACATATGAAATTGTGCAAAAAAATGTTGCTCAGCCATTCATATTACTTTTCCTAAAGTGTAACCCAAAAGGCCTCTGTCAACCAATTAACAACTCACCATGCATGCTTATTTGGGTAAAATCCAGCCTCTATAATGTGTATAGAAGGAAATCATTTTAAATGTATCTAGGGATACCAGGAAAAAAAATCCTATACCTTTGCTTTTTTTTTGTAACCTGGATTTTCCGAGCTTTAAAGTGTTGTTAAACCCAACAATTCATATTTCTGATATTTGCCTTCTGTACCATGTACTTGTATAAAAAGTCTCCCGTTCTATTTGTATAGCTTCCTTTATGTGAAATCCCTGGTGTTCCTGCCAGTCCCTCTGCTTTCATATTCAAAACTGACCATACTAAGCAGGAGAACACACAGTGGTCAGTTCTCTAGCTTTGCTGGGAATTCAATGAGCTCTCCTCTATTGATTAGACTTGTCCCATTTTTCTCTTTTTTTATAGGTGATCACATAACCTCTGTTGTCAGCTGCATAAGAGCTGGGGGGAGGAGAAGCAGCAGCATACTAGACTTCCCATGGAATGGCTGTGCGAGGGGGGGGCCCTCGCACAGCCATTCCATGGGAAGTCTAGTATGCTGCTGCTTCTCCTCCCCCCAGCTCTTATGCAGCTGACAACAGAGGTTATGTGATCACCTATAAAAAAAGAGAAAAATGGGTAAATAATGATTCTTTTTGTATCTATACACAAATGTTTTGGCTTTCATTTCTATTTTAAACTAAACAGGCTGTCTTACAAGATGAGGGTTCACTATCAATTTAATCAAAGGCCACTGCATTCTTTGCATTCAGCTTGTCTGTATTTGCACTGTAACTGCAGACAAAAGACCAAAAATAAGTATAATGTATCTTAAAAATAAATTATACATGTACAGTATCTCCCCACATACATGTATGATTTAAAGGGGTTGATTTACTAAAGGCAAATAGACTGTTCACTTTTAAAGGACATTTTCCCCAGAGTTTAGTGAATGAGGTGAAACTCTGATGACCTCCATCATCAGTTCAGTTCAGTCCGACGAGAAGTCCACTCGTGTGTACGCGGCATAAGCTACAAAATATGCAGTGGCCACCTACATTATAGGAAAGTTCCACAGGGTTTTTTTAGCAGCAAAGTAAATAAATAGTATATGTAATTGGAAAAATATGATCTTTATTAAAAATTAATAGCATACAGTGTTACCACAAAAGTTAAAATATGAGCTCTAAAGGGGGCATGCCCCAAAGTGCAGAGAATGCAAACACAAATTTGTACATAATATTATATAACAACATGTCTAATGTAAGACAAAGTCTGACGCATTTCGACCCATTTTGTTGGTGTCTTCTTCAGAGGGTAGATTTGCTGCAAAGAGACTGCATTTAGCACATCAGGTTGAAAGATGCAGGAAAGGCTACATGTGCACAAAGTGGCCATTTCACATAGTTACCAATATATGCAGTGGGGACCTCCCAACCAAGATTTCTTTAAGAGCTAGATGATCCTGTGTGATTCAAGGTCAGATAAAACCTCAGGAGGAGACAAAAATTCACTGAGTGCAGCTTACAAGGAGTCACACATTTATATACCTCCAAAGGCACACCAGGCCGGCGACACCTGCAGCAGATTCCAGAGCATAAATTCATAGAATATAAAATATATATAGTGCTTGTATAGATTTAAAGAATTTTAAACTTGATGCGTTAAACGGTCAGAAAGAAAGAAACTCCCCAGGGGAGTGTTGTATATATTATATGTGTATCACTAAGATAATTAGTGCATAAATTTTGATTAGGGATGAGCTTTATGTTCAGGTCGAACATGAGTTCGACTCGAACATTGGCTGTTGTATCGTTCATCGAAATACGAACATTATGGGGCGTTCACGCCAAATTCGAGCGGCGCGTCACGCCCCATAATGCACTGCGACATCGCAGTGCATTGCTGTCTGATGATTGGCCAAGCATGCACTATGACTTGCTTTTGCCAATCACAGCGCCGTCAACAAAGAGAGCCATAATTGGCCAAAGGCAGGGTGATTTTGGCCAATTATGGCTCAGGGGGTTAAGTCCATGCCCCAAAATATATAAGGCCGCCTGCACATCGGCCCTGTGTAGTGTGTTGCTGGCGTTGACTGAGAGAGAGTGTAATTTCATTTAGATTGAGCAGGCAGACGATTCAGTTAGCTGCAGTGTATTTAGTATATATATACATCCAGGCTTGTATATATATATATATATATATATATATATATATATATATATATATATATAATACCGTATCCAGTTTAGCTAGATCTGACTGCAGGCAGGTGATTCAGTTAGCTGCAATGTATTTAATATATATATATATATATATATATATATATACAGTTTTATATATATATTTATATATCCACTGCATATAGTTTAGCTATATCTCACTGCAGGCCGTTCCTGGTCTACTGTTTCCAATATACTTCTGGCAGGCAGGTGATTCTGATTCAGTGAGCTACAGTGCATAAAATATATATACAGTCTCCTACATATATATATCCACTGCATTCCAGTCTAACCAAGCCTATATCTGACTGCAGGCCATTCCTGGTGTAGGTTTTCAAATATACTTTCAGGCAGGCAGGTGATTCAGTGATCTGCAGTGCATAAAATATATATACAATCTCCTACATATATATCCACTGCATTCTAGTCTAGCCAAGCCTATATCTGACTGCAGGCCATTCTTGTTGTACGTTTTCAAATACACTTTCAAGCAGGCAGGCAGGTGATTCAGTGATCTGCAGTGCATTAAATATATATACAGTCTCCTACATATATATATATCCACTGCATTCCAGTCTAGCCAAGCCTATATCTGACTGCAGGCCATTCCTGGTGTACATTTCCATATATACTTTCAGGCAGGCAATTCAGTGATCTGAAGTGCATTAAATATATATACAGTCTCCCACATATATATATCCACTGCATTCTAGTCTAGCCAAGCCTATATCTGTCTGCAGGCCATTCCTGGCGTATGTTTTCAAATACACTTTCAAGCAGGCTATTCAGTGACCTGCAGTGCATAAAATATATATACAGTCTCTTGCATCTATATATCCACTGCATTCCAGTCTAGCCAAGCCTATATCTGACTGCAGGCCATTCCTGGTGTACATTTTCAAATATACTTTCAGGCAGACAGGCAGGTGATTCAGTGTTCTGCAGTGCATAAAATATATATATACAGTCTCCTACATATATATCCACTGCAATCTAGTCTACTCAAGCCTATATCTGACTGCAGGCCATTCCTGGTGTACATTTTCAAATATACTTTCAGGCAGGTGATTCAGTGATCTGCAGTGCATAAAATATATATACAGTCTCCTACATATATATATATATCCACTGCATTCTAGTCTGGCCAAGCCTATATCTGACTGCAGGCCATTCCTGGTGTACTTTTTCTAGTAAACTTGAGGCGGTGTTTTGCTAATGAAATTTTACAGTATGTCTGGAAGGCCACCAAGGAGAGGCAGACGCTCACAGGCCACTAAAAGAGGGCAAGCAGGCTCTGTGTCTACAGCCAACAGTGCTAGTCGTGGACACAGTGCATCCTCAGCATGTGGCGGTGGGGCATGCTTGTCCTTTTTTTCAGCAGCTGGCCGTGTTGATCCACAACATGCAGAAGAGTTGGTAGAGTGGATAACTAAGCCGTCCTCATCATCCTCATCCTCTGTCACCCAGGCCTAGAGTAGTTTTCCTGCCAATGCAGCTGCCAAAGCGGCCTATTCCATCGGCTCAATGTCATCATTCACTCCTTCCCTAGCCCCACCATCATGCACGGAGCAGTCCCCCGAACTGTTCAACCACAGTGTCATGTACATGCTGCAGGAGGATGCACAACATTTTCAAGGCTCCGATGATGGTACCCAGGTTGAGGAAGGCAGTAACATGAGCCCAGAGAGAGGGGGTGCCCAAGAAGGACAAGAAACTGGCAGTCATGTTCCCCCAGCTGCAGCATACTGCCAGGTTTGCTCCAGTGACGAGGAGGGAGGGGATGATGAGGTCACTGACTCTACGTGGGTGCCTGATAGAAGAGAGGAGGAGGCACATCTCCAACGAGGCAGGATGCCCTCCAGGGGCCAGCTTAAGGGCAGCCACCCGACTGTGTCACACCGCAGAGCTCCGCAGGTGCAGGGCGCTGCTGACTCCCCACGTATTTTGAAAAGTTCTTTGGTGCGGGCCTTTTTTGATACATGTGCAGCAGATCGCACTGTTGCTGTTTGCAACATATGTCTGAACCGTATCAAGCGTGGCCAAAACAGCAGCCGCTTGGGCACCACATGCTTGACCAGACACATGTCAACTTCCCATGCAGTCCATTGGCAACAGTACTTAAAAGACCCACACCAAAGAACAAGGTGGACCTCTCCTTGCTCCTCATCAACTGGGATCTCCAACCCCACTATACCTTCAGTCCTCTCAGAAACCTGCACTGAGAGGAAAGAAGGTGTAGAATTAGGTGTGCGACGTACTTACGGGCAATCTGCTATCGCTACACCAACATCCGTTTGTAGCAGGCAAATTTCCCTACCCCAGTTGCTAAACCGTCGAAAGAAATTCGGTCCCAGACATCCATATCAGCGGCTGAATGCTAGCTTTGCCAAATTGCTAGCACTCCAACTGCTGCCTTTTCAGCTGGTAGACTCTGTCTCCTTTCGTGAATTTGTGGAATGTGCGGTACGTCAGTGGCAGGTTCCCAAACGCCATTTCTTTTCACTGAAAGCCATTCTGGCTCTCTACCGGCATTTGGAAGGCAATATCTTGGCCTCGTTCGAAAGGACAGTCAGCGTTAAGGTGCATATTACCGCTGACTCATGGTCCAGCAGGCATGAACAAGGACGTTACCTTTCTTTCACGGCGCACTGGTAACTCTGCTGGCAGCTGGGAAGGATGCAGGACAGGGTGCAGTATTGTTGGAGCTTGTTCCGCCACCACGCCTCCAAAATGCTAGCAGTGGTGATTCTGCCACACCTCTCTCCTCCACCCCCTCATCTTCTTCTTCCTCTATGGCCTCTTACCCTGCAGATTTGTCCTGGGAACCAGCGGTGCTCCGTAGGCGTTCAAGGGGCTACGCAAGCACTACTTAGGTCTGCTTAGGGGACAGGAGCCACAGTGGGGCAGAGATTCTGTCAGCTCTTGCCGGGGAAGACTCAGAGGTGGTTGATGCCACGCCAGCTTCAGCCAGGAATGGTGGTTTGCGACAATGGCACCAACCTCGTCTCCGCCCTCCGACAGGGACACTCGACCTATGTTCCCTGTTTGGCTCATGTCCTGAATTTGGTGATGCAGCAGTCCTTGTGCAGGTACCCAGTCTTACAGGATCTCCTGAGGCAGGCCAGGAAAGTCTGTGGGCATTTCCACCAATCATATAATGCCAGTGCTCAGCTGGCTGACCTTCAAAAGGAATGCAACCTGCCCAAGAACCGCCTCATTTGTGACATGCCCACCAGGGGAACTCAACGTTGGCAATGCCGCAGCGGCTGCACACGTAGCAGAGGGCCCTCAATGAGTACCTGTGTGAGTATGGTACCAGGAGTCAGAGGAGCTTGGCTTTTTTTCCCCACACCAGTGGCTACTAGGGATGAGCCGAACACCCCCCGGTTCGGTTCGCACCAGAACCTGCGAACGGACCGAAAGTTCGCACGAACGTTAGAACCCCATTGACGTCTATGGGACTCGAACGTTCGAAATCAAAAGTGCTCATTTTAAAGGCTAATTTGCATGGTATTGTCCTAAAAAGGGTTTGGGGACCCGGGTCCTACCCCAGGGGACATGTATCAATGCAAAAAAAACTTTTAAAAACGGACGTTTTTTCGGGAGCAGTGATTTTAATGATGCTTAAAGTAAAAAAAAAAAAAGTGAAATATTCCTTTAAATATCGTACCTGAGGGGTGTCTATAGTATGCCTGTAAAGTGACGCGTGTTTCCCGTGTTTAGAACAGTCCCTGCACCAAATGTCATTTTTAAAGGAAAAAATCTCATTTAAAACTGCTTGCGGGTTTAATGTAATGTCGGGTCCTGGCAATATGGATGAAAATCAGTGAGACAAACGGCATGGGTACCCCCCAGTCCATTACCAGGCTCTTTGGGTCTTGTATGGATATTAAGGGGAACCCCGCACCCAAATTAAAATAAGGAAAGGTGTGGGGCCACCAGGCCCTATATACTCTGAACAGCAGTATACAGGCTGTAGGTTTGTTGTTAAGTAGAATCTCTTTGTAATTTTGAACGGGTACATTTTTAACGTGTTTAGCTCCAGCCAAAAAATCTTTTTTAAGCTTTTTGGAAAACATAGGGAAGGGTTATCACCCCTGTGACATTTGTTTTGCTGTCTTTCCTCCTCTTCAGAAGATTTCACCTCACTTTTTGTCCCAATGGATTGGAAAGCATCAGTGGAAAGGAGAAATGTTTTTCCCATATTAACTCTTACAGGAGAGAATTTCCCTTCCTAGGGGTAGATTTATTCTCACTTCCTGTTGTCTCCTTCCGTTTGCAAGTAGGAGTCGTTTGTAAGTTAGCTGTTTGAAAGTAGGGTCCTGCCCTATATACTCAGCAGAAATTTGGGCCTTAGGTGTTGCTGTGGCCACAACACTGTAAGCCCTCACAGGGCTCTGCTGTGAAATATTAGATCAAGAATTGTAATTACATGCCCCTGTTGAACAGGAGCTGAAAAATTAGGCCTTAGGCACTGGTGCTGGTGCCACAACACTGCAACCCCTCACAGACACTCTAGTTGGAATGCAGGAACGAGCCCTGCTGCAAAGTATTGCATCAAAAATTGTAATTACACGCCCCTGTTAAACAAGGGCTGAAAAATTGGGCCTTAGGCACTGGTGCTGGTGCCACAACACTGCAACCCCTCACAGACACTCTAGTTGGAATGCAGGAACGAGCCCTGCTGCAAAGTATTACATCAAAAATCGTAATTACACGCCCCTGTTAAACAGGGGCTGAAAAATTGTGCCTTAGGCACTGGTGGTGGCACCCAGAACCAAAAATGTTCTTACAAGCTATCAGCGTGATGATTGAGGAGGAAGAGGATAATTACTCAGGGATAGTCACTCAGCATCAGCATAGGCAGTCTTTGAAGGGATCTGAGATATCAAAAAAAATTATTCGGTTACATCAGCATCAGGTGCTTGGTAGCTGGTGGTGATCCAAGACTCATTCATTTTTATGAAGGTCAGTCGATCGACCGAGTCAGTGGACAGACGCACCCTGTGATCGGTTACCACGCCTCCAGCAGCACTGAATGTGCGTTCCAAAAGAACGCTGGATGCAGGACAGGCCAGTAGCTCAATTGCATACTGTGCAAGCTCTGGCCAGTGATCCATCCTCAAGACCCAGTAACCCAGAGGATTTTCGGTGGGAAAGGTGTCCAAGTCTGATCTTGCCCCTAGGTATTCCTGCACCATGTAAAACAGACGCTGGCGATGGTTGCTGGAACCGATCATACCTTGGGGCTGCGGACCAAAAAATTGTCTGAACGCATCGGTCAGACGGCCACCTTCTCCACCGCTCCTTCTTTGACTGACCGAAGCCTCAGCAACACGTTGTCCAGAAACAGGAGTTTGTAACCTCCCAGTCTCTGGGAACGCGTTGCACAGACCTTTCTGCAAGGCCTCCCGAAGATGTTTCATCCTCTGCTCCCTCTGCGATGGCAAGATAAGGTCCGCAACCTTACCCTTGTAACGTGGATCAAGGAGGGTTGCCAGCCAGTATTGGTCCTTCTCCTTGATACCACGAATACGAGGATCCTTACGCAGGCTTTGCAGGATCAGGGAGGCCATGCAGCGTAGGTTTGCTGAGGCATTCGGTCCGGAGTCCTCTGGGTCACTAAGGACGACATGGTCCGCAGCCACCTCCTCCCAGCCACGTACAAGTCCATGTGTTTCTTGGGACTGATCCCTTAAAGACTGCTGCTGATGCTGAGTGCCAGGCTCCACCTCCATACTGACACAATCTTCCTCCTCCTCCTCCTCCTCTTCCTCCTCGTCCTCTTCCTGTGTGATCGGCGGGCACGCAGGAACACTGTCTGGATAAAGGGGGCCTTGAGAGCTAAGGAAGTCCTCCTCTTCCTGCCTCTGTTCTGCCTCAAGTGCCCTGTCCATTATTCCACGCAGCGTGTGCTCCAACAGGTGGACAAGGGGGACAGTGTCACTGATGCATGCACTGTCACTGCTTACCATCCTCGTGGCCTCCTCAAATGGTGACAGGATAGTGCATGCATCCCTGATCATGGCCCACTGGCGTGGGGAAAAAAAACCAAGCTCCCCTGACCCTGTCCTGGTGCCATAGTCGCACAGGTACTCATTGATGGCCCTCTGCTGCGTGTGCAGCCGCTGCAGCATGGCCAACGTTGAGTTCCACCTGGTGGGCATGTCACAGATTAGGCGGTTCTTGGGCAGGTTAAACTCCTTTTGGAGGTCCGTCAGCCGAACACTGGCATTATATGACCGGCGGAAATGCACACAGACTTTCCTGGCCTGCCTCAGGACATCCTGTAAGCCCGGGTACCTGCCCAAGAACCGCTGCACCACCAAGTTAAGGACGTGAGCCAAACAGGGCACATGGGTCATTTGTCCCTGTCGGAGGGCAGAGAGGAGGTTGGTGCCATTCACCTCAAAATGTAATGCATACAATAACATAAATAAAAAAATAAAAATTCTTATAAGTGCAATATCAAAAAAGTGCTCAATAGTGCAATACGTAATTAATCAAAGTGCTTATGTGCATCAAAGATAATATGAAACATGAATGAAAAGTTCATCGAAAATAGATAAAAAATTGATAAAAAACTATATTGTGCAACAATATGCAAAGTTTCTCTTGTGCTATTTCTCTGGGATCATTTGGTGAAAAATGGAAAAAATATATATTATATTCTTCAGATTGGTGATCCGGTAGTACCGGGCTCTCTAGACTCTCACCTTAGGGAAGATGAATTTGGGCATCAAAAAACCATTTCTTTGTTCCTTTGTGGTGGCGCTGCGATGAAACTCCTCTAGTGCTGTATCGACACTTCTGCCTGTCAGCACCTATTAGAAATAGGAATAAAGAGGGGTTGCCCACCTGGGCTCCACCAGTCCGGTGGTTAAAACAGGAAGGGGAGAGAAAAAGGATGCCTCCAATGGTGTAGTATATTTGTAAAAAGATTGTAGTTTATTAAAAAATCAGGTGGTCTCTTACATTTCATCAGATAAAAAACAGCATATACAATAAAGAGTTGAGGAGCGGCGTCTACGGCGCCTTCTTACTGGTTTCCGGTTTCGTCTGTGCTCGGCCACGCCCTACGCGTTACGTCACCGCTCGTGACTTCAACTGGGGACCCAGTAAGAAGGCGCCGTAGACGCCGCTCCTCAACTCTTTATTGTATATGCTGTTTTTTATCTGATGAAATGTAAGAGACCACCTGATTTTTTAATAAACTACAATCTTTTTACAAATATACTACACCATTGGAGGCATCCTTTTTCTCTCCCCTTCCTGTTTTAACCACCGGACTGGTGGAGCCCAGGTGGGCAACCCCTCTTTATTCCTATTTCTAATAGGTGCTGACAGGCAGAAGTGTCGATACAGCACTAGAGGAGTTTCATCGCAGCGCCACCACAAAGGAACAAAGAAATGGTTTTTTGATGCCCAAATTCATCTTCCCTAAGGTGAGAGTCTAGAGAGCCCGGTACTACCGGATCACCAATCTGAAGAATATAATATATATTTTTTCCATTTTTCACCAAATGATCCCAGAGAAATAGCACAAGAGAAACTTTGCATATTGTTGCACAATATAGTTTTTTATCAATTTTTTATCTATTTTCGATGAACTTTTCATTCATGTTTCATATTATCTTTGATGCACATAAGCACTTTGATTAATTACGTATTGCACTATTGAGCACTTTTTTGATATTGCACTTATAAGAATTTTTATTTTTTTATTTATGTTATTGTATGCATTACATTTTGAGGTGATAGATTTTAAGCGCGAAATCACTTTTTTATCATTTTCATGCTAAGTGTAAGTGAACACTTTAGATTTTGCTGCAGTCCACAGAGACATCATCACCACTCATTTGCACTTTATTTTCAGTTTATCACAGAAGCATTTACATAACTTTACAACTCAATTTAGCGCGAGGGATCACAGTATATAATAGGTTGGTGCCATTGTCGCAAACCACCATTCCTGCCTTAAGTTGGCGTGGCGTCAACCACCTCTGAACCTGCCCCTGCAGAGCTGACAGAACCTCTGCCCCAGTGTGGCTCCTGTCCCCCAAGCACACCAGCTCAAGCACCGCATGGCATCTTTTGGCCTGCGTACTTGCGTAGCCCCTTGAACGACTACGGAGCACCGCTGGTTCCGAGGAAGAGGCCATGGAGGAAGAAGAAGAGGAGGGGGTGGAGGAGAGAGGTGTGTCACAATCATTAGCATTTTGGAGGCGTGGTGGCGGAACAACCTCCAACACTACTGCACCTTGTCCTGCATCCTTCCCAGCTGCCAGCAGAGTCACCCAATGCGCCGTGAAACTTAGGTAACGTCCCTGTCCATGCCTGCTGGACCATGAGTCAGCGGTAATATGCACCTTACCGCTGACCGCCCTGTCCAGCGAGGCATGGACATTGCCTTCCACATGCTGGTAGAGAGCCAGAATTGCCTTCCGTGAGAAAAAGTGGCGTTTGGGTACCTGCCACTGAGGAACCGCACATTCCACAAACTCACGGAAGGGGGCAGAGTCTACCAACTGAAAAGGCAGCAGTTGAAGTGCTAGCAATTTTGCCAAGCTAGCATTCAACCGTTGGGCATGTGGATGGCTGGGAGCAAACTTCTTTCAGCGGTGCAGCAGCTGGGGCAGGGAAATTTGCCTGGTACAATCTGACGTCGGTGTACCAAAATCAGATTGCCCACAAGTACGTGGCTGTGACACACCTAATTCTACACCTTCATTCCTCTCAGTGCAGGTCTCAGAGAGGACTGAAGGTCTAGTGGGGTTGGAAATCTCAGCTGATGAGGAGCAAGCAGAGGTCCTCTTTGTTCTTTGGTGTGGGTCTTTTAGATACGCTTGCCAACGAACTGCATGGCAGGTCAACATATGTCTGGTCAAGCATGTGGTACCCAAGCGGGAGATGTTTTGGCCACGCGAGATACGCTTGAGACATATGTTTCAAATAGCAGCGGTGCGATCTGATGCACTCGTCTCAAAAAAGGCCCACACCAAAGAACTTTTTGAATAACGCGCAGAGACTGCAGCGCCCTGCACATGTGGAGCTTTGGGGTGTGATGCAGTCAATGTGCTGCCCTTAGGCTGGCCCCTGGAGGGCATCCTGCCTCGTTGGTGATGTGCCGCCTCCTCCTCCTCCTCCTCCTCCTCCTCCTCTCTCCTATCAGGCACCCACGTTGAGTCAGTGACCTCATCATCCCCTCCCTCCTCATCACTGGAGCAAACCTGGCAGTATGCTGCAGCAGGGGGAGCATGACTGCCAGATTGCTGTCCTTCTTGGGCACCCCCTCTGTCCGTGCTCGTGTTACTGCCTTCATCGAGCTCAGTATCATCATCAGAGCCTTCCAAACGTTGGGCATCCTCCTGGAGCATGTACCCAACACTGTGGTCAAACAGTTCGAGGAACTCCTCAGGAGGACATGGTGGGGCTAGGGAAGGAGTCACTGATGACATTGAGCCAAGGGAAGAGGCCGCTGCTTTGCCAGACAAAGTACCCTGGGCATGGGTGAGAGAGGATGAGGAGGATGAGGACGGCTTGGTCATCCACTCGACCAAGTCTTCCGCATGTTGCGGCTCAACATGGCCAGCTGCCGAAAAAAAGGCCAAGCGTGTCCCATGGCCACGTGCTAATGAGGATGCACCGTCTCAACGACCAGCACTAGACACAGAGCCTGCTTGCCCTCTCTTATTGGCTTGTGACTGTCTGCCTCTCCTTCTTGGCCTTCCAGACATACTAATGGCCTGTAGCTGCACTAAGCTGGGATATATATATATATATATATATATATGTACTGATACTGCAGCTAGCAAAATCAACTGCCTGCCTGTAGTATGAGAACACCACCAACCTTCTACAGGTAGCTTTAGCTGAACACTGTGAGGTGGACGCACCCCACTAACTTGTAGGTTTAGCTGAACACTGTGAGCAGGGCGCACCCCATTAACTTGTAGGTTTAGCAGAACACTGTGAGCAGGACGCACTGCACTAACTGTAAATAGTCTAGCTGCCTGACTGTGGTACTAATAGGATCAAAAGAACACCAGCAATTTTCTTTAAAATACTGTAACAAGACAAGCCTGCCTGTCAGTAAGAAGATAACAGGAACGGATCTAGCTGAACACTGTGAGCAGGACGCACCCCACTAGCTTGTAGGTTTAGCTGAACACTGTGAGGTGGACGCACCCCACTAACTTGTAGGTTTAGCTGAACACTGTGAGCAGGACGCACCCCACTAACTTGTAGGTTTAGCAGAACACTGTGAGCAGGACGCACTGCACTAACTGTAAATAGTCTAGCTGCCTGACTGTGGTACTAATAGGATCAAAAGAACACCAGCAATTTTCTTCAGGTAGCTGTATTTACTGTAACAAGACAAGCCTGCCTGTCAGTAAGAAGATAACAGAAACGGATCTAGCTGAACACTGTGAGCAGGACGCACCCCACTAGCTTGTAGGTTTAGCTGAACACTGTGAGGTGGACGCACCCCACTAACTTGTAGGTTTAGCTGAACACTGTGAGCAGGACGCACCCCACTAACTTGTAGGTTTAGCAGAACACTGTGAGCAGGACGCACTGCACTAACTGTAAATAGTCTAGCTGCCTGACTGTGGTACTAATAGGATCAAAAGAACACCAGCAATTTTCTTCAGGTAGCTGTATTTACTGTAACAAGACAAGCCTGCCTGTCAGTAAGAAGATAACAGAAACGGATCTAGCTGAACACTGTGAGCAGGACGCACCCCACTAGCTTGTAGGTTTAGCTGAACACTGTGAGGTGGACGCACCCCACTAACTTGTAGGTTTAGCTGAACACTGTGAGCAGGACGCACCCCACTAACTTGTAGGTTTAGCAGAACACTGTGAGCAGGACGCACTGCACTAACTGTAAATAGTCTAGCTGCCTGACTGTGGTACTAATAGGATCAAAAGAACACCAGCAATTTTCTTCAGGTAGCTGTATTTACTGTAACAAGACAAGCCTGCCTGTTAGTAAGAAGATAACAGAAACGGATCTAGCTGAACACTGTGAGCAGGACGCACCCCACTAGCTTGTAGGTTTAGCTGAACACTGTGAGGTGGACGCACCCCACTAACTTGTAGGTTTAGCTGAACACTGTGAGCAGGACGCACCCCACTTACTTGTAGGTTTAGCAGAACACTGTGGGCAGGACGCACTGCACTAACTGTAAATAGTCTAGCTGCCTGACTGTGGTACTAATAGGATCAAAAGAACACCAGTAATTTTCTTTAAAATACTGTAACAAGACAAGCCTGCCTGTCAGTAAGAAGATAACAGTAGGGATGAGCTTCGAGTTCGAGTCGAACTCATGTTCGACTCGAACATTAGCTGTTCGCAAGTTCGCCGAACACCGAACAATTTGGGGTGTTCGCGGCAAATTCGAATGCCGCGGAACACCCTTTAAAAGTCTATGGGAGAAATCAAAAGTGCTAATTTTAAAGGCTTATATGCAAGTTATTGTCATAAAAAGTGTTTGGGGACCCGGGTCCTGCCCCAGGGGACATGTATCAATGCAAAAAAAAGTTTTAAAAACGGACGTTTTTTCAGGAGCAGTGATTTTAATAATGCTTAAAGTCAAACAATAAAAGTGTAATATCCCTTTAAATTTCGTACCTGGGGGGTGTCTATAGTATGCCTGTAAAGGGGCGCATGTTTCCCGTGTTTAGAACAGTCTGACAGCAAAATGACATTTGGAAGGAAAAAACACATTTAAAACTACCCGCGGCTATTGCATTGCCGACAATACACATAGAAGTTCATTGATAAAAACGGCATGGGAATTCCCCCCAGGGAAACCCCGAACCAAAATTAAAAAAAAAAAAAATGACGTGGGGGGGTCCCCCTAAATTCCATACCAGGCCCTTCAGGTCTGGTATGGATATTAAGGGGAACCCCGGCCAAAATTAAAAAAAAAAAATGACGTGGGGTTCCCCCTAAATTCCATACCAGACCCTTCAGGTCTGGTATGGATTTTAAGGGGAACCCCGCGCCAAAAAAAAAAAAAAAAAAACGGCGTGGGGTTCCCCCAAAAATCCATACCAGACCCTTATCCGAGCACGCAACCTGGCAGGCCGCAGGAAAAGAGGGGGGGACGAGAGTGCGCCCCCCCCCTCCTGAACCGTACCAGGCCACATGCCCTCAACATTGGGAGGGTGCTTTGGGGTAGCCCCCCAAAACACCTTGTCCCCATGTTGATGAGGACAAGGGCCTCATCCCCACAACCGTGGCCGGTGGTTGTGGGGGTCTGCGGGCGGGGGGCTTATCGGAATCTGGAAGCCCCCTTTAACAAGGGGACCCCCAGATCCCGGCCCCCCCCCTGTGTGAAATGGTAAGGGGGTACTTACCCCTACCATTTCACTAAAAAACTGTCAAAATAGTTAAAAATGACAAGAGACAGTTTTTGACAATTCCTTTATTTAAATGCTTCTTCTATCTTCCTTCATCTTCTTCTGGTTCTTCTGGCTCTTCTGGTTCTTCCTCCGGCGTTCTCGTCCAGCATCTTCTCCGCGGCGTCTTCTATCTTCTTCTCCTCGGGCCGCTCCGCACCCATGGCATGAGGGGAGGCTCCCGCTCTTCTCTTCATCTTCTTCTTCATCCTCTTCTCTTCTTCATCTTCTTCATCTTCATCTTCTCTTCTTTTCTTCTGCGGGCCGCTCCGCATCCATGCATGGAGGGAGGCTCCCGCTGTGTGACGGCGTCTCCTCGTCTGACGGTTCTTAAATAACGGGGGGCGGGGCCACCCGGTGACCCCGCCCCCCTCTGACGCACGGGACATGACGGGACTTCCCTGTGGCATTCCCCGTGACGTCACAGGGAAGTCCCGTCAAGTCACCGTGCGTCAGAGGGGGGCGGGGTCACCGGGTGGCCCCGCCCCCCGTTATTTAAGAACCGTCAGACGAGGAGACGCCGTCACACAGCGGGAGCCTCCCTCCATGCATGGATGCGGAGCGGCCCGCAGAAGAAAAGAAGAGAAGATGAAGATGAAGAAGATGAAGAAGAGAAGAGGATGAAGAAGAAGATGAAGAGAAGAGCGGGAGCCTCCCCTCATGCCATGGGTGCGGAGCGGCCCGAGGAGAAGAAGATAGAAGACGCCGCGGAGAAGATGCTGGACGAGAACGCCGGAGGAAGAACCAGAAGAGTCAGAAGAACCAGAAGAAGAAGAAGATGAAGGAAGATAGAAGAAGCATTTAAATAAAGGAATTGTCAAAAACTGTCTCTTGTCATTTTTAACTATTTTGACAGTTTTTTAGTGAAATGGTAGGGGTAAGTACCCCCTTACCATTTCACACAGGGGGGGGCCGGGATCTGGGGGTCCCCTTGTTAAAGGGGGCTTCCAGATTCCGATAAGCCCCCCGCCCGCAGACCCCCACAACCACCGGCCACGGTTGTGGGGATGAGGCCCTTGTCCTCATCAACATGGGGACAAGGTGTTTTGGGGGGCTACCCCAAAGCACCCTCCCAATGTTGAGGGCATGTGGCCTGGTACGGTTCAGGAGGGGGGGGGGCCGCACTCTCGTCCCCCCCTCTTTTCCTGCGGCCTGCCAGGTTGCGTGCTCGGATAAGGGTCTGGTATGGATTTTTGGGGGAACCCCACGCCGTTTTTTTTTTTTTTTTTGGCGCGGGGTTCCCCTTAAAATCCATACCAGACCTGAAGGGTCTGGTATGGAATTTAGGGGGAACCCCACGTCATTTTTTTTTTAAATTTTGGCCGGGGTTCCCCTTAATATCCATACCAGACCTGAAGGGCCTGGTATGGAATTTAGGGGGACCCCCCCACGTCATTTTTTTTTTTTTTAATTTTGGTTCGGGGTTTCCCTGGGGGGAATTCCCATGCCGTTTTTATCAATGAACTTCTATGTGTATTGTCGGCAATGCAATAGCCGCGAGTAGTTTTAAATGTGTTTTTTCCTTCCAAATGTCATTTTGCTGTCAGACTGTTCTAAACACAGGAAACATGCGCCCCTTTACAGGCATACTATAGACACCCCCCAGGTACGAAATTTAAAGGGATATTACACTTTTATTGTTTGACTTTAAGCATTATTAAAATCACTGCTCCTGAAAAAACGGCCGTTTTTAAAACTTTTTTTTGCATTGATCCATGTCCCCTGGGGCAGGACCCAGGTCCCCAAACACTTTTTATGACAATAACTTGCATATAAGCCTTTAAAATTAGCACTTTTGATTATTCATGTTCGTGTCCCATAGACTTTAACGGTGTTCGCGTGTTCGAGCGAACTTTTTTCCTGTTCGCATGTTCTGGTGCGAACCGAACAGGGGGGTGTTCGGCTCATCCCTAGATAACAGGAACGGATCTAGCTGAACACTGTGAGCAGGACGCACTGCACTAAACGTAAATAGTCTAGCTGCCTGACTGTGGTACTAATAGGATCAAAAGAACACCAGTAATTTTCTTCAAAATACTGTAACAAGACAAGCCTGCCTGTCAGTAGGAATATAACAGGAACGGATCTAGCTGAACACTGTGAGCAGGACGCACTGCACTAAATGTAAATAGTCTAGAAGATAACAGGAACGGATCTAGCTAAACTGAATACAGTGTATATATATATATATATATATGCAACACCTGGGATGCATATATATACACAATACACTTTAAGTGCAGCTAACTGACTGACTGTCCTGCCTAATCTAGCTAACTCAAATGAAATGACACTGTCTCTCTCTCTCTCTAAGCACACCGGAACACACTGCACAGGGCCGCCGTGCAGGCGGCCTTATATAGTGTGGGGCGTGTACTAAATCCCCTGAGCCATAATTGGCCAAAGCCTCCTTGGCTTTGGCCAATTATGGCTCTCTGTTAAGGCGGCGCTGTGATTGGCCAAGCATGCGGGTCATAGTGCATGCTTGGCCAATCATCAGCAAGCAATGCACTGCAATGCCGCAGTGAATTATGGGCCGTGACGCGCCGCACGAATTTGGCGCGAACGGCCCATATTGTTCGGAATTCGCCGAACGGGCGAACAGCCGATGTTCGAGTCGAACATGGGTTCGACTCGAACACGAAGCTCATCCCTAGTGGCTACTGATCAAGGATGCATGTACTGTCCTGTCACCATTTGAGGAGGCCACGAGGATGGTGAGCAGTGACAGTGCATGCATCAGTAATACTGTCTCCTTGTCTTCCTGTTGGAACAAAACGCTTTGTGGAATAATGGACAGGGCACTTGAGGCAGAACAGAGGGAAGAAAAGGAGGACTTCCTTACCTCCCAAGGCCCCCTTTATCCAGACAGTATTCCTGCGGGCCCGCCGATCACACAGGAAGAGGAGGAGGAGAATTAGGATTGTGTCAGCATGGAGGTGGAGCCTAGCCTTCAGCATCAGCAGCAGTCTTCAAGGGATCGTTTTCAGTCCCCAGCAACCCATGGACTTCTATGTGGCTGGGAGGAGGTGGCTGTGGATCATGTCATCCTTAGTGACCCAGAGGACTCCGGATCGAAAGCCTCAGCAAACCTTTGCTGCATTGCCTTCCTGATCCTGCAAAGCCTGCGAAAGGATCCTCGGATTCGTGGTATCAAGGAGAGGGATCATTACTGGCTGGCAACCCTTCTTGATCCACGTTACAAGGGTAAGGTTGCAGAACTTATCCAGCCTTCGCAGAGGGAGCAGAGGATGAAAAATCTTCAGGAGGCCTTGCAGAAAGGTTTGTGCAATGCGTTTCCAGAGCCTGGGAGGTTACAATTTCCTGGTCCTCCTGGACAATGTGTTGCTGAGGCTTCAGTCAGTCACAGAAGGAGCGGTGGAGAAGATGGCCGTCTGACCGATGCGTTCAGACAATTCTTTAGTCCGCAGCCCCAAGGCCTGATCGGTTCCAGCAACCATCGCCAGTGTCTGATTTACATGGTGCAGGAATACCTAGGGGCAAGATCAGACTTGGAGACCTTTCCAACCAAAAATCCACTGGTTTACTGGGTCTTGAGGATGGATCACTGGCCAGAGCTTGCACAATATGCAATTGAGCTACTGGCCTGTCCTGCATCCTGCGTTCTTCCTGAACGCACATTCAGTGCTGCTGGAGGCTTTGTAACCGATCACAGAGTGCGCCTGTCCACAGACTCAGTTGATCGGCTCACCTTCATAAAAATGAATCAGTCTTGGATCACCAGCTACCAAGCACCTGATGCTGATGTAACCGATTAATTTTTCTATGAATGTGAGATCCCTTGAAGACTGCCTATGCTGAGTGACTATCCTGTTATGCTGAGTGACTATCCTATTCCTCCTCAATGTTCACGTTGATAGCTTCTAAGAACATTTTTGTTTTAGGGCACCACCACCAGTGCCTAAGGCCCAATTTTTCTGCCCCTGTTTAACAGTGGCGTGTACTTACAATTTTTGATCAAATATTTAACAGCAGGTGTTGTTCTTGCACTCAACTAGAGTATCTGTGAGGGGTTGCAGTGTTGTGGCACCACCAGCACCGCCTAAGGCCCAATTTTTCTGCCCCTGTTTACCAGGGGCATGTTTTTAGAATATTTGCTCTAACATTTCACAGTAGGGCTTGTTCTTGCGCTATACAACAGAATCTTTGAGGGGTTACAGTGTTGTGGCACCACCACCACTGCCTAAGACTCAACTTTTCTGCCCTTGTTTGACAGGGGCATGTAATTTCAATTTTTGATCTAATATTTCACAGCGGGGCACGTTCCTGCGCCCACCAAGAGTATCTGTGAGGGCTTACAGTGTTGTGGCACCACCACCACCAAAGGCCCAATTTTTTTGCCCCTGTTCAACAGGGGCATGTAATTACAATTCTTGATATAATATTTCACAGCAGGGCCCGTTCCAGCGCCCACCAAGAGTAACTGTGCGGGCTTACAGTGTTCTGGTACCACCAACATCTAAGGACCAATCTTCTGCAGAGTATATAGGGCAGGCCGTATAGTATATACAGGCGGTCCCCTACTTTCAAACATCCGACTTACAAACGACTCCTACTTAGAAACGGAGGGAGACAACAGGAAGTGAGAGGAAATATACCCCTAGGAAGGGAAATTCTCTCCTGTAAGAGTTAATATGGGAACAAGGTGTCTCCACTAATGCTTTATCACCAATCTTTGTTTCCCTAATGACCCCAAATTTTCAAAATCCAATTGTCATTTGGACAGAAAGTGATTTGAAATCTTCTGAACAGGGGCACAGACAGCAAAACAAATGTTACAGGGGTGATGATAACCCTTCCCTGTGTTATCCAAAAAGCTTAAAAATTGATTTTTTGGCTGGAGCTACACTTACACAATGTACCTGTTCCAATTACAAACAGATTCAGCTTAAGAACAAACCTACAGTCCCTGTCTTGTCTGGACCACCTGTATACTGCAGTTCAGTGTATATAGGGCCTGGGGGCCCCACGCCTTTTCTTTTTTTAATTTGGGTGTGGGGTTCCCCTTAATATCCATACAAGACCCAAAGGGCCTGGTAATGAACTTTCATCCATATTGCCGGGACCCGACATTACATTACAGCCGCAAGCAGTTTTAAATGACTTTTATTTAGAAATGTCATTTTGTGCAGGGACTGTTCTAAACACGCGAAACACGCGCCACTTTACAGGCATACTATAGTCACCCCCCAGGTATGATATTTAAAGGATTTCACTTTTATTTTTTCACTTTAGGCAGTATTAAAATCACTGCTCCCGAAAAAAAGTCAGTTTTTAAAACTTCTTTATGCATTGATACATGTCCCCTGGGGCAGGACCCGGGTCCCCAAACGCTTTTTAGAACAATAACTTGCATATTAGCCTTTACAATTTGCACTTTTGATGTTTCACGTTTGGGTCCCATAGACTTTAACGGTGTTCGAATGTTCGCACAAACTTTCAGTCCGTTCGCATGTTCTGCCGCGAACCAAACCGGGGGGTGTTCGGATCATCCCTAATTATGATATTATAAGAGGACATGAGGAACAAGAGAGCATGATGTCAGTGAAGAAGAGAGAATGAAGACGCAGCATGGCAGTCATTATTAACGGCACCTAACCAGGCCTGTGCCCCTCAGATTTTAGTTGTGCCCCTCCAGGTCTTTAGGAATGCACCCACTGATCCATAAGAGACTCTGATGGGGTTAATTGATGTAAGGAGCACTCTGACGGGGACACCTGTTGTAAGGGGGCACTCAGATGGGGACATCTGATGCAAGAGGGCAGGCTGATGGGGACACCTGATGTAAGGGGGCACTCAGATGGGGACTTCTGATGCAAGAGGGCACTCTGATGGGGATACCTAAAGAGGGACTGTGATGAGGACCCCTGATGTAAGGAGGGACACTGATAGGGACACTTGATATAAGGAGGCATAAGTTCTGTTTAATATCTAATGACAGCCTAATACATACTAGTGTCCCCTGTTCACTTCTGCACCGCCTCTGCACTACCTGACATTGTACCCCCTAACTTTTAATACTGCACCCCCGATTCAGATGTGTCCCTGCTCCCAGCATTGAAATCATTGAATCAAACAGGTATGTGAATTAAATTGCTTTCACATTTTTAGTCCTTGTCGGCAGTGACAGAGCAGATGCAGACAGGCTGAATGTAAGCAATGCAATGTTTACATTGGCCTGTGATGACAGCTGTCAAATGCAGGGAAAAGTAAAGCAGATATAGAATATGACATAGAGTAGGCATGTACCATTGCTTGGTATTCCTGCGTTTAATAAAGCACTAATGTAATAAAAAAAGGTCCCTTCCATTGTACTGTGCAGTGCAGAGATTTGCTGTGTTTATAATAAGGAAAGCTCCTATTAAGGCCGCATCTATAAAAAACATATGTAGTTCAGTTTTATGTGGTTGCTGGAGTTAAATCCCATGCAGGATTCTTCTATCTCTTGGATATTCCACTTGTGACATTCCCACAAGAATACCCTTTTCTGCCCAAAGCAAGAAATAAAAAATAATTGGGGAAAACAAATAAGACAGAGTGACACATCAATGCAATCACTAAACAAAAACCAAACATACAGAATAAACTAAGTTATGTGTTTGTTAAAGCTGACTTCCAGCCTTCCAGCCTTCCCTTCAGTTTTGCACAGTTGTATAGTCTCCTCTCCTGTACTGAATATGCTTACTCTGATTTCACTGCACAATGTGAGCTTCTCACAGTCTGCATTAGAAGCCATAGCAAGTCAGCCAGAGCCCACCTCATTTCCTTGCTGAAGAACATCCAGCATCATCCAGTTATTTTCTCCCCAGATGTACTGTTGCTGACCCGCCACTTTCATTCACTGGATTTCAGTTCTTTCAATTCTGAAAGCTCAGCATCTACCTTGGGTAGTCTGCATACAAACTCTCACTCCTGTGGACCGGCACCTATTAGGGCATTTTGATATTTTCATAACTCCTCCCAAGAGCCAGCCAACTGATGGATTGCATTTCAGAGTACAATTTTACCCATGTGCGGTAGTGATGTCATCTTAGCCCAGCCAATGAAAATGGCCAGAAATCTGTACCTGGAAGAAGACCGGCCAATGAAACCAACCTAAAATCAGTACCTGGAAGAAGACAGGCCGATGAAAATGGCCAGAGATCTGTACCTGGAAGAAGACCAGCCAATGAAAACAACCAAAGATCTGTACCTAGAAGCAACACTGTATCCTGGCCTAGGCTGACAAGGCCCAGGCCTAGGGCAGCACTTTGCACGGAAAAAGTCCCCACCGGCTTGCGCTACACTGTTAGTGTACAGCCAGTCTTATGGAGTGGAATGGGCTGAGAGGCAAATTAGTCTAGCACCCCCATAAAGGGGCCGCACTGCTTCCGGTATGCGGGCAGCTGGCATTCCGCAACTGGGGGGGGGGGGGGGGGGCGCTTCTAATTTTGAATGTCCTATCATTCTGGACCACAAACCTTCCTCACTGTGCTATGTTTTCTGCTGCACCATTGGCATGGTTATATCTTCTTAGTCCCCTCCATAAAATTATCAGAAATTTGTGCTTAAAGTAGAACTATAGGCAACACTTTTTTTTTTTTTCATTTTGGATAGAGTAAGGGAGGGTTATAGCCCCTGTCAGTTTATTTTTTACCATCCCTGTCCCATTGCAGAGATTTCCCTTTACTTCCTGCCCCATAGCCAAACAGGAAGTGAGAGGAAATCTATGCAAATTAAGAGAATCCATTGCCCCCCCCCCCCCCCCAAGGCCCTCAGAACTAGTGTCCCCACTTGAAAATTTCAGGGCAGGTCTTAAACGGCAAGGGGTGTGGCCTTGACAGGAAGGGGTGTGTCATATTAAATTTATGGTGTACATGATTTTAGTCAGGCCTAGGGCAGCACAAAACCTAAATACACTACTGCCTAGAAGAAGATTGGCTAATGTAAATGGGCAGAGATCTGTATCTGGAAGACCGGCCAATGAAAACAACCAAAGATCTGTACCTGGAAGAAGACCGGCCAATGAAAATGACCGAATATCTGTACCTGGAAAAAAAACGGATGATAAAAACAACCAAAGATCTGTACCTACAAGAAGACCAGCTAATAAAAACAACCAAAGATGTGTACCTACAAGAAGACCAGCTAATAAAAACAACCAAAGATGTATACCTGGAATATGACTGCGTAATAAAGAAAAAGGCCAAAGATCTGTACCTGGAAGATGACCGGCTAATGAAAACAAGAAAAGATCTGTACCTGGAATAAGACGGATAATGAAAATGGGCAAAGATCTGTACCTGGAAGAAGACCAGATAATGAAAATGGCCAAAGATCTTTACCTACTCCCCCTGCTCTCCTCTCTACCAACATGCGCCTTATCAATATATTTGCATGCAACATACCTGAACAGCTCTTGGTCCTGCCCCACCCCCTCCTAGTCTAAGTGCTGGTGTATAAAGGAAAGACTGATATCAATTCAAGTTCGGGTACTTATACTAGCTGTACTTTTAAAATGTATTTAACCACTTGCCAACCAGCCGACGCAATTGTACAGCGGCAGAATGGCACGGCTGGGCGAAACGACGTTATGTAACGTCGCTTCACCTTGTGGCCACTATGACCAGGCTCCCACGATCGCCACTGAGACACGGAGAACCTGGAACTGTGTGTGTAAACACACAGTTTCGGGTTCTCTGAGGGGAGAAGTGACAGATCGTCTGTTATCTTCCCTGCACAGTCCCCTCCCCCTTCAGTTAGAACACACAATAGGGAATACATTAACCCCTTCACTGCCCCTAGTGTTAACCCCTTCACCGCCAGTGACATTTTTACAGTAATCAATGCATTTTTAATCGCACTGATCGCTGTATTAATGCCAATGGTCCCAAAAATGTGTAAAAATTGTCCAACGTGTCCACCATAATGTCGCAGTCACGATAAAAATCGCAGATCGCCGCCATTACTAGTAATAAAAAAATTAATAATAAAAATGCTATAAATCTATCCCCTATTTTTTTTAGACGCTATAACTTTTGGGCAAATCAATCAATATACACCTTTTTGCGATTTTTTTTACCAAAAATATGTAGAATAAAACATATCGGCCTAAACTGAGGAAAAAAAATGTTTTTTTTTTATATATTTTTGGGGGATATTTATTATAGCAAAAAGTAAAAAATATTGCGTTTTTTTTTCAAAATTGACACTCTTCTTTTGTTTATAGCGCAAAAAATAAAAACCGTAGAGGTGATCAAATACCACCAAAAGAAAGCTCTATTTGTGGGGAAAAAAGGACATCAATTTTGTTTGCAACGTCGCACGACCGCGCAATTGTCTGTTAAAACGACGCAGTGACGAATCGCAAAAAGTGCTCTGGTCAGGAAGGGGGTAAATGATGTATTAATAAATATCTGTCTATATCTGCCTGGAGTTCAGCTTTAACCCCTTCCTGCCTGCCCCGGCATCCCTTTAAACAGTTCTGAATGCCCATGGAGTGGGAAGGATCGGCGATCATGTGACCACTGTCACAATGATCACATGATCAAAAGCTAGTCTCGCCGGTTACCAACCTTTAGTCCAGACCAAGAGCCGACAGCTTTGGCAACTCAGTCTTTGTGCTGGGAGCACACTTTTAGCACATAAACATCGGCCACTCAGGACATACTGTATGTGTTGGGCGGTCGTAAAGGTGTTAAACATTCTGTAAACACGCCTGTTATTTTTACACTGTACGCGCTTCCATCGTGTTGCTGTAAACTTTGTTAAATATGCACAAATTACTTTTCTGCTGCTAATTCCAAGATACAAATTAAAAATCGACGAAAGACTTAAGATCCACACACAGTGGTCATTATGTGCTCATTGCTTTTCCACAAATATAATCATGTAAATCCTCAAAACCCCGCAGCGCTTTCCAAATATGCTGACTCACCCATTTTTGTCGCCAAGCTGTTTAATCTGACTTTTATTCCTTCGTGTTTGGCAGACAGCGGTGGTGTTTATGTGTCTGTTAATCATGCGCATACAATTTATACCATTGAGTTGTAGTATACCTATCACATGTTTATTTATTGATGGTGTTTTTTAGCCATTAAAAAGGAAAATTCTGGATTCCTTCAAATAGATGCAACACGTGAAAGTGATATGCAATCTTTCTCGTAATTTACTGATATGGTTGTTAGGTTGGCCCTTTGGCTTCCATATTTTCTTACTCACTAAGGCTCCATTCAGATATCATGTTGCAGGAATGAGCATTCCACCTTGCAATTCCAAAAGCAAGATTTACAAGCATTCCACATCTTGTGCATAGGGCAGCCTATTCACTTCAATGGGCTGCCCTAAGCTCATTTGTCACCCAAAAGAAGCTTCTGTTCCTTTTCGGGCAACAAGCTTAGCACGATTTTTAAATTCTCATCTTGCCATGATTCTCACACAATTCAGTCATGTGACAATAGCAGCAGAATTGCACTGAATTTGGTTGCACATTTTCCCGTGATTTGGAATCGCTGGCAGAATTTTAAACCACCTATTGTAAAGGGGCCTTAGGGGTCTATGAAAAACATTAGCTGTGCGTATACATCAATCATTTGCACAGGTGCCACAAACCTTCACCATCATTTGCCTAATTTTATTTCCCACCAGTGCCATCTTTTGGCAATAATGCAGTTTTTTTCCTCAATAAGAAAAAATATCAAATTTTTGCCACTAGATGGCAATGACATTCCAAGGATATTAGTGTAAAAAGGTGAATCTTTAGGGGAAAAAAATTGCGACCAGGTAGGATTTCAATACACAATATTATGAGAGATTATAGAGACATATTATGCCTCTCAGGGTACAATTTTGCCCATGCTCTGGAGTAAATTCATCCTGGCCCAGCCAATGAAAATGGCCAAGGATCAGTACCAGGAAGAAGACCGGCCAATGAAAACAACCAAAAATCTGTACCTGGAAGAAGACCAGCTAATGAAAACAGCCAAAGATCTGTACCTGGAAGAAGACCGACTAATGAAAACAATCAAAGATCTGTACCTGGAAAAAGACCGGCCAATGAAAACAACCAAAGATTTGTACCTCGAAGAAGATAAGAAGAAGAAAGCAGTATCTATTACAAGACTAAGCTGTGTAAACAACAGACGGATGTTGACCACCTGTGGAAGACTTCACAAGTTGAAACACGTCAGTGCTTTTCTTTCCTTACATCTGTCACCATTATTGATATTCATGCTTTGGTTTTAGTCTTCTACTAGATACAGTTATAGCCACAATTTTATATGCTCATATTTTATAGTGGAACCACATTGTCCCTGTTTATTTAGGGGGTCATTTTAATATTGGTCTAATAAAATTTTGTGTTTTTGACTTTATTTTTCATATTGTTTGAATAATTGTTTATTATCACTTACATATTTTTTCTGGTATCAGAAAATCCCAATTTCTCCTTTTCTTTTCCCCTTTGTGGGTTTTTGCTTAGCACTAGTGGGGTTTGATACCACCTCACTTTTGGGTAGAGGGGCATATCACCTTAACCGGGTAATGAAAATGGCCAAAGGTCTGTAGACTGGAAGAAGACTGGCCAATAAAAACAACCAAAGATGTGTACCTTGAAGAAGACCAGATAATGAAAATGGCCAAAGATCTCTACCTGGTAAAATCTCTATCCACAACTCTGCCCCCAGCTACATCTCTAACCTAATCTCAAAATACCAACCAAGCCGTTCTCTTCAGTCCTCCCAAGACCTCCTGCTCTCTAGCTCCCTTGTCACCTCCTCCCATGCTCGCCTCCAGGATTTCCCCAGAGCTTCTCGTATCCTTTGGGAATTCCCTACCCCAATCTGTCCGACTAACTCCTAATCTATCCTAAACTATCCGACGATCCCTGAAAACCCTTCTCTTTAAAGAAGCTTATCCTGCTTCTAACTAATACACTGCTTTACTTTCTCCATCAGCTCATCCCCCACAGCTGTTAACTTTTGTATCAATTGCCCCTTCCTCCTAGATTGTAAGCTCTAACAAGCAGGGCCCTCTGATTCCTCTTGTACCAAATTGTAATGTAACTGAAATGTCTGCCTTCATTTTGTTAAGCGCTGTGCAAACTGTTGGCGCTATATAAATCCTGTATAATAATAATAATAATAATCATAATAATAATAATCTGGAAGAAGACCTGATAATGAAAATGGACAAAGATCTGTACCCGAAAGAAGGCCGGCTGAAGATGTCAGTGAGAAGAAGCTCCTGGACACCGCATTGTTGGAATGAAGGTGAGTATAGTTTTGCTTTAAGGAAATTATGGTAAAGATTTGTAGCGCCTGTACAAAAGATTGACGCATTTGCATAGCAAATATTTGTTACATAGACCCCATAGTCACTGACCTGGAGAAAGTAGTTAAAGTAAAGTGAAAAATCTTTATCTGCATACTTGTTCTGGGTCACTGACCCAAACTATTGAAGTCAGAAGTTTGATATGACAGCCAGGCAACTAGGATTTGCAATGACATATTTTCTTTTTCTTTCAGGGGATTTTGCCAGAAATGCAGTGTTCTTGTCATTGCCTCTAATGCCGTGTACACACGACCGGTTTAGCCATCGGAATAAACTCCGAAGGTTGCTCCGACGGAACTCTGACGACGGAATTCCATTCAAGCGGTCTTGCCTATACACGGTCAATCCAAAGTCCGACCGTCTAGAACGCGGTGACGTACAGCACGTACGACGGGACTAGAAAAAGGAAGTTCAATGGCTAGTAGCCAATAGCTTCCGTCTCGTACTTGCTTCAGAGCATGCGTTGTTTTTGGTCCGTCGGAACAGCATACAGACGAGCGGTTTTCCCGATAGGAATTGGTTCCGTCGGAAATATTTAGAGCATGTTCTATTTCTAGGTACGTCAGAATTTAAAAAAAAAAAAAAAGTCAGGTGAGGTACACACAGGATCGGAATAGACGATGAAAAGCTTCCGTCTGACTTTTTCTGTCGGACATTCTGCTCATGTGTACGCGGCATAAGATGAACTGAAAGCAAAACAACCATATGTTTCTTCTGTAAAAAAACAAACTCTATCATCATTCCCCATCTATTGGAGATACACAAAGGCAGGCATGTTTAAAGTAGAATTATAGGCTTTTTTTTTTTTTTTTGAATAGAGCAAAGAAGGGTTGTAACTCCATGTCAGATTTTTTTTTTTTTTTCGCCATCTGTATCCCATTGGGGACATTTCCCTTCACATCCTGTCCCATAGCCAAAACAGGAAGTGAGAGGAAATCCCTGCAAATAAAGGGAATTCCTTGGGGACCCCCAGGTCACCAGAATTACTATCCCCATTGGAAGATTACCCCTCTTTTATTTTTCTGGGGTCAACCCAAAATTTGGGATTTTCTTTGCTTTCACTTTCAATGATAATGGTAAACAGGCTAGAAGGGAACGGGAGGAATATAACAAGGGCTACTCCAAAAAAACCCTACCTCCCCATAAGGAAGTATATGGACTATTGCGGTACCCAATGGAGACATACAGTATAGATAAAAATTTAAATTTATTGAATTACAAATAGTAGAAAAATATATATATATACAATTTGACAAGACAATTTGGGAATTGTTGCAAAACAACATGCATTAAAAAATGACAGTGAGTAAAGCCCGCATGTGTAAATGAAGGCAAGTTGATGTACTAAAGGATGTTTAACCTCAACAGTTTCGCGGCCAATGCCGCTTCCTCAGGGAGCGTCCAAATATAGCATCTAGAAGGGTAAAACAATCACAATTACATACATAAATTTGCAAAAGATATATAAATATTAATAATACATTATCATGAAACATAATATTGGAGTAATTACCAATTGTATGGACACACTCACCAACTACTGCCCCATCGGGCAAGAACGGCACTTATAATGGTAAACAGGACAAACAGAGAGGGGAAATCTCCCTAATGGGGGCACAGACAGCAATAAAAACTGGCAGAGGTTTTAATCCCTCTCCACTCTATCCAAAACTAAAAAAAAAAAAAAAAAAGTTTTGCCTTTAGTTATACAGTACCTTATTGTCCAGCCTGAGTTAAAACTGTGGCTCTCTATATAATAATCACTAGAATGGGCCCTCCAAGATGACCCCATAAATTGCATACTGAATCTGAATGGTGGGAGTATATTGCTGTGTTATAACATGCAAAACTGAGTTAAAAGGCCTGAGTGTGGCTCAGGGTTACTTTTCAGTGCCAAAAGCCACACTCGGGATTACAAAACAGTATCCAGGTACAGGTACTTACCTTGTCCTTATTTATACCCTATTACTCCCACTGATATCAATGATGGGGCATTATTCCTCCAATTGATACCAATGATGGGGCACTTTTACTTCCACTGACACCAATGATGGGGCACTATTCCTCCCACTGACACCAATGATGGGGCACTATTCCTCCCACTGACACCAATGATGGGGCACTATTCCTCCCACTGACACCAATGATGGGGCACTATTCCTCCCACTGACACCAATGATGGGGCACTATTCCTCCCACTGACACCAATGATGGGGCACTATTCCTCCCACTGACACCAATGATGGGGCACTATTCCTCCCACTGTTACCAATGAAGGGGTACAATTCTTCACACTGATACCAATGATGTAGCACTATACCAGCCACTGATACCAATGATGGCATACTATTATCCCCATTGATACCAATCATGGCGTACTATTCCTCCCACTCATACCAATGATAGAGCACTATTCTACTTTCTACTGACCACAGGCTCTATGTAATTTTTTTTTATTGCCACTGACCATTAAGCCTGAGACATTGTTTACTCCCACTGATGCCAGAACATTTTCCACTCCCACTGGTCACAATCTGGCTCTCCTATTGTGTTTAAAGCGGAGGTCGGCCAAAAAACAAAAAAATATTAAAAGCCAGCAGCTACAAATACTGCAGTTGCTGACTTTTAATATATGGACACTTACCTGTCCAGGGAGCCCGCGATGTCAGCAGCCGAAGCCAATCCGTCCTTCGGCTCTCGGCAGCTGCCGCCGCCATCGTCAGTAAGGGAATAAGGAAGTGAAGCCTTGTGGCTTCACTTCCTGGTTCCCTACTGCACATGCGTCTTCTCTGGTCCCTGCTGTGTTCTGTGTCTCCCAGAAAACAGCAGAGGAGGACAGTGTAGGCGGCGGAAGTGGCGTAGGTGACCGCAAGCGCTGCGGTGATCTATGCCAGGAAGTCGGAGCAAATACCTGTATTAGACAGGTATCTGCTCCCTCCTCCCCCCTGAAAGGTGCCAAATGTGACACCGGAGGGGGGGGAGGAATCCAAAAAGTGAAAGTTTCATTTTTGGGTGGAACTCCACTTTAAAACGTTTGGAGAACCCTGCTCTAAATCATACTTATAATACTCTCTGTATTATACTTTCTTAAATTAATCCCCAAAATATACTGTCTACATATGAAAATATATTAATTATTTTTAAGGCAGCAATATCACTTTATTTGCTGATCTTTAGTCTTGAACCAAATTTCGGCTACGAGGAGAAGGAGAAAGTTGTCTTTCATAATTATAGAAGGTACAGCAAGGCTAGTACTGAGCTGATACTGTGCGTGTCATTCATATTCTACCCCCCACCCGTTCTGTGTCCTTCCGAGTGTCTTCCCTACAGAACATTGGCTTACAAAAGTTTTGCTGAGCCATTAAAACTGGCAAGTAAGCAGGAATGGCACAAATTGTCCGTCCGGATCCAGGCCGCCGAGACCAGCTAGTGCTGAACTAGAATTCTTCAGATTACTTAAGTGCTAACTGTTTACATTTCAAGGAGTAAACTGTTTGAAATAATCATTTCAAAGTCTTACCAACTGTTCTAATTGTTTGCAATCCCACAAGCACAGACCTGGCATAACACATAGGTCTATTTTTGTAATGATGATCGTTTCAAGCAAATGTAACAAATGTTTATATGTATGTTAATTAGACAATCGCTGAAGTTATTTTTACACTGCGTTGAATGTAATTACCCGTAATCTTTGTTTATAATAAAGGTGCGCTCCGGTGACACAAGAAACTTTCATATTCCTTTAATACCTAACCCAGCCTTTCTCAGCGTTTTTAACATGGAGGTAAATCTTTAAAGTGATAACAAACCCCAAAAGAAAAAAATCATATATGGCAGCCTACCAGTTCTTAACCACTTGCTGACCACCTACCGCAGATATACTGCAGCAGGTCGTCTCTATTGCACGAAACTACGTACCTGTATGTCATTTCATGCAATAGACACTGGGGGCGCGCGCTGATTGGACAGAGGGGGGAGCCAAACAACAGGTTCGACGTCCGCTGGCCACCCACAATCGTTCTTGTACGAGACAGAATGGCGATCTGCCCATGTAAACAAGGCAGATCACCGTTCTGAAAGGGGGGAAGATAGAGATCTTGTGTTCCTGCTAAACGGAAACACGGATCTCTGGTTTCATCCAGTCAGACCATCCCCCACACAGTTAGCAAGCACCCCCTAGGGACACACTTAACCCTTTAATAGCCTCTGATGTTAACCCCTCCCCTGTCTGACATTAGTACAGTGACAGTGCATATTTTTAGCACTGATCACTGTAATAATGTCACTGGTTCCCAAAAAAGTGTCAGTTAGGTGTCCAATCTGTGCGCCGCAATGTCGCATTCACGCTAAAAATCGCTGATCGCTGCCATTACTAGTAAAATAAATTAATTAATTAAAATGCCATAAAAATATTCCATACTTTATAGAGCCCCCCTGCCCCAAGGCACCCCCTCCCCCATGTTGAGGGTAGGTGGCCTGGTATGGTTCAGGAGGGGGATGCTCGCTTGCCCCCCCCCTTCCTGACCTGCCAGGCTGCATGCTCGGAGTATGGTATGGATTTTGGGGGGGGGCCCACGCCATTTATGAAACATACCAGGGTTATGACAGCTATCTGCTGCCATAACAATGGTACTTAACGTCAAAGGACCGACGTATATTTACGGCGGGTGGTCCGAAAGTGGTTAAAATCACTGCTCCTGAAAAAACTATTGTTTAAAAAAAAAAATTGTATTGATGTTCCCCTTGGCAGTACCCGGACCCCCAATTCCCCTTTTATGGCCAATTACTTCCATATAAGCCTTCAAAATGGGCACTTTTGATTTTTCCTGTTCGGCTCCCATAGATTTCAATGGGGTTCGCCGTTTGGGTCAGAACTTTTCCCTGTTCAGGAGTTCTGCTGCAAACCAAACAGGGGGGTGTTCAGCCCATCTCTATATAAGATTACTAGGTCTCCCAGCTGTCCCCAACGTCTTTGCAGTTATCTGGCTGCCAGTGCTGTACCTACAGTTTCCCTCTTTATCAGGTACCTTTTCTGTCACTGCTCATACTCTCTCTAACCAGTAGGGCTTTGTCCCTGACTTACTCCCACACTGAGGGTGGACTGAATGATGCAGAATCTGCTATTTAAGCACTTCTGTGTCAAGATTGATGCCAAAATCTCAAGGGATTTCAGTATCCAAGATTAGCGGCTGGAGCCCATAATAGGGAACAAATTAGTCTTCAATGGTTTCCTGCCTGCCTGGAGAAGCGGCATAGTGCCAACAGTAGTCAGCAGACATGCTACAATCCAACACCTGCCTACACGCGAAGAGGACTGTAGGGGGCCGGCAGTCTTGGGTGCAAGCGTTTGGCCTGCACCCAAAAGTGGTGGCAAAGACTTGGATGGCAGCTTAGGTGAGTATATCTTGCTTCATCAGGTAAGAAAAACAAAAAGCCTTGTAGCATGAGGTAGAGGAGATGGGACAGAGGAGGGTAGGAGTTAATTCATATTTTCCTGGAGTGGGGCTTTAAAAAACACACCTTCTCCAGAAAGATCTAACATAAAGCATATTATAGCTCCCTCCATAGGGTAATTCAGTGTTCCATACCACTTTAACGTGGAAATGTATTGTATATATTTGACATCTTTTCAAAAACCTCTATTTTGCCCATTTAAAACCTGCTGTATATCGTACTGGAAACCTGCACTTTGCAATGCAATCATTATATATTCTGTTTTATACCGAAAAGGCCAAGCTAGCTGCTTGCACCCATGGGACATAAAAGCATGCCGAATCGTTTTAAATATAATAATTAAACTTTAAACTTCACACTCTTTCTTGACACCACCACAGAGTTTGCTAGAAAATATTTTATGAGCTAAAATTTTTAAATGACCACTATGGCTACAAATATTACATTGTAATAGCTGTATGTATTTAATACAGGTAAGGATACTCTTTAGCATCCAGTTCACTTCTAGCTGGTTATCTATGGAGTATAAACCATCCTGTGGATTTTAAGTATGGTATGGTATCACTGGATGGGTTCACAGCTAGGGGTCCACATCTCTATTAGTGGGAAAATCTTGTAAAAGAGCTAAACTGATAAAAATTTTCATGGTGGTTAGTGCGGCATGAAGCAATACCACTGTGGATTCACGGGTGCAGATGTGGAGAAGCATACGTGGCATGGTATAATCTGTCAGACAAGACACTGCTGTGAGGGCCTACATGTAAAAGCCTCAATGCCACAGGCCAGCCCAAGGAGTACATATGTGTGTGAGCATCCCTGGCTAAATACGAGGCATCACTATTAAGCCAACTTCTGTTGACTGCTGACCATTGATGGTTATGGGCATGTTCTAGTGGCTACTTAAAGTGGTTGTAGACTTCTGACATGAAATATGAGCAAAGCATATCCCTCCATAGTATGTGCTTGTCTCAATCGAGATTACTGCGTGTCATTTCTCTCTGATGCCTCAGTCCTCTGCTATCTGCATGAGTCACTTCTGAGGGTTTTCCTGTCACTAAGGAAAAAAAGTGACATGGGAGGGAGCTCCGGTACACAGCTTGTGATTGAAAGCCTTAGCTCTGTTCTGGTGGCTGTGTGAAGGGAGGGGGGTGCACCTTCCTTCCAATCAGCTCTCACTGAGCTCTGTCCATTTCCCTGCCCCCTGCTATCTGACATCTCAGACAAGCTGAAAAAATTATGCAATTTGAACTGCTGTAGAAAAGAGAAGACTGCAGGTAAACAGGTACACTCCACTGGGTATATGTAAGGGTTTATACCCACTTTAAAAGTGACAGGGAAAGGAGGAGGGCCTTACCTTAGGGAGAGATCACTAGACCCAGAGGGATAGTCATCTACCATAGCAAATTTGATTGGCAATACAATCCCATTCTGTAAAAAGTACATTTTGCCCACTGTTTTAGCAACTGTTATCAGTGGGGACGAGCAAAGTACTTTACCTGAAATGTATTTCCCCTCAAAATTGTTGACTTTGTCATTGACAAAATTGATCATTTGTGCATGTACTTTATGAAGTAATGTTACCTGCGTTTACTCCTAAATCATAGTGAGCATGGCTCCTGGCTGAAAAAACTAAAATTTTTTTTATCAAATTGCAAACTCCCATCATTTGAATTGACTGTCCGTAGTAGGACCACCAATCCAGGTTACAAGCTTTTCTGCTTATTTTTATAGGCTACTCTATTGATAACCTTTATGCATTATGGAATCCCCTAGCTAGAACAAAAATCACCAGCATTCTAATATAAAGGCTGAAGTTTGTTGATATCTGGCCATACTTATATGAGCATGTTTGAAAATACCATTCCAAACTCTTGGACATTAGTATGGAATATCCGAACCCCCCCCAACAGCCTCCACGTTTCTTGGAATCTTTCTACAAGTTTGGCTAAATGGGCCCATTTAGCCAAAAGAGCATTTGTAAGGTCAATTACTGATATGGAATGAGAAGACCCAGCTCACATTCGGTGTTCCAATTCATTCCAAAGGTGTTCAGTTGGGTGGTGGTATGGACCCCATATGAAACTCACCAAACCAAGTCTGTATGGCGCTGGCTTTGTGCACATAGGCACACTCATTTTGTAAAAGAAAGGGACTTTCCCCTAGCTGTTGGCACAATTTTGGAAGCACTCAATTGTTTCAAATGTTTTTTCTAGCATTAACAGTACCCTTCACTGAAAACACCTCCTATCAATCATTTGGAGGGGTGTCCACATATTATATAAACGTATGTATTTGCCTCTTTATGTGAGTTCCATGGGTACACATATTACATTTAAAACTTTAGTTAAAATAGTTTCCAGCAGCTCTGCTTATTTACAGTTGTCACAGCTCTTTGAATTGTGGTTGCCCACTGACGGCTTGGATCTTGGTCTGGAAAGGTCTAGATAATTCAGAGCTTCCTGTCATTATCTGTTGGTGCCAATGACATCCCTGGGCTTTCTGTACTGCTCAGGAGTCCATTTTCACAATGATTTCGGATTCTCAACCAACCCAGGATCATGGGCGAAGGTCCAGTGACATCATCCTACACCAATCAAGTGCACCAGAAGTTAAAGTTTAAGGTAACTATTTTTACTTGTTTCTTCCAATTTTTTTTTTTTTCAATTTATGGTCATGGCATACACATTCATTTTTTAACATCAGCAGGGTAATAGCACTACAAACAGTAGTTACATTGACAATCAGATACGTTTACTTGAAAAAATTCCTTTTGTGTTTGTGAATTCTGCCTGTCTGCTAGTTATCTCTTTCCACAACTTCCTCCCTGTGTGTCTTGCAGTTTCTGTTTACTTTCAAATTCTAAAGACTACATATCCCATTGTACCTTGCTTGCAGTGATTCTTGTACTGACTCCGCCTCTTGCAACTCCTCCTCTCAGCTACTCTGTAGATCAGAAGGCAGGCTCTGTGAAATGTGTGACACAGCAGTGCTTCTCACAGGACATAGTGACTATGAGTCAGAATTCAAGGAAGATCATTCAGATTAATAGGGATAGGTTAGAAATATGTGAGATACAATGTGGAAATGAATATATGATTTCACATTTTGACCATAGATGCGCTTGAAACTTAATTGTTTTATTTCAGTGGTGGAGGGATAGCTAATAACCATAAGTAGACCATTTCATTTCATGCAAGAACAACTTTAATGCCCTGTACACACGAGCGGAAATTCCGCCATCAAAAGTCCGATGAGAGCTTTTGGTTCGAAAATGTGACCGTGTGTATGCTGGCGGAATTCAAGCCAGCAAAAGATTAAGAGCATGTTCTCAATTTTTCGGTCGGAAAAAGTTCCGATCTGAAATTATGATCATCTGTACCAATTCTGATGCGCAAAATTCCTACGCATGCTCGGAAACAATTCGACGCATGCTCGGAAGCATTGAACTTCATTTTCGGCTCGTCATAGTGTTGTACGTCACCGCGTTCTTGACGGTCAAAAGTTCAGCAAACTTTTGTGTGACCGTGTGTATGCAAGCCAAGCTTAAGCGGAATTCCATCGGAAAAACCATCCAAGATTTTTCCAATGGAAATTCCGCTTGTGTGTAAGCGGCATAAGAGTTAAAATATGTAGTGCTGGAATACAAATACAACGTTACATAATTTTGTAGAAAGATATTCCTAGAAATTACAGTTAACCTTTCCTTCTTGCCCCTCCCAAGAGGCTGCCAATGAATTTGTAACATTTCCCCATGGAGGCATACACTGATACTGAGCTGGTCCTGTTAAATATTCAGTGATTTAACTGTGAAGGATAATTTAGAATGCATAGAGGTTTTTGTATGTGTGTATCAGCTGGTATAACAATGTAAACTGCAATTTCCTGGAAACTCCATATATACACTATATTGTCAAAAGTATCAGGACGCTTGCCTTTACATCCACATGAACTTTAATGGCAATCCAGTCTTATGCCCCGTACACACGGTCGGATTTTCCGATGGAAAATGTCCGATTGGAGCGTGTTATCTGAAATTCCGACCGTGTGTGGGCTCCATCGGACATTTTCCATCGGATTTTCCGACACACAAAGTTTGAGAGCAGGATATAATATTTTCCGACAACAAAATCCGATCGCGTCAATTCCGACCGTGTGTGGCCTGTTCCGATGCACAAAGTGCCACGCATGCTCAGAAGAAATTCCGACATGGAACAGCTCGGTCTGGTAAAATTAGCGTTCGCAATGAATACAGCACTTTCGTCACGCTGCAATGTTAAAAATGGTTTAATACAGCGCACTCTCTTCTTCTTTATAATGTGACAAGAATTAAGTAGTTTTGCTGCTCATATTCACACACACACTTCTCACAAACTTTTTTTTTTTTTTTTTAATGGGATTCCCTGAATATATTGTTATTTGTCACATCTGACATATTTTTTTTTTTTTTTTTTTATTTAAAGCCATTTTTCGTTTAGATTTTATGTTTGTATTTTTTCCAAGGCTGATCTTTGTTTAATGTTATTTTTATTTTTTCTCCAGACTATTTTGGTGTGTGTTTTGTGTGTCAAGTAAGCACAACACCATTGATATCTTTTTATTATTTAATCTCAAGGAGATTGTTTGTTGTTGGTGTCCCTTGTTAATTTCACATTGTATTTTTGAAATGTACCTGAATCCTCACAAACCAACTGTCCTTTTGGAAATAAAGCACACATAGGCAAGTATAATTCAAAACAAAAATCCTTTATTAAGGGCTCAGAACCAAACAAAGAGGGAGGCAATGCTGGATCAACAGGAGAAACTAGTGAAGCCTGGGACCCCCAGGGCAGACATCAATTCTTGAACATCAAAATTGGTGGCCTGAGGAGTCCATATGTAAGGGAGGGCAGTCTGGTCCAGAAGTCGCAGAGATCCGGAAAGCAGCAGATGACATGTGTGTCCCCAGGCTGTGGTACCACAAGAGGCTGCATCTTTTGGCCGACCAGACTGGATCCAGGGTCCTCACTTTCTGGTCTTCCTTCCACGCTTCCTTCCTGGCTGTGGCTCTGCTGTTGGAGATGTGGCAGGAGGAGGAGTAGGACCTGGAGGAGGAGGAGGACTGGGAGGACCTGGAGGAGAAGGAGGACCTGCAGGAGGAGGAGGAGGAGGACCATGTGTGAGTTCGCAAAGGTGTGTATCAGATGTAATTTGGGCCCTCATACCTTTATTAAGAGCCTCCAATATTAGCGACTCACACATGAGTTGTTGTCCCTCCTCCATCCTCTGCATTTTTGAGGCAATGATGGCAGCGAAGTCCTCCTCTACGGTGTGTGTTGCTCCCAGGGCCTCTGTAGCCCTCCAAAAGAGGCCTATGGCAGCCTCCTCTAGGGCACTCCTCCTCCTGCCACTTTCTCTTTCCAGGTGTAGGGGAGGGACCTGCAGATCAGGCAGCCGGCTCGGCCCGGCCACCTCCTGGCTGAGACTTCCCTGTGTATGAAAAAGGGACATGGTTCTAGTTTTTGCATCATCAATCACAATCCTAAATTAGTACTCCAAACTAACATCTAGTTAACATCATTGATTGGACAAGCAGAAATATTTAGAGGAATGCTATACCTGGCTCAATCTGGGCTCCTCCACATGTTGTTGCCTGGAAGGCCCAGGTTGGGCGTCAGAAGCCTCAGCCGGGGGGGAAGGAAGCGTGGAAGGAAGACTGGAGAGGGATGACCTGGGTTCAGTCTGGCCTGCCAGAAAATGCAGCCTGTCATAGTACCGCATGGGGACATAGATGTCATCTGCTGCTCCGGATCTCTGCGAATCCTGGACTTTCTGGCGCTCCCTTACATATGTGCTCCTCAGGCCACCAATTAGGATCTTCAAATATGTGATGTCTGCCGTGGGGATCACCTGCTTCACAATTTCCAACAATTGATCCAGCGCTGCCTTCCTCTTTGTTTGGTTCCTGTAATGTGGGTGGTTGATCTCCCACAGACAGGGCAGCTCCCTGAACATGTCAATGAATATTGCCATGAAGTCATTATCTTGTAATAAGATATCCACGTTCACTGCAAGACACAACACAAGACAAACCCTAATGTCAGGCCAAACTCTCCTAATCTTGTTACAATATAGGCCTCAATCTAGAAGCAGTATAGGCACAAGTATGTCTCTTACCTTCGTTCTTACGATCGGCGCCTCCAATGCTCCTTCCTCCGCTCACAGATCGTACGTAATACGCACGTGTGTTACGCTTTATACACACTGCGCATGCGTGTAACTCCGCCCGCCCCTGACGTTCTTTCTAGTCTATTCCCCGCCCCTTTTCGTTCTGCGCAGTGGGGGAAGAGCACATGGTGGAGACACAGCAGGTGCGTGCTAATTACAGAAACGAGGAGGAGGAGGAGGAGGAGGAGGAGGAGGAGGAGGAAAGCCCGGATCCGGACACGTCCCGATCCAGAAGGAGAAGATTTAAGGCCACAAATATGTCCTTTGGGGAGATGTTGGAGATGGTGGACATCCTGAAGAAGGCCGACTATGATGGAAAGTATGGACCTTACCCCAACCCCAATATCAGAAAGGCCAAGATCATTGCGAAAGTGGTCAAAAGTCTGCACCGGAATTTCGGGGTACGACGATCGAAAGATCAGCTCAGGAAGCGGTGGTCGGACCTGAAATTAAGAGAGCCCGAGCAGTACAGAAAGATCCGGAGAGTGCTGCAAAAAAGTAAGTAGTTGTGCTGTGTTCCTCTTCTTTTTGTCTTTATTACGTTCGTGCTGCTCCATATGGTTTTCTTAATTGTTGTACAGTTTTAAATGGAAATTTTAATGTTCATGGGACCAGTAATCGTTCATATCAAACAATTTTATTTCGGCCTCTAAAACACCATTGTTTAGGCCATATGCATTTTCGGACTTTTTTTAGGGCCTACTTGTATGAAAAATATTTGGTTGTGTAGATGGCTTTGTTACTAGAATGAAATGCAAACTAGATTCTGTGTAAGGAGAGGACACTGAGCAGCTGTTTTCACATCTGGACACTGGAGCACTAATGTGGGACACAAGAACATAATTTTTTTTAGGGTGGGCACACAGGTGCTCCAGTGTATACTATAGGGGGTCTCCATCTGTGAATCTTGTCCAAAACAGGTAAAGGATTGCAGGTTGACAAAGGCCACTAAAAAAGCTACATCTTGGAACTCTACTAAAATTGACAATTGTACCCCACTTCCAAGCAATGTTTCCTATTTATAGTTCTGCCATCAAATATCTGTGTGCTAATTATACCATTTTTGTTTAATATAGGGGAGAAAAGACTTGGAGGACACCCCTCATCCGAGGAGACCAGAGACCCTCCACCTCTGGAAGAAGGTGAAATACCCCAAAAACAAGCTGAGCAGGAGGAGGAAGAAGATGTGGTGGAAATTGGCACCACAACAGGTGAGTGTCTGCGACCACAGGCTCAGGTAAGAGATGGATGCTGGCAGATTTTTGATACCTGTTTTTGTTTGGTTACTCTCTTTTTAGGTGATTGTGATGTTATGGATTGAGATCCTTTCACATCAGAAAGTGCACAGATCCTGATCGGGGAGATCATGGGGTGTAATTTTGAATTGGAAAACCTCAAGAAAAAAATCAATGATGTTATTCAAAAAAATAATAACATCATTGATGTTTTGGGGCAAATTTAAAACTCCACAAAATCACTTTCTTTTTTTGTGTGCTACAATCGGCAAAAATTTTAAGCGATGTTTGGAAATTCCAAATTTGGAGGATGCACACAGTGTGCCAATAAGTGCTATCTGCCATCACGGGAGATCAATGGACGCGTTTTGGGGGTGCAACCCCTTCCTCAATAATAAAGTAGCGGTGAGGAAGGGGTTGCTCCCACAAAACACGTCCCTTGATCCCCCGTGATGGCAGCTAGCACATATTGACATTCGTAAATTGGTGTGCATCTTCCAAATTTGGCTTTTCAAGGGGTGACTTCACCCCATCTGAACGCAATATCAAACAAAGTTCCTAAATACTCATGTCTGATATTGCCTTCAAGTTTTACCATATGTGAACTTTGTAAGTTCAAGATTTTTGTCTTTCTTGTTGGTTTTACACAGGCCTGTTTTATCGTAAATGGGCATTTCTATTTTTGATAATGCCACCCCAAAAATTGTTATACAACAAACATGTTTGGTTTGTTTTAAAAACCTTTGGTAAATGCACATGTGATTGTGCAGGTATTAAAAAGATTGTTAATCAAGAATGTGTGGATTATTGTCTCAACGCTACAACACTTTTGTGGTGATGTAATTGCTGTTTTCTGAGAAAATGGAGGTTATTTCCTAAGGGCAAATCCTCTTTGCACTACAAGTGCAATTTCAGTGCAGTTTCAAATGCACTTGTAGTATAAAAAGTGTCTACGCCTTTAGTAAATAACACCCAACAGTGCTTTGTATAAAAGGTTACACAATCACGCCATTTTCAGGACTCCCCACATTGCTGTCAGGGTCAGCTAAAACAAACACAAGCAGTAAATGTCACCAAAGATTAGCTTTTTCTTTTTTATTTGATAAATGCTTCACAAATTGTCTGGCATATCGATGGCCCCCCTACACGCAAAGAACTCAAGGTATCTTAACCGGACATCAGGGCCACTCAGGGAGGGCAAGCCTGGACGGCCACTTTCAAGCGCCGTCAGGGTTGGATCATGTTGAATTCCGTCCTCAGGCCCAACTGAGCCAGCATAGTTGGCAGAATGTTTGCGTAAAAAGTTATGGAGAATACAGCACGCCAGGATTAGATGATTAAGTTTATACTCCGCCATATGGATGGGTGTCAGAAATAGGCGGAACCGGCTGGCCAGGATTCCAAATGTGTTCTCCACCACTCTTCTGGCTCTGGCCAGCCGGTAATTAAAAACCCTCTGTTCCGGGGTGAGGGTCCTCATCGGGAATGGCCGCATAAGATGGTCCCCCAGCGCAAATGCTTCATCCGCAACGAAGACGAATGGGAGTCCTTCCATATTGTCCTCTGGAGTTGGCAAGTCCAAGCTGCCATTCTGGAGACGCCTGTAGGACTCCGTCTGGGCGATGACTCCACCATCGGATATCCGGCCATTCTTCCCCACGTCCACATACAAGAAGTCGTAATTAGCCGACACCACCGCCAACATCACAATACTATTGAACCCCTTATAGTTGAAATAGTACGACCCCGAGTTGGGTGGTGGGACGATGTGGACGTGTTTCCCATCAATTGCCCCTCCGCAGTTAGGAAAGTCCCACCGCTGGGCAAAGTGGGAGGCCACAGTCTGCCATTCCTGTGGCGTGGAAGGAAACTGTTGAGGAAAACAAAAATAAATTACTATTTTTGCACATAAACATGGCAAGCAGATTAGGCACAAACATTCTTGGCCAACCTCCAGATAGCATTTATTAAGGGGAAATTAACACCAAAGTATAAGGTACACCTATCATATTCAACCCCCCCCCCTCATGGGCCATTTCTAACATTATAGGGGGGGGGTTGGAATCTTGGATTCCCTCTTCACTTCATTGAGAGATGAATGCCGAAATACAGGGTATTACTTGGAACAGCCCCTCCTTAGTTACACTATTGGCAGCCCACTGGACAGGTAAGAAGTGTCATAATACAAAGATATAAATACACACTATACACATTTGAGGACATTTGGACATTCTGATATTACCTATCAAAATAATAATAGAACCCAAAAACTTTAAACAGTACCATTGGAAAGTATACTGGCAGGCCCTTGCACTACATGCTTTGGGGAATTCATCCATAAATCTGACCAGTAAAGAGATGGGTATAGTGTGTATGGGTTTGGCAAAGTCAGCAGATAGATGATTGAGGATAGATAGAGAATTGGGATCAGCTGACTTAGCAGTTGGGGGGAGGGAGGGTTTAGAAAAATGATTTGGGGACACTACAAAAAAAAGCCTCTGGAACTCTGCCTGAATTTAAAGCACAAATCAAATTTCTAAACTTTTAAAATTTTTAGGGGGTGTTTGGGGTAAAGCACTACTATGGAGCTGATAAAATACATTGTTAAGTGACTACATGAGGTGAATATAGGGCAGGAGAGCATGTTGGGGAGGTAAGTGAAGGCAGATATGTATGAAGGACTTAAAAAATAATTACCTAAAAATCCAGCATGCATAAGAACAAAGGGGACATTCACAGCATATTACAATCATGGTAATTAGGGAATGAGGAAAGAAATACAAGATATTAGCAAACATTAAATACAATAAAATGTGATATTAAAGGATAAAAATCTTACCTTCATATACTCCTTCTGCAGGACCTGGATGATGGCAGAACAGGTCTCTGGGATAATGATACCCAGAGCCTGGGGGGAGATGCCTGTCGAGAACTTGAGGTCCTGCAGGCTTCTCCCTGTTGCCAAGTACCGCAGGGTAGCGACGAGCCTCTGGTCCGGAGTGATGGCTTGCCTCATGCAGGTATCCTGCCTGCTGATATAGGGGGTCAGCAAAGCCAGCAGACGGTGAAATACGGGGTCCGTCATCCTGAGAAAGTTCCTGAAATCATCAGGATTATTCTCACGGATCTCACGGAGCAAAGGCATATGAGAGAACTGGTCACGCTGAAGCAACCAATTCTTGGTCCATGAACTCCTCCCCACCCTGTTCATGGACTGGACTTGTGTCAAGGTCAGGACCACAACACCAAGCCCCTGCACAGCACAAACTCTACGAGGAGGACGTATACGAAACATGGCTAGAAAACGGTCGGCTGCTCAGAACGAAGTAACAGAACGCACTGAAGAACAGCAAGGCCTGTGAAGAGCGACCTGAAAAACAGTAACGAACGAACAAGAACACAGTGACTACTTAAAGTCACGCAGAACTTGCTTGCACGCACTGAAGAGCAGATACAAACCCACAAGCACAAACTGAATGGCAGAAAACGATCTGAAAGCCACGAGTTTGAAAAAGCGTGAATCGTCTCTCACCAAACTTTTACTAACACGAGATTAGCAAAAGGAGCCCAAAGGGTGCCGCCCTTGGTTCTGAACCGGCCTTTTCTAGTCTCGTCGTACGTGGTTGAGGTCGCCGCGTTGTTGGCGATCGGAAATTCCGACAACTTTGTGCGACCGTGTGTACGCAAAACAAGTTTGAGCCAACATCCGTCGGAAAAAATCCTAGGATTTTGTTGTCGGAATGTCCGAACAAAGTCTGACCGTGTGTACGGGGCATTAGTCCGTAGGGTTCAATATTGAGTTGGTCCACCCTTTGCAGCTATAACAGCTTCAACTCTTCTGGGAAGGCTGTCCACAAGGTTTAGGAGTGTGTCTATGGGAATGTTTGACTATTCTTCCAGAAGCACATTTGTGAGGTCAGGCACTGATGTTGGATGAGAAGACCTGACTCACAGTCTCTGCTCTAATAAATCCCAAAGGTGCTCTGTCGGGTTGAGGTGAGGACTCTGAGCAGACCAGTCAAGTTCCTCCACCACAAACTCGCTCATCCATGTCTTTATGGACCTTGCTTTGTGCACTGGTCCAAATCATTTGGTGGAGGGGGATTATGGTGAGGGGTTGTTTTTCAGGCGTTGGGTTTGGTAAGGTGTCAGCATACCAAGACATTTTGGACAATTTCATGCTCCCAACTTTGTGGGAACAGTTTGGGGATGGCCCCTTCCTGTTCCAACATGACTGCGCACCAGTGCACAAAGCAAGGTCCATAAAGACATGAATGACCGAGTTTGGGTTGGAGGAACTTGACTGGCCTGCACAGATTCCTTACCTCAAACCGATAGAATACCTTTGGGATGAATTAGAGTGGAGACTGCGAGCCAGGCCTTCTCGTCCACATCAGTGCCTGACCTCACAAATGAGCTTCTGGAAGAATGGTCAAACATTCCCATAGACACACTTGTTGAGTTGTAGCTGTTGTAGCTGAAAATTGTGGGCCAACTCAATATTGAACCCTACGCACCAAGACTAGAATGCCATTAAAGTTCATGTGTGTCCCAATACTTTTGACAATATAGTGTATATAATACAAGGTGGTACCAAAAAGTTTCAAGACCAGTTTTGTAATACGCCAACAGATGGCAGCACAAGGCTGCATGCACACTTATAGGAAGCACCGACCTTCATAAGTCAGTGTGCCAAAAGACATCATCCTGTCTACATCGGGAGCTGTGCAACCAACCATGGGCTTTATCACATCTGCAATTTCATCATGGGCAGCAAGATAGAACAAAGAGCAAATGTGAAACTCTGCGTGAAACTGGGCAAATCTGCCACAGAGACATTTGACATGATGCTGCAATGAGTTGATCAAGGTGTTTTGAGTGGTACGTGTGATTGTTCTCTGATGATCATTATGCACAAGTTGCTGAATGGTTTTGACCTTTTCGGGGGTTGAGCTTTTGAAGGTCTTCCTGATCTCTCGTTGTCTTCTAGTGATGTTCTTCCGCTCTTGAAGCACACGTGCCACTCAAGACACCTCGAAATTGCAGCATCACCGTAAACTTGCTGAATCATGTCAATTGTCTCTGTGGCAGATTGCCCAGTTTCACGCAGAATTTCACATTTGCTCTTTATTCTAACGTGCTGTCCATGATATACTATGTGAAGCATTCTCTTTCATGTGCTGCGACTGAACCTTTGAGAGTGATATCTGGATGATTACTACCATGCAATCTTCTGCTTCTGAGAGGATTTATTGAGTACGCTTTAGGGAGACCCTGGCCAGGGTTACTTGGCCACATGCCCTCGGGGCCGATCCTGGACGGGCTGCACGAGGTGCAGTGCACCCGGGCGCCACAGAGGTGGGGGCGCTGAAGTGCCAGAGTGCTCCCCTCCCTCCTCCTCTTCCTTGTCCGTAGGCGGCTCTCTGCGCTGGTCGCCACCGCCGCTGTATTTCCTGCCGAGTGCCGAAGCCCACCCCCCCCCTCCTGTCAGAGGAGGCGAGCGAAATGAGATCGGAGCGGCTGTCTCTGTGTGAGAGACCAGCCGCACAGTGACGTCACTTGGGGGGGGCCATGCCCAATGTGTTCCAGTTCTCCTACTCCTGTGTGTCACTCCCACCTGCTGCCCAAGCCTGACACGCTCCACCCGGGCGGCGCGGCTGCACAATGTCCTCTCCTCTCCAGCTGCCGCCCGGGTGTTTTAAATTAGCCTAATGTAGGGGCAGTGGTTTATCGTGGGAGGGGTCTATACTAATGTAGGGGGAGGGGTTTGTCCTGGGGAGGTCTATACTAATGTAGGGGGGTGGTTTGTCCTGGGGGGTCTATACTAATGTAGGGGGGTGGTTTGTCCTGGGGGGTCTATAGTAATGTAGGGGGGGTGGTTTGTCCTGGGGGGGTCTATACTAATGTAGGGGGGGTGGTTTGTCCTGGGGGGGTCGATACTAATATAGGGGGGTGGTTTGTCCTGGGGAGGTCGATACTAATGTAGGGGGGGTGGTTTGTCCTGGGGGGTCTATAGTAATGTAGGGAGGGTGGTTTGTCCTGGGGGTCTATACTAATGTAGAGGGGTGGTTTCATCCTGGGGGGTCTATACTAATGTAGGGGGGTGGTTTGTTCTGGGGGGGGTCTATACTAATGTAGGGGGTGGTTTGTCCTGGGGGGGTCTGTACTAATGTAAGGGGGGGTTTGTCCTGGGGGGGTCTGTAGTAATGGAGGGGGGGTGGTTTGTCCTGGGGGTCTGTACTAATGGAGGGGGTGGTTTGTCGGAGGGTCTGTACTAATAGAGGGGGGTGGTTTGTTCTGGGGGGGGTCTGTACTAATAGGGGGGGTGGTTTGTCCGGGGGGTCTGTACTAATGGAGGGGGGGTTTGTCCTAGGGGTCTGTACTAATGGAGGGGGGTAGTTTGTTCTGGGGGGTCTGTACTAATGGAGGCGGGTCTTTACTAATGGAGGGGGGTGGTTTGTTCTGGGGGGTCTGTATTAATGGAGGGGGGTGGTTTGTTCTGGGGGGTCTGTACTAATGGAAGGGGGTGTTTTTTTCTGGGGGGTCTGTATTAATGCAGGGGGTGGTTTGTTCTGTGGGGTCTGTATTAATGGAGGGGGGTGGTTTGTTCTGGGGGATCTGTACTAATGGAAGGGGGTGGTTTGTTCTGTGGGGGTCTGTACTAATGGAGGAGGGGTGGTTTGTTCTGGGGGGTCTGTACTAATGGAGGGGGGTGGTTTGTTCTGGGGGGTCTGTACTAATGGAGGGGGGGTGGTTTGTTCTGGGGGTCTGTACTAATGGAGGAGGGGTGGTTCTGTACTAATGGAGGGGGGTGGTTTGTCCTGAGGGGGGTCTATACTGATAGAGGGGGGTGTTTTGTCCTGGGGGGGTCTATACTGATAGGGGTCTGTACTGAGAGAGGGGTTTATACTTAGTGGGGGGTCTGCACTGACGAAGGGGGGTCTATACTTAGTGGAGGGGGGTCTGTACTGAGGGGTTGGTGGAGGGGGGGTGACACCATGTTTTACCGCACTGGGTGACACCAAGCCTAGTGACGCCACTGCAGCCACGGGCCCCACTGGCAGCCCCACTGTAACACGGAAACTGCAGCCCACACAGCATGTTCAGCTGAATGGGAGAGAGAGAGAGCCAGGAGCCCGGGAAAACTTTCAGGGAAGTACACCCAGGACTCCAGAGGGAGAGGATAGTGCTGAGGGAACACCATCAGAGAGAGAACCCCACTGCCCTGCACCACCAGAGGGAAAGCCACACAGCCTGGCGCCATCCCTAGCGGAGAAAGGAATGGAGTCATTGCCAGAATACACATCTGGGCTCTACCCAGTGGAGTCGCCACGGGCAATTTAGAGTGAGCTTACTCCTGATCAGAGGAACCGTTGTTGCTGTATCACTGGGTCAGGTGAGAGGGCCGATCGGCCATTATCTACTAACGTTCATAAGAACTGCAGTCTCTGACCATCTCTTGTAACATGTCTGCAGTCTCTGACCATCTCTTGTATTATGTCTGCAGTCTCTGACCATCTCTTGTAACATGTCTGCAGTCTCTGACCATCTCTTCTAATATGTCTGCAGTCTCTGACTGTCTCCTGTAGTATGTCTGCAGTCTCTGACCATCTCTTGTAACAGGTATGCAGTCTCTGACCGTCTCCTGTAGTATGTCTGAAGTCTCTGACCATCTCCTGTAATATGTCCGTATTCTCTGACCATCTCCTGTACTATGTCTGCAGTCTGACCAGTCTCTGACCATCTCTTGTAACATGTCTGCAGTCTCTGACCATCTCTTGTAACATGTCTGCAGTCTCTGACCATCTCTTGTAACATGTCTGCAGTCTCTGACCATCTCTTGTAACAGGTATGCAGTCTCTGACCGTCTCCTGTAGTATGTCTGCAGTCTCTGACCATCTCCTGTAATATGTCCGTATCTTCTGACCATCTCCTGTACTATGTCTGCAGTCTGACCAGTCTCTGACCATCTCTTGTAACATGTCTGCAGTCTCTGACTATCTCTTGTAATATGTCTGCAGTCTCTCACCATCTCTTGTATTTTGTCTGCCATCTCTGACCATCTCCTGTAGTATGTCTGCAGTCTGACCAGTCTCTGACCATCTCTTGTAACATGTCTGCAGTCTCTGACCATCTCTTGTAACATGTCTGCAGTCTCTGACCATCTCTTGTAACATGTCTGCAGTCTCTGGCCAAATCTTGTATTATGTCTGCAGTCTCTGGCCAAATCTTGTATTATGTCTGCAGTCTCTGACCATCTCTTGTATAATGTCTGCAGTCTCTGACCAATTCCTGTATTATATCTCCAGTCTCTGACCGTCTCCTGTACTATGTCTGCAGTCTCTGACCATCTCTTGTAACATGTCTACAGTCTCTGACCGTCTCCTGTACTATGTCTGCAGTCTCTGACCATCTCTTGTAACATGTCTACAGTCTCTGACCATCTCCTGTACCATGTCTGGGGGCTCTTTCTAACAGACTCTCTAACAGAAGCCCTCTCTGTGCATCAGAGAGACTCCCCTCCAGGTCTCATTAGTGTACCCTGTATTTTCTTTATTGTTAAGAGATCATGGGAGGATCCTAGGGTAACAAAGACTTCTTAGGGGAGCATCTCTGTGTTTGAGTCATTGCCATAGAAACATTTGTAAAGGGGAGGAGTTGGTAAGAGAACCACGCCCACGTGGGGGCGCCAGAAATATTTCTGCACCCTGGCGTTTGTGACCCTAGGATCGGCCCTGCCCTGTTCATCTTTCTCCGGGCAGAAGGTAATTTGAAGCTGGTAAACTCTTAACAAGTGGCAGGGTCACATTTGGAATTGTTCAAGAGTGTGGACTTTTATTGTATGCACGTTCCTTTTTGAGGATATTAAATATCCATGAATAGGATCCATCTCTCAGAACTTTTTTGTTTTTTCCATGCATGTCTTTATGAACCTTACTTTGTGCACTGGATAAAATCATTTGGTGGAGGGGGGATTATAGATTATGGTGTGGGGTTGTTTTTCAGGGGTTGGGCTTGGCCCCTTATTCCCAGTGAAGGGAACTCTTAAAGCATCAGCATACCAAGACATTTTGGACAATTTCATGCATCCAACTTCGTGGGAACAGTTTGGGGATGGTCCCTTCCTGTTCCAACATGACTGTGCACCAGTGCACAAAGCAAGGTCCATAAAGACATGGATGAGTGAGTTTGGGGTGAAGGAACTCCGCCTTGATACAAGCAGTGTCCTGGCCTTTGGGAGGAGTTATGCAGCTTTCAAAATGCCTTGATTCGTAGCTTTATGTCTGGAGGAGTGAATGTTTGTCAGCAGACTGCCCTAAGTAAGGTGCCCATGTGATTCTGAGCCTCCATGATTGAAAGAATTGAAATCCAGTTATTGAAATGGGCGGGCCAGGGACAGTAAGGGCTAAGGTGGGAAGTGCTAGCTGATGCTTGATGTCCTCCAGACAGGAAATTAGGAGCAGGACTGGGAACCAGTGAGGTATTATGCATGCAAACATGCTGACAATAAACATGTCAGTAGGAGAGAGCAGAATGAGCAAGGGGGGACCTAATCACTTTACTGGTGCTCTTTCCCTGTCCAGTAACAGTGAGTACCACTGTATTGGCTAACTGTAACAGTGATAGTGGTGCCATCCTCCTGGCTGTGCAGTATAACTGGGGTGTGTAAATCTCAGGGCTTACTAGTAAAGAGTGGATAGTAGATAGATGGCAGCTAAAAGAGATACTACAGTATATATGTATTTCATCTGTGTATGCAGATGTTTGTCTGGAGTTTCCTCCAGTAAAGCAGCAAAATACATATTTAAAAAGCATATATGGAACTAAATTACCTATAGAAATAGTTCTAAATTTTGCAGCCAGCTTTTATGATCCAGACACCCCTGCCAGACAATGAAGCCAGATCCTCGACCAACATTATTGCATTAACACCACTTAATTAAAGTATAAATAAATGGAGTGTTGACGGCTGTCCGAGATACCCTTTAGTTCCAACACCACCACACCTATGCCGATCCGCAGGGACGATACCTAATACTCTTTTGCACCATCGCTCAAACCACCTACACCCTGGTCAATATATATGGCCCAAACTCCAGACAACTACGCTTTTTTGACGCCTTTTCAAGAAGATTAATAGCCTGCAACAAGGAAATATCGTTATGGGTGGTGACCTCAATATCATTGGCGATCCCTCCATGGACACCTCCACTAAAAAAGGTCAACACTGGCCGGCTTTGAACCCCCTCCTCCACAATCTGGATCTCTTCGATGTATGGAGAGCACAGCATAGCTCAGAAATTGAGGCCCGGAGCGATAATGACTGAAAGGAGGGGTAGTGTAGGGGCGGGCATGACAGTGTGGCTAAGGGAGACACTGAAGGGGTTAATATTGGAAGGAGAATGTGGTAAGAAAAAGGGGAGGTAAGGAAACAGTCTTTGGAAAGAAGGAGGAGGAGTTATATTTAAAGGAGGGGTGGAGCAAAGGATCAGTGTGAGAAAGACTTAGACGGAGGAGGCAGTTTTTTCTCACTGCTCCTCCACAAAATGGCTGACCCTCCCTCCATATATACATATATATATATATATATATATATATATATATATATATATATATATATATAATGTTATGTATGTGCCATGCGTTATGTGTTGTGTGTTGTTTTCTGTTTTTCAGGAAAGGGTGAAGGTCGTCATGACAGCACGGATGGTCTATTTTGGGTAGGGGCTGTGTTCTTCTGGTGGTCTTTGACAGGGGCAGTAAAAGGAGGGATAAAATAAGGGGTGGGGGGCTCATCGTTAGCATGTGCCCCTCCAGTGTATTCCTGAACGTTGGTGGCACCGTGGGAAGCCGTTGTCTCCGAGCGGCTACAGCTGGAGGCCTATTAGTTTGGTAAATATCCCGCAGTGCGTTGGTGTTATACGATGGTATATGTTGGTTATATTTGAAAGGTAGAAAATAATAGAAACCTTCGCGCCAGTGGTGTCGATAGCAGATAATATATATGAATTACATATACTGGTGGTACATCTAGTAAGAAAACATTCCCAACAATAAAAAAATAAAAAAATTGTGGAAATATATAAACAGTCAGTGTAAGCTGCTCCCCAATTTTTGAATAATCAAAAAAATAGATAAAAAAAGGAATGTAAGAAAGATAGGGGGCGCTAGATACCATAATATTCAAGTGCTCCAAAAAAAATATATATCTCCTGCATTACCAAAAAAATGGAAATGTAAGAAAGCTAGGGGGCGCTAGATACCATACTATTCAAGTGCTCTAAATAAATATATCACCTGTGTTACCAAAAAAAAATGAAAATCATAATATTGACAAATCATAGATTACACATTGAAGTGCCCACATTAGTGAAAACATATATAGTGATTGATTGTCCACATAAAAAAGTGATTGAAGTAGCTGAAGTGATATCTTTCAATATTATCCCAATTTTGTTGCTGTAAACAAAAGGTTTTCCATCACCAAAGAAACAAAAGAAAAGGAAAACACCTCGAAGTAGTAGATATCTGCTTACCAGATACCAATGACTCCTTTAGTTAAAAAGAGAGTCACTAGCGCTTGTGCAGGGTTGTGCCTGCTCACATGGATGGCCGGGCTGTGGTTGGTATTATAGGCATGGATCATTCCCGTCAGGCTCATTCAAGATAGGATAAGGTCACCCTGACATGCAAGCAGCCCCAGTGCCGGGTAGGCACCCACCAATGTAAGCGGCCATTTGGCTTTTTAATTTATTGACTTTTTTAATAAATGGTTTTTACGCTATGGAGACTGTTTTTGTTTCCTATGTATCCTTATCCTATCTTGAATGAGCCTGACGGGAATGATCCATGCCTATAATACCAACCACAGCCCGGCCATCCATGTGAGCAGGCACAACCCTGCACAAGCGCTAGTGACTCTCTTTTTAACTAAAGGAGTCATTGGTATCTGGTAAGCAGATATCTACTACTTCGAGGTGTTTTCCTTTTCTTTTGTTTCTTTGGTGATGGAAAACCTTTTGTTTACAGCAACAAAATTGGGATAATATTGAAAGATATCACTTCAGCTACTTCAATCACTTTTTTATGTGGACAATCAATCACTATATATGTTTTCACTAATGCGGGCACTTCAATGTGTAATCTATGATTTGTCAATATTATGATTTTCATTTTTTTTTGGTAACACAGGTGATATATTTATTTAGAGCACTTGAATAGTATGGTATCTAGCGCCCCCTAGCTTTCTTACATTTCCATTTTTTTGGTAATGCAGGAGATATATATTTTTTTTGGAGCACTTGAATATTATGGTATCTAGCGCCCCCTATCTTTCTTACATATATTTGAAAGGTGGGTCACCATCAGAGACCATCGGACTGGGGTTAACAGTTTAGGTTATTACGTTATTATTTATGTTTATTGGTTATTTATTGGAGTATTATTTGGAAGTGTTTTAATAAAAGAGGCTACTATGGCCATTTTACTCCAACAAAGAGAAGGTGTGGTCTCGTTATTTCAGGTGGGGAAGACATGGGGTTGGAGTATTACGGTGACTGAATGTAGGGGACATTTGGTCTACACTGGTCATGTGCCTCTACTTTTCCCACTCACAGCTATCTTATTCACGCACTGACTCCTTCCTGGTTGATAAATGGACCCTTCAAAACGTCATGAAATCTGACATTGGTCTCATTTCATGGTCAGATCATGTCCCTATTTCAATCACCTAGGCGACCTATGACCTGGACCACCGAGACTATGGAGGCTAGACCCCTCCTTGTTAGAGGACCCTAAAGTCCAACGGGAAATAGAGACCAACTACCAATCTTTCTTTGTAAAGAATGTGTAGCACTAAAAAACCTTATGAATAATGTGTTACATATAATCGTTGAAGTGTGAGTAACATCAAGTGCAAAAAATCTCAAAAATGAAATACTGTATCCAAAATCTCTGTATGGATATTGATACTAGTGCTAAAAATTTTTAAATATGAATATCACGCTGTCAAAGAAAACAAAAGCAGCTAGCACAAACAAGTGATCTGAACCTGTGAAAATTATAATGTAAGAAGGAAGTGCAGCGCTAAAGAGTAACTGACATTAATTCATGACATACAATGTAAATATATATCCCAAAAGTGTACATGGGTTTGGTTAATAAACATGGTTAGCAGATATTCTTAAATGACACACTTATTGAAAATTGAGTCCAAAAGATATCCACTTAAATGTGTATATAATTAACACAAACTGGTGTGGACAAATAAGTACATGAAACATCCACTGAGGTGTATTTATATCTAACACCAAAAAGTGTAGATAGGTAGTATAGTGTTGATAGAAGGTCCACCACCATATGAAAAAGTGGGGGCTTACCAGAGCAATTGGACACAGATGGGTGTACACCCACTGTGTCAAATAGGCTTGTATAGATGAAGATCCCAGGAGATGTGATGACGGTAACCAGGATACTTGTAGGTAGTATGTAAGACCAGGGCAAATCCAATCAAATATCCAAAGCATATATGGAAAAAATGTGAGAGCACATAGCGTGATACTGCATAAAAAAGCTGCAAAGCCTATTTATTGAAGGTAAAACACTCACATTTGAGAAGATAAAAACAGCGCTGAATGTAGATAAAATATGGCAGTGTCAGTGGTGTCAGCAAGCGATCCCTTTGCAGCTTCGCTCTAGTCTCCTCCATTACTGGGACGCCTTTGTTCCGACTCCTGCACTAGCCCTACTCTATGCTACCAAACTAAACATTACCAGGTTATGGAAAACTGGAAATCCCTTCCATTACAAGCACTATTGCTGATCTCAATTTCCCGTGTGAAATAGAAAGAATATTAGCTAGGAAAAACTTGCACTTAGGGAAAGTTATGGCTATGTGGTCACTTTGGTTACAACATTCGAAATGTAATGTTCAAGAATAACTACTATGAACTACTCATTGAACACCTATCTCTTTATCTCAGGTCCACTGGTTCCCTTCCTCCTCCTTCCTCCCTCCCCCTATCCATCAAACCTCCCCCTTCCCCCCCTCTCCGGCTGGATCCTCTCCCTGAACAACTACCTTAACTTCACCCAACCTCATTTAGAAGCTTACTGTTTGCATTTAACACTGTGTTGCTCATTAGAAGAGCCTGTTTCTAGTCGGAATATCTGTTTTTGTTATTAAAGTTATGGCTATAACATGTATGTACCTTTCTGAAACTCCAATAAAGAAATATCAATAATAATTAAAAAAAAAAGTATAACTAAAGGCTACTTTTTTTTTTCTTTTACTTTTGTATAGAGTAGAGAGGGATTGGAAGGTTAGTCAGTTTGTATTGCTGTCTCTGCCCCAGTTAAAGAGATTCACCCTCTTTCCCTCTTTATTTGTCCTGTTTACCATTATCATTAAAAGTGAAATTAAAGAAAATCCCACATTATGGGTTGTCCTCGGAAAAGTAATGGGGGGGGGGGGTCTTCAAATGCAGACACTATTTCTGATGACCTGGGGGTCCCCAAGGAATTCCCGTAATTTGCAAGGAAAAAAAAAAAGACGATAGCGGTTATAACATTCCTTTGCTCTATCCAAAATTTAAAAAAAAAAGTTTGCCTATAGTTCTACTTTATCAACATAACACCCTCAGCTTTTTGACATAAAATATGTAATTCCCTGATATGTAATACAATTGCTTACTGGTGACTTTCTAAATGCAATTTTCATTTAAAGCCCATTCTAGGCAAATCAAAATAATAATACCCCCCATTTACATAATATCATTCTTATTGTTTCTAAGGGGCTGGTGCTCTGTTCTCCCTTTCTCCCCTTTCTCCCAGCCCAAAATATAAGCGGGCTTTCTATGTCATCGCATATAGGCATGTGCTTCTTAGAGGGTTCTAAGGAGTTAATGGTTTTCTTTTGCTGTGTTTATGCTCTAGGATTAACTTTGTTGACCATGTTGCAAATTATTACAATGTATAAACGTTGCACTGTGTCCTCAGGTTGACTTGCTGAGCTGGTGGCATCTGAGAAGGAAGGGTTATGCTGCTGGCCATGTTTTCCTGCTCTTTTCAGAAGGTTACTGCCCCCTGCAGGTCATACCATATAAATCTGAGGACAGACTGCCAAAATGTAGCTGTTACTCTGTGGGGGAGGGGGGGGGAGCCCAGTCGGGGGTTCCCACTGGGGTCTGGAACCTCTGGATCTTTATGTACTTATAGCTGCTAGTCATGTACTTACTGCCTTCTAGACATGTGCAGTTCTTTCACTCCGAATTGAAATTGGGACAAATTTTTAGTTATAATAGTAATGAATTTAAACTAATACAAAATAACGAAACAAAATTGTGGAAGAAATTTGAATTAAAATAGTTTTCGAATTCAAATAATTTTCTAATTGAATTTGAATTTCCAAAGAGAATATAATAGAATAGAAAATTAAAAGTATAAAATAGAATAGAAAAAAAACAATAGAATAGAATGGAATAGAAAGAATATAACCATCTTCTGAAATTTGAATTTCGAATAGAATAAATTTGATTTTGAATGGAATTTGATTTGAATGCAATTCAAATGGCATTCAAATGAAATCTGATTTGAATTCAAATGCAATTTGAATGGGATTCGAATTTGGATTGATTTCAATTCAACCAAATTTGGAAAATTTGAATTGATTTGAAAAACAAATTAAACAAATTTTAACTAAACAAATTTATGTAAATAGCGAATCGAAATGAAACAATTTTTTTTCATTCTGCACATGTCTACTGCCTTTTGTGGATTATTACCAAATCATGGACTTTAGGGGATTGTTTGCTACCTTTTGTGGATCACTACCTATTATAGACTTTTGCCTTGAGAAGGAATCTTTATGGATATAGCTATCTGCCTAAGGTATGGTCACTTCATGGGGCACTAGAGAGCTTTGTATAGGAAAGTGTGCATGGCTATCAAAAGCACAGGGGACTGAAGTTGGAGAAGATACAGAAGATACAGTACAGAGGTCTAATGAGCAGAATGTGGTCCAAAGGAAGTTAGAGTGCCTTTGGTAATGACTACAGTATTTGTGTCACTTGCGACACAGCCAACCAGCCTGGAAAAGGGTAACATGGCAAATGTTATGGTGTGATGCTTGGCCCCTTCAATAGCGGTCTGTTCCCACTTACTGAGACTGACCCCATGACGCAGAGTACCTAAGGACCGAGCCTGGGGTCACGACCCAAGGAGAACAGTTATGGCGTTATGAAGAAGTGTGTTTCCTGTGTCCAACAGCAATATACAGAATATTGTCTCTGGACGTGAGCTGATGGGACCGCTGAGTTGGTGGGGACTGGTACCAGCTCAGAAGTGCTACACACCCGAGGAGTGGTGTTCTGTAACAAAAGTTTGTGTCTGAAGTTCTTAGTGTTAACAGTGTAAGAAGTATTACAAGGAGTTAACTGTGCAAGTGTATCACTCGCTTCTAAGTCTGGAGTTAGCGAGTGCAGTTCCACAGTGTCCCCACTAGGGTGCCTTAAGCCCCGCTCACACACATATAATCTAGAACTGCTGGTCCAACATTCTATGTGGAGGGTCTATAGATGCTGGCTGCTGGGGGATCTATTGTCGCTGGAAGGTTTAGTGTTGGTTGGGAGGGTCTATTGTTGCTGGGGAATCTACTGTTGTGGGGAGGATCAATTATTGCTGTGGGGGATTCCATTATTGTTAGGAAAATCTACTGTTGAGGGTGTCTATTGTTGCTAGGGGAGATCTACTGTTGTGGGGGATAATCAGTTGTTGCTGTGGGGGGGTCTATTATTGTTGGGAACATCTACTGTTGAGGGGGTCTATTGTTGCTGGCGGCTGGAGGGTCTACCCTCCAGTTGCCAGCAACACTAGACCCCTTCAACAGTAGATTTTTCCAACAATAATAGACCCCCCCACAGCAACAATGGACCCCCTAGCCAGCATCATTATTAGAACGTCTAATAATTGCACTGGCTGGGGGGGGGGGGGGTCCATTGTTGCTGGAGGTGGCATTTTGTTTCTGGGGGGTTTAATGTTGCTAGGGGGGTATATTGTTGCTGGGGGATCTGTTGTTACTGGAATAAGTCTGTTGTTGCAAGGGAAGACCTATTGTTTCTGGGGTGATCTGTTGTTGCTGTGGGAGTCTAATTTTTTGCTGGTGGATGATTTATTGTTAACTAAAAAGAATGGTGGAAAAACCTGCGCTAATGAGCAAGAAAATTTTTTTTTTTAACTTCACAAAATGCAGCTGCAACAAAATACTTCAATTATCCATAAAGTAAAAAACATACTGTATATAAACTAAAAATTGTGCGCTAGCTTAACATGTAATAAGGTTTTACGATTAGAAGGCTCCTTGAGATGATATCCAGAGCTACAATGTATTTAAATCCCAATGCAAGGAAATAACAAAACAACAAATTTATAACATATCTCCATAAAAAATTAATAGAAAAAGAAATAGAAATGAAGGTTCTGAAGATGCGATTGAACACTCAATCGTTTAAAAGACACCACATTCAGTCCATAAAAAACAAAATAGCAAAAACAAAAATTGTGAGGAAAAAAAGGCGTTCCTTTGATGTGTCACATCAGGGTAGAAAGGTGAAAAGGATGCAGAAACACTTCCGAGCCACCATTAGTTGCGGGAAAGGAGTAATGGATGTGCCCTTACCCCATTTGTTGGACCTCCTCGGTGGCGAGGTCATACGCACTTGCAGATATAACCCTCTGCAGGGACAGATGAGATATAGATGTCCGGGTCTTGCTTACGAGCCCCACCAACTCAGAGCTGATCTTACTGCTGCAGCGTCAGGAGGGAGACTCGTGGTTCGGAGGATCCATAAATAAGAAAAATGGGAAAAGACTCCAATGGTGTAGTAATAGCTGGGGGGGCTTATATTTTTGGAGGATTCTACTGTTGAGGGAGGTCTATTGTTGCTGGCTGCTGGAGGGTCTAGTGATGCTGGCTGCTGGAGGGTCTAGTGATGCTGGCTGCTGGGGATCTATTGGAACTGGTGGGGGCATTGTTTTGCAGGGGGTATTTTGTTTCTGGGGGTCCTATTCTTGCTAGGGGGGTCTATTGTTACTTGGAAGGGTATGTTGTTGCTGGGGATGATCTAGGGTTGCTGGGGGTTATTATGTTGCTGGGGGGGGGGTGTTATGTTGTTTGAGAGATTTATTGTTACTAGGGGCTCTATTTTTTGCTGACTGTAGGGGATCTATTTTAGTTTTTTTCTTGTTATCATTAACACATTACATACACATTTCCTAATACCACAAAATAGTACTTGGTTCTGTATTCTCTAAAAGGGATGCACTGGGATGTGAATAGGGGCAGAGACAAAGGGGTATGTAGGGGGCGCAGGGGTGATTCAGAGGAGGGAGTAGGGGTACCTGCACCTAATCTCAGAGAGAAAAAAGCCTTGTGCATTGGGGTATCGAAATTTATTTATGCTGACTTCTCGGAGTACCATTGTAAAATAGTGTATTCGGCCCTTCAAGGAGTTGCAGCTTTAATAATCCTGCTCTTTAGTGTCGTCATATATAATAATGGGCAGAAAGACAGAACATCGTTTTATTTTAGCAATGTTTTGAGAATTGCTATAAAATTACTAAAAACACTTTATCGACGTGAAATATAGCTCAATTCCTTGTACTCTTGGTTACTCGACTGCAAAGTCTTATATGCTGTAAAACACCATCGTATCTGGCTTTTTTTTTTGGTTGCACAAGATGGGTCGTTAGGAGTCTTTGGGAGCCTTGCGCTGCATGTATGGAAAGAGAGACTGTAATTAGCTATGGATATCTATTTAAATAGGATCCTGAATATACTGTGTTAGTAGCTTGGGGTTACAGGCAGTGTGAGATGTTCCGCTTTTATATTTACTTACGAGCTTCTGTTTTATCATATTCCCTAAATAATCCGGCTATAATTTATTTCACTCTGTGTTCAATGTCTCCCTGAGGATACAATGTAAGCCCAATTATATTTTATATGTATGAACCTTGGGGTGCCTGCGTTATACTTGTTTGTGCTATTATTGCTATCGACGAGTAGGCAGCACTGGAGTGCCTTGCCTTTTTTTTTTTACTATTTTTCAGAGAAACAAAAATAAAATAGAAGATGTGCCTTTAGAAACACGCTATTTATCAATCAATTTGATGAAAGTTTATGCAACATACTTTCCCTTTCACAACTAGCAGTTGGTGAGTTAGTTGGCAGGCTAATATTTTAAGTCATTGTGATATTTGTGTTTATTTCAGCCTCAAGCAGAAGTGGAGTCAGTAACTTAAAAACTGAACTCCAGGCAAGAAGTGAAACACACAGTTAAAATACATATATGATATTGTATTATTTGTCAAAGGTAATTTTGCACAACCAGTTTTGTTATTCAGAGATGCCTTCCAGACAGCAGATCCTTGAACTCCATTGCAGCAGCAGGGTTTACAACCCAACTCTGAGAGTGCCAATGGAGCCTGCCACTATGGATACCTTCTGTACACTTCGACAGATAGCAGCTCAGCAATCAAATAACCACAGTTGCACCATGTCATAATAGGCCACTGTCTGCATAGAAGAGTGTGACCTATGTAGGTAGACTGGTGTGGAGGAACATAGTGTATTGAGGTTCATCTTGTTGGGAAGTGTAGTGTAATGAGGGTCATTGTCAAGACTAGGATCTGAACCCAAAACCTCTGCTGCGCCCAGCAGTAGCTCTTTTTGCTGAGCCACCTGAGATGCTGGACAGCTCCCTGTCTGATCTCTTAGAACAATCTTGCCTCGTCTCTTGTTTTTGGTGAACCTCACTCTCTTTGCTCCTCCCATGAATGTTCTTATTTTGAGCCATGTATCTGCACTTCCTGTTTACCAGATTATTGTGCTTTCTCCAGCCGATATCTTGCTCCTTTGCATACCTGCAGCTATCCTTATTGCCACTACCACTCGTTACTGACCCTTGCCCTGTTCCTCAACTATGCTTCTGCTTGATCCCAACCTGCAATCATTTGTTATTGGCCTTTGGCTTGTTTACTGACTCTGACTGATCTCTACCTGCTATATTTGCTACTGGACCCTGGCTTGCTCAGCTCCTGATCCAGAGGGCAGCAATATGGTAATAATATGCAGCAAAACAAATCTCCACCATCAGGAGCTCTGGTGAATACCGATTAGTGACCCCGTACCTTGGATGAGCCCTTCTCATCTGCCAGGGGGACCTGCTTGGGTACCTATCCAGCTGGTAAGTGAGAGCCTCTCTACTGCTAGAGCTACTGGTCTCCAAGTCTGGCCCGTGATGGTGTGGAGGAGCGTAATGCATTGAGGGTCATGGTGTGGAGCAGTTGTGGCCCGTCCATAAGGAGCACAGCCACCTAATCCATGCATCCGGCCCCTAATCTACATGCAGTTCTCCTGATGCATGGATTCCAATGGGGTTTTTTATTTATAAAAGCAGAGGCTCTAACTGGCTTCAAAAAATGGTGGGCTCCAGGTGCAGAGCACTGTGTCCTGAGCCCACCCAGTTATGTGACAATAGCAAACTAATATTCATTATTGCCTTCCTGATTCTCCTCCCGGCCAATCAGGAAGCGAGTCCTGAGACCCGATTGGCTGAGAGGAGAAGCAATCGTATAGTCCACCGAGGAGGAAGAGGAGAAGACGCAGGGAAAGCTGCCATGATGCAGATGAGGAGGAAACACTGCCCCGCGACCTAGATGGGGTAAGTGTGGGGCTGGTGGGCTGACGATCAAGCGACGGGGGGGGTGTGACCGACCGATCTACTGACGTGTAGAATCATATTGTAATGAGGGTCATGGTATGGAAAAGCATATTGTAAAGAGGGTCATGGTGTGGAGAAGCATAGTGTAATGAGGTTCATGGTGTGGAAAAGCGTAGTGTAATAAGGGTCATGGTGTGTAGAAGCGTAGTGTAAAGAGGTTCATGGTGTGCAAAAGCGTAGTGTAATGAGGGTCATGGTGTGAAGAAGAGTAGTGTAATAAGGTTCATGGTGTGGAGGAGCATAGTGTAATGAGGGTCAATGTGTGAAGGAGCATAGTGTATTGAGGGTCAATGTGTGGAGGGGTGTAGTGTAATGAGGTCCATGGTTTGAAAAAGCGTAGTGTAATGAGGGTCATGGTGTGGAGAAGCGTAGTGTAATGAGGGTCATGGTGTAGAGAAGCGTAGTGCAATGAGGGTCATGGTGTGGAAAAGCGTAGTGTAATGAGGTTCATGGTGTGGAGGAGCATAGTGTAATGAGGGTCAATGTGTGGAGGGGTGTAGTGTAATGAGGGTCATGGTGTGAAGGAATGTAGTGTAATGAGGGTCAAGGTGTGGAGAAGTGTAGTGTAACAAGGGTCAAGATGTGGAGGAGTATAGTGTAGTTTAAGGAGGGTCATTGTGTGGAGAAACATAGTGCTATGAGGTCCATGGTTTGGAGGAGCATAGTTTAATGAGGTTCATGGTGTGGAGAAATGTAGTGTAATGAGGGTCATGGTGTGAAGGGGCGCAGTGTAATGAGGTTCATGGTATGGAGGAGCATAGTGTAATGAGATTCATGGTATTGAAGAGCATACTGCAATGAGGTTCATGGTGTGAATAAGCATAGTGTAATGATGGTCATGATGTGGAGGAGCATGGTGTAATGAGGTTCACGGTCTGGATGAGCGTAGTGCAATCAGGATCATGTTGCGAAGCAGTTAGAAGAGACTCCGTGTGTGATCTACATGATCTACAAAAGGCAAAGTCTGGCTGTGGTGACAGCTGCATCCTAAATAATTTTTTTTTACTATACCCAAAAAATATAACTTTTAAGCCTTATAAAACATCTAGAGCTCAGCTCTAATGCTCAGCTCAGCGGCTGGATTTGTTTTGAAAAAAAAAAAAATAGAGTTAAATATTACTGTAAGTGCTGCAACCTACATCTACATCTACCATTTAGGATTCATATTCTCCTTGATGTTTGTGTGTGTCCCCATTTAAGAGATTTCCAAAGTTAAGACTTAAGAGATTATCCTAGTAAGTACACAGATGGCAATAAAAACTTAACAATGCTTCCACACTTTTAAAAGTAAATAGAACCTTTTGGCTGGATTTGGGTATTGGTCCTTACAATGGAACCACATTCAGATGTTACCATAAAGCCATGTTACCAGTCTTATGCCGTGTACACACAATCGGACATTCTGACAACAAAATCCATGTTTTTTTTACGACGGATGTTGGCTCAAACTTGTCTTGCATACACTCGGTCACTCAAATGTTGTCAGAAATTCCGATCGTCAAGAACGCGGTGACGTACAGCACGTACGACGAGCCGAGAAAAATGAAGTTTAATAGCGAGTGCGGCTTTCGGCTTGATTCCAAGCATGCGTGGAATTTTGTGCGTCGGAATTGTGTACACTCAATTGGAATTTCCGACAACGGATTTTGTCCAGATCTCAAATTTTGTTTGTCGGAAATTCCGATGGAAAATGTCCGATGGAGCCTACACACAGTTGGAATTTCCAACAACAAGCTCCCATCTAACATTTGTTGTCAGAAATTCTGACCATGTGTACGCGGCATAACTGGTATAGATATATAAAGAGTTATGCCCCGTACACACGGTCGGACTTTGTTCGGACATTCCGACAACAAAATCCTAGGATTTTTTCCGATGGATGTTGGCTCAAACTTGTCTTGCATACACACGGTCACACAAAGTTGTCGGAAAATCCGATCGTTCTAAACGCGGTGACGTAAAACACGTACGTCGGGACTATAAACGGGGCAGTGGCCAATAGCTTTCATCTCTTTATTAATTCTGAGCATGCGTGGCACTTTGTCACGATCGGAATTTCCGACAACGGATTTTGTTGTCGGAAAATTTTATATCCTGCTCTCAAACTTTGTGTGTCGGAAAATCCGATGGAAACTGTGTGATGGAGCCTACACACGGTCGGAATTTCTGACAACAAGGTCCTATCACACATTTTCCGTCGCAAAATCCGACCGTGTGTACGGGGCATAAAAGAAAGAAGTGCTAAAATAAATACCTTCCCTGGAGAAAATGCTTCTTTCTTCAGTGCTGGCCATTTCTGAGACCTAGGTGAATGGAGAAATGATCTATGCTGGTAGCAAGGATTAACCAGTCTCAGCTCTGATTCATCCTTCCAACATGCCCTAGGTCTCCAAACATTAAGGAAGTATTGATGAAAATCTGAGCAGCATTTGCTCCCTAAAAGAATTGTAGCTTTTGTATTACTCTTAATTTATCCATCACAGTAGGATTCCTAACACAGCTTTATGTTACCATTCAACTACAGGCCTGATTTAAGAATTAGCATGCTTTATTGAATCCTGCAAGTTCTACCTACAAAGTCACCTTTAATTTCCAACATAAAAATATCAAAAGAATAAAATTAATATTTGTACGTTAGGATTAATGATGTTTACAAAGAAAAAAAATGTGAGTTCTTCCACCTACAAAGGTATAATTTAATGCAGAACGAGTGGGCTGAGGTATAACATAAAACGTTTTGTAATTGCAGTTTGTTTAAAGAACAAAAGGCAATTTTTAGCACCCACCATCACAACTTCTAGAAATATTACAAATGAAATCATTTTCCAGTGAAATTAGACCTAATTAGACCTTCCCTGGAATCTTCAATAATATCAAGGGTCATGCCGCAAGAAAAAGCTAATTTAATTCCTTGGGGGGCCTCCTCACCAGCCGAGGGCACCGTCATAAATATGCTACAGCAATTAGATCTGGAGGGGATAAAAGGGGATGTTAATGAGATATTCTTCATTTAAATATTGTGCCATGCTCAAACAACATTTAAACTTCCTATGATGCCTAGTCCCAACTGTTCCAGGAATGTTCAAGACCGCCCCACTTTAAGAACTGAGAAAGATTACGAGACAGCTATTCAAGAATAACAAACAAAATAGGTAAGTGTTTAGAGGGGAAACGCTTTCATAAACGCGGAGCCCATTGAGATCTATGTGTTGTGGTCAGGGGCGGATCCAGGGGGGGGGGCAACAGGGCAATTGCCCCCTCCGAGATTGTGGGTGAGTGGGTGGGGTGGGCAGGGCAGGCATCGCTGTGGGTGAGAGAGCCGGCGGGCGGCTCCACAGCTGAGAGCACGGGCGGCTCCGTTAAGTGAACAGCTGTGTGCGGCTCAGTGACAGTTAGTTTGTGAGCGGCTGCAGTGCTGGCCAATCAGGGAGCCGGCGGGCGGCTGTGAACAGCCATTTTCAAGTTTTGCCACAGATTCTCAGTTGGATTTAGGTCTGGACTTTGACTGGGCCATTCTAACACATGAAATTGCTTTGATCTAAACCATTCCATTGTAGCTCTGATTGTATGTTTAGGGTCGTTATCCTGCTCAAGTTTTTTACATGCTCTAACGGGCTTTCTTCTAAGATTGCGCTGTATTTGGCTCTATCCATCTTCCCATCAACTCTGACCAGCTTCCCTGTCCCTGCTGAAGAAAAGCATCCCCACAAGAGGATGCTGCCACCACCATGTTTCATGGTGGGGATGGTGTATTCAGGGTGATGTGCAGTGTCAGTTTTCCGCTACACATAGTGTTTTGCTTTTAGGCCAAAAAGTTCAATTTTATACTCATCTGACCAGAGCACCTTCTTCCACATGTTTGCTGTGTCCCCCACGTGGCATCTCGCAAACTGCAAACGGGACTTCTAATGGTTTTCTTTTAACAATGGCTTTCTTCTTGCCACTCTTCCATACAGACCAGATTTGTGGAGAGCACGACTAATAGTTGTCCTTTGGACAGATTCTCCCACCTGAGCCGTGGATCTCTGCAGCTACTCCAGAGTTTCCATGGGCCTCTTGGCTGCTTCTCTGATTAATGCTCTCCTTGCCCGGCCTGTCAGTTAAGGTGTCCATGTCTTGGTAGGTTTGCAGTTGTGTCATACTCTTTCCATTTTCAGATGATGGATTTAAAAGTGCTCCGTGAAATGTTCAAAGCTTGGGATATTTTTTTATAACCTAATCCTGCTTTAAACTTCTCCAAGACGTTATCCCTGACCTGTCTGGTGTGTTCCTTGGACTTCATGATACTGTTTGTTCACTAAGGTTCTCTAACAAACCTCTGAGGGCTTCACAGAACAGATGTAGGTATACTGAGATTAAATTACACACAGGTGGACTCTATTTACTAATTAGGTGACTTCTGAAGGCAATTGGTTCCACTAGATTTTAGTTAGGGATATCAGAGTAAAGGAGGCTGAATACAAATGCACGCCACACTTTTCATATTTTTATTTGTAAACAATTTTGAAAACCCATTTATCATTTTCCTTCCACTTTACAATTATGTGGCACTTTGTGTTGGTCTATCACATAAAATCTCAATAATATGCATTTACATTTTTGGTTGTAACATGACAAAATGTGGAAAATTTCAAGGGGTAGAGCATACATTGCTTGATCAATAGGAAAACAGATCTAGCATAAAATACAGTAAAGTCTTGTATATGAAAATAAGTCACAGATCTGTGATGTTACAAAAAACATTTAAATAGGTCTGTCAGTTTTGCCATTACAGAGTTGCTAATAGGCCAAACACAAAACCAAATAAAAACAAAAATAAAAAAAAGGAAAAGAAAAAGGGAAAAAGAACAATTTACATCTAGCGACCAATCAGATGTCCTCACTTTTGTTAGAAGAATGCAGGCTCCCTTTGTCCCAAATGATGGTGTATATTACATTCAAAATATATTTTGAGGTTTAAAGGCAACCAACCGGGGATATCATATTTGCCTAAAATATTCCCTTCTGTTTAGCGATATAGTAAAAAAATATTAATAGGAACACTGAAGAGAAACACGATCTATAACTTCCTTTGATGTAGGTGAGATATCCCTCTTCTATTGGCTCGTTATTGTGAGTCGGGCTGCAATCAAGATATTCATAACCATTGTGCGAAATTGTTTTGGGAAGCGCTCAATGGACAAGTCAAGCAATGCCAGAGGCCCTCGCAATTCTAAAGCTGGGTATACGCTAGTATTTTCTACTAGTTTTCATTGTAGGAAGAACGTATATTCACTTTTCTAATCATTAGTGGGGTCAAATTGACATTCATTTTCGGCTGCAGTGGCGAGAAAATTTTAAAGAGCGGGATGGAAATTTTTTCTCTGCATAAAGCTCTAATGCCCCGTACACATGGTCGGACTTTGTTCGGACATTCCAACAACAAAATCCTATGGATGTTGGCTCAAACTTGTCTTGCATACACACGGTCACACAAAGTTGTCGGAAAATCCAATCGTTCTAAGCGCAGTGACGTAAAACACGTACGTCGGGATTATAAACGGGGCAGTGGCCAATAGCTTTCATCTCTTTATTTATTCTGAGCATGCGTGGCACTTTGTGCGTCGGATTTGTGTACACACGATCGGAATTTCCGACAACGGATTTTGTTGTCGGAAAATTTTATATCCTGCTCTCAAACTTTGTGTGTTGGAAATTCCGATGGAAAATGTGTGATGGAGCCCACACACGGTCGGAATTTCCGACAACAAGGTCCTATCACACATTTTCCGTCGGAAAATCCGACCGTGTGTATGGGGCATTACAGTGTATGTGGTTTTTGTTTGATAAAGTCAATTAATTCCAACGTCAAATGTTAACCCCTTGGTGACGGAGGGTAAAACAAATGCTAATGCCTGACCACAATTCTGTTACTTCAACATGGATTAGTAAAACTGTACTCGCAACTACTTTGTGTATCCAGGTGGATTATACTGTACCTTGTTTTTTTATTACAAACTGAAGTTTCTTTTGGTGGTAAATAGTGGATGTGAATAATGGATATCCCCTGATTTTTTTTATCAAAGGAAAACTGGACCAAAATAATAAAAAAAAAAAATCCTTTTTTTAAATTTAGCTGTATATTTTTTGCTATTACCATAACTTACCACCAAAGATCAACCAAAATAAATTCTTCTGCTCCTGACAATCACAATGATACCACATATGTGTATGTTAGTTGTTGTTTGTACTTTATAGTAGGGCCCAGAAACAATAATGCACAATTTGCTTTTTTTATCCTACCTAAAATACACTGACACTAACTGACACTGAAACAAATTTAAAAAATGCTTTTTAAAAAAAAAATCCTACCTAAAATATACTGACCCTGACTGTTTACCCTGATCGTTGACCCAGACCTTTATCTTTGACCCTTACCTTGTCCCTAACACAAATCTTGGCACTGTCCTAGATCAAACCTTTACCTAGCCTTTGACTATTTGTTTTCTTTATTTTTATTTTGCATTCCCAGCACAAAGAGAGGTATGCATATATGTGGCCTCACAGATAAAGATCCATTTCCGAAGGGCCACATATCTGTGTACAGGCGGTATCAAGGAGTTAAAAGCAAATGAAACCTAAAACTACTTTAGAATGACAATCAAATATTCTGATAGTATTCATACCAATTTTCCTTCGAATTTTTGCATGAATTTTCATTCAAAATTCTACTAGTGTTTACCCAGCTTTACTCTTCCCATAGACACATAGCAAACCCCTTTTTTAGTACATGCATTGCATTAAAAAAATTAAAGTCAAAACTTTCTCTTTTCCTTTGGATAAAGTGGGGGAGTGGCTCAGGCTGCCTGTGTCCCCACTGGGGAGATTCACCCTCTCTGTTTGTCCTGGTGGCCATTGTCACTGGGTCAGGAAGTGATGAGGAGAGAGAAGAAGGTAAATCATATCAGTGAGCCTCTGCTCCTTCACTCCCCAATAGCAGGCTGGATCTAGTCCTGGAGCACTCTGTATTAGTTAAAATGACTTTTGCATCAGGTGAAAATGGTCCAAACGCAGAAGAGGATCAAAACTCACCTGTCCCTCGCATGTTCCTCTGATCTTCATTCTATTCCTGATCAAATGCCTCTTCACATCACTTCCAGGTGTGTCATATGCCTGGTTTCCCACTGCATGCTGTGGTTCTTCATGGTACATAATAGTACATAATAGTAATGTAGGGATCAACAGAGGGCACTGAAATGTGCTTTGGGGAAAGTAGGCATCTTACAGTCCTGGCAGTGTCAAATGTGAAGATTCCTCAGACAGCCTTAGCTCCTGAACAGAGCAAAGACCAGAAAAGCAAGAAGTATGAATGGTAAAAATAAGACGTCATCTTTTTCATGTTCTGTTTTGTGACACGTCAACTTGAGTGTAGGCTACAGAGAAGTTCAGAACCTAGTCCTCTAGGGGTGCCTGAACCACAAGGCTGGCTGAATTAAATTACAAATCCTTTGGAATTCATGAAAAATGCAGCCATATGTATTTTATTTGGTCATTTATCCATTTGCCTTGTGTTCAGTTGAAGATCCAGATTTTTCAATAAGCTCATCTTACTAACTTGGTGGTCTATGACTTAGCAGTGCATTGACAACTGGTTGCAGTAATGGACAGCTCCATCTAGAAAGATATCACCTATCAATTAATAAAATAATCAGCACAAATTCATCTCAATCCCTTTGTGTTCTTATTATCCAGAATAAGGGGGTTTCCAATAAAGGACAAAATAAAAAACCTGAAGCACTGAAATCGGAGGTCCATGTAATGGAAATACAATACAGTTAGACAGACCCATAGCATATACTGTAGATTTTGTGGAAGGCTGTTAATTCCCATCTGATAAGATATACATCATTTGACTTTATGATGAACAGTAGTTTACAAATGCAGTTGCCAGGGACCACTAATTCAGTTGGGGGGGATAGGATGTGGTAACTTTAATTACACAGACACTAATTACTATTTTCTCAATTACTCTTTAGTGTTGTGTGATGCGGTATGATGTGGAGGAGGGGAACCGGCATCCTGTTGCCTAGGCAGTTTTTTTTTGGGTGATGCATGTCTTCATATATATTATCTATAGCTATTTACTTTTCTCTGTGTGAAGGCAAGCTTTGTGATTATTAGGTGTAAACAGGGGGGTAATAATGTATACATGGGGCATGAGTGAAAAGGCAGGTGCTATTTGAGGACTGTTGAGCCTGCAGGGTAATCACTGATTCTTGCTCTTGCTGCCTGGAACAATTTGCTTTGAGCTTCTGGTGCAGAAAATTTGTGTCAATAGTGTACCATTTACTATTTTTACTATACTTCAGCAAAAATTGTTCCTGCATTAAAGCACCCTTTTTACAATTAACCCTCCACCTGCTAAGCTTTAACATATAACCCCCAAACTATAACCTTAACTCATTAGCCCCCTTTAATATACAACCTCTTAAACTCTTAGTTAAGCCCCATACACACTATCAGATTTTCTGCTGATTTTTTCCTTCAGATTTACCAAAACCATATAATATGAGGTCAAACCTTAGGAGTTTCAATTTGTATGCAATCAGGTAAGCCTTTGCACTACATGGTTTTGGTAAATCTGAAGACAAATATCAGCAGAAAATCTAATAGTGTGTATGGGGCCCTACTCTGACACAAAAGCCCAGAAGTATAACCTTAATTTGTTTCTCATGCCTTGAGGGACACGGGTTTCAAAGACAAATGGGTTATACTGCCACCTACATGAGTATTCAAACACTGGCAAACAAAAAGAAAAAAAATAATGGCCAGCCCTTTATAAACCCTCTCAATTCCCACATGCCTCAGCTTTTTGCTTGTGTTTTAGGAAGATGGTTGTCTCTTCGCTATAGAAAAAACTTTTTTATGTCTACATTCAAGACTTTCGTTTTCAAGACTCTCCTAGAAGCTGTTTGAGTTAGTCTACTTAAAAAGCTTTCTGAATCATATCCTCAGTAATAGCTTCGGAGACTTACCCAGAAATGGCCAATTGCAAGCCCAGAATGTGACTTTTGGGCACTGGGCTACAAGTTATTGCACTTTCCAGACCTGAGTATATTTTGTAAGTTAGAGCTTTCTGGATCCAGAGCCATGACACAGCCTTTGGTGTCACCCTCGTAGGCCTAGCACATGGAGATACCATGTGAATAGGATTGTTGGGCTCTCTTATTACTCCCATTTTTTCAGTTGTTTTTCAGTTAATAATGAGAGCTTGATCGCTGGCATAATTCCTTAAGTGGAGTGTCACGCAAGTACGCTTTGCACTGGAGAAACCTTTGCTGGATACATCAATGATAAAAGAAAGAAATACAATAGGATCACTAAAATGAAAACTGGACTTATGTTGAGGGAGCTCCATCTGACCTAGATGTAGCAAACCATTTAAACAATTACTTCTGTTCAGTCTTCTCAGAAATAAATTACATAGTTACATAGTAGGTAAGTTTGAAAAAAGACACAAGTCTATCCTATGTGTGTGATTATATGTCAGTATTACATTGTATACCCCTGTATGTTGCAGTCGTTCAGGTGTTTATCTAATAGTTTTTTTAAACTTTTGATGCTCCCCACTGAGACCACCACCTGTGGAAGGGAATTCCGCATCCTTGCCTCTCTTACAGTTAATAACCCTCTACGTAGTTTAAGGTTAAACCTATTTTCTTCTCATTTTAATGAGTGGCCACGAGTCTTGTTAAACTCCCTTCCGCAAAAAAGTTTTATCCCTATTGTGGGGTCACTAGTATGGTATTTGTAAATTGAAATCCTATCCCCTCTCAAGCGTCTCTTCTCCAGAGAGAATAAGTTCAGTGCTTGCAACCTTTCCTCATAACTAAGATCCTCCAGACCCTTTATTAGATTTGTTGCCCTTCTTTGTACTCGCTCCATTTCCAGTACATCCTTCCTGAGGACTGGTGCCCAAAACTGGACAGCATACTCTAGGTGTGGCCGGACCAGAGTCTTGTAGAGTGGGAGAATTATTGTTTTATCACTGGAGTTGATCCCCTTTTTAATGCATGCCAATATTCTGTTTGCTTTGTTAGCAGCAGCTTGGCATTGCATACCATTGCTGAGCCTATCATATACTAGGACCCCCAGGTCCTTTTCTATCCTAGATTCCCCCAGAGGTTCTCCCCCCAGTGTATAGATTGCATTCATATTTTTGCCACCCAAATGCATTATTTTACACTTTTCTACATTAAACCTCATTTGCCATGTAGTTGCCCACCCCATTCATTTGTTCAGATTTTTTTGCAAGGTTTCCACATCCTGCGGAGAAGTTATTGCCCTGCTTAGCTTAGTATTGTCCGCAAATACAGGGACTGAATAATTTACCCCATCCTCCAGATCGTTTATGAAAAAATTAAACAGGATTGGTCCCAGCACAGAACCCTGGGGGACCCCTCTTCCCACCCCTTACCATACCATTTATCACCACCCTCTGAATTCAGCCTTGTAGCCAGTTTTCAATCCATGTACTCACCCTATGGTCCATGCCAACGGACCTTATTTTGTACAGTAAACATTTATGTGGAACTGTGTCAAATGCTTTTGCAAAATCCAGATACACCACGTCTACGGGCCTTCCTTTATCTAGATGGCAACTCACCTCCTCATAGAAGGTTAAAATATTGGTTTGGCAAGAACAATTCTTCATTAATCCATGCTGATTACTGCTAATGATACCGTTTTCATTACTAAAATCTGTGTATATAGTCCCTTATCATCCCCTCCAAGAACTTGCATACTATTGATGTTAGACTAACTGGTCTGTAATTCCCAGGGATGTATTTTGGCCCTTTTTAAATATTGGTGCTGCATTGGCTTTTCTCCAATAAGCTGGTCCTATTCCAGTCAGTATACTGTCAGTAAAAATTAGGAACAATGGTTTGGCAATTACTTGACTGAGTTCCCTAAGTACCCTCGGATGCAAGGTATTGCACTAACAATAACAAGTTGGGGGATCATTTTGGTTGTAGTAATGACAGTTTATTTTCAAGATTTTTAGAAACAGAGGTAGCAGAGTAACTGGCTCAGTTAAAACTAAATAAAGTAATGGGTCCAGATGGTATTCATCCCAGAGTTCTTAGAGAACTTTGAGGTATAGTTCTTAGACCATTACCAGATCTTTTTAACCAATCTCTTCTAACAGGAGAAATTTCCAATGACTGGAAGACAGCTAATGTTGTACCTGTCCACAAGAAGGGCAGCAAGGTAGAAGCTGGTGTAGAGCTTACCCTAGCAGAGGCTGCTGAATATGATGGGTTCTTTGTTCTGCCACGACTATTAAAGCTGCTCAGACTCCACTGACAGACTTGTGTAACTTAAAAGCTAGTATGCTACTGCTCTACAGTAATGCACAAAAAGTAGGTCACAAGCAACTGAATGGTAGACTAAATGGATGTATTATGTAATGGCAGTTAAATAGTGCACAAAACCCTAAATAGGAATTAAACATGCTTAAAGATGCTGTACTAGAAAATGTGAACACTGACCCATAAGATGGTCACAAACTGAACTGCAATAATGATAAACCCAATTTTAACTGATGCAAACAGTATTACCCATATAGGCATTAACTAACCCATAGAAATGAATGTTCTTGTATGCACACTATGTATACTTTTAGCGGGTGGGTGTATACTCCCCTGACAAAAGGACACCCCTGGAAGTGTCTACAGGTACCTGTTGCCTAATTGTCAACGTTAGCTGGCTGTTGTTGGGGCTCTTCTGTGAGGTGGTGATTGTATAGCTGTCCCTTTAAGAATGTACAATGGATGGTTGATGGGCTGGTACACAGGGAGCAGTCTCTATTGCATCAACTGTGGCAGTGTTGAATTAAGCACAGAGGGTACAGCTCACCACTCCTTGTTTAAATCCTGGGAGGATTTTGCCACAGGATTTTATGGGCCAGATAGCAAGCTTGATTGTTGACTCTGACCTCAGAGCTCGTAAACCTGCCTCCATAGCCACACCTTCCCTGAAGAATTGGTTTCTGATCTACCTGCGGCCTTCTGAGCCTTTTGTAACACAGACACTGCCTGATGCTGAATCTTGGAAATTCTTAATGGATATTATTACCTTTCAGAAAACACTGGCCACTGTCATTGCTCCCAGGCTTAGAGAGACCGTTTCCAATTATATTGACTTGGTGTGCATTACACTGAAACTGGATGATCAGCCTACCTTTACTAGTTCTGCTACCTGGCTGGAATACCTTTGAGGCTCTAAAACTAACGAGATGGCTCTCTCGCTACTCCCAGGCATCCATTAGGCAGGATTATTCCTGCTTGAGAAGTCTTTTATTAGGAAGTGGGCAATTCACACCATAATGACCACTGATAATCCCACGGGAAGATGCACCTGTTTTTAAGGATCCCATCCACAAAAGCTAGGAGATTCTTTTCAAAACTTTATTTTCTCTGTCTGGCCCAGCATTGAAATCTACCCTGACTGTGATGCTAATCTATTAATGAGCAAATGAGCAAAGGCTATACGAAGAGAGCCTGCCTCCTTCCAAATGGGTTCTGTGTTTTTGTAGCAGTTTGTACTAATTCCAGCATTCCTAAATTGCTACATGGACGGGTTAGTGGATATTGCTCATTTTATATCCCATATGAGTCTCATGTCAGTGAACACATGCAGAGAACTCTTTGGTCAAAATATTGGGCAGTGGAGCAGGAATGCAAGGTGCAGTTTCTACAGATGATTTTCAAGGTACTCAGTTGGGCTTCAAAATCCTGCAAGCCAGCTGACAGATTCTATTCAGCGTGAAAATGTGCTTCCACCTTCCAAGGTGGGGAGACATCTGTTAGCCTTTGTGATCACCTGGACAGTCAACATATGAGATGCTTGGGTATGGTAGGTGGATTTTTAATGTGAACTGTTAGACAGGTTCAATTTGGTTTTGTGCAGGCTAGCTGGTAAGTGAGCTGGGAAGTTTTGCTTCTTTTTGCTAATGGTAACCTCATTCACGGCAGTCCCATACTGAATTACATATTGGTGTGCATGCCACACCACTTTCTCAAACTCAGTCTTTCTAAAACTGAGCCTGTTATATTTCCTCCTTCCCAGTCCCCTCCCCATGACTTTATCATTGTGATCAACAGCCCAACCATTGGTCCCTCCACACATGCCAAGGTACTGGGTGTAATTCTTTACTCTGACCTCTCCTTCAGCCTCCACATCCAATCACTGGCTAAATCTTGCTGCCTTAACCTCTGTAACATCTCCAGAATTCACCCCTTCCTGACTAACGACACCATAAAGCAACTTATTCTCTCCTTGGTTATTTCCTGCCTCGACTACTGCAACTCTCTCCTTAATGGCCTACCCTTACACAGGCTACCTCATTCAGTCTATTATGAATGCTGCTACTAGACTCATACACCTCACTAGCCGATCCGTGACTGCTGCCCCTCTCTGCCAATCCCTTCACTGGCTTCCATTACCCCACCGTATATAATTCAAAATACTAACAACAACATACAAGGCCATCCACAACATCACCCCCAGCTACATCACCAACCTCATCTGCAGATATCACCCAAATCGTCCCCTCCACTCTTCCCAGGACCTCCTGCTCTCTAGCTCCCTTGTTACCTCCTCCCACGCTTGCCTATAGGACTTCACTAGAGCCTCTCCCATCCTCTGGAACTCCTTCCCCCCGTATGTCCGATCAGCCCCTACCCTGTCCACCTTTAGAAAATCACTGAAAACTCATTTATTCAATGAAGCCTATCCCACACCCACATAAGAACTGTACTCGAGCCACCCCCATAAAATCATCCCCCACAACTATTACCTTTTGTACTACCTCCCCCCTCCCTTTAGAATGTAAACTCCATGAGCAGGGCCCTCCTGTCCCTTCTGTATTAAACTATATTGTAATTGTGCTGTCCCCCCTCTACATTGTAAAGCGCTGTGCAAACTGTTGGCGCTATATAAATTGTGAATAATAATAATAATGTAGTGCGTTCTGTGTGTGTCTGTTTCTCAGCCACTGCTTCTGTTATAAAAACTGTTTTTGAATCAGCTTCTCACTCTACCATTTACAGGTGGCTCAGAGGGATCATTATCAAGGCTTGGGGTCTCAAGGATAGCATTTGACCCTTTCCTATCAAGGTGCACAGATATAAAGGACCCAAAATTATAAGATTATAGATCAATGAACTTATATTTTTAAATGCAAGTAAGTGTAAGAACCCAGATATAACCTGGTATGAGCCTGTTCCAGTCTACTGTACAGTAGACTTGGTTTGGGAGAACACAAGAAGGCAGTCAGTTGTGCTGCAGTGCTTATTTACTAACAGGCAACATGCTAATAGGAGAAGGTTCACTCCCTAGTCATAGACTAGAGGCTATACATGCATCAGAGGGCCGTCAACGAGTACCTGTGCCAGTACGGCACGACGACAGGCTCAGGCCACCTCGTTTTTTTTTCCCCATGCCAATGGCTGATCCTTAAGGATACATGCACTGTATTGTCACCATTTGAGGAGGTCACAAGGATGGTGAGCAGTGACAGTGCATGCATCAGTGACACAATCCCTGTTGGGTTCCTGCTGGAGCAGACTATGCGTGGCATTATGGACAGGAGACTGGAGGCAGAGTAGCAGGAGGAAGAGGAGGAATTCCTTTCCTCTCAAGGCCCACTTTATCCAGACACCATCATTCCTATGTCACAGAACACACAGGAGGAGAGAGGGGAGGAGGATGAGGAGGAGGATTCTGGCACTTTCATAGGCTTTGAAGAAGACCTTTGGGAGTAGTACGTGGCTAGGAGGAGGAAGTTCCAGATGCTGTCATTCTGAGTGACCCCGAGGGGTCTGCTTCTCAAGCCTTGGCAAATTTGAGGTGCATGGGCAACCTCATGCTTCAATGCCTGCGAAAGGACCCAAGAATACGCGGCATAAAGGAGAAGGATGATTACTGGTTGGCAACCCTCCTTGACCACCGTTATAAGGGGAAGGTCTCAGAACTCATCCCATCCCCACAGAGAGTGCAGAAGATAAAATCTCTTGAGGACACGTTAAAGAGTATTTTATTGAACAATTTTCCTAACTCCAGTAGGTTACAGTGTGGTGGAAAACGTTGTTTTCAGTCTTCTGTTGGTCAATAGAGGAGTGTTGGAGAAGGAGTCTGCCTAAGTGAGGCATTTCAGAATTTTTTTAGTCCTCGCTTCCCAGGGCTGTCAGCTTACACATCCCATTGGCAGCGTCTGCATCACATGGTGGACGATTACCTCGGGGCTAAAACCGAGACGGAGAGCTTTCTAGCTGGCGATCCACTGACTTACTGGGTCATGAGAATAGACCAGTGGCCAGAACTTGCCCAGTATGCTATTGAGTTGTTGAGCTGTCCTGCATCCAGTGTGCTTTCAGAACGGCCATTCAGTGCTGCAGGAGGTTTCGTTACTGATCATAGAACGCGTCTGTCCACAGACTCCGTGGACCGTTTGATTTTTATAAAAATGAATCAGTCCTGGATTACCAGCTATGAAACCCCTGATGCCGATGTCACTGATTAAGTCTTTTTGAGATGTGGAATCTCTGCAGGACTTCGAGGCTGCCTAGCTTTGAGGGTGTTCAATCATTTCATCTGGAAGAATGTTTTTGGTATAGGATCATGGGCACAATTAACACCCAAAGAACAATTTTTCAGCACCTGTTTGACAGGTGCATATCATTGCAATTTTTTACAGCAAGGCCAATTCTTGCTTTCATCAAGAGTACCTCTATAGGGTTACGGTAGGAAGGCGCCATGACACCCAAAGACCAATTTTTACGCACCCGTTACTTCTATCCAAAGTCAAAGTGACACCAGAATGTATCCAAAAAATCTCTAATCTTGTTCCCAGTGCACTACATTGCGTCCTCATCATACACACTGGCTCCCCAGCTGTTGCTGAGCAAAATAAAGGCAGCTTTCGGGGAAAATGTCATTTTTTTGGCTTTATAAATGCAATTATTGCTGCAGCACATTCTAGACATGGTACAGATCTGTCACTTTACAGATATACTAAGGGGACCCCCAGGCACTATATTGGAAGGAGCTTTTTATTTTTATGCTTTCACGTCAAAAAATCAAAAAAATCACTGCTCATTTAAAAATTATGTTTTTTACAAACTTTTTTCTATTGATACATATCCCCCAGGGCAGGACCCAGACCCCTCTAATGCCCTGTACACACGGTCGGACATTGATCGGACATTCCGACAACAAAATCCATGGATTTTTTTCGACGGATGTTGGCTCAAACATGTCTTGCATACGCAAGGTCACACAAAGTTGTCGGGAAATCCGGACGTTCTGAACGCAGTGACGTAAAACACGTACGTCGGGACTATAAATGGGGCAGTAGCCAATAGCTTTCATTTCTTAATTTATTCTGAGCATGCATGGCACTTTGTGTTTCAGATTTGTGTACACACGATTGGAATTTCCGACAACGGATTTTGTTGTCGGAAAATTTATAGCAAGCTCTCAAACTTTGTGTGTCGGAAATTCCGGTGGAAAATGTGTGATGGAGCCCACACACGGTCAGAATTTCCGACAACAAGGTCCTATCACACATTTTCCATCGTAAAATCCTATCATGTGTACAGGGCATAACCATTGTATGCCCAATTACTTGCATATAAGCCTTCAAAAAGGGCGCTTTTGATTTTTGACGTTTGGGTCCCATTGACTTTAATAGGGTTCGTTGTTCAGGTCTGAAATTTTGCGGTGTTCGGAAGTTCTGGTGCGAACCGAACAGAGGTCTGTTCAGCCCATCACTACCTGTGGGGCCCTTTTAACGGTCATTGTGCAACTACATTTTCCATAACATCTAAACAATAAAACACATTAGTACTTTTTGCTCATAGTTTTTCTGCTAGCACGAGAGGGTGTCAGTTCCCATTAATGCTTGTGTATACAAGCATTAAAAAAAGTACATGAAAGTCATGGCTGGTTCATGCATGGCTGAGGATGGTTACATTGTTACAGCAAGAGGGATCTTTCACCTTTCTGCTTATGGCTGTCTCTTTCCAATATTTTACAACTACTATCTATTTTTTTTTTTTTGCATGAAAATCTTTTCCTAATTGTTAATTGAGATCTAATATTATGTCTACAGCATTGTTACTATTCTCCTGAAAAATGTGTTTCAATAAGTGGCCCCATGAACTACATGATCTGCACGGTGAGGAAACAAAACTATCAATGCAAACAGAGCCGAATAAATATTCAGAATAAAACAGTTATTTCTTTGCAATAAATGAAAATGTCTTCAGTTCGTTTAGTATTTTAATAATGAGCTTAATTTTACCATTATTATTAAAACTGTTTTAATTAAAATAAGATAAATACTAAGCAAATGAAAGATGATCTTTTCAAAAGACTTCATTTTGTATGCAAATTTAATTAACACGTTCATGTTTTTTCTTTTTTTTTTGTAAGAATGAAACTTGAGAAAGCAAAAGAAGTTATTTCTATTATCAGGGGACAAAATTATTTCTTTGGTAGATGGTAGTTTCGTAGCTGATGACAGCTTTACTTTAGCATTTTGCTATTGGCAGACCAACATTACTTTATCAAAAGGTAGTCTGTAAGTTTGATTTAGTAATATGACCATTAGACATGTGCAATTCGTTTCGTAACTAATTGAAATTCGGATGAATTTTGCATTTTTCGGACATTCGGATGCATCCGAATGTCCAATAAAAACATAACGAATTTCAACTAATATGAAAGAAATTATAGCGAATATAATGAATTATTTCGACGTGATTCGGTAGTTCGTTAAAGATCTAATGAAACAAAAAGTCAACTCAAAGTAAATCTTACAGTCCAATCAGCTGATTAATTTTGTGCTGGAGGTTGGATTACTGGCAAAGTGCATTCCTGAGAACTGAGTGAGAAGGGTGTTGTATTGTGTTTGAGCAGAGGAGAAGAGATATTGTCATTGTGTCTGTTAATAGATTCAATAAACAAACGACTTTCCAAACTACGAATCATTATCATGAATCAATATACATACATAAATATCGAATTTCAACTAATGCGAAAGAAATTATAGCAGATATAACGAATGAATTCGACATTCGAGATTCAGTATATCGAATATCGACACTCTACAGAAATAACGAATTATCCGAAAACAAATTAACGTAACATAACGAATATAACAGAACGAAATTATGTATTTTTACGAATGACAAAACTGAAACTAAACAAAATTTTCCGTTGTGCACAAGTCTAATGACCATTAGCCTCGGCCGGTTGAAATGAACCTATCCTTTGAAAAAACTAAAATTTAAGACAAAAATCTTTTTTTTTTTTTAAATTCTTGGATAGAGTGTTGAGGGGTCAGACCCTCTGTCAAGTTTTTATTACTGTCTACGTCCTTGCTTAGGAGATTTGCTCTCTCTATTTGTCCTGTTGACTGTTATCAACAAGGCAGAACATGGAGGGAAATCCACAACCACAGCGATAGAGCTGTCACCGGATCATGAGGATTAAAGGTGAACTCAAGCCAAAAACAACATAATAAAAATAATTAGCCCATTAAAGCTTGCTTGCTGCCCTCCTAAATAAAATAAATAAGGTTAATAAAATAATTTTAAAAATTACCACCGACCACCACTGCCTATAGGTAAGCCTATGTGGTCTGAAGGAACGGCACACCCTTCCTTACCTTCAGAGCCATGCCAGAAACAGTGAAATCATTGCCAGCACGGCCATTCATATCGCTGAAGCCTGCGAACCCAGAAAGAAGATGGGGTGAAGATGGAAGTACCTTCAGCGGCGACAGCACGCCACTGGAGGGCTTTGTTTTCGAGTAATGCCCTGTACACACATGCGGACTTTTCGGCAACAAAGGTCCGACAGTCTTTCCAACAGACTTTCGACGGACTTTTGACGGACTTCAGATGGACTTTCGAACGAACGGACTTGCCTACACACGATCACACCAAAGTCCAACGGATTCGTAGCTGATGACATACGACCGGACTAAAATAAGTTAGTTGATAGCCGGTAGCCAATAGCTGCCCTAGCGTCGGTTTTGGTCCGTCGGACTAGCATACAGACGAGCGGATTTTTCGACCGGACTCAAGTCCATCGGACAAATTTGAAATATGTTCCAAATCTAAAGTCCTTTAGATTTTTGACTGATAAAGTCCGCTGCAGGTCCAATGGAGCCCACACACGGTTGGATTGTCTGACGGATTCGGTCCATCGGACCAGTCCGGTCGAAATGTCTGCTTGTGTGTACACAGCATAAGTCTGTCATAATATACATTATACTTGCATCTTATGACTTAAACTGCCCAGTCCCTATTTTTTTTTTCTGATGTGGTTTACCAGCGCTTTAACCTCTTCCTGCTGTACGCATAAATGCGGCTATGCTCTCAGCATAGAGATATTTACATGCATGCGGCCTCTAGGCGTTAAAGCCCACCTGACGAGAGGCAACATAAATGTAAACATTTCTGTGCTGAGAGTGCGTGACATTTAATAAAAGAAAACCTTTACAGCATTTATACGTACTGAATATATTTATATACCCTGCATTACTAAAAGTATTGTGACCCCTGCCTTTACATGCACAGTACCCTCACATTTTTGTAAATATTTTCTTCTATCTTTTCATGTGACAACACTGAAGAAATGACAATTTGCTACAATGTAAAGTAGTAAGTGTACAGCTTGTATAACAGTGTAAATTTGCTGTCCCCTCAAAATAACTCCACACACAGCCATTAATGTCCAAACCGCTGGCAACAAAAGTGAGTACACCCCTAAGTGAAAATATCCAAATTGGGCCCAATTAGCCATTTTCCCTCCCTGGTGTTGTGTGACTCGTTAGTGTTACAAGGTCTCAGGTGTGAATGGGGAGCAGGTGTGTTAAATTTGGAGTTATCGCTCTCACTCTCTCATACTGATCACTTGAGAGTCAACATGGCACCTCATGGCAAAGAACTCTCTGAGGATCTGAGAAAAAAGAATTGTTGCTCTACATAAAGATGGCCTAGGCTATACGAAGATTGCCAAGACCCTGAAATTGAGCTGCAGCATGGTGGCCAAGACCATACAGCGGTTTAACAGGACAGGATCCACTCAGAACAGGCCTCGCCATGGTCGACCAAAGAAGTATTGGGACGCCTGCCTTTACACGCACATGAACTTTAATGGCATCCCTGTCTTAGTCCATAGGGTTCAATATTGAGCTGGCCCACCCTTTACAGCTATAACAGCTTCAACTCTTCTGGGAAGGCTGTCCACAAGATTTAGGAGTGTGTCTATAGGAATATTTGATCATTCTTCCAGAAGTGCATTTGTGAGGTCAGACTGATGTTGGATGAGAAAGCCTGGATCACAGTCTCCGCTACAATTCATCCCAAAGGTGTTCTATCTGGTTGAGGTCAGGACTCTGTGCAGGCCAGTCAAGTTCCTCCACCCAAAACTTGCTCATCCATGTCTGGGTGGAGGAACTTGACTGGCCTGTACAGAGCCCTGACCTCAACCCGATAGAACACCTTTGGGATGAATTAGAGTGGAGACTGCGAGCCAGGCCTTCTCGTCCAACATCAGTGACTGACCTCACAAATGCGCTTCTGGAAGAATGGTGAAACATTCTCATAGACACACTCCTAAACCTTGTGGACAGCCTTCCCAGAAGAGTTAAAACTGTTATTAGACATGTGCATTCGTTTTCGTCCGAATGCATTTTCGTCCGAATTTCAGGTATTTTCGTTATCGTTTTAACAAACGATAACGAAAGTGCAGAGTCCGAAAAACGAAAGATCCGACATAAACAAATGCTTTATTTTCGTTTTCGTTGCTACAACAGTTCGATATAGATAGGAGATTCGACATGATGATGACAATAACAATCTGTGTCCATCAAACCTGTGGTCGAATGTGCCTAACCTTAGCTCTATTAGTCCAAGATTATTCTACATAGAGAGAAAAGATTCGACGTAGAGAGAAAAGATTTGACGTAGGGGAGGAAAGATTCGACGTAGGGGAGGAAAGGTAAATAAAAATAATGATGATGATGAATGTTATTGGCTGATTGTAACCAAAGAGGTGGAGCAGTAAAATAGCTAGAACTAAGTACACAGTACTTTGGCTTATGGTGTCTGTTGAAAGTTCTAAGAAGATTCGACGGAGCAGGTAAACTATACGGCATTGTACAGTTTAGCTGCTCCGTCGAATCTTCTTTGAACATTCGACAGACACCATAAGCCTTCAATGACAGATTCGACCTTAATTTGGATTTTCGGACGAATGCAATTTTTAACGAAAAACGAAATATATAAAAATGAATTTCGGGAGTAACTAAATAAATTTATTTTTCAGACGAAAATGAAATTCCGAAACGAAATATTTCAGTGTGCACATGTCTAGCTGTTATAGCTGCAAAGGGTGGGCCAACTCAATATTGAACCCTACGGACTAAGACTGGGATGCCATTAAAGTTCATGTGCGTGTAAAGGCAGGCGTCCCAATACTTCTTTGGCCGACCATGACGAGGCCTGTTCTGAGTGGATCCTGTCCTGTTAAACCGCTGTATGGTCTTGGCCACTGTGCTGCAGCTCAGTTTCAGGGTCTTGGCAATCTTCTTTTAGCCTAGGCCATCTTTATGTAGAGCAACAATTCTTTTTTTTCAGATCCTCAGAGAGTTCTTTGCCATGAGGTGCCATGTTGAACTTCCAGTGACCAGTATGAGAGAGTGAGAGCGATAACACCAAATTTAACACACCTGCTCCCCATTCACACCTGAGACCTTGTAACACTAACGAGTCACATGACACCGGGGAGAGAAAATGGCTAATTGGGCCCAATTTTGGATTTAGTACACTTAGGGGTGTACTCACTTTTGTTGCCAGCGGTTTAGACATTAATGGCTGTGTGTTGAGTTATTTTGGGGGGACAGTAAATTTACACTGTTATACAAGATGTACACTCACTACTTTACATTGTAGCAAAGTGTCATTTCTTCAGTGTTGTCACATGAAAAGATAGAATAAAATATTTACAAAATGTGAAGGGTACTCACTTTTGTAAGATACTATATATATATATATATATATATATATATATATATATATATATATATATATATATATATATATATATATATATATATATATATTACAATGCATGTTGTTCCTTGGGTTTTACATGAAAATGGAGTTACCTTTTAGGTGGAAACCTTAACACACAATAATTGTTTATATTGGTGGTGAGTGCTGAGAGGTGTTTCTTTCCACTTTATCTATTGATCATTCCTTAACACACTGTGCTTCCAACTTACATTGTGTTCTTACCCCCGGGACGCCACGCTTTATGCTGGACATAGGTGTCACCCTCTAACCTCATTTTCAGCATCAATTCTTTTAAAGCTTTTCGAACTGTTACACTGAAATCTAATTTTTCAGTCGCGTTTTAAATGATAAAAATAAAGCAGCTTCCTCTACAATCAAACTCCTATTCCGTTCAAATTGCATTTCGCCCTTTTATTATGTTTAAACTTCTTTATTGTAGTTACCATTATGCTAGTCTGTAAATAGAATTTTTCTGAACTTTTGCAGTTGCCGCATAAGTGATTTTGTTATTATTGAACCGTCATTCAGTACAGAGCTATTTGTTTTGTGGATCACTTTTCATGTAATGACAATGGATGGCAGGATGATGAATAACAATGTAGCTGTATTCCAGCTACATTGTAGTGACAGAGAATTTAGGCACAATAAAAATCCTGGATTTGTTACGCTGTTTCAGGGTCAATAGCTTTGTCATTTACTTACAAAGACTAAATGCTCAGACTATATTTATGGTACAGGAAGCAATGCCTACTGTATCAAGTAGGCAGACTATTGTTCTGTATATGCAGAGCTTGGCCTTATGGAAAAATTTCACTATGGTTGGAAAAAAAATAAAAGCTGATAAAGTGTACTAAATTTACACTCAAGCTATTTAGTAATCAAAGCTCTGCTGGAACTAGAGCTAGTCAGAATAAAAAATCTAAGCTAAAAGCCCAATATACTTATCTAAATCAGTAGTTAGCCATGATATATATTATGTTATAGGTCTTCTATCTTGTTCACTGCAAAGGAGGATGGTTCCATTTTGGGAAGATGTTATGTTATCACAAAAGGTGACTTATTAGTGTGGACATAGACTTGGTGTTGAATGGTAGAGTCTTTTTTTTCATTTTTTTAGGGAATGGGCAGGAGGGTATTGGCAGGGAAGGATGGGAGGGTAGAGGAAGGGTGATGGGATGGCAGGATTGAGGAAGAGAAGGATGAAGGAATGGTTGGAAAGTAGTGGAAGGGTGGTGGTGGGGGTGTCAGGATAGTGGGAGGGAGGGATAGGAGGATGGTTGGAGGGTATTGGGATGGGGGGATGGAGGGGTGGTGGTAGGATGCCTCAGAGGGAGGGTGGTGGTAGAGTAGTGGGAGAGAGGGATGAGTGGCTGGTTAGAGGGTAGTGGTAGGATGGTGGGGAGGATGGGATGTTGGTGGGAGTCTTGCAAGGGAGTGGTGGGAGGGAAGGATACAAGAGTGGTTGCCTGTTAGTGGGAGGTGGTGAGAGGGAAGAAGGAGAGGGTGGTTGGAGGGTAGTAGAAGGCTGATGGGAGGGAGGAATGGGAGGTTGGTGGGAGGAATAGAAGGGTGGTGAGAGGATAGTGGAAGGTAATATAAGGTGGTGGATGGGAGGTTGGAAGGGTAGTGGTATGGAGAAATAGGTAGGGATGAGAGGGTGATTGGAAGTTAGTGGGAGGATGGTTAGAGAAATAGGTTGGGAAGTCAATTGGAGGGAGGGATAAGAAGGTGTCAGGAGGGAGGGAGGGTGGTGGCAGGGTGTTGGGAAGGAGGGTGCTGGAAAGGAGGGTGGTGGTCGGGTAGTGGGTGGGAGGGAGGGATGAGTGGCTGGTTGGAGGGTAGTGGGAGGGATGATGGGAAGGAGGGATGGGAGCTTGGTAAGAAGTTTGCAGGGGGTGGTGAGAGGAAGGGATGGAAGGGTGAAGGCAGGTTAGTGGGAGGTGGTGAGAGGAAAGAATGAGAGGGTGGTTTAAGAATAGTGGGAGGCAGAAATGGGAGGGTGGAAGGGTAGTGGCAGAGAAAAATAGGGAGGGATGGAAGAGCGGTTGGAGGGTAGTGGGATTGTGGGTAGGAGGGAGGGATAAAAGGGTTGTTTGTATATACCTAGAGATTAGCTTTAGAGTTATTAAGCTAGCTTGGATATCAATCTCCATTTAGCAAAGGTCTTCTAAAACATGTAACAAATTCAAATTCCTGTTTCTTGTCTCCATGCCAACAGTACTCTGTGTACATAATTTCCCAGAATACTCCTCCCACTTTTTGTTTGTGATTGGCTCATAAATGTCCCTTGACATTTGCTTAGAGCTTGAAGTTGAATCGCAAACATTCCCTTTCATAATGTGTCAGGTATTTTCAAGACTTTCGCAAGAATATCGCAAAGAACTTAGTGTTTATGGACAGAGCTTAGTGCATATAATGCCGCGTACACACAACCGGACTTTACAGCATACTTTGTCCTGCGGACTTTTCAACGGACTTTACGACGGACTTTCCAAATGAATGGACTTGCCTACACACGATCAACCAAAGTCAGACAGATTCGTACATGATGACGTACGACCGGACTAAAACAAGGAAGTTCATAGCCAGTAGCCAATAGCTGCCCTAGCGTCGGTTTTTGTCCGTCGGACTAGCATACAGACGAGCGGACTTTTCGACCGGACTCGAGTCCGTTAAAAAGATTTGAAACATGTTTCATTTCTAGGTCCGTCAAACTTTTGGGGAAAAAAAGTCCTCTGAAGCCCACACACAATCGAATTGTCCGACGGACTCCGGTTCGCCGGACCAAGTATGCAGTAAAGTCCAGTCGTGTGTACGCGGCATTAGTGTGACAAGTTTTGTTTGTGTAACATCACTTCCTAGCATAGAATGCTAGGCAAATTTAGTTTTTGGCTCCTTCTGTAGAGGCTAGGGGTTTGACTGCTTCCTCCTGCTTTGAAGACGTTTTCAGAATATGGCATTGGGAGTGTCAAATGACCAGACTGAATATTTATCATGCCCTAGCCAGTGCAAATCTCACTTGCTCACAAAGGCAACCTGATTGAAAGCTAGAGCAATGAATTCTGGAATAGAAGAGACTCTGTTTTTTTATAACAAGCACTAAAAGTAATTTTTTATGTTTTTTTTTTTTTTTGGACATCAAACTAATTACATGTGCTTAACAAGCATGAAACAAGGAGCTTGCTTGTTTGAGAGCTTCAGAAGCTCTCAAATTAGTGATTCCCGATTTCAAACCGCGTAGGCACTCAGCATCCTAGAGTTTCACAGCCAGAATAGCTTGAATTTAAATTGTATTTCCACTTTTGCAGCCAAATTGGGATAACACCAACTCTATATTTGTTACAAGTTCCAATTAACATAGCGTAATTATTATAAATAATAATAAAAATTGCTGTCCACCTGCTTGCAGCTTTTTACTTGCTTAGAAATCCGACTTAGGTTTCTCCTGCTTTGTAATGTTTATAATGGGGGCCGTGGAGTTATGTTTAACAATATTAACCCTGTCTGTGCTATGCTGGAAGATCTCAATATCAGTTATTGGTATCCTTATCAGTAAACTAAGTTTGAACACTCTCTATCCCAACAAAAGTTTGAAGATCTTAAGACTTGAACCGTGAATTGTATTTTTGTTTTAAAAATGGTTATTTGTAATTTTTTCACATGTTACAACATCAAAGCAAAAACAGCCAGAACGGGGATCTGTCAATGTAAACAGACAAGTCCCCGTTCTGACACGAGAGGAGAGTGAGATGGTCTGTTCCTAGTGATCAGGAACAGCCATCTCTCTCCTCCTCCTGTCTGTCCTATCCCCCCACAGTTGAAACACCTCCCAGGGAACACATTTAACCCTTTGATCGCCCCCTAGTTTTAACCCCTTCCCTGCCAGTGACATTTACACAGTAATCAGTGCTTTTTTATAGCACTGATTGCTGTATATATGTCAATGGTCCCCAAAACGTGTCAAAAGTGTCCGATCTGTCCGCCGATCTGTTTATAGCGCAACGAATAAAAACCGCAGAGGTGATCAAATACCACCAAAAGAAAGCTCTATATATGGGGAAAAAAGGACCTCAATTTTATTTGGATACAGCGGCGCATGACCGTGCAATTTTCAGTTAAAGCGACGCAGTGCCGAATGCAAAAAATGGCCTGGTATTAAGGGGGAAAATCTTGCGGACTGTAAGTGGTAAATAAAATTTCTCTCCAATTCTCATTTATAGTTATTTTCTGAACATTTTTATATACCTCCAATACAGGCATACCCCACTTTTAAGTACACAATGGGGTTTATTTACTAAAGCTGGAAAGTGCAAAATCAGGCTCACTTATGCATAGAAACCAATGAGCTTCTAATCCCAGCTTGTTCAATTAAGCTTTGGTAAAAAAACCTGGAAGCTCATTGGCTTCTATGCAGAAGTGAGCCTGATTTTGCACTTTCCAGCTTTAGTAAATAAACCCCAATGGACACTTAAAAGTGGGGTATGTCTGTAGTTTTTCCACCAACCTTTCTTGGGGAAAATCAACAATTTTTTAAGTTTGTGTTTGTCACTGAGAAAGTATTATTCAGGAGATGGTACAAATCAGAGGTGTAATAACTACCACTTCCTTACAGCCTATCCAAAAAAGTATAATTCCTATCATTGCAACAAGATCCCAAATAACTAGATATTTGTAAATAGCAGAGATAGTGTTGCCTCGGAATATTACCTTCCATAGAAATCCTTCCAAATGACTTCAATGAATAGGAATTTCTGTAGTACGGATGACATGCTGTGGTCAGTCTATTCTGCCTCCAAGTTTGAAAAACTACATAATCTCTATTTTGTATGAATGATGGATTATTCTGAATTGAAAAGTACTTTGATACATAGGGAGACATTCCTTATATTTTCCTCAACTCTCTCCATGCTTTTATGGGGTCCCTATAAAGCTGATTTGTTTTTAAGCTTGCAGGCAGATTCCATATGTTTTAATGCAGAACTGTAGGCAATTTTTTTTCCATTTTGGATAGAGTGAGGGAGGGTTATAACCTCTGTCAGTTTATGTTTTGCCCTCTGTGTCCTATTGGGGAGAATTCCCTTCACTTCCTGTCCCATAGCCAAAACAGGGAATCCTTAGGGAACCCCCAAGGCACCAGAAAGAGTTTCCCCATTGGAAGATTTCCCCCCTATTACTTTTCTGTGGACATCCCAAAACTTTTCTTTTGCTTTCACCTTCAATGATAATGGTAAACAGGACAAATAGAGGGGGCACAGACAGTGATAAAAACCTAATAGGTGTTATAATCCATCCCCACTCTAAAATCCATCTAAAACTAAAAAAAAAAGTTTTGCCTTTAGTTGTAGTTTAAAGCAGAGGCATTCCAGGGAGAGGGTTGTTCTGTCTCGATATCTAGGTTAGAATATCTTGATAAAGATGTTAACCAATCCAAAGCATATCTCAACAAACAAGCCATATTATAAAGTCTAATATTTGGAAGATCAAGGCCACTTTTATTCTTCTGCAAATAAAGAGTAGATATTGATACTTGTGGTCTCTTTCCACACCATAAAAACCTAGGCATAGCTGTTGCTAATAGTCAATACTCAAAATGGTTCTCCTAGCTGTGCCACATCCTTAGTATCAATAGTTCTACAGTATATAAGCAAGAAGTTTATTGAGTTCCCTTTCCAGACACTATACCAGTTGTTTGTATCTGTAGGATTTGCCATTTTTGTAATAATTAGCCTGACACAAGGAAGTCTTTGGTAATCATATGAGAGTGATTCCTCCTTGTGCTGAAAATGGCTTCAGTCAGTGTAAGAAGATACATACTAGTATCCTTTGATGGGAAGTAAAACTTGTGTCTGGGATGTCCTGTAATTGTCATGCTCATTGTTGGGGTGATGAGTTCCCTTTCAGCCTTGTATTGACCCTCCTCTGTGTATTCATGGGATATTGACACCTCTAGTTTCCACCATTTAAGGGCAAGTTGACCCTTTAGCTCCTGAAGAAGTGGACTGTTTAAATTTGGGAAAAGCGTTAAGCTGAATCATCTTTAATAACACTATAGGAGTAGATGATTGTTACAACTAGAGGGGCCCCCACCCCCATCCCCAGGGTATTTATATGTGCTACTGCTACTGTAAGCTTCTTTTTACTTTTGTATAGATAAAGCTACATTGCTAATGAAAATAGAATTATAGTTTGGTGGTGCCTCAAAAGTCCTGCCTCCTAATAAACCTCTGGGCTTATGTAGCCTTCACTAATAAATTCACATCTCCATGTTTAGGAAGAATCAGCAGTAGGGATGAGCTTCGTGTTCGAGTCGAACCCATGTTCGACTCGAACATCGGCTGTTCGCCCGTTCGGCGAATTCCGAACAATATGGGCCGTTCGCGCCAAATTCGTGTGGCGCGTCACGGCCCATAATTCACTGCGGCATTGCAGTGCATTGCTTGCTGATGATTGGCCAAGCATGCACTATGACCCGCATGCTTGGCCAATCACAGCGCCGCCTTAACAGAGAGCCATAATTGGCCAAAGCCAAGGAGGCTTTGGCCAATTATGGCTCAGGGGATTTAGTACACGCCCCACACTATATAAGGCCGCCTGCACGGCGGCCCTGTGCAGTGTGTTCCGGTGTGCTTAGAGAGAGAGAGAGACAGTGTCATTTCATTTGAGTTAGCTAGATTAGGCAGGACAGTCAGTCAATGTAGTTGTTCCGCCACCACGCCTCCAAAATGCTAATGATTGTGACACACCTCTCTCCTCCACCCCCTCCTCTTCTTCTTCCTCCATGGCCTCTTCCTCGGAACCAGCGGTGCTCCGTAGTCGTTCAAGGGGCTACGCAAGTACGCAGGCCAAAAGATGCCATGCGGTGCTTGAGCTGGTGTGCTTGGGGGACAGGAGCCACACTGGGGCAGAGGTTCTGTCAGCTCTGCAGGGGCAGGTTCAGAGGTGGTTGACGCCACGCCAACTTAAGGCAGGAATGGTGGTTTGCGACAATGGCACCAACCTCCTCTCTGCCCTCCGACAGGGACAAATGACCCATGTGCCCTGTTTGGCTCACGTCCTTAACTTGGTGGTGCAGCGGTTCTTGGGCAGGTACCCGGGCTTACAGGATGTCCTGAGGCAGGCCAGGAAAGTCTGTGTGCATTTCCGCCAGTCATATAATGCCAGTGCTCGGCTGACGGACCTCCAAAAGGAGTTTAACCTGCCCAAGAACCGCCTAATCTGTGACATGCCCACCAGGTGGAACTCAACGTTGGCCATGCTGCAGCGGCTGCACACGCAGCAGAGGGCCATCAATGAGTACCTGTGCGACTATGGCACCAGGACAGGGTCAGGGGAGCTTGGTTTTTTTCCCCACGCCAGTGGGCCATGATCAGGGATGCATGCACTGTCCTGTCACCATTTGAGGAGGCCACGAGGATGGTGAGCAGTGACAGTGCATGCATCAGTGACACTGTCCCCCTTGTCCACCTGTTGGAGCACACGCTGCGTGGAATAATGGACAGGGCACTTGAGGCAGAACAGAGGCAGGAAGAGGAGGACTTCCTTAGCTCTCAAGGCCCCCTTTATCCAGACAGTGTTCCTGCGTGCCCGCCGATCACACAGGAAGAGGACGAGGAGGAAGAGGAGGAGGAGGAAGATTGTGTCAGTATGGAGGTGGAGCCTGGCACTCAGCATCAGCAGCAGTCTTTAAGGGATCAGTCCCAAGAAACACATGGACTTGTACGTGGCTGGGAGGAGGTGGCTGCGGACCATGTCGTCCTTAGTGACCCAGAGGACTCCGGACCGAATGCCTCAGCAAACCTACGCTGCATGGCCTCCCTGATCCTGCAAAGCCTGCGTAAGGATCCTCGTATTCGTGGTATCAAGGAGAAGGTCCAATACTGGCTGGCAACCCTCCTTGATCCACGTTACAAGGGTAAGGTTGCGGACCTTATCTTGCCATCGCAGAGGGAGCAGAGGATGAAACATCTTCGGGAGGCCTTGCAGAAAGGTCTGTGCAATGCGTTCCCAGAGACTGGGAGGTTACAAACTCCTGTTTCTGGACAACGTGTTGCTGAGGCTTCGGTCAGTCAAAGAAGGAGCGGTGGAGAAGGTGGCCGTCTGACCGATGCGTTCAGACAATTTTTTGGTCCGCAGCCCCAAGGTATGATTGGTTCCAGCAACCATCGCCAGCGTCTGTTTTACATGGTGCAGGAATACCTAGGGGCAAGATCAGACTTGGACACCTTTCCCACCGAAAATCCTCTGGGTTACTGGGTCTTGAGGATGGATCACTGGCCAGAGCTTGCACAGTATGCAATTGAGCTACTGGCCTGTCCTGCATCCAGCGTTCTTTCGGAACGCACATTCAGTGCTGCTGGAGGCGTGGTAACCGATCACAGGGTGCGTCTGTCCACTGACTCGGTCGATCGACTGACCTTCATAAAAATGAATGAGTCTTGGATCACCACCAGCTACCAAGCACCTGATGCTGATGTAACCGAATAATTTTTTTTGAAATCTCAGATCCCTTCAAAGACTGCCTATGCTGATGCTGAGTGACTATTCCTGAGTAATTATCCTCTTCCTCCTCAATCATCACGCTGATAGCTTGTAAGAGCATTTTTGGTTCTGGGCGCCACCACCAGTGCCTAAGGCACAATTTTTCAGCCCTTGTTTAACAGGGGCGTGTAATTACAATTTTTGATGCAATACTTTGCAGCAGGGCTCGTTCCTGCATTCCAACTAGAGTGTCTGTGAGGGGTTGCAGTGTTGTGGCACCAGCACCAGTGCCTAAGGCCCAATTTTTCAGCCCTTGTTTAACAGGGGCGTGTAATTACAATTTTTGATGCAATACTTTGCAGCAGGGCTCGTTCCTGCATTCCAACTAGAGTGTCTGTGAGGGGTTGCAGTGTTGTGGCACCAGCACCAGTGCCTAAGGCCTAATTTTTCAGCTCCTGTTCAACAGGGGCATGTAATTACAATTCTTGATCTAATATTTCACAGCAGAGCCCTGTGAGGGCTTACAGTGTTGTGGCCACAGCAACACCTAAGGCCCAAATTTCTGCTGAGTATATAGGGCAGGACCCTACTTTCAAACAACTAACTTACAAACGACTCCTACTTGCAAACGGAAGGAGACAACAGGAAGTGAGAATAAATCTACCCCTAGGAAGGGAAATTCTCTCCTGTAAGAGTTAATATGGGAAAAACATTTCTCCTTTCCACTGATGCTTTCAAATCCATTGGGACAAAAAGTGAGGTGAAATCTTCTGAAGAGGAGGAAAGACAGCAAAACAAATGTCACAGGGGTGATAACCCTTCCCTATGTTTTCCAAAAAGCTTAAAAAAGATTTTTTGGCTGGAGCTAAACACGTTAAAAATGTACCCGTTCAAAATTACAAAGAGATTCTACTTAACAACAAACCTACAGCCTGTATACTGCTGTTCAGAGTATATAGGGCCTGGTGGCCCCACACCTTTCCTTATTTTAATTTGGGTGCGGGGTTCCCCTTAATATCCATACAAGACCCAAAGGGCCTGGTAATGGACTGGGGGGTACCCATGCCGTTTGTCTCACTGATTTTCATCCATATTGCCAGGAGTCAGGACCCGACATTACATTAAACCCGCAAGCAGTTTTAAATGAGATTTTTTCCTTTAAAAATGGCATTTGGTGCAGGGACTGTTCTAAACACGAGAAACACACGTCACTTTACAGGCATACTATAGCACCCCTCAGGTACGATATTTAAAGGAATATTTCACTTTTTTTTTTTTTACTTTAAGCATCATTAAAATCACTGCTCCCGAAAAAACGGCCGTTTTTAAAAGTTTTTTTTGCATTGATACATGTCCCCTGGGGTAGGACCCGGGTCCCCAAACCCTTTTTAGGACAATACCATGCAAATTAGCCTTTAAAATGAGCACTTTTGATTTCGAACGTTCGAGTCCCATAGACGTCAATGGGGTTCTAACGTTCGTGCGAACTTTCGGTCCGTTCGCAGGTTCTGGTGCGAACCGAACCGGGGGGTGTTCGGCTCATCCCTAATCAGCAGTGTTTGTAAAGGATAGAGAAGAAGGGCTAAACTCACCAACTTAATAAGGTGGCCTTTCCCAAACGAAGAAAGCAGAAGGTCAACCCACATCTCCATTTTTTTTACTATCTTATTTATCAGTGGTGGATAATACAAAATGCACAATGAAGATGGCTTCTTGTCATTTTATCCCTAGTGGGGCTGAATGAGCAAAATCTAAATGTGTATGGCTAGCTTAACAATAGAAGCTGCCCATTGAATCCTATGAACTGTATAAATCTGCTGTTTAGTACTATTGAGGCAGTGGCTGCACAGAGAGACATTAGGCAGGCTATACATTGTATTTTATGGCCATCAATGTATTTTGCAGCTGGGTGGGAGTAAAGTAGCACATATATTTGCATGCACCTGCCAGGAAAATTCATTGTATGTGAACATAATGCTAACCTGTTGAGACAATGCTCTTTGACTGCCTGATAATGCATGGAGCTTCAGGACTGCCAGGTGAACTCTTGCAAAGGCCGTACCAGGAATCACAGGAGAGTGCTCTATAGCCGCTAGTGATAATCACTGTCTTCTCCTGGCGGGGACAGCTTCATCCGCCCTCCCCCCCCACCCCCCACCCCCCACGGGAGAAGACAATGGCCCAGCAGGGGGGATTCCCCCATTAACACTGTCTGTGTTGATGGGGAAATTGAGCAAATTTCTTTCCTGCAACCCAAGAAATTCGCTCCGTGTATGGCCAGCCTTAATGTTTTGGGAAAATGGAAATGGTCCATGTAAGCTCTAAACAACCTTCATTTATCTACGCTTTCAATGGAAACATTTTTACGTATTAACAGACTCTCTTTAATTTACAGGATTAGGATAAAGTTAAATTACAGGTAGACATAAAAGACACTAATGAATACATGTCATAATCAATAACACATCAATGAACATATTTTTTAATGCACGTTAATGCATTCAATCCTCTGTACAGCAGAGCTTAGACTTGGAAAGAAAGAAGCAGCAAAGGAGTTAATCCACTATGCTGTAGTGCATATGTGCTTAAAATTAACATGCTGATAGAAGGAGAGAGTAGAGTGACAGAGAGCTGAGAATATCAGTCTGCTGGTTCTCCTTTCAGTGTCCAATCACAGACTGTGGGAGGGACAAAACATGTAAGATTTCTGCCCTGCCAGACAGGACTGTGCTGTCTGGTTTAACTGTATACATTTTAGATATAGATGGACAGAAATGAAAATCCTTTGGCAGGCAAAACTGCTATTATGAATTTCATCCGTGTATTTAGGTGTACTCTCAGATTTCAGCATTAAAGATTAAAGCCCAATGTCAGGAAACTCACCCACACTGCAAGGTCATTTAGGTCTAGGGGGCATGCAAAAGAAGATTTACTTACCTGATCCTCCACTCCTCCGCACTGCTAGACCTGTTTCTGCAGCATCTTCTCCCCTATGCTCCAGAGGTCTTAGGTCCAGATGTCATAAAGACTGATGCAAGGTCACTGAGGAACAGTCCACCACCGGAGCTTGGAGGAACACCGTCTGCCAAGAAAGTAGAGGACCAAGGAAGTAAAAGTGCTTTTGCTCTCTCCTAGACATAAATGAGAGGTCAGCCCTTCAGTGTGGGCACAGCCCCACTGCAAGGATTAAAGCGGAAGTAAACCCATCTATAAAACTGTTTCATTTCCGGCACGTGCCGGAAATGTAACACTCCCATTGGTTGTGCTCTCAACCAAACTGTCAAGCCATCCAATGGCTGGTGTCATAACTGATCACATGTGCAGCATCATGGCAGTTGTAGATTAAACAGAGGCAAAGATGGCAGCTTCCTTGGCTGAAAACGATAGGAGGGTTTACTTACACTTTAATTTTCAAGTGTCTATCGGAGTTGAGCTTTAAGCTTACCTGAGAACGGGCAGCATTTCTCAACCTTTTTAACACAAAGGAGTCTTTCAATTAACCTTCCGGGCTCTGGTAACTTCTGCTAATAATTACTATATCTACAGCTCATGATACATTATTTTATTGGTCACTGGGTAGAATGCTCATTACATTTCTGGTCATTGGGAAGAATCCCTCCTCAGATAGCTAAAAAGATCATTGCTGGCAGTGCTTGCTCAATCTGAGAGGCAGATGTTGCCTAATGCTCAAGGAACCCATGGCCACCACTAGAGGAACCGCAGGGTTCCACAGAGCCCTGGTTGAGAAACGTTATGTTATGGAGTAGATGAACTGTTAAAAGATTGGTTTAAGGGCAGTTATAAGGAAAAGAGAATAGAGCTAAAGTATAACTAATGGCAAAACTTTTTTTTAGATTTGGATAGCGTTGGGAAGGTGTCAGGGCTGGGCTCAGCACTTCTCTGAGCTGGCCGCTCAGCTGTCGGCTAATTGCCAGCTCCTACAGTATCTCTCCACAGTGACTCAGCTGTTGTTGATCTGCTTGTCAGTCCCGCCTACTTAAAGTCATCCAGTTCACTTCATCTCTGCCTTCGCCTTTCGTCACATCTCAAAGACTTTCTCCTGTGTTCCTGTTGAAGACTTGCTCGGCTGACGTCCCTTCTGGCTCCTGATCCTGCTTGTTGTACTACTACATTGATCTCTGGCTGTCTGACAATGGCATTGGCTGACTACCCGATCTGGTTACTGAACTCTGGCTATGTATTGACTACGCTTACTCTGTTTACTTTTTTATTATTATTAAACTAGTGTGATTAACTGTACTTCTGTCTCGGTCTGATTCGTGGTTTCTGACAGAAGGGTTAGAACCGTTATCAGGTTTTTATTGCTATCTCTGTCCCTGGCATGGAGATTCACTCTCTCTAATTGTCCTTAAATGAAAGTGAGGGTAAATCCAACATTTATAGTCGTCACTAGAACAGGAATAGAGGGGAAATCTTCCAATGGAGGCACTTGCTCCCATGACAACTGTCTAAGAGGCGATATTCCTTACATTGTAAAGATATCCTCTCACTTAATATTTAGTCTACAGGATAGAAAATTAGGCGAAATCTAGCTAATGAGACATTTGGGTTGGTTTACTAAAGTCAAATAGACTGTGCACTGTGCACCATTATCTAATCATGTGCAAGCACTTTTTTTTTTTGCATGTGATTGGGTATTCTTTGCAAGTGAAACTTAATCTCATATATTAAGAGTGCCACTGCATTTGCAAAGTGCACAGTCTAATTGCTTTTAGTAAATCAACCCCATAGATAAACTGACAGCAGCTTTAACTCTTCCCTATTGTATGCAAAAAATGGCTTTAAATATACTTTAAGGGGGTCTAAAAATGTTTTCACATAAGATCCATACATTTATCTTATTGAAATCTATTTTAAAAAATGTGTGAAGGTTGTGTGAATGGTGTGTGAAAATAGTTATAGTTACATAGTTAGTTATGGTTAAAAAAAGACAAGTCCATCTAGTTCAACCACTAAAAAGAGAAAACATCCAAAAAAAAAATGTTTACAATTCTATATCCACAATTGCATACCCACAGTTGATCCAGAGGAAGGCAAAAAAAAAAAAACAGCAAAGTATGAACCAATTTGCTCCACCTGGGAGAAAAAAATCTTTCCTGATCCCCCATGAGGCAATCAGATGTTCCCTGGATCAACTTTACCTAGAAATGTTAGTATCCAGTTATAGTATGTACATTTAGGAAAGAATCCAGGCCTTTTTTAAAGCAATGTACAGAACCATTCCTCCTCCCTTCTTGGCAAACTCTCACAAGAGTGGAAGAGAGAGCTGTGCATGATGTCATAAGCCTAGGCTAATGAGCAGACAAGAAACAGGAAGTGGGCTGTATAAGGTATTTACTGGCAGAAAAAAAATGTTTTACTATCCAAAGTTAAAAGTTAGGCCATTTTTTTGCGATTCGGCACTGCGTCGCCTTAACTGACAATTGCGCGGTCATGCGACGTTTTACCCAAACAAAATTGACGTCCTTTTTTTCCCACAAGTAGAGCTTTCTTTTGGTGGTATTTGATCACCTCTGTGGTTTTTATTTTTTGCGCTATAAACAAAAAAAAGCGTCAATTTTGAAAAAAAAAGCAATATTTTTTTACTTTTTGCTATAATAAATATCCCCCAAAAATATATAAAAAAAACACATTTTTTCATCAGTTTAGGCCAATATGTATTCTTCTACATATTTTTGGTAAACAAAATCGCAATAAGCGTACATTGTTTGGCTTGCGCAAAAGTTATAGCGTCTACAAAATGGGGGATAGGTTTATGGCATTTTTATTATTAATTTTTTTTATTAGTAATGGCATGACAGCGATCACTGCTCCCGATCACAGGGAGCAGTGGATCTCTATCATTAAGCAAGGCAGAACGGGGAAATGCCATGTTTACAAAGGCACTTCCCCGTTCTACCTCTCCGCACCGCAATCGCGGGCCGCCGGAAAACATTGAGTTCCCGGGACCCGCGGTGGGCACGCACGCACGCGCGAAAAGGCGGCAAATTTAAAGGGACGTACCTGTACGCCCATTTGCCTGCCTGTGCCATTCTGCCGACGTATATCTGTGTGCGCCGGTCGGCAAGCGGTTAATAGATTAATAGATGGAAAGTTGACCGAAAAATGAAAAATGAAAAAATGACCGAAGCGCCACTTTAACAAAGGGAATATGCCAAAATCTGGCCATGATTTTCATTTGTCGGCTACATTGTGCTCGATAATTTCACTAATTGCTACTCAATCATTTGCCTGTTTTCTTATAATTTTAGGTTCATTGTAGACAAAGACTTCTCTTCAAGTAGGCAGCCCCACTTTAATATTACAGTGTACACTACGATAATACTGAAGTGGACTTGTCATGCAGAGTAGTCAGGATTTTCAGAAACTAAGTCAATTTTCTTGCCGCGTTTTTCATCTGCTGTCAGCTTCCGATCTTATCACAAGTTAGTCTTTTCATTTTTTTTTCCCCTTTGCCATCTATTCTCAGTACCTTCCTTTCTAAACTTGTGTATTTCTAGAAAAGGAAATTAAAATGTGATTTCACTGAGATTCCTTTGTATCTGAAAGTGCAAAGGTTCACTGCTAAATTAAAATAACTATGAAGCTGAAGATTCAGAAAGGTTTGGGCACAAGTGCCTCAAGGACTTCTTATTTTCCTTAGACTAGCTAGCAGTTATTGTTACTTATATCTGAGTTCATATAGTTGATATAGTTTAACTGTTTATTTGTGAAGTACGTAGTCCTTTCACATTGTAGGTTATCTTATGGTAGAAAAGCTCAAAAGACACTTATAGGTATGAATTAAAACTTATAGTGTTAAAATAAACTGCGCAAGTCAAATCACACCATACAGTAATCGGCAAAAAAAAATTGCTATAGAAACATCTTAACTACATAGCTCTCTCCTTGTATTTTTAAAATATATAGCTTTTCACCTTGAAAATGTCTGCTCTCCAGCGCCAGTCACATGATAAAGGCCAAGGCAGAAAACATATGAAGGACTTAACAAGTAAAAAAAAGTAGTTCAGGTGTCTCTGCAGTGTTTGTATTAAAATTATCATGAACATAATTTAAACAGGAAATGCAATTAGCACACAATAAAGATGAGAAAGTAACGAGACAGACATTCAATGATGTGAACTGGTTATTGGTAAAAAAAAAAAAAAAAATGATTTTAATGCATACCTCCCAACATTTTGAGATGGGGATGAGGGACACCTACTAGCAAATGTATGTAGGCATAGGACACGCCCCCTGCCACATCCCCTTAAAGGAGAATTAACCAAAAACAAAGGTTAATTAAATCCACAAGGGCTCTTTTTTTTTACCACTACTATTCCTTTATAATGACTTTTAAAATTTACAGATGCAGCAATTTAGAATTTGGATGAAAGGTTTAGCACTGGGAAACACTTTTTGAAAGATAAAAAGTGCATTTTATATACATCTATATGGATCAGACCAAAATGAGGGACAAATGAGGAGGAATGAGGGACAGAGGGACATTGCTCCAAATCAGGGACAGTCCCTCGAATTCAGGGACAGTTGGGAGCTATGTTAATGAACACTTATGAGCAGAGTCTGTAGGCCCTTTTCCCATCAAAGAGGATACAGTCCCTTCCACAGCATAGTCCAATGAGCATCCTACAGTATGTTCAATAATGGCAGGTGTTTTGGTTGAGAATTTCTTTGCCCCGTGCCATTACTAGACATAAATACCTCTGCAATCACTTTTTCACCATGAAAATTGGGTGCAAATAGCACGTGCATGTTATACGCCAATACTTAAATTTTAGCTGCCTTGAAGGGGACAGGAAGTGGGGTGGGACAAGCGCCATCAGAGTACATGCAGTGAGAATCTCCTGTTTACTTGGCGGCCTCTGTAATAAGAAGTCCCGTCTTCTGGGCCGTCATTGGACCACTGTTCTGCCTATCATAGGATTCTCACTGCATGTAATCTGTTGGCACTCATCCCGCGCCCCTCCCTGTCCCCTCTCCCCGCTGCAGATGGGCATCGATCAGGCTGCACTGATGGCAGTGGTGAAGCTGCTGCATTGAAGGCAATGGTGAGGCTGCTGCATTGAAGGCAATGGTGAGGCTGCTGCATTGAAAGCAATGGTGAGGCTGCTGCATTGAAGGCAATGGTGAGGCTGCTGCATTGAAGGCAATGGCGAAGCTGTACTGATGGCACTTGTGGGGCTGCAGATGGGCATTGATCAAGCTGCATTGATGGCAATGGTGAGGCTGCAGATAGGCACTGACCCTTATTTTGCTTTATTTAAAATTTAAGTTTTTTTCCTGAAATTTCCCTCTTAAAATGAATGTGCGTGTTATACGCCTGTGCGTGTTATACGCCGATAAATACGGTATATATATTTATTTATATTATATTTATTTAATTTATTTATTAATTTGTATTGTATTATATTTGTACTAGCTATACATTTCATGTGAAAAATCAACAAGGTAAAAAACTTTAAAATAAATAAGTATAAATATAAATGTATGTTATTAGTCAACGATATCATGGGGGGGGGGGAAGGATTGTCGCCCAAAGCCCTTGTAATGTTGTTTGTATAAAATATGAAAAATAAAAAAGGACTAAAATATATAGAAAATCATATCCTAACATGATATCTATCTATCTATCTATCTATCTATCTATCTATCTATCTATCTATCTATCTATCTATCTATCTATCTATCTATCCTGTATATATTATATTGGGCACTATGTGCATTTAATATGTTAGATATTTCATTTATATGTAGTTTTATATATGTTTTTTTTTGTTTAAATATTATTTTATACGTACCTGCTGTGTGCAGTGGTAGCCCAGATCCTCTTCTTCTCAGCTCCTGGCCCCTCCCTCCTGCTGAGTGCCCCCACAGCAAGCAGTTTGCTATGGGGGCACCTGAGCCGAACCTCTGCTCTGTGTGTCCATTCAGACACAGAGCTATGGCTCGGCCCTGCCCCCTCTCTCTCCTCATTGGCTCACTGACTTTGATTGACAGCAGTGGGAGCTAATGGTGCCCACTGCTGTGTCTCAGCCAATCAGGAGGTAGAGTCCCGGGCAGCCGAGGCTCTTGTGCAACATTACTGGATCTGGATGGAGCTCAGATAAGTATTAGGGGGGCTGCTGCACACAGAAGGTTTTTTTATTTTAATGCATAGAATGCATTAAAGTGGTTGTAAAGTCAGGATGATAAAACCCTGCTACCCCCTCTGTTTTATCAAGATCTACAGTACTATATATCCGTTTTTTTTTCAAATTCTAATCGTAAATACCTTATCTCACAGCAATGATTTGCGGTCACGTGACATTCGTCGTCTCTCTTCACTGATATAAGGAATGTGGAGGGAGGGGCTGAGATAACTCTCTGACATCAGCTGGCCAGCAGAGGAATGTCATGTGAACACTGTGAGAGAAGGTATTTACGATTAGAGTTTAAAAAAAAACAGACACCTAGTAGTTTAGATCTTGATAAAACAGATGGGGGTGCAAGTTACTTTTAAAGGTAATTTCAAGTGGCAGGGAAGCGCAGTAGGGGGAAGGGGCGGGGAGGAGATCGCTCTCACACACAGGCATCGGAACTGACAGGCAGGGAGGGAGAGGGAGAGACAGAGAGCAGAGAACAGAGGGCGTGATGACAGAGGCACATAAACTGAACACGGTGTCATGGATCAGCAGCCATGATTACCGTGGTCAGCAGAGACAGGGGGACACAAGAACAAAAAGGAGTAATCATGTATTTTTACATGAGACAATGGGGCAAATTATGCAGCACAAGCACTATGCTGTTTAACATGCTTTAAAGGAACAGGATATAAAGTATATTTTTTTAATTAGGGTTACAAACGCTTTAAGATAAAAAAAAACCTTCTGCCTTTAGAACCAATTTAATTCCTTTTTTTTTCTTTTATTAAGTGTTCAAATAAAGCATCTTTAAATAAAACAAAATAAAGCTTTTGTCTATTTTTTTAATATATAAAATTTTGCTCCTATTGATTTAAGTAATGTTCACCTTTTGCAGTACCATAGTTATTTTTTACTAAAGTATGGCCCCTTTGAGTCTTCGCCTTCACCTGATTGGCCTTTTGTTCTGCCCATCCTACCCATCCTACTTCCATCCTTTCTATTGCTGTAGCCTCCACCAGTCTCCAAAGCATTTAACATTTCTTCCATCCCCACCTTATACATCACTACATTACGCATTATTTCAGGGTTGAAGGATGGAACCAAGCTGTGAAGTGGGGGACACAGGCATCTGGTATTCCTAGAGTTGTCAAAAGTTGAAGAGACTGGCAAGTGGAGGTGGAAGATACAGGCCACTGGAGAGGTGAGGACCTTTTGGCAGCTTTTTTTTAACATGACAGGGTCACTTTAAAAGTATCTTTAGTGTAAGTGTGAATTAAGAGGACATGTGGATGAGTTTATTTTACTCTTGAAAAATACACTAAACCTTTAAAGTGTTAAAAAAAATGTAACCCCCCCCCCAAAAAAAATAATATTAATTGAATATATTGCAGGTTACTAGCCCCTATAAGAGAGGAAAGGTAGCTACTTTAGTTAAAAAAAATAGGAATTTTTTTACTTTATGTACTTTATTTTCATTTGGCAATTCTGTGAATTATATACTTTCTGTCTATAAAAAGAATATAGAGAAGATACAGTACCTGATTATAACAAGCAGAAAAGCTGTCCTAAGGAGGCTATATTGGCGTTACTAATGACTACTGTGTTTGTGTCACTTGCTATTGTAACCAACCAGCCAGGAAACGGGTGGCATGGTAAGGGTGTTAGATATTTCGGTGGCTATGGAGTGATGTGCTTGGCCCCTTCACTAGTGATCGACTCCCCACATACTGGAACTGACCTCGTGGCACATAGTACCTAGGGACCTAGCCTAGAGTCACAGAGAGAGAGATGTAATGGGGGGGGGGGGGGGGCTGAGAGGAGAACAAGCATGGAGTTATGGAGAAGTGTGTTTTCTGCATTCATTAGTAACATATGAAACATTGTCACTGGGAGTGAGGTGAAAGGGACTTCTGAGTTAATGGGGACCGGTATAAGCTTCATGTTACCAGTTCGGACATGCTGCACACCTGGGGGGAGGTGATTTTTAACAAAAGTATAAGAAGTATGTTAACTGTGTAAGTTGTCTTGATTGCTTCTAAGTCTTGAGTGCTGCCTTAATGCATTAATTATTGAATTCACATGACCACAGTCCCAGCCTTTAGCGAGTGCAGTTTTACATTGTCCCCACTAGGACACCTTAAAGTGGAACTACACTGCATCTCAGCACCACGAACCAAAAATGCTAATAACCTCCCTGGCGGTATGATTATTTCAGATTTTTGCGTCTCAAAGCGGTACAATTATTTTGCATAGAAATTTGGCGTTTTATATTGTAGGCCTGTAATTTTTAGCAAATAACACACTTAAATCTGTCCACCAAGAGTCTAGTAGATATCCCGGGTATGATGAAGTTTGAAACACAAAATCATAAATTATAATATAATAAATAAATATAAATAATTATAAAAAATAATAATAATAAAATAAATTTCCCCGCGATTCACTATCGCTCAATTCTGCAAGTGTTCTAATTTACTATCGCTGTTTTCTAGCTGGTCTAAAACCACTTTTGACGTAAAGGGACACTTTTTGGTTGCTATGGGCAATCTCCAGTTTCCAGGCAGAAAGAACAGTATATATCATATAAAACTGCATGCAGGGCACTGGACAAAGCACTGGGGACAAAAGGGATGTGAAATGATTTCATACAGTACTGTAATCTTTAAGATTACAGTACTGTATGTGTTATGAATTTTCACTTTTTTGAATTTGCCACCAGGCTCCGCCCCCGTGCATTGCGACGCTGTCAGGGAACGGAGCTCGGCACACAGAGGCTTCGGGCGGAGGACAGAGCCCGCAGACACAGCGGGGGGACATCGCAGGATACTGGGGACAAGGTAAGTAACACTGCACCAGGATCCTGAGATGTTATCCCGAGTCTGGCTCGGGGTTACCGCTAATGGTGCTGAAATTTAACCCCGAGCCACACTTGGGAAAACCGCCAGGGAGGTTAAATACATTTTTATTATTCAAAGCAAACTCCCCCATCCATCCATGACTCCATGCTTTATTTTGCAGAGAAATCACTTTGAAAAACACCTCCCAGCATTTTTGGCAGTGGCCATCTTGAGTAAGGGCAGGTGATTCATGTAGCATTTACTTCCTGGAATGCATCTGCCCTTAGTTTAGGGATTCAGGCAGGAGATTGTACACAGCTGAGAAAACCCCTCCTCCCCTCCTGAAGACTCCTGGGCTGCATGACATCATTTGCCTAGACATGGAAACTAGGAAGTAACTAAAGAAATGGGAAAAAAAAAAAAAAAGATTAAAACAAGGAAATCTGATTGTCACAATCAGGGGTCAGGCTCAAAGACCAGTTGCTATAGCAGTAGCAGAACTACCACCAACCAGCAAGATAGGTACACAGATGTGGGCTCACTTGAGGTGTGGAGTCTAAGTAGTAACCAGTGTTCAGCAGAGCTCCTTATGATGGAGATGGATTTTAGTCAATGTTCTAATATGTATGACTCCATGCTCACGTATACTAGTGAAGACATAGACAAGTATCTCTCTGATCTGCAATTTCCCACTCTGAGAACAGAACAAGTGGAAGAGTTGGATGCAGATATAACTGAGGACTAGGGATGAGCCGAACACCCCCCTGTTCGGTTCGCACCAGAACATGCGAACAGGAAAAAAGTTTGTTCGAACACGCGAACACCGTTAAAGTCTATGGGACACGAACATGAATAAACAAAAGTGCTAATTTTAAAGGCTTATATGCAAGTTATTGTCATAAAAAGTGTTTGGGGACCTGGGTCCTGCCCCAGGGGACATGGATCAATGCAAAAAAATTTTTTAAAAACGGCCGTTTTTTCAGGAGCAGTGATTTTAATAATGCTTAAAGTCAAACAGACCCTTCAGGTCTGGTATGGATTTTAAGGGGAACCCCGCGCCAAAAAAAAAAAAAAAAACGGCGTGGGGTCCCCCCAAAAATCCATACCAGACCCTTATCCGAGCACGCAACCTGGCAGGCCGCAGGAAAAGAGGGGGGGACGAGAGTGCGGCCCCCCTCCCTCCTGAACCGTACCAGGCCACATGCCCTCAACATTGGGAGGGTGCTTTGGGGTAGCCCCCCAAAACACCTTGTCCCCATGTTGATGAGGACAAGGGCCTCATCCCCACAACCCTGGCCGGTGGTTGTGGGGGTCTGCGGGCGGGGGGCTTATCGGAATCTGGAAGCCCCCTTTAACAAGGTGACCCCCAGATCCCGGCCTCCCCCCTGTGTGAAATGGTAAGGGGGTACATAAGTACCCCTACCATTTCACGAAAAAAGTGTCAAAAATGTTAAAAATGACAAGAGACAGTTTTTGACAATTCCTTTATTTAAATGCTTCTTCTTTCTTCTATCTTCCTTCATCTTCTGGTTCTTCTGGCTCTTCTGGTTCTTCCTCCGGCGTTCTCGTCCAGCATCTCCTCCGCGGCGTCTTCTATCTTCTTCTCCTCGGGCCGCTCCGCACCCATGGCATGGGGGGGAGGCTCCCGCTCTTCTCTTCTTCTTTTCTTCTCTTCTTCTCTTCTTCATTTTCTTCTCCGGGCCGCTCCGCAATCCATGCTGGCATGGAGGGAGGCTCCCGCTGTGTGACGGCGCTCCTCGTCTGACAGTTCTTAAATAATGGGGGGGCGGGGCCACCCGGTGACCCCACCCCACTCTGACGCACGGTGACTTGACGGGACTTCCCTGTGACGTCACGGGGAATGCCACAGGGAAGTACCGTCATCTCCCGTGCGTCAGAGGGGGGCGGGGTCACCGAGTGGCCCCGCCCCCCGTTATTTAAGAACTGTCAGATGAGGAGCACCGTCACACAGCGGGAGCCTCCCTCCATGCCAGCATGGATTGCGGAGCGGCCCGGAGAAGAAAATGAAGAAGAGAAGAAGAGAAGAAAAGAAGAAGAGAAGAGCGGGAGCCTCCCCCCCATGCCATGGGTGCGGAGCGGCCCGAGGAGAAGAAGATAGAAGACGCCGCGGAGTAGATGCTGGACGAGAACGCCGGAGGAAGAACCAGAAGAGCCAGAAGAACCAGAAGATGAAGGAAGATAGAAGAAAGAAGAAGCATTTAAATAAAGGAATTGTCAAAAACTGTCTCTTGTCATTTTTAACATTTTTGACACTTTTTTCGTGAAATGGTAGGGGTACTTATGTACCCCCTTACCATTTCACACAGGGGGGGGGGCCGGGATCTGGGGGTCACCTTGTTAAAGGGGGCTTCCAGATTCCGATAAGCCCCCCGCCCGCAGACCCCCACAACCACCGGCCAGGGTTGTGGGGATGAGGCCCTTGTCCTCATCAACATGGGGACAAGGTGTTTTGGGGGGCTACCCCAAAGCACCCTCCCAATGTTGAGGGCATGTGGCCTGGTACGGTTCAGGAGGGAGGGGGGGCCGCACTCTCGTCCCCCCCTCTTTTCCTGCGGCCTGCCAGGTTGCGTGCTCGGATAAGGGTCTGGTATGGATTTTTGGGGGGACCCCACGCCGTTTTTTTTTTTTTTTTTGGCGCGGGGTTCCCCTTAAAATCCATACCAGACCTGAAGGGTCTGGTATGGAATTTAGGGGGAACCCCACATCTTTTTTTTTTTTAAATTTTGGCCGGGGTTCCCCTTAATATCCATATCAGACCTGAAGGGCCTGGTATAGAATTTAGGGGGACTCCCACGTCATTTTTTTTTTTAAATTTTGGTTCGGGGTTCCCCTTTGGGGAATTCCCATGCCGTTTTTACCAATGAACTTCTAAGTGTATTGTCGGCAATGCAATAGCCGCGGGTAGTTTTAAATGAGTTTTTTCCTTCAAAATGTCATTTTGCTGTCAGACTGTTCTAAACACAGGAAACATGCGCCCCTTTACAGGCATACTATAGACACCCCCCAGGTACGAAATTTAAAGGGATATTACACTTTTATTGATTGACTTTAAGCATTATTAAAATCACTGCTCCTGAAAAAACGGCCGTTTTTAAAACTTTTTTTTGCATTGATCCATGTCCCTTGGGGCAGGACCCAGGTCCCCAAACACTTTTTATGACAATAACTTGCATATTAGCCTTTAAAATTAGCACTTTTGATTTCTCCCACAGACTTTTAAAGGGTGTTCTGCGGCATTCGAATTTGCCGCGAACACCCCAAATTGTTCGCTGTTCGGCGAACTTGCGAACAGCCAATGTTCGAGTCGAACATGAGTTCGACTCGAACTCGAAGCTCATCCCTACTGAGGACAATGTCAGAGAGGCAGTGGCTTCATTAGCTAAGGTAAAGTAATCTGGTCCAGATGATCTCCCCTTGGAGATATATGGTAGATACCTGGACATTCTTGCACCTGTTATAACACAAGTATATTCAAAGGCTTTCCGGGAGGGATGATTGCCACCATCCATGTACTCGGCTACAGTGGTGCTTATACCCAAACCTGACAAAGATCCGGCTGATTGTGCATCTTATCACCCAATCTCCCTGTTAAATATAGACTATAAAATTCTCACGAAAAATATTGACCAAGCAACTTAATTACGTAATTTTCCGTATAATACATCCGGACCAAACCGACTTCATGCCTGGAAAGTCCACTTCTATTAATATCCTCAGAACTCATGATAACACAACTTAAAGCATATATACCTGAATCTGCTGCACTGGCTTCCTTAGACACTGTGAAAGTCTTTATTTCAAGAGAATGGCCTTTCCTAATGGCTGCACTATGCTTATTTGGCTTTGGCAACAAGTTTCAAAAATTGGTTTCTATTATTTACACTGACCCTACGTCGCATCTATTAAATAATGGCTTACTGTCCCCTTCTATACCACTTCATAGGGGTACAAGACAAGGGTGTCCCTTGTCACCACTATTGTTCACTGTGGCTAGAGAGACATTAGCAATGAGGTTTCAACAGTCCTCTCTCCTGCAGGGCATTACTATGGGCGGGAGTGTTGACACCAACAGGCTGTATGCAGATGACCTTATTTTATACTTATAAGATGCATCAACCTCATTAGACACAGCTATTAAATTTATTGACAATTTTGGGACTTATTCGGGCTTAAAGATTAATTGGCAGAAATCGACCCTGATGCCACTCTCTCCCTGGCCCTTGACTAATAATGACAACTCAAGACCACATAAAATAGTGTCCCCTTTCAAATACCTTGGGATTATTGTTACACTCTCTTTCTCAGATGTATTAAAAGCAAACTTAGATCCCTTACTCCAGGTGATTAAAACCAAGCTTAATGTATGGGCCTGGCTTCCTTTGTCAGTGGCTGGTAGAATCAATCTCATAAAAATGATTCTTTTACCTCAATATCTGTACGTGACAGCTCACATGCCGGTTTCAGTGCCTAACATGAGATGCACTGTTTGTTTCCTTTATATGGACGAACAATAGACAAAGCTACCTACAATTCTCTGTTTTACAATGTCCTAAAGATGAGGCGGGAATGGCATTACCAAATTTATGCTATTACTACCTAGCTGGGCAATTGCGCCACTTGACTGATTGGTTGATAGGTGGTGCTTGAATCATATCTTGCATATGTACTCAAGCTCAAACATCTCCTGATAGCACTGGAAGCTCCTTTGACTGCTCTGTGTAGGTGGAATATACCGATTTTGACTTCAGCACGCATGGTTTGGAGAGAAGCAAAGAAACTAGCAGAGTTTACAGACACTAATATAGCTTTGCCTCTTTGGCATAACCCTATGTTCCCCCATCTACAGCAATTTACAGAATACGCTTTTTGGGAACAAAGAGGTATTCTTTCTCTAGAAAGTTAGCATAACTACTATAAAGTATGGGGCACATGGTGCTCCTCTACTCTTACCATTACTAATAACTGAGAGCAATATCTAATACACTAGCTGTTTATGCCTATGGGAGTACTTTAGTATTGACACAAATATATACATATATGTATGGTTTTAACCTGGTCTTTCTTAGCCTTTATGTGTCTGAAATTGTGCTTTATCGACAATAAGTATTGGACCTGGTATGGTATATTAAGCTGTGCATGTATTGAACTGTACCTATAATATGTGAAACACTTTATTCTTGCATATGCTCATGTTGAGTGTTATGGTTTTTGTACCAATTGTTATATCTTTGACAATAAAAAGTAGACATGTGCACTGACAAAAAATGTGTTCGTTTTCGTTTCATTCGTTTTTTTGCTTTTTTTGGAAATTCGGAAATTTGAAAATTCAAAAATTCAGAAATTCGGAAATTCGAACATTCGGAAATCCGAAAAATTGGATTTTCGAATTTCCGAATTTCCTAATTTTTGGAATTCCGAATGTCCGAATTTTCGAATTTCGAAAATTCGGAAATCCGAAAATTTGAAATTCAAAAATGTGGAAATTCGGAGATTTGAAAATCTGAATTTTCAGATTTCCGGATTTCCAAAATACAAATTTCCGAATTCTGAATAATTTCCGAATAATAACTAACTATTAGATTATAGTAATTGGAATTTCCTTTCAAATTTGGCTGTTTGTGAACATAAGGAATACAAATTTATGTGAAGTTACGAATTATCCGAAATAACGAATGCTGCATCTAAACAAATGGAATGAAACAAATTAAAAATAAATTATAATAATAATAAAAAGTTTTTATTATTATTATTATTGTTATTTATTATTATTAGATCGTTACGTTCCATTTGTTTAGACACTGAATTCGTTATTTCAGATAATTCGTAACTTTGGATAAATTCCTACACGTTACGTTCACAAACAGCCACATTTGAAAGGACATTTCAATACCTATAATTTAATAGTTAGTTATTATTTCGAATTTTACTGATTTTCTTTCTTTTTTTTCAGATTTTCGAATTTTCGGATTTTCAAATTTTCGAATTCCAAAAATCTAAAAATTCTGAAATTCAGAATTTGAAAATACTGAAATTCAGAAATTTGAACATTTGAATTTTGGAAATTTGAACATCTGAATTTCAGAAATTTGAAAATTCGAATTTCGGAAATTCGGAAATTCGTAATTCGGAAATTTGTAATTTCGGAAATTGAAAAATATGGAAATTTTGGTATTAACGAATTTGTCAAAATTCGTTAAAAAACTAATTCAGAACTAAACGAATTGCTCATATCTAATAAAAAAAAAAAAAAAATAGTCAATGTTGACTGGGATAGTGAAGTTCAACGTTAAGGCTCGCTCACAGCCTGAATTTTTTTTAAATAAAGCAACCAAAACCATATCTATGAACTGTTAAACCCCAATATATCAACTATATCAATATTTTGCTCTGAGTTTAATTTTATTTTAGAATGACAGTGTTGGCAGCCTGATCTAGGTGGGTCTGAGCAATTTTCCAAGGAGGAATTGAAGATCAAACAATGAAGACAGGAGGTTACTAATAAAGAATTCATTTCACAAACATGAGGAAATGGATGTGCGCAATGCTAGAGCAGGGAAAGAAAATCACCACACGGTCGTTTAAAAATATAACAATTTCTTCGATTTAAAGTAAATCACCTTTAAATGCTGTTTTCTGAGCCATTAGCTTGGCATTTCAGAGGTACTATATGATTACATTGCTGCCTGTGTCATGTAAATTGACATTCTTCCGAATCTTGACAGAACTGTGGAGGAAACCTCGCTATTTTCTCTCGTACAACTTATTAGGATGCATCTAATGGGATTCTTTTTCCTTTTGTACTTTAATAATAAACCTTTGCTAAGTAACTATTTCTGTTTAAAGGGGTAGCTAAACCACAGCTTTGAACTTCTGCTCCTTCTTTGTCATATAGGAGGACTGAGGTATTGATGTTCCCCCAACACACACACACCTACAGTACCTACCAATTAACAGCAGTACAGTCAAGTAACCACTATGATAATACCCCATTGCCTTTGCCTTAGGCAATAATACAAGCATAGGGGATGTATTATTTTACCAAAAGCACCTTTTTATATTGTTGTGAGTTCTGTAGGTTGTATTCAGCTTAACTGTACCTCAACAGGAGTGTTATTCTAATTACGGAGTGCATTATCTCTGCCTCCTATTGTGAACCTGCTCAGGCATGGTGTGCTAGAGAGATATACTGTATTATGCATTTTGGATATCTTATAGCCTGGTGAATCAGTAGGCCTGGGTAATATAATAAGGCATGCTGGGAGAACTATTACATATCTATGCCACTTCCTGTTCTGTTTTTTCCCTTTAGGGCTCTAGCCTCTCCTAGGTCATGGGCCTAGGGACCTGGCAGGATGCAGGGATCTCCCCTTCTATGAGGAACCGCTGAAGGTGTTAGCTGTGGGAAGAAGAAAGGGCAAATTAATATATAATCAGGTTTGATTAAGTGGAAAGTTATAGGCAAGAACCTTTCCGTACTGTCCTTTCCTGGAAGTGAAGACTGAGATACCACTGGAATCCCACTCACCAGGGAGCCTGATCTCTGCAGGAGTCCAGACAGCATTGTCTGGGACTTGAAGGTAACAACTAAAGACTTTTGGAAAAACTCTAATGAGAGATTTAGAAGAGATTATGGCCAGTCTAAATTTTGGAAATCAATGTTTTTCTGGGGGGATGTCTGAGGGTCCTGGACCCTCATTACTCCAATTGGATTTACACATACCTAGAGCACACGCTCACACAGGACCCTGTGATTTATCATGTTTGCAGATTGGGGCTCTGTAGATCTAGGCAAATTCATGGGGCTCATGAGACATGGTGGCCCAAGCCACTTGGTACATGGCACACTGGGGGGGGGGGGGGATTATTCTCACACTGTCAGGAGGTCGACCACTTTCTCCTAACCAACACTTATTCCTAGGCCAGTGATGGCGAACCTTGGCAACCCAGATGTTTTGGAACTACTCCCATGATGCTCAACTACACTGCAGAGCGCATGAGCATCATGGGAAATGTAGTTCCAAAACATCTGGGGTGCCAAGGTTTGCCATCACTGTCTTAGGCCAATCAGACTTGCATGTTACACATCATAGTATTTCCTGATCTCTGCACTTTACTTGCCCTTTTGTTTGGCTGTACATTTTATTTCCTTTTAACACATTATTTGACTTCTTTTGCATGCAATTACAATAATGAGGCATCGTAGTGACTTTTCATTCTTTCTGAAACAGTTTACAAACATTCAATTGCAAAGTGTTGTTAAGGGAACAATGTGATTGCAATTACAGTCCCACTGCATGTGGCAGTAATAGTCCCAGATACTGTTTACACCTCCCCAAATATGGCTAGAATAGCTTTCTGCTAATGCTATTCAGGAAGGGTTGCAGTGGTGATCACTTACTTAATAAAGGCCTTGCTCATGTCTTCTCCAGGCTTCATGGCATCCCCTTCCCCCAGTGGGAAAAATGTGTCCTCTCTAGTCTTACATCTTTTTCTGAAGAACCACACCTGGGATGAATGTTTGTGGGACTTTCTAGTAATACACTGCTTGGATTTCTGTCAAAATGTACACTGTGAATGCTCCTGCAAGCACCACCTGTCTCCAGGGCCGGATTAACATAGGAACTGGTGGAGCTGCAGCTCCAGGCCCCTCCCTCAATATAGGCCCATGCCAGTGACTTATGAATATCTGTGTGCCTTCCTGAAGGAAGAGGAGCCCTCCGTGCACACATGGAGGAGACAAGTGTTAGTCACTGCAGCCGAGTCCTGTCTCTGTCAATGCCTGACTCTTATCACAGGATCTGTTCCACTCACACAGATCCTCAGTTTCTGGGAGCTGTCTGGGGGAGGGGCGCTGATGTCCTAACCAGCAGGAGCCCGGGAGGAAGGACATCTCCCGTGCTGTTGTTGAGATAAGGTCAGTACATTTGTTAGGGAGATGTTTTATTGTGCTAGGGGACAGACTGCTGCTTCCCCCCATGTAATGTGCTCTCTTGTGCCCAGTGCCCACCATGTCATGTGCATTGCAGTGCCCCCATGTAATGTGCTGTGCCCACCATGTCATGTGCATTGCAGTGCCCCCCATGTAATGTGCTGTGCCCACCATGTCATGTGCATTGCAGTACCCCCCATGTAATGTGCAGTGCCCACCATGTCATGTAATTTGCTGTGCCCACCATGTCATGTGCATTGCAGTGCCCCCATGTAATGTGCTGTGCCCACCATGTCATGTGCATTGCAGTGCCCCCATGTAATGTGCTGTGCCCACCATGTCATGTGCATTGCAGTGCCCCCCATGTAATGTGCTGTGCCCACCATGTCATGTCATGTGCATTGCAGTGCCCCCATGTAATGTGCTGTGCCCACCATGTCATGTGCATTGCAGTGCCCCCATGTAATGTGCTGTGCCCACCATGTCATGTGCATTGCAGTGCCCCCATGTAATGTGCTGTGCCCACCATGTCATGTCATGTGTATTGCAGTGCCCCCATGTAATGTGCTGTGCCCACCATGTCATGTGCATTGCAGTACCCCCCATGTAATGTGCTGTGCCCACCATGTCATGTGCATTGCAGTGGCCCCATGTAATGTGCTGTGCCCACTATGTCATGTGCTGTGCATTGCAGTGCCCCCCATGTAATGTGCTGTGCCCAGTATGTAATTTGCTGTGCATTGCAGTGCTCACTATGTATTGTGCAGTGCCCACCATGTAATGTGCTGTACATTGCAGTGCCCACCATGTCATGTGCTGTACATTGCAGTGCCCACCATGTCATGTGCTGTACATTGCAGTGCCCACCATGTAATGTGCAGTGCCCACCATGTAATGTGCTGTGCCATGCAGTGATCCCACCAAGTAATGTACAGTGCCCACCATGTAATGTGATGTGCCATGCAGTGCCCACCATGTCATGTGCTGTGCCCACCCTGCCATGTGTTGTGCCCAGCATGTAGTGTGTTGTGCCCACTGTGCAATGTGCTGGGCTGTTCAGCAGTGCCCACCATGTCATGTGCAGTTCCTAACATGTAATGTGCAGTTGCATTGACCACCATGAAATGTGCTATGCCATGCAGTGCCCACCATGTAATGTGTTGTGCCATTCAGTGCCCACCATGTAATGCGCTGTGCCCACCACATTATGTGCTGTGCCATGCAGTGCCCACCATGTAATGCGCTGTACTCACGATGTAATGTGCTGTGCCATGCAGTGCCAACCGTGTCATGTGCAGTGCCCACCATGTAAACTACTGTGCAGTGCCCACCCTGTCGTGCTGTGTTGTGCCCACCATGTCATGTGCTGCGCCATGCAGTGCTTACCATGTAATGTGCTGTACCCAGCATGTAATGTGCTGTACATTGTCCACCATGGCATGTGCCGTGCAGTACCCACAGTGGAATGCGCTATGCAGGGCTCACCATGTCATGTGCGGTGTCCACCAATTAATGTGCTGTGCTCACATTGTAATGTGCTGTGTCATGCAGTGCCCACCATATCATGTGGTGTCATGCAGTGCCCACCTTGTCATGTGCTGTGCAGTGCCCACCATGCCATGTGCAGTACCCACCATATAATATGCTGTGTCCACCATATAATGTGCTGTGCAGTGCCCACTTGTAATGTGCAATGCCCACCATGTAATGTGCTCAGCTGTGCCCGCCATGTCATGTGCTGTGCCCACCATTTAAGGTCCTGTGACCACTGTGTGCATGTGCTGTGTTGTGCCCACCATGCAATGTGCTGTGTTGTGCAGTACAAATCATGTCATGTGCTGTGCCCACCATATAATGTACTGTGCCTACCTTGTAATGTGCTGTACTGGGCAGTGCCAACAGTGTAATGTGCTGTGCCCGCTATGTAATGTTCTGTGCTTCGCCCACCATTAAATGTGCTGTATCCATGTATCCACCATGTAATGTGTAGTGCCAACCATGTAATGTACTGTGCTATTCCCCCCCCCCCCGTGTAATGTACTATGCTGTGCCCCCCACAGACTCACCCCCTCACTCCCACCCCCCCTCTCTCTCTCTTTCACCCCCTCTCTCTCTCATCCCCTCTCTTTCACCCTGTTCTCTCTCTCACCCCCTTCATCCCCCATTCTCTCTCTCTTGCCCCCTTCAACCCCCTCTTTCCTACCACCTTCTCTCTCTTTCACCCTCTCTCTATTCCCCTTTTTCTCACCTCCTCTCTCGTCCCCATCTCTCTCATTCAATGCCTTTCTCTCTCTTTTCCCCTCCCTCTCATCCCCTCTTTTTCAGCCCCCTATCTCGCTATCACCCCCCCTCTCTCTCTCTCTCTCTCTCTCTCTCTCTCTCAACCACTCTCTCACACTCTCTCTCTTTAATTTAATTCAACAAAAAATTGTTTGCGTTTTCATTTTATTTATTTTCATAAAAAGGCCCACCAAAATCCTTAGCACCAGGCCCATGTTGCTCTTAATCTGGCCCTGCCTGTCTCGACAAAAGTCATAGTTAAGTCAGGCTCATACCATGTCAAATTCAGATACTTACACTGCTTACATCATATTTAATGAAACATAAAGGATTTTCTGATCCCTCACAGCATATACTACACTCCCATACCCCTAGAGTTATCTTGATAAATTTTGCGGTAAATGTCCTCTGGTGGCCCGAAGAAGGAAGCATAAATAAGAAAAAGTTTTTCACAATATGTTTATTTTGAGGCTTGGCACTGGCCTTTCTTCATTAGGCTCCAATTCATCTTGTCGCTAAGCCCTGCCTGTCCTTCAGCCAACCAATGTCGGAAACCTTAGCAGCTGGTAGAAATTCTGGCATTGTGTTTTTGAATGTCAGGTGGCAATGCTTATCATCAGGGTGAGGATTAGTGCTGACTAGAACAGAACTCCAATGGAAAGTCAGACATCTATACTGGAGTCCAGCACTCTACCAACACCTTGTCATCATCCATCCACCAACATCTTTTCTATCATGTAAAGGTTGGGCATAGGATCCAAGAACTACACAAGGACACAAGCATTAATTTAACCACTTCAGCCCCGGAAGATTTGGCTGCTGAATGACCGGGCCATTTTTTTGCGATACGGCACTGTGTCACTTTAACTGACAATTGCGCGGGTGTGCGACGTTGTACCCAAACAAAATCGATGTCCTTTTTTTTCCCCCACAAATAGAGATTTTCTTTGGTGGTATTTGATCGCCTCTGCGGTTTTTATTTTTTGCACTATAAACATAAAAAGAGCGACAATTTTGAAAAAAACACAATATTTTGTACTTTTTGCTATAATAAATATCCTCATTTTTTTAAAAAAAAGCTAATTTTTTCTCAGTTTAGGCCGATATGTATTCTTCTACATATTTTTGGTAAAAAAAAAAAAAATCACAATAAGTGTATCTTTATTGGTTTGCGCAAAAGTTATAGCGTCGACAAAATAGGGGATAGATTTATAGCATTTTTATTATTATTTTATTTTACTAGTAATGGCGGCGATCTGCGATTTTTATCGTGACTGCGACATTATGGCGGACACATTTTTGGGACATAATCAGTTATAGCGATCAGTGCTATAAAAATGCATTGATTACTGTAAAAATGTCACTGGCAGGGAAGGGGTTAACACTAGGGGGTGATCAAGGTGTTAATTGTGTTCCCTGGGAGGTGATTCTAACTGAAGGGGGAGGGGACTGACTAGAGGAAGTGACGGATCTCCTTTCAGAACAGAACGCGGATTTCTGTGTTTACACACACACTTCTGTGTTCTGTTCCTCGTGCTCGCGATCGCTCGTGGCCGGCAGTCATCGCGACCGTCGGCTGTGCAGTGGGCGAGTGCGCCAGCTATTGCGATCCTGCGAGCCGACTTATAGCTACGACAGTCCGCGGGATTGCACCGACCTGCCGCAGTAAAATGACGGTGGCTGGTCGACAAGCGGTTAAATGGACATCCTCCACTTGGAGCATCCTTCTGCATTTTTAAAATATTTTTTGCAATAAGTACCTTTTGTGGAACTGTCTTCAGTCCAGTGGTGTCAGCTTTACCACAGGGCCAGCTTTACCACAGCCTCCTTAGGGAGCCAGGATAAGGGGGCGGTAAAATTAGAATCTCTAGCCCCTTGCTGGGGATTCAGATTTTTACCGGCCTGCAGGGGGTGTGTGTACTTTAGTAAAGCCGTCTGTCGGCTTTCATGTGGAAGTGATACAAGCGGCTGTGAAATCACCTATAACTTCCACGACCACCACTGCGGTGTACCGTCTGTCCTCCACACATGGCCCCCTGCGATGTTTACTGGGCTCCACTGTCCCACCTGCGGGCCTGGTGCTGACATGGTAGGTGTCGCTGCAAAGGGCGGTGGGTACTCAGTGGACCTCCGTCAACTTGGCCTCCCTCCTGTACACAGACTGAGACATGGTGTCTATGACGTCACTTCCTGGATCGGAGCTGTCATTCTCTGGAATCAGTGCTGGGGGAAGCAGCTGATGGAACACGGTCTGTGTATTCCATCATGTGCAGTGGATTAGAGAGGAGACATTCAGGTTCAATAAAGAGAACCTGTCACCTTTATGCTATCAGATAGGGGGCTATTGGTCCCCTATGTGATAGCAATAAAAGTTATGTAAAATTAAATAAATAAATAAAAATGAAATAAAAAATGTTTTAGGCATTTAGGGAGACAACACTTTTTAGAACCCCCTACACACACCCACACCAACAAAAAATACATGTTTTGGGGCGCCTACATATGAAAACAGTGATTATCCTACACATGTTATATATCAGCATGCACGCCAGCGTGAGAGCAATCATTTTAGCACCAGGGCTCCTGTGTAACGCTAAACTAACCAGCAGGGGCTTTTAAAGTGTTTTATATTCATCTTTTATATTTTACCCAAAAAAAAAAAAAAAAATGTAATACATTGCATTTATGTGCCCAGAAATTAACTTACTGTATTTTTTACTAATATTTTGCATTTTATAAACAGTTGCCCTAATGTGGTCTAACATAAAATATTAAAACTACCCACATTTTATTCTCTAGGGCAGGGATCTCCAAACTACGTAACTCCAGTTGTTGTAGAACTACACGTCCCATAAGGCATTGTAAAACTCTGACATTCACAATCATGACTAGGCATGATGGGAATTGTAGTTCCTGAACAACTGGAGGGCCATAGTTTTGAGACCACTGCTCTAGGGTGTCTGCTTTCAAAAAATATTAAAATAATATTTTGGGGGTTTTAAGTAATCTTCAGGCTTAAAATGATTTTCAAAACATTTTTAAAAAATGTCAAAAATGGCTCCAGGGCTCAAATGAACCCATGCATTACACATTGCCGGGACTTTGCATGAAGCATGTGTTTGAAAAAATAAAATATAGAATTAAAAAAAAAAAAAAAAGAAGCATGTGTGGGATAAGGGTTGAGTTATTTGTATGGTAGTTAACATATCTATACTACATAGTTTACGTACGTAAAAACCACAATAAACTATGTATTATAGATATGTTAAATACCATACAAATAACTCAAACCTTATCCCACACATGCTTCATGCAAAGTCCTGCCCTTTCTGCTCTCTTTTTATCATACAAATATAGGGATGGAGGTAATTGACTACGTCACTACCTCATGTAAAGTCCCACTGAATCTTTCTCAAATTACACATTGCCGTTGTGGAGGGGGTGGTGGGAGGACAGCGTGTGTGTGCGTGTTGGGGGGCAGCAAAATGCACCTTTGCCCAAGTGGACAAAAATCCTTGCACCGACCATGGTGTAACATCCTTTATTCCTTTCCCTCTTCTTCCTGTGGTGGAGGTGCGTAGGACATCTCCGATGCCCCTTCATTAAACTCCAACTCATCCTGGTGCTAAGCCCAATTTTTTCTCCAGCTGTCCCTAGCAACTGATAGAGGTTCTGGCATGTCATTTCTGAATGTCAGGAGGAGAGGCTTACAACCAGGGTGGGGATTACTGCCAACTTGAACAGAAGTACAGCCTGCAATGTCTACATGGGGTCAATTGATTCATTGGTAGAGTGTTACCTATGTTTCAAAATTTGGTTAAACTATACTGCAGCCTTGTCAACACTTTTTCATCAAGGCTTTCATCAATTGCTAACATCTTTTCTATCATGTACAGCTTGGGCATAGGATCTAGGATCTAGGACCTTCACATTGATACAAGTATTGATCCAAAGAGTGAAGACTCTCCCTTGAAGCAGCCTACTTCATTTTTTTAAACATTTTTTTGTATATGCTAGAGACTTTTGTGTAATCACTAGTGTACTGTAAAGCAGGTAATATAAGATATTACCAGGTTCCAGCATCTCAACATCACTGTTCCCTTGGATACAGTACTTTTTTAAAGCCACAACACATTAACTTTAAAGATGCTTCGTATATTTCCCTGTAGAGGTTACTCAAAAATAAAACCTTATATTACTTGAGATTTTTCAGTACAAGAAGTAATGTTTAAATCTGTAGACCAATTTAGAGACTTCAAAACAAAATTAAATCCATGGTAGAAATTTTAAATAAATAATAACATGAAACACAGTTCAGCAGCTGTTCCACCTGGATCAGGACGGAATTCTCCAACAGTGTCATCAAAGGGGAGATAAAAAAAAACAATACTCCTGTCTGGTCTCTGATAAATATTAATATGTTTTGTATTAGAAAAACAAAATTTCATATGTGACTTTATTGAGACAATCTGCCGGAACCGCCGTTGTATGCCAAACAAACGTGCCTCATATAACCTACAGTAAGTTTCCTCCATATGAAAGAACATCTTGTAGCAGACACAGTTCTGTGTGCCGAAAACGGCTTCTTTTTAAACAACAACATTGTAACAGATTGTGAAATTGGACATGCTGTTCCTGAGCTGAGGAAGCAACGGTCATTTTACTATTCACTTCCTGAATTCTTTAAGCAAGAGATGCTACAAAAAGAGAAAAGAAGTAAGGTGAATAAAGAAAATATATTCTACAGAAGAATATAAAATCCATGAAAAGAAACGTTTACTTTTATAGACTCAAAGAAGCACAAGAAAAAAAAAAAATAGGACATTTTCAACAACTAAAGACGAAGCGGAAAAAATCTTTAAAGAAGACAAAAAAACAGCTTTTATTAAATCTAAGGTTCAGGCAGATATAAGAAATACTTTAATCCAGTTATTCATGAATTAACCACTTGCCCTCCTGAAGGTTTACCCCCCCCCCCCCTTTATAACCAGTCCATTTTTTACATTACTTGGACAATTGCGCGGTTATGGGACACTGTACCAAAATAAAATTGGCGTCCTTTTTTCCCCACAAATAGAGCTTTCTTTTGGTGGTATTTGATCACCTCTGTGGTTTTTATTTTTTGTGCTATAAACGAAAAAAGAAGGACAATAAATCCCAATAAGCGTATATTGATTGGTTTGCACAAAAGTTATTGTGTCTACAAACTATGGGATAGATATATATTTTTTTTACTAGTAATGGCGGCGATCAGCGACTTATAGCAGGACTGCGACCTTACGGCAGACAAATCGAACACTAAGTGACACTTTTTGGGGACCAGTCACACTAATACAGTGATCAGTGCTAAAAAAAAATGCGCTGTCACTGTACTGATGACACTGGCAGGGAAGGGGTTAACTTCAGGGGTGATTAAATGGTTAAATGTGTTCCCTGGGAGTGCTTGCTAACTGTGGGGGAATGCTTTGACTGGGGAAAGACAGAGATTTATGTTCCTGCTTAGCAGAACACAAGATCTCCATCTTTCCCTCTGACAGAACAGCGATCAGCCTTGTTTACATAAGCAGACCGCCATTCTGTCTGCCTCAGGAATGATCGGCTGGTCCTGCCAGACATTGGGTCCACCGGACCCCCTGATTGGCTCCCTATGTGTCCAATCACAACGGGAGTGGTTCACCGGCGGCGCGTGCGTGCGCCCCAGACCCAACAAACGAAATCACGTACAGGTTCACACTGAAGGGCCACCCTGCTGCAGTAAATGTATGTGGGGCAGTCCGGTAGCAGTAAAGTCATTTTTAACTTTAAATAAATGGGTTTTTTTGTTGTATTTGGCATCTTAAATATCCCTTTTCTCTATATACATCCATTTTCCTTATAAGGTTGGAATGTGGTTTCCAGATCATCACCTTCTGATTCTAGAGATAAGCAAGAAACAATGAGAGATGGGTATGCTTCAATGTTTTTATAAAAAAGAGTAGGAACACTTTGCTAAGTGAAAAACCTATTCTGCCCATTTCCTCCTGAATGTCCTTACTGAATATTCAGCCTCTCTTTTTCTATTTATTGTGTATGTTAAAGAGGATCTTCGCTTAAAAGTACTGCTCATACTCCCCTTCCTCCCTCTTCAAAAATATATACTGTATATACAGTATCTCACAAAAGTGAGTACACGCTTCACATTTTTGTAAATATTTTATTATATCTTTTCATGTGACAACACTGAAGAAATGACACTTTTCTACAATGTAAAGTAGTGAGTGTACAGCTTGTATAACAGTGTAAATTTGCTGTCCTCTCAAAATAACTCAACACACAGCCATTAATGTCTAAACCGCTGGCAACAAAAGTCTAAACCGCTGGCAACAAAAATGACACCTCATGGCAAAGAACTATCTGAGGATCATAAAAAAAGAATTGTTGCTCTACATAAAGATGACCTAGGCTTCAAGAAGATTGCCAAGACCCTCAAACTGAGCTGCAGCACGCTGGTCAAGACCATACAGCGGTTTAACAGGACAGGTTCCACTCAGAACAGGCCTCGCCATGGTCGACCAAAGAAGTTGAGTGTACGTGCTCAGCTTCATATCCAGAGATTGTCTTTGGGAAATAGACATATGAGTGCTGCCAGCATTGCTGCAGAGGTTGAAGCGGTGGGGGGTCAGCCTGTCAGTACTCAGACCATACACCGCACACTGCATCAAATTGGTCTGCATGGCTGTCGTCCCAGAAGGAAGCCTCTTCTAAAGATGATGCACAAGAAAGCCCACAAACAGTTTGCTGAAGACAAGCAGACTAAGGACATGGATTACTGGAACCATGTCCTGTGGTCTGATGAGACCAAGATAAACTTATTTGGTTCAGATGATGTCAAGTGTGTGTGGCAGCAACCAGGTAAGGATTTAAAAGACAAGTGTGTCTTGCCTACAGTCAAGCATGGTGGTGGGAGTGTCATGGTCTGGGGCTGCGTGAGTGCTGCCGGCACTGGGGAGCTACAGTTCATTGAGGGAACCATGAATGCCAACATGTACTGTGACATACTGAAGCAGAGCATGATCCCCTCCCTTTGGAGACTGGTCTGCAGGGGCAGTATTCCAACATGATAACGACCCCAAACACACCTCCAAGATGACCACTGCCTTGTTAAAGAAGCTGAAGGTAAAGGTGATGGACTGGCCAAGCATGTCTCTAGACTTAAACCTAATTTAGCATCTGTGGGACATCCTCAAACGAAAGGTGGAGGAGAGCAAGGTCTCTAACATCCACCAGCTCCATGAGGTCGTCATGGAGGAGTGGAAGAGGACTCCAGTGGCAACCTGTGAAGCTCTGGTGAACTCCATGCCCAAGAGGGTTAAGGCAGTGCTGGAAAATAATGGTGACCATACAAAATATTGACACTTTGGGCCCAATTTGGACATTTTCATTTTGGGGTGTACTCACTTTTGTTGCCAGCGGCTTAGACATTATTGGCTGTGTGTTGAATTATTTTGAGGGGACAGCAAATTTACACTGTTATACAAGCTGTACACTCACTACTTTACATTGTAGCAAAGTGTCATTTCTTCAGTGTTGTCACAGCATGAAAAGATATAATAAGATATTTACAAAAATGTGAGGGGTGTACTCACTTTTGTGAGATACAAAATGACATTAGTTTGGGCCAACCCCCCCCCCCCCCCCAAGCTTAGCTTGCAACCTCCTGGAACACATCACATTTCTGGCAGAAAAAAAGTCTGACAGCACCGTGCGATCTTGTGCATATGCAGCGGGGAGCCAGCTGTGAAACAACAGAAAAGCCAGCGGCCTCAAACATCCAACATGGTGGCACCAGGGATCCGACGTCTGGTGAAGAACCAGCTCTGCTGAAGACAGTGCTGGACTCTTGGCCTAGTAAGTATCTGTTTCCTAAAAATAGTTACCGACTATTAATTGTTTAAAAAAAACAAGATAGCTAAAGTTCCCCTTTAAGACAATTTGTCATTTTTTTATGCCATTGCATATGCTGGCTGTTGTAGTATTTAGACCTTGTGGACACGTATCTATTCTTTTAAAATTGTATTTGCATTAGGTGCATTTATCGTACTATAATATTTAATAACTCATTATATGCATGTTTTTTTATTATTTTTGAATAGAGTAGGAAAGAGTTAGAACCTCTGTTAGGTATTTATTCATGTCTATGTCCCCGGTGGGAAATTCATTCTCACTATTGGACCTTGTAATCATTTCTGGTGCAGAGAGTAATAGGAAATCCTACATTTTATGAGTTATCACAGAAATAAATGATATGAGCAAATTTTGGGACAGCTGTTCCAGTGCCAATGTCAATTACTGCATCTCTAGGACAAAAAGTACATTGAAACTAGGAAACAGTCGGGAAAGGGGACATAACCATCCATTTCTCTATCCAAAACTAAGAAAAAGTGTTCCCTTCACTTATGCTTAAATGGAACAAGTTTAGTTAGAGGTATATGTTTTGTTTTTTTGGGACGCCAGAGTCTTTTAAAAACATATATAAATCCAAAATTAAAAATGTAATATTCTGCAGCCTACCATTCCATAAATGTGGTTGTTGTTTTTGTTTTCTGAGGGGGGCTATATATTTTTATTTTTATTTTTACCTGTTGATCCAGCCAGTAAGTCCAATATTTATCAGCTTCCTTCAACAGTTAACACTGTCCAGCAAAAGTAGCAGTTTATTCATTTAGAAGGAAAAAAAAAAAACTGTAACTGCCTAAAAAGTGTTAGTCACCTACTGTGTAAAGTTAATTTTAATCACTTAGAATATCTAATACTACCCCTCCGCAGGTTGATAAAGTTGCTGCCCAAGGGAGGCTAGCTATGTTGCTCTTCCATATATGCAGTGGAGGAGTGAGTATAGCCATCAGTTTGTAATTGGCTCGATCACCGGTTTAAAATAAAGAATAAAAGCCTAAAAAGAAAAAAATGAACAGAGTACCACATCTAAGGATTGGTAAGCTGCAATGTTTGTTTTGTGGTTTAAAGAGGGATATACAGCAGTCATATATGAATGTCCTGTTTGAATGTTTTGGATTTTATATAATTTACAAACAGCAATATTTATTTGTGAGCTCCATTTCTGGGTTTCCAGTCATGTGACCTATTACGTCGGTCATGAATCCCAATCCCGATGAACATTGTGCATCTGAGCAACATTCTGCCCCATGTGCAAAGCACCAGGGAAAGGCGTGTTACAATAACCCTGGTTATTTTGAACAGCTCTCAAGTTTCTCATGGCTACCAATCACTTTCTGTGGTTCACATGTTTTAGCCTGCAGGAACCTTCCTACCATACAAAGGCCCATTGGTTGTGTTTTAACAATAAACAACCAGCGCTATTAAATGGTAAGTTCACCTTTGTACACCTTTGTCTTTTCTAACTTCCAGCTCCCCTATGGACCAATATAGCATGCATGTATTTTTTTTGCAAAAATATCAAAGCTTTCCATTGAAAGCTACACAATATTGTTTTGTAAACTAGAGCGTGCAAAATCTGGTGCAGCTGTGCATGGTATCCAATCCACTTCTAACTTCAGCTTATTCAGTTATGCTTTGACACAATAAACCTGGAAGTTCTTCCCTTTCTATGCAGATTTTGCATTCACCAGTCTTAGTAAATCAACCCCATAAGAGCTTTGAATGTACAATACATATGCTCCAATCTCCGCTCTTCCCAGTATTCTCTGTAACAAACAATAAATAAAATAGCAATGGACCATGTAAAATATCACGAAGGACCATAGTACCACCATGGTTATAATAATAATAAACTTTATTTTATATAGCGCTTTAAAGGGTAGCGTCTCGAATCGCTTTACAAAGAAAACGTAAGAAATGCACAGGAAAAGAAAAAAAGGAAAAAGGGACAATTATTTGAAAGCTTATCTAAAGAAAAAAAATATTTGATTTGAATGAGTTCAGAGAAGACGACTCTCTGATGTTCTTTGGAAATTAATTCCGGAGTTTTGGAGCATAGCAGGAGAAGGCTCTGTCTCCCATTGAGTGTAGGTGAGTACAGGTGACACACAGAAGACCAGAATTTGAGGAGTGGAGGTTACAAGGGGGGAAGAAGGTTGATAAAAGGTCAGACAGATAATGGGGTGCCAAGCCACGAAGAACCTTATAGGTGAGCAAGAGGATCTTAAAGTCTAGCCGAAACCTGACGGGTAGCCGGTGCAAGGACTTAGCAAGAATTCTGGCTGCAGAAATTTGAACACATTGAAATAGATTAATAGTGGATTTATATACACCAGCAAGTAGAGCATTGCAGTAGTCAAGTCAGGAGAACACAAATGTATGATCAGCTTTTCAGCTACAGTGTATGATAGCATAGGACACAGCCGAGCAATGTTTCTCAAGTGGACAAAAGAGGTTCTAACAACATTTTGTACATGTGGATTAAAGGTTCAACTAGCATCAAATATCACCCTAGATTTTTCAATTTAGACTGAAATGCAAGTATAGTGCCATCTATAGATAGGCTATCGGGACTGGCCTTACATAATTGATGGGGGGTGCCAATAAGCATGACTTCAGTCTTGTCACAGTTTAATTGAAGGACTTTATGGGCCATCTAAGTTTTCATATCACAAATATAGTTGGTATAAAATTCACAGAGAAAATGGAAGCAAAGACTGACAAGTGGTTCAGGTGGTACAATCAGTTGATAATTTTTGAAGTTAGTGTATTTATCTCATATTTGTGAAGCTCTTGTTAAGGTGCAACAATTCCGTTATTAATCATGCCTTATGTATGATTTGAGTCACACATTTTGAGATTATATAAAGCATAGCAACTGACTAATATGCTTTGAACAAATGTTTATTATATGTAAACTGTGATATGGGGGGGGGTTGCTTAGCTCGTGCATTTTAATGAGTTGTGCCAGCCTGGTTTAAAGGCTTGCAGCTCACTTATATTGGAGACAACTAAACTAAAAGTTTACATGGAGAGGTGTCAGCTTCACACAGCAAAACAACCACCAAAAATGTTAAACCACCTTGCTTTTTCAGCATCACCACTGCTCTTGTTTCAGGTCTCCCAGACCATGGGCTCCTCAGGCTCACTCAGCCTTTAGTTGTAGCAAATCGCTGCATAGGCCTACTCCTGATCTCTCAATAGAGTTCTCCTGACTCCACGAGCTTCCTAATTCCAATGAGATGTACAGATTTCCTCAGTTCCCTGGACTCTAGTTTTCCCAGCAGAATATATTTCACCATAAGTGGACTAAATTGTTGCCACCATCCCATACATTAATATGTGAGAAAGGGTCCCCCAAAGAGGATTGGGACTTTAAGGGCAGCTGGATATTGGTACACAACCAAGTAATAGTTTATAACAAATTGTAATTTATTAAATATTGTAAAAAGCCAATATCTGCATGAACATTGCAATTGACTATTTAAGTACAATATCAGAATGTACAAAAAATACACAAATGAAATAAGTATTGTCTCCTGAGTGGAATTTATGCCCGACACGTTTCAGGCCTTTCTTCAGGGGCGGTTCCTTGTGGAAAACAATGTACATCTATAATAAAAGCATATATCAACATTGAGAAACATATATACAAAATACATGAAGTGAGCATTGTTAAGGGCAGGGGGGTGTAGAAAATCATGGTTCCAACCCATGCAAACATAACCCCATCTCCAACAAATATAATTAAAAAAATATTATATGTGAAAAAAAAAATTAAAATTAAATTATGTATGTATTAAAATAGAACCTGGTGTAGGAAGAAAGTAACTTCACTGCTGGATAAAACCTGACTTGAAATGGAAATAGAATCCAAGGTACAATGTTGAAACAATCCTGATTAGCACCGCATAGTGATAAGAACGCCACTAGGTTGGAGAAGAAGCTGTTAAGCGGCAATCAAGACAGAGAATCGCCTCTGTGTTTGTTGCAAAATTTCAATGTACTAAGAGTACCTAAGTAAAATTCATTTTACTTTCAAGGTTGAAATTTATTTTACTAATTTTTTGAATATCATTACTATTCATTCAGAGTAACATCTGTTTGAATTGGATTATTTATGGTATTGATTGAATTGAATTTTTCTTAGGTACTCTTAGTACATTGAAATTTTGCAACAAACACAGAGGCGATTTAATATTTTTTGTCCTCTTTACTGAATGCTTCTTTGCAATTATGTTGCTGACTTTTAATATAGCAACTTAAGGCTGTTCTTTGCATAATTCTATTATATTATACAGGGCTTTTTTCAGCAGGAACTAGGGGGAACTCAGTTCCACCACCTCTGGCTCAGGTTGTCTGCTCACTGCTCACCACTATCACTTGGTAACACTGAAGTCCAGCTTCTATGTTTACAAGTGATAGCTTATCGCCCAGTAGCTCCAACAGGTCAGATTATTATTATTATTATTATTATACAGGATTTATATAACGCCAACAGTTTACGTAGCGCTTTACAACTTGAGGGTAGACAGTACAAATACAATACACTTTGATACAGTAGGAATCAGAGGGCCCTACTCCTTAGAGCTTACAATCTAAGAGGGAAGGTGAAAAGATACAAGAGGTAATAACTGTGGGTGATGTGCTGATTGAGAAGATAAATGTACAGTTGTTAGGTGGGGGCCAGATAGGCTTCTCTGAAGAGATGAGTTTTCAGGGATCGTCTGAAAGTGGATAAAGTAGGAGAAAATCGGACGGATTGGGGTAGAGCATTCCAGAGGATGGGGGAGGCTCTGGAGAAGTCCTGAAGGCGAGCATGGGATGAGGTGACAAGGGAGTTTGAGAGCAGGAGGTCTTGGGAGGAGCGAAGAGAACGATTAGGTTGGAATTTTGTGACTAGGTTAGAGATGTAGCTGGGGGCCAGGTTGTGGATGGCTTTGTAAGTTATAGTTAGTATCTTGAATTTAATTTGGTGATTGAGTGGCAGCCAATGGAGGGATTGGCAGAGGGGTGTAGCAGACGCTGAGCGGTTTGTGTGGTGGATGAGCCTGGCAGCAGCGTTCATGATGGACTGAAGTGGGGATAGCCTATTTAGAGGTAAACCAATGAGGAGGGAGTTGCAGTAGTCGAGGCGGGAGATGACCAGGGAGTGGATTAGAAGCTTTGTGGTGACATTGGTTAGGAAGGGGCGTATCTTGGAGATGTTGCGAAGACTGAGGCGGCAAGCTTTGGATAGTGATAGAATGTGGGGTCGAAAGGTTAGTTCAGAGTCCAGGATTACACCTAGGACCCTGGCGTGGGGAAATGGGTTGATAGTTGAGCCGTTGATATTGACAGGGAAAGCAGGGAAAGTGGCACCTGAGGGAGGAAATATCATGAGCTCAGTTTTGGATAGGTTGAGTTTGAGGTAGTGATGTGACATCCAGGCTGATATGTCTGCTAGTAAGTTGGTAATGCGTGAGGAGACAGATGGAGAGAGCTGGGGGGTGGAGAGATAGATTTGGGTGTCATCAGTGTAGAGATGATATTGAAAGCCATGGGAGGCAATCAACTGACCCAGGGAGGTGGTGTAGATTGAGAAAAGGAGAGGTCCAAGAACAGAACCTTGGGGGACCCCAACGGAAAAAGGAAGAGGAGAGGAGGAAGTAGAGTTATAAGTGACACTGAAGGAGCGGTGTGATAGGTAGGATAAGTACCAGCGAAGAGTACAGTCACGGAGACCAAAGGAGTGGAGTTTTTTGAGGAGGAGGGGGTGGTCCACTGTGTCAAAGGCAGCAGAGAGATCCAGGAGAAGTAGTACAGAATAGTGTCCATTGGCTTTAGCCATTAGTAGGTCATTTGAGAGTTTAAGGAGAGCAGTTTCCGTAGAGTGTTGAGGGCGAAAACCGGACTGGAGGGGATCTAGAAGTTTATTCATGGTCAGATGGTCGCTTAGTCGGATGTAGACCAGTCTTTCAAGAAGTTTGGAGGAGAAGGAGAGTAAGGAGATTGGACGTAAGTTGTTGAGATTGGGGGGATCCAGTGAGGGCTTTTTTAGAATGGGGATGACTAGCGCACGTTTTAGAGAGTTTGGGAAGATGCCACAGGAGAGGGAGAGGTTGAAAATGTGAGTTAGAGAGTGTAGAATCGAGTCAGAGGGTGAGCGTAGCATTTGCGAGGGAACAGGATCCAGGGGGCAAGTGGTTAGATGGGTGCTAGATAAAAGTTTAGCAACCTCAGTAATAGTAACAGATCCTGCGCAGATCCTACTGAGTGCCAGACAGGGACCAGGGAGATACAGAACAGGTGCCCAGGGTTCAGTGCAGTGATGGGCAGGAGAGGGTGCATGGTAGGCTGCACCCTCTGTGGTCTCAATTTTTTCCCTGGTGACCAGTTGTTGATACTCTTACTGCATGATCTCCCTTGCATGTGACTGTAGTACAGTGTAGTATGCTGGGAGGTACTACAGCCAGATAGGTATTTCAGCTTAATATTCCAACAAAGGTAAGACATATGACACAGATGGTGGAGCTTTTTAAAGGAGGGGGGAAAAGATGAGGGCAGTGAAGGGAGGGGGTTGTATGCAGAGGGAAGAGCTACTATTTGATGCCATTTGGCAGGTATGTGTGTGTGGCGGGCATGGTTGAGTTCCTGCACCTATTCTCTGAGAAAAAAAGCCCTGATATTATATATTTTGTTGGCGGATTGCCAGTTGACACATGCCATATACTGCAGCTTTAGTGTAACTATATACATCAATTCAGTATAATATTCTTTATACTTATTTTTCATTCTTACCTTATAGCATCTGCGCTGGCGACTATTACGTGCTTTGACAACTCTTGTTGCTCACATGCAGACATTTTCCAGCCACATTCTCTGGCTTGATTGCTGCTTAACAGCTACTTCTCCAACCTAGTGGCGTTCTTATCACTATGCAGTGCTAATCAAGATTGTTTCAACATTGTGCCTTGGATTCTATTTCCATTTCAAGTTAGGTTTTATCCAGCAGTGAAGTTACTTTCTTCCTACATTAGGTTATATTTTAATATATACATCATTTAATATTTTTTTTTTTCACATATAATTTTTCTTTTATTATTATATTTCTTGGAGATGGGGTTATGTTTGCATAGGTTGGAACTATGAGTTTCTGCACTCCCCTGCCCTTAACGATGCTTACTTCATGTATTTTGTATATATGTTTCTCAATGTTGAGATATGCTTTTATTATAGATGTACATTGTTTTCCACAAGGAACCTCCCCTGAAGAAAGGACAAGTTCCTGAAACGCGTTGGGTGTAATTTCCAATCAGGAGACAATACTTATTTAATTTGTGTATTTTTTGTACATTCTGATATTGTTTTTAAATAGTCAATTGCAATGTTCATGCAGATATTGGCTTTTTACAATATTTAATAAATTACAATTTGTTATAAACAATTACTTGGTTGTGTACCAATATCCAGTTGCCCTTAAAGTCCCAATCCTCTTTGGGGGACCCTTTCTCACATACTAGTTTTCCCAGCACTCTCTTAGGCTCCCTGACTCACTTGGTCACCCCAACTCTCTCAATTCAATGGACATTGAACCCCTCCAACATGAAGTGCAATCTCTCAAGTAGTGCACCTCTGTCTCCAGACAGGATCACACACCTGTCTTCAAACAGGAGCACACCTCCCATCTGACTGGAGCCCTGAGCTTTTCCAAAGCCTTCACTATACTGTGTGCACCTGGACACATAGCCTGCTGGTCTTCAACAAGGCCTGGACACTGGATTAAAGATTTCTTCCTTTCCAAAGAACTTTGAAATCTCCAAAGTCTGGAGTCCAATTCAGCAATATCAAAATTTGGAGAAAACAGTAAAAACAGTGTTGACTCATAAATAATACTCCAGGGTCTCCAACCTCCCCGGCTCCAGGGACCAGTCTCATGGATGACGACCCCTCCGCAGACCAGGAGGGTGGGTTGTCAGGGGTTTGCAGCCAGTCTCCTCACCTGTCACTGACATCTTTATTTGTATTTATATATAGTTTTTAAATCTTTATTTGTATCTGTTTGGCTGATCACGTGAGCCCTATTTAATAATATTATTATTACTGAAAGGAGCTCATGTAATCAGCCAAACAGATACAAATAAAGATTAAAAACATATTTTTTTTTTCAATAACAATAAAAATAATTCATAATAATAATATATTTTTTCTATAATAGTAATATTATTTTCCATTATAATACAAATATTAATAATAGATTGAGCTCATGTGGTTAACCAAACAGTTACAAATAAAGATTCTAATATATACCTATCTATTTTTAGATCTATCTATCCATAGATAGATATAGATATAGATATCTATATCTATATAGATATATCTATATTAGGGATGAGTTTCATGTTCGAGTCGAACCCATGTTCGACTCGAACATCGTCTGTTCGCCCGTTCGCCGAATTGCGAACGATATGGGCCGTTCGCCCCAAATTCGTGTGGCGTGTCACGGCCCATAATTCACTGCGGCATCGCAGTGCATTGCTGGCTGATGATTGGCCAAGCATGCACTATGACCCGCATGCTTGGCCAATCACAGCGCCGTCTGAACAGAGAGCCGCAATTGGCCAAAGCCAAGGAGGCTTTGGCCAATTAAGGCTCAGGGGATTTAGCACACGCCCCACACTATATAAGGCCGCCTGCACAGCGGCCCTGTGTAGTGTGTGTTCCGGCGTTCATAGAGAGAGAGAGAGACAGACAGTGTCATTTGATTTGAGTTAGACAGATTAGGCAGAACAGTCAATCAGTTAGCTGTACTTACAGTGTATTGTGTATATATATGCATCCCAGGTGTTGCATATATATATATATATATATATATATACACTGTATTCAGTTTAGCTAGATCCGTTCCTGTTATCTTCTTACGACAGGCAGGCTGGTCTTGTTACAGTATTTACAGCTACCTGAAGAAAATTGCTGGTGTTCTTTTGATCCTATTAGTACCACAGTCAGGCAGCTAGACTATTTACAGTTAGTGCAGTGCGTCCTGCTCACAGTGTTCAGCTAAAACTACAAGTTAGTGGGGTGCGTCCTGCTCACAGCGTTCAGCTAAACCTACAAGTTAGTGGGGTGCGTCCTGCTCACAGTGTTCAGCTAAACCTAGAAATTAGTGTAGTGAGACCTCTGCACAGTGTTCATCTAAAGCTACAAGTTAGTGCAGTGCGTCCTGCTCACAGTGTTCAGCTAGATCCATTCCTGTAATCTTCTTACTGACAGGCAGGCTTGTCTTGTTACAGTATTTACAGCTACCTGAAGAAAATTGCTGGTGTTCTTTTGATCCTATTAGTACCACAGTCAGGCAGCTAGACTATTTACAGTTAGTGCAGTGCGTCCTGCTCACAGTGTTCAGCTAAACCTACAAGTTAGTGTGGTGCGTCCACCTCACAGTGTTCAGCTAAACCTACAAGTTAGTGCGGTGCGTCCTGCTCACAGTGTATAGCTAAAACTACAAGTTAGTGCTGTGCGTCCTGCTCACAGTGTTCAGCTAAAACTACAAGTTAGTGTGGTGCGTCCACCTCACAGTGTTCAGCTAAAACTACAAGTTAGTGCGGTGCGTCCACCTCACAGTGTTCAGCTAAACCTACAAGTTAGTGCGGTGCGTCCTGCTCACAGTGTTCAGCTAAAACTACAAGTTAGTGTGGTGCGTCCTCCTCACAGTGTCCAGCTAAACCTACAAGTTATTTTTTTGCGAGCTCTGCACAGTGTTCAGCTAAAGCTACCTGTAGAAGGTTGGTGGTGTTTTCCTGATCCTATCACTACCGCAGGCAGCTAAAAAAGCTACAAGTTCCTTTTTTGCGAGCTCTGCACAGTGTTCAGCTAAAGCTACCTGTAGAAGGTTGGTGGTGTTCTCATACTACAGGCAGGCAGTTGATTTTGCTAGCAGTATCAGTACATATATATATATATATATATATATATATATATATATATATATCCCAGCTTAGTGCAGCTACAGGCCATTAGTATGTCTGGAAGGCCAAGAAGGAGAGGCAGACAGTCACAAGCCAATAAGAGAGGGCAAGCAGGCTCTGTGTCTAGTGCTGGTCGTGGAGACGGTGCATCCTCATCAGCACGTGGCCGTGGGACACGCTTGGCCTTTTTTCGGCAGCTGGCCGTGTTGAGCCGCAACATGCAGAAGACTTGGTCGAGTGGATGACCAAGCCGTCCTCATCCTCCTCATCCTCTCTCACCCATGCCCAGGGTACTTTGTCTGGCAAAGCAGCGGCCTCTTCCCTCGGCTCAATGTCATCAGTGACTCCTTCCCTAGCCCCACCATGTCCTCCTGAGCAAATCCCTCGAACTGTTTGACCACAGTGTTGGGTACATGCTCCAGGAGGATTCCCAGCGTTTGGAAGGCTCTGATGATGATACTGAGCTCGATGAAGGCAGTAACGTGAGCACGGACAGAGGGGGTGCCCAAGAAGGACAGCAATCTGGCAGTCATGCTCCCCCTGCTGCAGCATACTGCCAGGTTTGCTCCAGTGATGAGGAGGGAGGGGATGATGAGGTCACTGACTCAACGTGGGTGCCTGATAGGAGAGAGGAGGAGGAGGAGGCGGCACATCACCAACGAGGCAGGATGCCCTCCAGGGGCCAGCCTAAGGGCAGCACCTTGACTGCATCACACCCCAAAGCTCCACATGTGCAGGGCGCTGCAGTCTCTGCGCGTTATTCAAAAAGTTCTTTGGTGTGGGCCTTTTTTGAGACGAGTGCATCAGATCGCACCGCTGCTATTTGCAACATATGTCTCAAGCGTATCTTGCGTGGCCAAAACATCTCCCGCTTGGGTACCACATGCTTGACCAGACATATGTTGACCTGCCATGCAGTTCGTTGGCAAGCGTATCTAAAAGACCCACACCAAAGAACAAAGAGGACCTCTCCTTGCTCCTCATCAGCTGAGATCTCCAACCCCACTATACCTTCAGTCCTCTCTGAGACCTGCACTGAGAGGAATGAAGGTGTAGAATTAGGTGTGTAACAGCCAAGTACTTGTGGGCAATCTGCTTTTGGTACACCGACGTCAGATTGTACCAGGCAAATTTCCCTGCCCCAGCTGCTGCACCGCCGAAAGAAGTTCGCTCCCAGCCATCCACATGCTCAGCGGTTGAATGCTAGCTTGGAAAAATTGCTAGCCCTTCAACTGCTGCCTTTTCAGTTGGTAGACTCTGCCCCCTTCCGTGTGTTTGTGGAATGTGCGGTTCCTCAGTGGCAGGTACCCAAACGCCACTTTTTCTCACGGAAGGCGATTCCAGCTCTCTACCGGCATGTGGAAGGCAATGTCTATGCCTCGCTGGACAAGGCGGTCAGCGGTAAGGTGCATATTACTGCTGACTCATGGTCCAGCAGGCATGGACAGGGACGTTACCTAAGTTTCACGGCGCATTGGGTGACTCTGCTGGCAGCTGGGAAGGATGCAGGACAAGGTGCAGTAGTGTTGGAGGTTGTTCCGCCACCATGCCTCCAAAATGCTAATGATTGTGACACACCTCTCTGCTCCACCCCCTCCTCCTCTTCTTCCTCCATGGCCTCTTCCTGTGCTTTGTCCTCGGAACCAGCGGTGCTCCGTAGCCGCTCAAGGGGCTACGCAAGTACGCAGGCCAAAGATGCCATGCGGTGCTTGAGCTGGTGTGCTTGGGGGACAGGAGCCACACTGGAGCAGAGGTGGTTGACGCCACGCCAACTTAAGGCAGGAATGGTGGTTTGTGACAATGGCACCAACCTCCTCTCTGCCCTCCGACAGGGACAAATGACCCATGTGCCCTGTTTGGCTCACGTCCTTAACTTGGTGGTGCAGCGGTTCTTAGGCAGGTACCCAGGCTTACAGGATGTCCTGAGGCAGGCCAGAAAAGTCTGTGTGCATTTCCGCCGGTCATATAATGCCAGTGCTCGGCTGACGGACCTCCAAAAGGAGTTTAACCTGCCCAAGAACCGCCTAATCTGTGACATGCCCACCAGGTGGAACTCAACGTTGGCCATGCTGCAGCGGCTGCACATGCAGCAGAGGGCCATCAATGAGTATCTGTGCGACTATGGCACCAGGACAGGGTCAGGAGAGCTTGTTTTTTTTCCCCACGCCAGTGGGCCATGATCAGGGATGCATGCACTGTCCTGTCACCATTTGAGGAGGCCACGAGGATGGTGAGCAGTGACAGTGCATGCATCAGTGACACTGTCCCCCTTGTCCACCTGTTGGAGCACACGCTGCGTGGAATAATGGACAGGGCACTTGAGGCAGAACAGAGGCAGGAAGAGGAGGACTTCCTTAGCTCTCAAGGCCCCCTTTATCCAGACAGTGTTCCTGCGTGCCCGCCGATCACACAGGAAGAGGAGGAGGAAGATTGTGTCAGTATGGAGGTGGAGCCTGGCACTCAGCATCAGCAGCAGTCTTTAAGGGATCTGTCAGGGAAGTCATCCGCAGAATACAGCTAATGCTTGCAAGCATACGCCTGTGCGCAGGCGCCAGCAAGGGATTCTCAGAACAACTACGCGTCCGCGCACGCCTGTCATCAGAACTGGCGCCAGACGGCCTATTTAAACATGGACTTAGTACTGGCTGGTTGCTGCTTGGTCTACAGCGTGTACCTGAATTCTTGCTACCTGTGTTGACTTCCGATCATCGTTCCGGCCTGTGACCTGACTCCTCTCCTGCCTGCTGTTTGTACCTGATCTGCCTACCTGCTGCCGAACCTGCCTGTGACCTGACCTCTCTCCTGCCTGCTGTTGTACCTGATCTGCCTACCTGCTGCCGAACCTGCCTGTGACCTGACCTCTCTCCTGCCTGCTGTTGTACCTGATCTGCCTACCTGCTGCCGAACCTGCCTGTGACCTGACCTCCCTCCTGCCTGCTGTTGTACCTGATCTGCCTAGCCGTTGCCTATTCGGTCTGTGACCTGACCACGTTCCTGCCAGCCGAGTCATCTGATCTGTCTCTCTGCTGCCGAGACCTGCCAGTGATCCAGCGACTCTCCTATCTGCTTCCAGTCAAGTCCAGCCATCCACCTGTGTGTTCCGGCAACTTCCTGCTCAGACTTCGGGACTTCCATAGGCACTCTTACTCCACCGTGCTCCAGCGCCAGCTGTTCCACTACCAGCGGCCCTTGAGCCGGAGTTGTACGGGAGGCCTTCCTCTACACGTCAGGCTCGCCATCAGGTACGTGACAGTACCAAGCAGCCCTGACTGAGCCTGCAGGAGGAACCTCTCCCCTACATGAAGTCTGCCAATGCCTCACAGGCCTTACTCAAGCGGTCAAGTCCCTGCAGGAGAAATATGTGCGTCTGGTGGAGCATGTGCAAGTCCAGCTCTCTTCGGCCATTCCCGCTGCAATGATGACATCCCCAGAACCACGAGTACCTAATCCTGACAGATTTTCTGGAGATCGGACCCAGTTCAGAGCATTCCGCAATGCCTGTCAGCTTTACTTTTCACTCCAGCCACGGACTTTTTCTGCAGAGACTACAAAGGTGGGGTTCATCATATCCCTACTTCAAGGTGAACCCCAAACCTGGGCTCATCGTCTGTTGGAAAAGAAGGACTCCCAACTAAATAATATGTCCTCTTTCTTCCAAGCAATGTCCAAAATATACGAGGACCCTCTACTAACCACTACTGCCGAGTCCTCTCTCCATGCACTCCGACAAGGCCGCAGAGCGGTCGAGGACTATATAAGAGACTTCAGGTGCTGGAGTGCAGATACCCACTGGAATAACGCTGCTCTGCGACATCAGTTCCGCTTGGGGTTATCGGAGGACTTAAAAGACGAGTTAGCTCGTGTGGGTGCTCCAAGTACCCTGGAAGACTTAATCACATTATCTATCCAGATCGACCGTCGTCTGCGAGAGCGCAGGCGGGAGAAGTCAGCAGTTCCTGTTCGGCCAACATCTGTCAGGCCGGCCTCTCCCGCATTAGAAACCGTGACACCCACACGGCTAGGCTTGATTCGCCCGTCGCTGTCCCCTGAGGAACGGACACGACGTCTTCAAGGCAACTTCTGCCTCTACTGCGGCAGGGCGGGTCACTATGTACGGACTTGTCCTGCTAAGGGACGCGGATCCTTCCCGGCTTCTCCAGCAAGTCAGGCGGTTCCGCCAGCAACTTCTGCTCAATTGGCACTTCCTGTTACCTTTCAGCTCCCAGGGAGAAGTGTGTCAGCTACTGCAATTGTGGACTCGGGGGCGTGCAGTTGCTTTATTGATCTGGCATTTGCTGTCCAACAAGGTATCCCTCTTCAACCCAAAGAGCAGGGACTTACCGTATTTCTGGCTGACGGCTCCCGTATAAAGTCCGGATTGGTGACCCAGGAGACCCCTCCACTGATAACTACGACCTCTACTGGTCATAAGGAACTTTTGCGGCTAGATGCCATTTCTTCACCTCTGTACCCCGTCATTCTTGGTCTACCATGGCTACAGGCCCATAATCCGGCGGTGGACTGGAAATCAGGCAGTATCAAGTATCAATCATCTTACTGCCAGAAGCACTGCCTGTCCAATCCCACTGCTGCACCCACCACCCTGTTGTGTATGGACGTTGATGCTGAGCTCTGCCAAAAGGTGCCTGAGGCCTATCACGAGTTCCTTGATGTCTTCAGCAAGCGGGGAGCAGACACATTACCTCCACACAGGGCTTACGACTGCCCCATTGAGCTCCTTTCTGGGGCTGCTATTCCATTTGGTCGGATTTTCCCACTGTCTGAGAAAGAATTAGCAGCTCTAAAGGAATATATTGATGAGAGCCTCCAGAAAGGCTTCATTCGCCCTTCTACCTCACCTGCCGGGGCGGGAATATTCTTCGTGGAGAAGAAGGACCATTCACTACGGCCATGTGTAGATTACCGGGATCTGAACAAAATTACGGTAAAGAACCGTTATCCTCTTCCCTTGGTTCCTGAGCTTTTCCAAAGACTTCGTTCTGCCACTATTTTTACTAAACTTGATTTGAGGGGAGCCTACAACCTCATCCGCATACGCCAGGGGGATGAGTGGAAAACTGCCTTCCGCACTCGTTTTGGCCACTACGAGTATCTCGTCATGCCCTTCGGCTTGTGTAACGCCCCGGCCACCTTCCAACACTTCATCAATGACGTCTTCAAAGACTACCTGGACATTTTCGTTATTGTTTATTTAGATGATATTCTGGTGTTCTCTACCTCCCTTGCTGACCATCGGGAGCATGTCAAGAATGTTCTCTGCCGTCTCCGCTTACATGGACTCTATGCCAAACCCGAGAAATGTGAGTTCGAGCGGCAGAGTATCCAGTTCTTGGGCTTGATCATTTCTACCGGAGGAATTGAAATGGACCCTCAAAAAGTGTCTGCAATTCTGACCTGGCCTGCGCCCACTGATAAGAAGGGGATCCAGCGGTTCATTGGGTTTGCTAACTTTTACCGCAGATTTATCAAGAACTTTTCAGCTATCATCTCACCAATTACCCAACTTACCAAACAGGGTGCTCGTTTCCGCTGGTCTCCCGAGGCCCAGGCTGCCTTTGAAACTCTTAAGGGACTGTTTACAACTGCCCCTGTACTAAGCCACCCAGATCCGGCACTACCTTACATTCTGGAGGTAGATGCTTCCGAAAATGCAGTCGGGGGAGTTCTGTCTCAGCGCCAAGGTTCCAAGGATCTAGTCCACCCTGTAGCTTTCTTTTCCAGAAAACTTGCTCCAGCGGAAAGAAACTACGACGTGGGAGATCGGGAGCTTCTTGCCATAAAGGCCGCCCTGGAAGAGTGGAGGTATTTGTTAGAAGGAGCCGCTCATCCAATTTTGATTTATACAGACCACAAGAACCTTGAATATTTAAGGACTGCCAAAAGACTAAGACCTCGACAGGCCCGATGGGCACTTTTTTTTTCAAGGTTCTTGTTCCACATCACCTATAGACCCGGATCAAAGAACGTCAAGCCTGATGCGCTATCACGTATGTTCGAGGATCCAAAGGTCTTACCAGTACCTGACACCATCCTACCAGCAGGAAATTTTTTGTTACTACAGTCCGATCTCATGTCCCAGTTGAAGCAGGCGTCCGCAGTCTCCCCTGATCCTGTCGGGGAGACGTTACAGGCAAGAGATGGACTTCTTTGGAAAGGGAACAAGGTCTTCATCCCAGAAGCAGTCCGTTTATCAGTTCTAGGACTCTGCCATGATCACCCTCTAGCAGGTCACTTTGGCATTCGCAAAACAATAAACTTAATGCAACGCACATTTTGGTGGCCTAATTTGGAGAAGGACTGCAAAGAATATATAGACACCTGCATTACTTGCATCCGGAGTAAGAACATCCGAAATAAGGCGTGGGGTTTGCTCAGACCTTTACCCGTGCCTGACAGGCCGTGGACTATGATCTCCATGGATTTTATAGTTGAGCTACCTCCCTCTGAAGACTGTACAGCCATTTTCGTCATAGTAGACCGGCTAACTAAGATGGCTCATTTCCTACCCTTGAAGGGTACACCCTCTGCTGCTGAGACTGCTCGAGTATTTATTAAGGAAATCGTTAGACTCCATGGGGTACCCATCGACATTGTCTCTGACCGCGGAGCCCAATTTACTTCAAGGTTTTGGAGGGCACTGTGTGAAGCTTTAAGAATTAAACTTTCCATGTCATCCGCATATCATCCGCAGTCTAACGGTCAGACTGAACGGACCAATCAGACGCTGGAACAGTACATCCGTTGTTTCACTTCGTTTGTGCAGGATGATTGGGTGTCTCTCTTACCCTTGGCCGAGTTTGCATATAACAACTCCTGTCATGCAGCCACCAAGCAATCTCCATTCTTCTCTAATTATGGCTTCCATCCCACCTTTTTGCCTGACCTTGTCCCTGAGTCTTCAGTACCGGCTGTCCAAAGCACTGTAGACTTCTTCAATCGCAATAACAAGCTGTTGAAGGAAACCGTAACCAAGGCTCAACAGGATAATAAAAGAGCTTTCGATAGGAAGAGGAGAGGGGAACTCATTCTGCAACCAGGGGACCGGGTTTGGTTGGCAACAACAAATCTGAGACTGGCCTGCCCGTCAAAGAAGTTGGCCCCTAAATTCCTTGGGCCATTTCCTGTGAGGAGAAGGATTAATGATGTTTCTTACGAGCTATCCCTACCAGAATCCTTCAGCATACATCCGGTATTTCATGTATCTTTGTTAAAGCCCGCATTGCCTGACCCCTTTCCTAATCGAGAGTCTAGACCACCCGAACCGGTGATGGTCAGTGGAGATGAGGAGTTCGAGGTGGAAGCGATTATGGACTGTAGAAGGAGAGGGGGTCAATTACAATATCTGATCAAGTGGAGAGGTTATGGACAGGAGGAGAACTCCTGGGAACCAGAGCGGAATGTACATGCTATGGACTTAATACGTGCCTTCTTCCGCAGTCATCCCCTGAAGAGGAACCAACTGGGCATCCGGAGGCTGCCCGTAAGGGGGGGGCAATGTCAGGGAAGTCATCCACAGAATACAGCTAATGCTTGCAAGCATACGCCTGTGCGCAGGCGCCAGCAAGGGATTCTCAGAACAACTACGGGCGCATCGGCGAATACGCGATCGCGCATGTGCGATCGCGCGTTCGCGAGTGCGCGCGTTCGCGATCGCGCGTCCGCGCGTGCGCGCGTCCGCGCACGCCTGTCATCAGAACTGGCGCCAGACGGCCTATTTAAACACGGACTTAGTACTGGCTGGTTGCTGCTTGGTCTACAGCGTGTACCTGAATTCTTGCTACCTGTGTTGACTTCCGATCATCGTTCCGGCCTGTGACCTGACTCCTCTCCTGCCTGCTGTTTGTACCTGATCTGCCTACCTGCTGCCGAACCTGCCTGTGACCTGACCTCTCTCCTGCCTGCTGTTGTACCTGATCTGCCTACCTGCTGCCGAACCTGCCTGTGACCTGACCTCTCTCCTGCCTGCTGTTGTACCTGATCTGCCTACCTGCTGCCGAACCTGCCTGTGACCTGACCTCCCTCCTGCCTGCTGTTGTACCTGATCTGCCTAGCCGTTGCCTATTCGGTCTGTGACCTGACCACGTTCCTGCCAGCCGAGTCATCTGATCTGTCTCTCTGTTGCCGAGACCTGCCAGTGATCCAGCGACTCTCCTGTCTGCTTCCAGTCAAGTCCAGCCATCCACCTGTGTGTTCCGGCAACTTCCTGCTCAGACTTCGGGACTTCCATAGGCACTCTTACTCCACCGTGCTCCAGCGCCAGCTGTTCCACTACCAGCGGCCCTTGAGCCGGAGTTGTACGGGAGGCCTTCCTCTACACGTCAGGCTCGCCATCAGGTACGTGACAGGATCAGTCCCAAGAAACACATGGACTTGTACGTGGCTGGGAGGAGGTGGCTGAGGACCATGTCGTCCTTAGTGACCCAGAGGACTCCGGACCGAATGCCTCAGCAAACCTACGCTGCATGGCCTCCCTGATCCTGCAAAGCCTGCATAAGGATCCTCGTATTCGTGGTATCAAGGAGAAGGACCAATACTGGCTGGCAACCCTCCTTGATCCACGTTACAAGGGTAAGGTTGCGGACCTTATCTTGCCATCGCAGAGGAAGCAGAGGATGAAACATCTTCGGGAGGCCTTGCAGAAAGGTCTGTGCAACGCGTTCCCAGAGACTGGGAGGTTACAAACTCCTGTTTCTGGACAACGTGTTGCTGAGGCTTCGGTCAGTCAAAGAAGGAGCGGTGGAGAAGGTGGCCGTCTGACCGATGCGTTCAGACAATTTTTTGGTCCACAGCCCCAAGGTATGATCGGTTCCAGCAACCATCGCCAGCGTCTGTTTTACATGGTGCAGGAATACCTAGGGGCAAGATCAGACTTGGACACCTTTCCCACCAAAAATCCTCTGGGTTACTGGGTCTTGAGGATGGATCACTGGCCAGAGCTTGCACAGTATGCAATTGAGCTACTGGCCTGTCCTGCATCCAGCGTTCTTTCGGAACGCACATTCAGTGCTGCTGGAGGCTTTGTAACCGATCACAGGGTGCGTCTGTCCACCAACTCGGTCGATCGACTGACCTTCATAAAAATGAATCAGTCTTGGATCACCACCAGCTACCAAGCACCTGATGCTGATGTAACCGAATAATTTTTTTTTAAATCTCAGATCCCTTCAAAGACTGCCTATGCTGATGCTGAGTGACTATCCCTGAGTAATTATCCTCTTCCTCCTCAATCATCACGCTGATAGCTTGTAAGAACATTTTTAGATCGCGCCACCACCAGTGCCTAAGGCCCAATTTTTCAGCCCCTGTTTAACAGGGGCGTGTAATCACAATTTTTGATGCAATACTTTGCAGCAGGGCTCGTTTCTGCGTTACAACTAGAGTGTCTGTGAGGGATTACAGTGTTGTGGCACCAGCACCAGTGCCTAAGGCCCAATTTTTCAGCCCCTGTTTAACAGGGGCATGTAATTACAATTTTTGATGCAATACTTTGCAGCAGGGCTCATTTCTGCTTTCCAACTAGAGTATCTGTGAGAGGTTGCAGTGTTGTGGCACCAGCACCAGTGCCTAAGGCCCAATTTTTCAGTCCCTGTTTAACAGGGGCCTGTAATTACAGTTTTTGATGCAATACTTTGCAGCAGGGCTCATTTCTGCGTTCCAACTAGAGTATCTGTGAGGGGTTGCAGTGTTGTGGCACCAGCACCAGTGCCTAAGGCCTAATTTTTCAGCCCCTGTTCAACAGGGGCATGTAATTACAATTCTTGATCTAATATTTCACAGCAGGGCCCATTTCTGCACCCACCAAGAGCGAGTGAGGACTTACAGTGTTGTGGCACCACCACCACCAAAGGCCCAATTTTTCTGCCCTTGTTCAACAGGGGCATGTAATTACAATTCTTGATCTAATATTTCACAGCAGGGCCCTGTGAGGGCTTACAGTGTTGTGGCCACAACAACACCTAAGGCCCAAATTTCTGCTGAGTATATAGGGCAGGCCCCTACTTTCAAACATCTAACTTACAAACGACTCCTACTTGCAAACGGAAGGAGACAACAGGACGTGAGATGAAATCTACCCCTAGGAAGGGAAATTCTCTCCTGTAAGAGTTAATATGGGAAAAACATTTCTCCTTTCCACTGATGCTTTCCAACCCTTGTTCCACAAAAAAACCCAAATTTTCAAAAAACATTTGTCATTGGGACAAAAAGTGAGGTGGAATCTTCTGAAGAGGAGGAAAAACAGCAAAACAAATGTCACAGGGGTGATAACCCTTCCCTGTGTTTTCCAAAAAGCTTAAAAAAGATTTTTTGGCTGGAGCTAAACACGTTAAAAATGTACCCGTTAAAAATTACAAACAGATTCTACTTAACAACAAACCTACAGTCCCTGTCTTGTTCAGAGTATATAGGGCCTGGTGGCCCCACACCTTTCCTTATTTTAATTTGGGTGCGGGGTTCCCCTTAATATCCATACAAGACCCAAAGGGCCTGGTAATGGACTGGGGGGGTACCCATGCCGTTTGTCTCACTGATTTTAATCCATATTGCCAGGACCCGACATTACATTAAACCCGCAAGCAGTTTTAAATGAGATTTTATCCTTTAAAAATGACATTTTGTGCAGGGACTGTTCTAAACACAGGAAACACGCGCCACTTTACAGGCATACTATAGACACACCCCAGGTACAATATTTAAAGGAATATTTCACTTTTTTTTTTTTTTACTTTAAGCATCATTAAAATCACTGCTCCCGAAAAAACGGCCGTTTTTAAAAGGTTTTTTTGCATCGATACAAGTCCCCTGGGGTAGGACCTGGGTCCATAAAAACCCTTTTTAGGACAATACCATGCAAATTAGCCTTTAAAATGAGCACTTTTGATTTTGAACGTTCGAGTCCCATAGACGTCAATGGGGTTCTAACGTTCGTGCGAATTTTTGGTCCGTTCGCAGGTTCTGGTGCGAACCGAACCGGGGGGTGTTCGGCTCATCCCTAATCTATATACATTTTCTCACCAAAGTCACTACACCCCTCACATTTTTGTAAATATTTTCTCATATCTTTTCATGTGACAACACTGAAGAAATGACACTTTGCTACAATGTAAAGTAGTGAGTGTACAGCTTGTATAACAGTGTAAATTTGCTGTCCCCTCAAAATAACTCAACACACAGCCATTAATGTCTAAACTGCTGGCAGCAATAGTGAGTACACCCATAAGTGAAAATGTCCAACTTGGGTCCAATTAGCCATTTTCCCTCCCTGGTGTCATGTGACTCGTGTTATAAGGTCTCAGGTGTGAATGGGGAGCAGGTGTGTTAAATTTGGTGTTATCGCTCTTACTCTCTCATACTGGTCACTGGAAGTTCAACATGGCACCTCATGGCAAAGAACTCTCTGAGGATCTGAAAAAAAAGAATTGTTGCTCTACATAAAGATGGCCTAGGCTATAAAAAGATTGCCAAGACCCTGAAACTGAGATGCAGCACAGTGGCCAAGACCATACTGCAGAGGTTGCACTCAAACAGCACAGGTTGCACTCAGAACAGGCCTCGCCATGGTCGATCAAAGAAGTTGAGTGCACCTGCCCAGCGTCATATCCAGAGGTTATCTTTGGGAAATAGATGTATGAGTGCTGCCAGCATTGCTGCAGTGGTTAAAGGGGTGGGGGGTTAGCCTGTCAGTGCTCAGACCATATGGTGCACACTGCATTAAATTGGTCTGCATGGCTGTTGTCCCAGAAGGAAGCCTCTTCTAAAGATGATGCACAAGAAAGCATGCAAACAGTTTGCTGAAGACATGCAAACTAAGGACAAAGATTACTGGAACCATCTCTTGTGGTCTTAAGAGACCAAGATAAACCTAATTGGTTCATATGGTGTCAAGCGTGTGTGGCGGCAACCAGGTGAGGAGTACAAAGACAAGTGTGTCTTGCCTACAGTCAAGCATGGTGGTGGGAGTGTCATGGTCTGGGGCTGCATGAGTGCTGCCGGCACTGGGGAGCTACAGTTCGTTGAGGGAACCATGAAACCATGAATGCCAACATGTACTGTGACATACTGATTGCCTCCCCTCGGAGACTGGTCCTCAGGGCCATATTCCAACATAATAATGACCCCAAACACACCTCCAAGACGGCCGCTGCCTTGATAAAGAAGCTGAAGGTAAAGGTGATAGACTGGCCAAGCATGTCTCTAGACCTAAACCCTATTGAGCATCTGGGGGGCATCCTCAAATGGAAGGTGGAGGAGTACAAGGTCTCTAACATCCACCAGCTCTGTGATGTTGTCATGGAGGAGTGGAAGAGGACTTCGGTGGCAACCTGTGAAGCTCAGGTGAACTCCATGCCCAAGAGGGTTAAGGCAGTGCTGGAAAATAATGGTGGCCACACAAAATATTGACACTTTGGGCCCAATTTGGACATTTTCACTTAGGGGTGTACTCACTTTTGTTGCCAGTGGTTTAGACATTAATGGCTGTGTGTTGAGTTATTTTGAGGGGACAGCAAATTTACACTGTTATACAAGCTGTACAATACTTTACATTGTAGCAAAGTGTCATTTCTTCAGTTTTGTCACATGAAAAGTTAGAATAAAATATTTACAAAAATGTGAGAGGTGTATTCCTTTTTGTGAGATACTGTATATAGATATAGATATAGATATATCCATATATCGATATATTTATTTATATATATATATATATATATATATATATATATAGAGAGAGAGAGAGAGAGAGAGAGAGAGAGAGAGAGAGAGAGAGAGAGAGAGAGAGAGAGAGAGAGAGAGATAGATAGATATATACACAGCATCTCACAAAAGTGAGTACACCTCTCACATTTTGTATATATATATATATATATATATATATGTATATATTTTTTTTTATTTATTTAGAGACATGACTACAGAGTGTAAAGGAAGGGGAATTGCTGGGAGAGAAAGGGAGCAAGCGCCCTCTTGTGGTGGGAGGAGGGCAGTGCACTAGGCCCACACAAGAAACCAGATCCCCGCCACTTGCAGCCCACAGCAGGGCTCCCACTGTCAACACCAACAGAGCCCAGCCGGCAACATGAATGGCCACCAATGCAGATCGAGCCTTGCTCTCTTGCAACTCACCCCCTGCCTTGTGTCACAGCTTTCAACAGGCCATGGACCAGCAGCAGTCCACGGCTTTAGGGTTGAGGACCTCTGCTCCAGAGAGTTGCACTCTGCATACATGTGAACCCTGTGTCTTTTTTTATAATCGTTTACACAGTGGCAGGGCATTGCACTGTCACAAACCAAATTTCAGTAATAAATCTGTCATAGGAATAGTTATTTACCCATGTCTGTTTTTTTTTCTTCCTAAAGATAAATGTTTTATAATGTTTTGGACCTGCAACAGGAAACAAAGCCTATCTCGAGCAATGTCCCCATTCTCTTTGTTGAGAAGCCCGTCTTTAGCAATGTCTCACTTCTTCATGTTGCGTAGAGAAGCCCATCTTGAAGTATGCCTTACTTCTCAATGTTGCCGAAAAGAAGCTCCTTATTACGCATCGCAGTTCTAAGCCCCTCCTACTGTCCAACCGATCTTCTAATTGCAGACCTGCACACCTGCTGGGAACTTATTAGTAAGAAGTAACCTTCAGGGCAGACAAGTCTGAAGCTGACAATTAAAAAAGAGTTGTTCCAAATGCACACATCTAATATTAGGTTATTGGCAACGTTTCATCTTAGATGGAGCTGTCCTTTAATTATAGTATCATTATTACCCCCATGTAGATCTCCGTCAAAGGGCCACATAGGAAGAAGCACTGAGAAAGCATGTTTATTTTCTGCTGGCATATCATTTAATAAATCTTGCTTTTCCATGTCCTGGAAGTATAAATGTCAGCTAACAACAAAGGAAGAAAATGCAAAGCTGTTTTAATGAACACGCAGCTTCGCTAATGAACAGGAATCCTATTGGAATATGGGGAAAATAAGCAATTGACTAAAATAAATTAAGAACTAATACAGAGGTCTCCAAACAGCTCTGCCGATGGGCCTGTGCCAAGATTACGGCACGTCAAGCTGCTTGGCACCGGAGCGTTTATAATTTTTAAGGTGATTACAAAAAGAAATTACACCACGTTGGAAAGATTCTCTACCCTGGGAAAACGTGCTGATGTATAACTAATGGTTAATATCTGCATCTTTTATTCCCTAATACTACCTGCTGAAATAAAGACCTAACATATGGCGGTTGTACAGTGAGCCATTCATAATTTGGTCTACAAGACATAAAGACATTTTTGTGCTTGCCTTAATAGAGAGCGACTTGGACCGACATAGGAATAAAAAAAAACTGCCTAATTCTTCCCATGGAGATGAAAATGAGGCACAAATAACTGAGCAATGACTGCAAGAATCACTGCCGTTATTATTTCTCCTTGACCTTGAATTCATTTCATTTTGGGTAAAGTGGGTAAGACTTTTTATATTACAATCTTTATTTAGCAAGATATTGCTGATTGGACATCCAAAACAGTTGTAGTGCATTAGAGGTAAGCAGGGCTTTTTTTCAGCAAGAACTAGGGGGAACTCAGTTCCACCACCTCTGGCTCAGGTCTTCTGCTCCCTGCTCACCACTATCACTTGGTAACACTGAAGTCCAGCTTCTGCGTTTACAAGTGATAGCTTAGCTTAGCGTAAATTCCACTGAGTGCCGGACAGGGACAAGGGAGATACAGAACAGGTGCCCAGGGTTCAGTGCACTCATGGGCACGAGTGGGTGCATGGTAGGCTGCACCCTCTGTGGTCTCCATTTTTCCCTGGTGACCAGTTGTTGATGCTCCTATTGCAAGTGACTGTAATATAGTATAGTATGCTGGGAGGTACTACAGCCGGATAGGTGTTTCAGATTAATATTGCAACAAAGGTAAGACATATAAAAGATGGTGGAGCTTTTAAGGAGAGGGGAGAAGATGAGGGCAGTGGAGGGAGGGGGTTCTATGCAGAGGGAAGAGCTACTGTTTGATGCCATTTGGCAGGTATGTGCGTGTGGCGGGCATGGTTGAGTTCCTGCACCTATTCCCTGAGAAAAAAAGCCCTGGAGGTAAGCAAATTCAACATCTCAAGGATGGCCATAATCGAAATCTTACGTGACAGCAAGTCTATGAGTGAGGTTGACTTCATCTTTGATAAACCACTGATTATGTTCTAGGAAGGGTATCTGTGATGAGATATGTACCTTTAGTCCTGGTTCACATTGCAGCAGTTTGGCATGTGATTTGACATGTCAAATCGCATGCCAAATCGGTGGCTATTGCTGGCAATGGCACCATCCGAATTGGTGCGACACCGCAAATGCGGGGTCACACCGATTCACAAAAGTAATTTCTGTACTGCTTTTGGTGACTTTGGGGTGCAATTCTGTGTAAAACCCGCACAGATGTCTCTGAAATCACCCCCAAAGTCGGGACTGACATGTTTTTTTTCAGCCAGTGATTGGCTTTCTTGTTCAAGTGATCATTTTTGCAACGCTCAGAAGCAGCCCCCCCATCAATCACCACCTGCCAACCACCTTGTTTGCCCCCTTGTTATAGCAATCAAGTAAAATGAAAAAAAAAAGAAAAAATTGTAAAAAAAGAAAGAAAAAGAAAAAATTATAAAAAAGCATCATGGCCCCCCTGGCAAATGCAAATGCCTGCATAAGTCCAGCACACATGCATAAATGTTGATTGCACCACACATTTTAGGTATCACCATGAACGTTGGCATGAGAGCAATGATTTTAGGGCCCTAATTCAGAAATAACTCTAAACCGATAAAGGCTTTTAACCGATTGCCGATCGCCCTATAGCAGATTTACTGCTAAAGGGTGGCCTCGCTTGGTAGAATCACATATATATATATATATTTATTTATTGTGTGATTCTGCACTTCCTGGTAGGGTGTGATATATCATAGCAGAAGCTGATCAGTGGGTGCCGGCCATTGGATGTCCACCGGCACCCACCGATCGTCAAGGAGAGACAGAGGACTAAGCTCCACCTTTAAACAAGGCAGAGATCCCTCTGGACGGGGAAAGTGATGGATTTCCTTTCTCTGTAAAGAAATCTCCCTAGATATTTAACCCCTTCCCAGCCAGTGTCATTAGTAGGTATGAGCCGAATACCCCCCGGTTCGGTTTGCACCAGAACATGCAAACAGACAAAAAATTTGTGCAAACATGCAAACCCTGTTAAAGTCTTTGGGACACAAATGTGAAAAATCAAAAGTTTTAATTTTAAAGGCTTATATGCAATTTATTGCCATAAAAAGTGTTTGGGGACCTGGGTCCTGCCCCAGGGGACATGGATCAATGCAAAAAATTTTTTTTTAAAAGGTTGTTTTTTCAGGAGTAGTGATTTTAATAATGCTTAAAGTGAAACAATAAAAATGAAATATTCCTTTAAATACCGTGCCTGGGGGTCCCCTTCGTCTGCCTGTAAGGTAGCGCATCTTTCCCATGTTTATAACAGTACCACAGCAAAATGAAATTTCTAAAGGAAAAAATGTGTACTAAAATTGCTCGCGGCTGTAATTTATTGCCGGATCCCGGCAATATACATGAAAAATCATTGGAAAAAAAACAACATGGGTTCCCCCTCTCCAGTCCATATCAGGCCCTTCGGGTCTGGTATGAATATTAAGGGGAACTCCATGGCAATTTAAAAAAATGGCAAGGGGGTCCCCCCAAAATCCATACCAGGCCCTTCAGGTCTGGTAGGATTTTAAGGGGAACCCCGCGCCAATTTTTTTTAAAAAATGGCGTGGGGTCCCCCCAAGATCCATATCAGACCCTTATCAAAGCATGCAACCTGGCAGGCCACAGGAAAAGGGGGGGACGAGGGAGCCACATGCCCTCAATATGGGGATTGTGCTTTGGGGTCCCCCCCCAAATCACCTTGTCCCCATGTTGATGGGGACCAGGGCCTCATCCCCGCAATCCTGGCCATTGGTTGTTGGGGTTTGCGGGTGGGGGGATTATCGGAATCTGGAAACCCCCCTTTAACAAGAGGGCACCCAGATTCTGCCCCCCCCCCATGTGAATGGGTATCGGGTACATTGTATCCCTACCCATTCACCAAAAAAGTGTCAAAAAAGTAAAAAACGACAGGAGAAAGTTTTTGACAATTCCTTTTGTGTTTGCATTTTCTTGCTTTTATAGCACAAAAAAAAAAACTCAGTGGTGATCAAATACCATCAAAAGACAGCTCTATTTGTGGGAAAAAAAATTACATACATTTTATTTGGGTACAGCATTGCATGACTGCACAATTCTCAGTAATGCAGTGCCGTAGTGCAAAAAATGGCCTGGTTGTGAAGGGGGGGTAAATCTTCTGAAAGTCAAGTGGTTAAAGTTTCGGCTATAGCCAATTTAATGTACCATAGTTTGTCGTTATGTCACAGGCATGCACAATTTTAAATCATTCTTGATACAGTTGAGATCTATTTACTCAATGCACTATCATCTTTTATATTTTAACCAAAGACGTGTGTATAGTTTTGTACTTGTGTGCACTATAAGTCATTTAGGTGTATTTGTTACTGAAAATTTGCCGGGTCACCTTAGACCTCTTTTAAAATATCCGTACACTGTATATTTCCATATATTCGTATTTAAATCTGAAAATTAAATGTAACAGGTTAAATCTGGAAGCACTTCAGAGTCCATTTTGCTATGCGATCTTTATTTTACAAGTGACAGAATCCCAGCATTTATGTTATTTAGAACTTTTCGTGAAAATTGACATTTGAAAATATCTCATTTGAAAGAAATTGTGTTTTATTCCGTAACCGAGTGGATGAGCTCATGTATACCCAATGCCCTCCACTCTGCATTGATAAAGCTAAATGCCTATTTAGCCTATCAGGTAAGAAAAACTTATGAAATAGTCTTCTGGCTAAATCAAATAAAGTCATAGAATTTCCTGTAGAGAAAAAATAAATACTTGTATGTGTTGTGAATCATTACAAAGGACTCTGTCACCAAGACAAGTGCTACTAAAAAGGCAGTAATTTACTAACCGATTCAGCCCTGGAAGAATTTACCCCCTTCCTGACCAGAGCACTTTTTGCGATTCGGCACTGCGTCTCTTTAACTGACAATTGCGTGGTTGTGCGACGTTGTACACAAACAAATTGACGTCCTTTTTTTCCCCACAAATAGAGCTTTCTTTTGGTGGTATTTGATCATCTCTGCGTTTTTTATTTTTTGTGCTATTAACAAAAAAAGAGCAACAATTTTGAAAAAAACTCAATATTTTGTACTTTTTGCTATAATAAATATCCCCATTTTTTTTAAAAAAAAAGCTAATTTTTTCTCAGTTTAGGCCGATATGTATTCTTCTACATATTTTTGGTAAAAAAAAAAAAAAATCACAATAAGCGTATATTGATTGGTTTGCACAAGTTATAGCGTCTACAAAATAGGGGATAGATTTATAGCATTTTTATTATTTTTTTTTTTTTTTACTAGTAATGGTGATGCAATTTTTATTGTTACTGCGACATTATGGCGGATACATCGGACAATTTTGACACATTTTTGGGACCATTGGCATTTATACAGTGATCAGTGCTATAAAAATGCATTTATTACTGTAAAAAATTTCACTGGCAGTGAAGGCGTTAACACTAGGGGGCGATCAAGGGGTTAACTGTGTTCCCTGGGAGGTGATTCTAACTGAAGGGGGAGGGCACTGACTAGAGGAAGTGATGGATCGTGGTTCCTAGCTAATAGGGGCACATGATCTGTCACTCCTCTCAGAATAGAACAGGGATTTGTGTTTACACAAACACTTCCCTGTTCTGTCCCTCGCGATCACTCGTGGCCGGCGGTCATCGTGACCGTTGGCCACGAGCATCGGGACCCCCACTGTGCAGCAGGCGTGCGCGGGCCGCCTGTGCCGCCTACTATCCCGGCCCCGCGAGCCAACATATAGCCAAGATGGCTCGCGCAGTGGAGCTAACCTGCCACAGTATAACCACGGCGGCTGGTCGGGAAGCAGCTAAATGCAAAGGGGATATTTACTAAAGCTGGCGCACACAGAATCTGGTGCAGCTATGCATAGTAACCAATCAGCTTCTAGGTTTTATTATCAAAGCTTAATTGAACAAGCTGAAGTTGGAAGCTGATTGGTTATTATGGACAGCTGCACCGAATTCTGTGTGCACCAGTTTTAGTTATAGGGCACACTACTGCGCTGCAGTTTGGCCGCGGTGTGGGTGCAGACGCTGTTTTCGTGCGGGTCTTTTACACAGACCAAAGATGCAGCATGCAGAATTTTTGGTGCACCTTCAGAAAACTCAACAAAACCCACACGAAAGCGCTAAACCTGCGCTGTGGCCAAATCGCAGGGCGGCGGTGTGAAAGCACCTTTAAAGTAGACTCTTCCCCCTAAAGGAAAAAACATCTATTTAGCAAACAGCACTGGAAGCTCATCTTAGGCCCCTTTAACACTTGTGAGATTTGTCCTGCGACTTGGGACTGCAAAGTCACATGACAAGTCGTACCCCTTGATTTCCAACGAGTACCATTCATATCTGTGCGACTTCAAGTCGCACCGACTTCAACATAGTTCCTGTACTACTTTGGTCCGACTTTGATGCAAGTTGAGGTCCATGGACCTCAAGTTTATACAGGCATTCCCTGAAATTGTGGCAAAATCGCGGCCGCAAAATAGCGGTAAAATCGCGACAAAATCTCACAACTTTAAAGTCGCAGAAGTGTGAAAGGGGGCCTTAATGGTATTGCACACTTTTTTTTTTTTTCATTGCTAAATTGTATTTTATTTTTCTTAGATTTTTTTTTTTTTTCGTTGAACAAAGGTATTTATTTGAATACAGATGATGTATATATGAGTAACGTAGCATTTGTATACATACAGCGCATGTTAAGGTCCATTGAATGAATATTACATTCAATACAGGTATAACAATTATTGTGGAATGGTATATGCTGGTTTACATTTTGATATGTGCATTCACTAGATACAGTAGGAATAAAGACTAATTGTAAGTATCTAAATTTGATATTACTGATCAGATTCATAGTCAACTGCAAGTTTCTGGTTCCTGTAACCAACGATCCCAGATCTTATTGTATTTGGCCGAGCAGCCTCTATTAATATATACGTATTTTTTGTATGGCAAGGCTGTGTTGACTTCTGTCCTCCACTCCGCGAAACTAGGGGGAGATGGTCTCATCTACTTTCTTGCAATTATTTTCCTGACAGAGAACAAAGTTTCGTGGAGGAATATTTTAGTGAATTTGTCTACTGTATCTGGGAATATCCCTAGAAGACATTGTTTTGGTTAGCGCTATGGGAGAACCCATGGTGTCATGTAAAAAGGTTACAACTTGTTTCCAAAGCTGTTGAATTTTTGTGCAGGTCCATATTAAATGGTAGAACATGCCCGTTTCTTGCCCACATAGTAGGCAAAGGGTGGACTGATTACGTTTATATCTGGCTACCCGAATAGGGGTGAGGTATATCCTATGTGTTATGTAAATCTGGGATAATCTATCTGAAAGTCTTGGAGACACCACTTTACATGTCTAGTGACTAGTGAAAAGAAGGGCTCAATATTGAGGGAGATGTAGTCGGCTGGGTTCCTAGAAATGTGAATTCTTAGGTACTTGATGGTGTTTACTCTTTGGAGTGGGATTTCTGTCTGGGACTCTGGTGGTGGAAAACTATCTATTGGAAGAATTTGGGACTTTTCCAAATTGATCTTCAATCCATAAAACGTTCCGAAATGTTCAATCAACTGGAGTGCAGCCTGGAGGGAAGGGCCTGAGTCAGCAAGATACAATAATGTATTGTCTGCATATAGACTAATTTTTTCGATTAGGGGTCCCATCTGTAGACCCACGATCTCAGTATTTGTACGGATGGACACGGCCAAAGGTTCTGTGGCTAGGGCATAAAGAAGTGGGGAGAGAGGACAGCCTTGCCTCCTGCCTCTGCTGAGGTCAAACACCTAAGACGGCCATCCATTCGCCACCACTTTATCTGTAGGAGCCTGGTAGAGTAACTGAACCTGGGGCCAAAACCATAGCTTTCCAGGCACCTCCACAGGTATCGCCACTCCACTGAATCAAATGCCTTTGCCGTGTCCAGCGTCACAATCACCCAGGATCCTACGTTTTCATGTGTGGCCTGTAGATTAATAAATAATTTCCGCAGATTGAATGAGGTATTGCGACCTGGCATAAACCCTGCCTGGTCTGTGTGAATCAATGAGAGTATAACTTGATTGAGTCAGAGAGAAAGGACTTTGGCTAATATTTTAATGTCCACCTGTAGTAGGGAGATGGGGAGATAGGATTTGGGAGATCCAGGATCTTTTCCCGATTTGGGTATGAGGACTATTGTCGCCTCCCTCATAGAGGTGGGAAGTGTGAATGTCTCGAATAGGTGGTTATATAAGGCTAACAGTTTGGGAATCAAAATTTCACTGTATTGGGAGTACAATTCTATAGGTAAGCCGTCCGAGCCTGGGGACCTGGATCTGGCAAATTCGGCAATAGCCTCTGCTATTTTCTCCTCGGTGAGAGGTGCCTCGAGGAGGTTGACCTGGTCTTCAGTCAATTGAGGAAGTATTGTCTCCTCTAAAAAGGAGTAAATCGGGCCCATGTCCTCAGGACTTTTAGATGTATAGAGGTCAATGAAAAAGTCTCTAAACATAGAGGTCACCGTACGGGGGTCAGTGATATATTGTCCATCAGGGCCATGTAGGGAAATTACCACTGGGGGTTTATCCTTGCAATGGACCAGGTATGCCAGGAGCTTGCCAGCCTTCTCCCCATGCTCGAACAACTTTTGTTTGGCGAAAAACATTTTTTGCCTTGCTTTCTCATATTGAAGTTGAGTCACTGCTCTAGTCTGGAGCTTACGTGTGCTCGCGTTTATAGGAGAGGGATCATTCACTATTCCACCACTGCTCTGTCAAACTCTCCAGCAGAGTCTAATTTGATTCTGTTGATGTGGGATGTGAGTGTCATGCGAACATGTGATTTAAAAGACTCCCAGATTGTCGCCGTGGGGGCAGAATGATCATTGTCTCTGAAGTATAACTTCCATTCATTGGTAAGTTCATCGTCCTCGGGGAGTAGCAAGAGCCAGAATGGATTTAATCGCCAGGTCCGCATTGGTTTGTCTGTGGGTACACTTATTGTGATCCAGTATGGACTATGGTCAGATAACAACCTTGGAGAGAATACTGTCTCTAGCAGTCATGGTGTAAGGCTTTGTGATATCAGTATGAGATCAATTCTAGACATAGAATTATGAGCAGAGGAGAAACAAGAGTATGTTCGCTTGTGGGGGAAGTTATGTCTCCAAGAATCCACAAGGTGGAAGGAGGAGATCAGTTTGGAGAATTTAGTGTCCCTGTCGGTTCCCGAAGTTGGATTTGAGGGTTGAAGCCTATCTAGTGTAGTATTGAAATCCCCCAGCCAAACTGCTTGGACTGTGGGGTATCTTGCCATAAATGTGAATCCCTCTAGGATTATAGGTATGGAGAATGGGGGGGGAATATAGAAGGCCAATATGAGGAAAGGTTCCCCATATAATTTAGCAGATAGAAAGACATATTGTCCCTGTGGGTCTGTGGAGACCTCACTGAGTTCAAATTGTACAGATTTGGCCACCAGTACAGATACTCCTTGCGCGTGGGACGTGTAGGTCGAGTGAAATGCCCATCCTACCCAAGGGCGACGGAGGGCCATCTGTAATCTCTATTAAGACTATAATGTCAGCATGTTGTTTTTTGAGGAATGCAAGAGCTGCCAAGCGCTTTACCCTCTCGCGCAGACCTCCCACATTCCAGGTAAGGAATTTCAAGGACACCATGGGTTTTCCCCCATACGATAACGTGCTCTAGCTACCCTAGGCCTGTCAGCTCCCTTGGTTAAGGCTCGCAAGAACCCATATAACATGATCAGCATACACAATGTTAAGTGAAGTGCATTATTTAATACCTGAACCAGTATTAAGTTATATTGCTTTGTATGTAATCGGAATACATCATATACAAATCTATTCAACGAATAAACTACCCCTCCCACCACCCCCCACCCCGCCCTGCAACCCCTCCAACTGTTGCGGGCATCATCCCCAAACCATTTGAAAACCCCTAACAAGAGAAAAAAAGTAAGTCCAATAAAGAGTGAATATTTGGAGCCACTGCATTGCAGAGCAGTGTTGGAGCAAGCTCCGCATTAAGTAAGTGGCACGTGTTTGTGCTTTGCAGTAGCACCCATCTTCACAACAGTGTTCTCTGGTGTTAGGTGGGGGAAAGTCTCGCTGCACTTTGCATTTAGGAAGTAGGACCGTACCAGTCCCAAGGCTCCGTCTCGTAGCAGGTTAGTTGTGTCTGAGATTCTTATCCGCTCCATCTTCAGGCATGTTCTACAACACAGTGGGCTAATATGAAGGGCCCTTGAATAGAAGGTTTGGATCTGTGTGTGCCCAATTCAACGCTCAAGATATGGCGTAGAGGCCCTAAACCAGGGGTCTTCAAACTACGGCCCTCCAGTTGTTCAGGAACTACAATTCCCACCATGCCTAGTCATGTCTGTGAATGTAAGAGCCTTACAATGCCTCATGGGACGTGTAGTTCTGCAACAGCTGGAGGGCCGTAGTTTGAGGATCCCTGCCCTAAACAGTCATGTAACAGGCAGTAAATGTTGCACGCTGTAGTGTTCGTGAAAAGGTGTATCAATAAATGTACTTACAGCGGCATCAGTCAGCTCTCTCTGGGGCTGCTCGGCGTTCCATCCAGGTTATCACCTCTTCAGGGTCCTCAAAGAAAAAGACTCGGACATCTTGTTCCACTCTGAGACGGGCCGGGAACAGCATGGCATATTTGATGTGATGTATTCTCAGCCTGCATTTAGCCTCCATGAACCCTTGTCTGCGGCGTTGGACCTCTGTCGAGAAATCCGGGAAGATGGCAATTTTGTTGTTTCCCAGCTGGATATTGCCCTTTTCTCTGGCCATTCTCAGGGCTGCATCCCGGTCCTTGTAATTGAGGAGCTTGGCTATGAAGGTGCGTGGGGGTGCTCCCTGCGGGGATGGTCTAGCAGGCATGCGGTGGGCCCTTTCCACGTTCAGCATGGGGGAAAAGGCCTCCCTGCCATAGGTGGTAATGAGCAACTGCTCCAGGAACGTGGTAGGGTCCTTACCCTCTGCACCTTCAGGGAGGCTGATGAGTCACAGGTTGCATCTCCTCAGCCTGTTCTCCATATCATTCTGTTTGGAGAACAGTTGCTGGATCTGGCGCTGCATGCGGTCTGTTCCCTCCTGCAGGGGTGGGATGGCGTCCTCCACGTTGCTGAGTCTGGTCTCTGCTGTTTTTACCCGGTCCTGGAGTTTGTGCATATCCTGCCTAATGAGGGATATATCTACCTTAACCTCCTCTATTTGAGCCGTGAGTGAGGTCCGGCAGAAGGTGATTGCTTCAAGGAGCCGCTCTGTGTCTCCCGCCGTTCGTTCCCCCTCGGGCTTCTCTGCGGCACCATCTTCCTCCGTCTCCTCTCCCTCCTGCCGGCGGTACTGAGCTAGCTTCGCTGCCATCGCGGATTTCTGCGCCTTCGAGGGAGACATTGTGGTCAGGTCCTCAGGGTGTACGAGAGGGAAGCCGGCAGACGTGTGTAGAATCGTCTATGGGCACAGTATAACTTCAAAACAGGAGTAATGGACGGAGCTCCTCGTGAAATCGTCCTACTCCATTCGCTGTCAGGCCGTGCCCTGGTATTGCACACTTTTAAATGTTTTTGTTGTTTTAACTAGGTATTAATGTAGCTATAGTCCCTGTGTTACCTTGTAATGATGGGCTTGCATAGTGTGGCTGCAGTTTGTAATTAGACATGTGCAATTCGTTTTGTTCCAAATTCATTTTTGGACAAAATTTGAAAATTCGGAACTACGAAAATCTGAAAATCGAAAATTCTGAAGTTTGGAAATTCGGAAATTCGAAAATTCAAAAGTCTGAAAATAAGAACAAAAATCAAAAAATTAGAATGAAAATCTGAAAATTAGAAAACCCAAATATTCGAAAATCTGAAATAATAACTAACTAACTAATAATAACTAATACTAACTATTAAATTATAGGCATTGGAATTTCCTTTCAAATTTGGCTGTTAGTGAACGTAACAAATACGAATCTATATGAAGTTATGAATTATCCGAAATAACGACTGCCGAATCTAAACAAGTGGAACCTAATGAATTAATAATAATAATAAAAATGTTTTATTATTTATCATTATTAATTTGTTACATTCTATTAGTTTAGATGCGACATTTGTTATTTTGGATATTTCTTAACTTCAGATAAATTCGTATTCGTTATGTTCACTAACAGTCAAATTTGAAAGGAAATTCCAATACCTATAATTTAATAGTTATTTATTATTAGTTAGTTATTATTTCGGATTTTCGTTCTTATGTTTGGATTTTCGTTCTTTAGAATTTTTGGATTTTCTTTTTTTATTTTTGAATTTCCAAATTTCTGAATTTCCAAATTAGTATTTTCGGACTTTTAAATTTTTTAATTTCTGAATTTTCGTATTTCGAATTTACGAATTTTCAAATTTCCAAATTTTCAAATTTCCAAATTTTAGAATTTTCGAGTTTACGAATTTTTTCGAAACAGCAAATTTCGATCATAACGAATTACCTGAAATTCACCTAGCTTGTCCCAGTTCACTAAAGGGACTGGAGACTTCTTGTTCTGGGTCACACAGCGTCCAATCCATGCCTACCCAGCTCCTCTGTGTTGTATCACAAATGTGGGAGTGCTAATGTGAAGAAAGACTGCAAGTCGATTTCTCTGAAACCTCACAAAAGAACTAAAGGGAGCACCGACCTAGTGCATTATCCTAAGACCAAGATTTTATTACAGTAAAAAGTAGTAAGTATTATACTCACAAAATGGCTACTTCATCAAAGCTCATCACATAATTCAGCATCGTTCAGTCCATAATACATCAACTTGTGCGACAGAAGGTGAAGATCCAATAGACTGATGCGTTTGGAGGACTATCCTCTTCTTTTTTTTTTTTGTTTTTGGTTATTCGTTATGATCACATCTCTCATTCGAAAATCCGAAAATAAGAAAGAAAATCAGAAAATTTGAAAGAATAACTAACTAAACTAACTACTGTAACTAACTAACTAATAATAACTAACTATTCAATTTTAGGTATTGGAATTTCCTTTCAAATTTGGCTGTTAGTGAATGTAACGAATACAAATGTATCCGAAGTTACGAATTATCCAAAATAACGAATGCCACATCTAAACTAATGGAACGGAAAACATTTATAATAAATAATAATAATAAAAAGTTTGTATTATTATTGTTATTTATTATTATTAATTTGTTACGTTCCATTCGCTTAGATACGGCATTCATTATTTCAGGTAATTCGTAACTTTGGATGAATTCATATTCATTACTAGGGATGAGCCGAACACCCCCGGTTCGGTTCGCACCAGAACCTGCGAACGGACCGAAAGTTCGCACGAACGTTAGAACCCCATTGACGTCTATGGGACTCGAACGTTCAAAATCAAAAGTGCTCATTTTAAAGGCTAATTTGCATGGTATTGTCCTAAAAAGGGATTGGGGACCCGGGTCCTACCCCAGGGGACATGTATCAATGCAAAAAAAAGTTTTAAAAACGGCCGTTTTTTCGGGAGCAGTGATTTTAATGATGCTTAAAGTAAAAAAAAAAAAAGTGAAATATTCCTTTAAATATCGTACCTGAGGGGTGTCTATAGTATGCCTGTAAAGTGACGCGTGTTTCCCGTGTTTAGAACAGTCCCTGCACCAAATGTCATTTTTAAAGGAAAAAATCTCATTTAAAACTGCTTGCGGGTTTAATGTAATGTCGGGTCCTGGCAATATGGATGAAAATCAGTGAGACAAACGGCATGGGTACCCCCCAGTCCATTACCAGGCCCTTTGGGTCTTGTATGGATATTAAGGGGAACTCCGCACCCAAATTAAAATAAGGAAAGCTGTGGGGCCACCAGGCCCTATATACTCTGAACAGCAGTATACAGGCTGTAGGTTTGTTGTTAAGTAGAATCTCTTTGTAATTTAGAACAAGTACATTTTTAACGTGTTTAGCTCCAGCCAAAAAATCTTTTTTAAGCTTTTTGGAAAACATAGGGAAGGGTTATCACCCCTGTGACATTTGTTTTGCTGTCTTTCCTCCTCTTCAGAAGATTTCACCTCACTTTTTGTCCCAATGGATTGGAAAGCATCAGTGGAAAGGAGAAATGTTTTTCCCATATTAACTCTTACAGGAGAGAATTTCCCTTCCTAGGGGTAGATTTATTCTCACTTCCTGTTGTCTCCTTCCGTTTGCAAGTAGGAGTCGTTTGTAAGTTAGTTGTTTGAAAGTAGGGTCCTGCCCTATATACTCAGCAGAAATTTGGGCCTTAGGTGTTGCTGTGGCCACAACACTGTAAGCCCTCACAGGGCTCTGCTGTGAAATATTAGATCAAGAATTGTAATTACATGCCCCTGTTGAACAGGAGCTGAAAAATTAGGCCTTAGGCACTGGTGCTGGTGCCACAACACTGCAACCCCTCACAGACACTCTAGTTGGAATGCAGGAACGAGCCCTGCTGCAAAGTATTGCATCAAAAATTGTAATTACATGCCCCTGTTAAACAAGGGCTGAAAAATTGGGCCTTAGGCACTGGTGCTGGTGCCACAACACTGCAACCCCTCACAGACACTCTAGTTGGAATGCAGGAACGAGCCCTGCTGCAAAGTATTACATCAAAAATCGTAATTACACGCCCCTGTTAAACAGGGGCTGAAAAATTGTGCCTTAGGCACTGGTGGTGGCACCCAGAACCAAAAATGTTCTTACAAGCTATCAGCGTGATGATTGAGGAGGAAGAGGATAATTACTCAGGGATAGTCACTCAGCATCAGCATAGGCAGTCTTTGAAGGGATCTGAGATTTCAAAAAAAATTATTCGGTTACATCAGCATCAGGTGTTTGGTAGCTGGTGGTGATCCAAGACTCATTCATTTTTATGAAGGTCAGTCGATCGACCGAGTCAGTGGACAGACGCACCCTGTGATTGGTTACCACGCCTCCAGCAGCACTGAATGTGCGTTCCGAAAGAACGCTGGATGCAGGACAGGCCAGTAGCTCAATTGCATACTGTGCAAGCTCTGGCCAGTGATCCATCCTCAAGACCCAGTAACCCAGAGGATTTTCGGTGGGAAAGGTGTCCAAGTCTGATCTTGCCCCTAGGTATTCCTGCACCATGTAAAACAGACGCTGGCGATGGTTGCTGGAACCGATCATACCTTGGGGCTGCGGACCAAAAAATTGTCTGAACGCATCGGTCAGACGGCCACCTTCTCCACCGCTCCTTCTTTGACTGACCGAAGCCTCAGCAACACGTTGTCCAGAAACAGGAGTTTGTAACCTCCCAGTCTCTGGGAACGCGTTGCACAGACCTTTCTGCAAGGCCTCCCGAAGATGTTTCATCCTCTGCTCCCTCTGCGATGGCAAGATAAGGTCCGCAACCTTACCCTTGTAACGTGGATCAAGGAGGGTTGCCAGCCAGTATTGGTCCTTCTCCTTGATATCACGAATACGAGGATCCTTGCGGGCACGCAGGAACACTTTCTGGATAAAGGGGGCCTTGAGAGCTAAGGAAGTCCTCCTCTTCCTGCCTCTGTTCTGCCTCAAGTGCCCTGTCCATTATTCCACGCAGCGTGTGCTCCAACAGGTGGACAAGGGGGACAGTGTCACTGATGCATGCACTGTCACTGCTCACCATCCTCGTGGCCTCCTCAAATGGTGACAGGACAGTGCATGCATCCCTGATCATGGCCCACTGGCGTGGGGAAAAAAAACCAAGCTCCCCTTACCCTGTCCTGGTGCCATAGTCGCACAGGTACTCATTGATGGCCCTCTGCTGCGTGTGCAGCCGCTGCAGCATGGCCAACGTTGAGTTCCACCTGGTGGGCATGTCACAGATTAGGCGGTTCTTGGGCAGGTTAAACTCCTTTTGGAGGTCCGTCAGCCGAGCACTGGCATTATATGACCGGCGGAAATGCACACAGACTTTCCTGGCCTGCCTCAGGACATCCTGTAAGCCCGGGTACCTGCCCAAGAACCGCTGCACCACCAAGTTAAGAACGTGAGCCAAACAGGGCACATGGGTCATTTGTCCCTGTCGGAGGGCAGAGAGGAGGTTGGTGCCATTGTCGCAAACCACCATTCCTGCCTTAAGTTGGCGTGGTGTCAACCACCTCTGAACCTGCCCCTGCAGAGCTGACAGAACCTCTGCCCCAGTGTGGCTCCTGTCCCCCAAGCACACCAGCTCAAGCACCGCATGGCATCTTTTGGCCTGCGTACTTGCGTAGCCCCTTGAACGACTACGGAGCACCGCTGGTTCCGAGGAAGAGGCCATGGAGGAAGAAGAAGAGGAGGGGGTGGAGGAGAGAGGTGTGTCACAATCATTAGCATTTTGGAGGCGTGGTGGCGGAACAACCTCCAACACTACTGCACCTTGTCCTGCATCCTTCCCAGCTGCCAGCAGAGTCACCCAATGCGCCGTGAAACTTAGGTAACGTCCCTGTCCATGCCTGCTGGACCATGAGTCAGCGGTAATATGCACCTTACCGCTGACCGCCCTGTCCAGCGAGGCATGGACATTGCCTTCCACATGCTGGTAGAGAGCCGGAATCGCCTTCCGTGAGAAAAAGTGGCGTTTGGGTACCTGCCACTGAGGAACCGCACATTCCACAAACTCACGGAAGGGGGCAGAGTCTACCAACTGAAAAGGCAGCAGTTGAAGTGCTAGCAATTTTGCCAAGCTAGCATTCAACCGTTGGGCATGTGGATGGCTGGGAGCAAACTTCTTTCGGCGGTGCAGCAGCTGGGGCAGGGAAATTTGCCTGGTACAATCTGACGTCGGTGTACCAAAATCAGATTGCCCACAAGTACGTGGCTGTGACACACCTAATTCTACACCTTCATTCCTCTCAGTGCAGGTCTCAGAGAGGACTGAAGGTCTAGTGGGGTTGGAAATCTCAGCTGATGAGGAGCAAGCAGAGGTCCTCTTTGTTCTTTGATGTGGGTCTTTTAGATATGCTTGTCAACGAACTGCATGGCAGGTCAACATATGTCTGGTCAAGCATGTGGTACCCAAGCGGGAGATGTTTTGGCCACGCGAGATACGCTTGAGACATATGTTGCAAATAGCAGCGGTGCGATCTGATGCACTCGTCTCAAAAAAGGCCCACACCAAAGAACTTTTTGAATAACGTGCAGAGACTGCAGCGCCCTGCACATGTGGAGCTTTGGGGTGTGATGCAGTCAATGTGCTGCCCTTAGGCTGGCCCCTGGAGGGCATCCTGCCTCGTTGGTGATGTGCCGCCTCCTCCTCCTCCTCCTCCTCTCTCCTATCAGGCACCCACGTTGAGTCAGTGACCTCATCATCCCCTCCCTCCTCATCACTGGAGCAAACCTGGCAGTATGCTGCAGCAGGGGGAGCATGACTGCCAGATTGCTGTCCTTCTTGGGCACCCCCTCTGTCTGTGCTCGTGTTACTGCCTTCATCGAGCTCAGTATCATCATCAGAGCCTTCCAAACGCTGGGCATCCTCCTGGAGCATGTACCCAACACTGTGGTCAAACAGTTCGAGGGACTCCTCAGGAGGACATGGTGGGGCTAGGGAAGGAGTCACTGATGACATTGAGCCGAGGGAAGAGGCCGCATGGGTGAGAGAGGGCATGGGTGAGAGAGGATGAGGAGGATGAGGACGGCTTGGTCATCCACTCGACCAAGTCTTCCGCATGTTGCGGCTCAACATGGCCAGCTGCCGAAAAAAAGGCCAAGCGTATCCCATGGCCACGTGCTGATGAGGATGCACCGTCTCCACGACCAGCACTAGACACAGAGCCTGCTTGCCCTCTCTTATTGGCTTGTGACTGTCTGCCTCTCCTTCTTGGCCTTCCAGACATACTAATGGCCTGTAGCTGCACTAAGCTGGGATATATATATATATATATATATATATATATATATATATATATATATATGTACTGATACTGCAGCTAGCAAAATCAACTGCCTGCCTGTAGTATGAGAACACCACCAACCTTCTACAGGTAGCTTTAGCTGAACACTGTGAGGTGGACGCACCCCACTAACTTGTAGGTTTAGCAGAACACTGTGAGCAGGACGCACTGCACTAACTGTAAATAGTCTAGCTGCCTGATTGTGGTACTAATAGGATCAAAAGAACACCAGCAATTTTCTTCAGGTAGCTGTATTTACTGTAACAAGACAAGCCTGCCTGTCAGTAAGAAGATAACAGAAACGGATCTAGCTGAACACTGTGAGCAGGACGCACCCCACTAGCTTGTAGGTTTAGCTGAACACTGTGAGGTGGACGCACCCCACTAACTTGTAGGTTTAGCTAAACACTGTGAGCAGGACGCACCCCACTAACTTGTAGGTTTAGCAGAACACTGTGAGCAGGACGCACTGCACTAACTGTAAATAGTCTAGCTGTCTGACTGTGGTACTAATAGGATCAAAAGAACATCAGTAATTTTCTTTAAAATACTGTAACAAGACAAGCCTGCCTGTCAGTAAGAAGATAACAGGAACGGATCTAGCTGAACACTGTGAGCAGGACGCACCCCACTAGCTTGTAGGTTTAGCTGAACACTGTGAGGTGGACGCACCCCACTAACTTGTAGGTTTAGTTGAACACTGTGAGCAGGACGCACCCCACTAACTTGTAGGTTTAGCAGAACACTGTGAGCAGGACGCACTGCACTAACTGTAAATAGTCTAGCTGCCTGACTGTGGTACTAATAGGATCAAAAGAACACCAGCAATTTTCTTTAAAATACTGTAACAAGACAAGCCTGCCTGTCAGTAAGAAGATAACAGGAACGGATCTAGCTGAACACTGTGAGCAGGACGCACCCCACTAGCTTGTAGGTTTAGCTGAACACTGTGAGGTGGACGCACCCCACTAACTTGCAGGTTTAGCTGAACACTGTGAGCAGGACGCATCCCACTAACTTGTAGGTTTAGCAGAACACTGTGAGCAGGACGCACTGCACTAACTGTAAATAGTCTAGCTGCCTGACTGTGGTACTAATAGGATCAGAAGAACACCAGAAATTTTCTTCACGTAGCTGTATTTACTGTAACAAGACAAGCCTGCCTGTCAGTAAGAAGATAACAGGAACGGATCTAGCTGAACACTGTGAGCAGGACGCACCCCACTAGCTTGTAGGTTTAGCTGAACACTGTGAGGTGGACGCACCCCACTAACTTGTAGGTTTAGCTGAACACTGTGAGCAGGACGCACCCCACTAACTTGTAGGTTTAGCAGAACACTGTGAGCAGGACGCACTGCACTAACTGTAAATAGTCTAGCTGCCTGACTGTGGTACTAATAGGATCAAAAGAACACCAGCAATTTTCTTCAGGTAGCTGTATTTACTGTAACAAGACAAGCCTGCCTGTCAGTAAGAAGATAACAGAAACGGATCTAGCTGAACACTGTGAGCAGGACGCACCCCACTAGCTTGTAGGTTTAGCTGAACACTGTGAGGTGGACGCACCCCACTAACTTGTAGGTTTAGCTGAACACTGTGAGCAGGACGCACTGCACTAACTGTAAATAATCTAGCTGCCTGACTGTGGTACTAATAGGATGAAAAGAACACCAGTAATTTTCTTTAAAATACTGTAACAAGACAAGCCTGCCTGTCAGTAAGAAGATAACAGGAACGGATCTAGCTGAACACTGTGAGCAGGACGCACTGCACTAAATGTAAATAGTCTAGCTGCCTGACTGTGGTACTAATAGAATCAAAAGAACACCAGTAATTTTCTTCAAAATACTGTAACAAGACAAGCCTGCCTGTCAGTAGGAATATAACAGGAACGGATCTAGCTGAACACTGTGAGCAGGACGCACTGCACTAAATGTAAATAGTCTAGAAGATAACAGGAACGGATCTAGCTAAACTGAATACAGTGTATATATATATATATGCAACACCTGGGATGCATATATATATATATATACACAATACACTTTAAGTGCAGCTAACTGACTGACTGTCCTGCCTAATCTAGCTAACTCAAATGAAATGACACTGTCTCTCTCTCTCTCTAAGCACACCGGAACACACTGCACAGGGCCGCCGTGCAGGCGGCCTTATATAGTGTGGGGCGTGTACTAAATCCCCTGAGCCATAATTGGCCAAAGCCTCCTTGGCTTTGGCCAATTATGGCTCTCTGTTAAGGCGGCGCTGTGATTGGCCAAGCATGCGGATCATAGTGCATGCTTGGCCAATCATCAGCAAACAATGCACTGCGATGCCGCAGTGAATTAAGGGCCGTGACGCGCCACACGAATTTGGCGCGAACGGCCCATATCGTTCGCAATTCGGCGAACGATCGAACAGCCGATGTTCGAGTCGAACATGGGTTCGACTCGAACACGAAGCTCATCCCTATTCATTACGTTACTAATCACTAACAGCCAAATTTGAAAGGAGCAATAGTTAAGTTATTATTGGTTAGTTATTATTTCAGATTTTCACATTTTCGGGTTTTCGGATTATCGAATTTCGAATTTACGAATTTTGGAATTTATGAATTTTGGAATTTACAAATTTAGGAGCTTTCGAATATTCAAATTTACGAATATTCTGAAAAATTTCTTACACATTGCACATGTCTAGAGGGCAGCAAGATGTGACCTATCCATGCAGAACCAGGATGAAGATATAGCCTTCTCATCTGGAGCGGGCACTTTGCCAAGCGCAGGAGATATTGTATTTGTGACCATGGCGATTTCTCTGTTAATTGCTCTGCCTGTTTGTGTCTGTGTCATACATCATTACCATGTAGCTCTCACCTGCAGAGCACTCCACTGAGAGACCTGGGGGTTCTGGGATATATATTTTCTTCACAGAAAGTGTCAGTTCTTAGACTATAGACAGAGGTCATGCATTAAACTGTGCAGTACCATGCCCTGTTTGAACACAAACAGAAATTGGTGACACCAGAATGTGTAGATTTGCTCTATTTTAGGCTGTGTGTATAGAGCAAGAAATTACACCATGTAACTACACAATCAATCCTTATCTTTTGCAGGTGAAAAACACAAGGTGCAGGTAGGAAGGTTTATAATGCATGTAAATCTCCCTGAAGTCCTACAAAAAAGAAAGTAATACAATAAAAATGTAGCTATGACTAAGCATCTGTTGTGATGTGAAAAGCGTTAGATGTTCTCCCCCGTTTTCTATGCATAAGATATGACTGTTTTTGGATTTTACTCTTTCAATAAAGATGCCTTCAGCGGTGTGCGGGCATCCAGGATTTTTCCTTCCTACAAAAGTGTTCCTACAGGTCATATAGGCTTCCAATATCTATATAATAAACAAGGATTGACTCAAGTAAACATCTACACTCATATAGCAACTAGATATAATCTAGAGTATGCCTTTAGTAATCAATGTATACAGACAGACTTCCTATATTTCCTGAAACATTAGTTCAAAGGTTTAAGTTGAATCATTAGCACACAGCGTCCTGACAGCCAGAGAGCGGTTGCCATGACTGCGCTGCCGTGCGCGTTATAACTAGTGGATGATTGTGTAATTAGCACAGCTGACTGCCGTCAGCTGTGCCACATTACAGGTCCGCCTTCTCTTGGCCTCCTGAGCCGCACGTGCACCGCACCGCCCCAACTGCGCATGCGCGACACTAGTGTGGCGGAACGCCGAGCTGCGTGCGCAGCCCACTGACACACAATGCCTGACCAGCGGACTGTGCATTTTCGCTGGAGTAGCAAGATGGAGGACAGCCGAGCGGATAGCCCCTGTACTCCAAATATGCGCCATGGGTTGGGAAACCCAGGCGGCTTCGTGTGCCGGGTGATTGCATGCCCGCCTAGAAGAGGAAAACAAAAAAGGGGGGAGGAGTAGACCCGCCATGACTGGCGACTCAATGTTGTATGGGGCTGCAAAATACACTGCACATTATAGATAAATACCTCCATTATACATTGTGTGTCCAAACATCGGAACAATTCATTGCCCCCTAGAGGACGTCGTAAGAACTACAATACAAAATGAAAAAATAAATTTTAAAAATGTACAGAGGTTAATATATGCAGAGCAGACACATATTGTATATACTGTATGACTAGCATGTAATAGTTTTTTACAGGTAATATACCAGAGATAGAAAACAAATGAGCATAGTAGAGGCAGGGGTAGAAGGCATAGACAGGAGGATTGTCATATGGTAATATGGGACCAAGTCCCTATTTCTCCATACCTCCAGATGAAAAGCCCTCTAAAAAGGGTTTAAAGCATATTGCTTCATTGAGGCCTGGTGAGCATGTAGCTTTTAGATTATGAATCCACCGCAGTTCCATTTGGAGAAGGACTTTGTTCCAGTGTCGTCCCCCCCCCCACGCCTCCAAAATTGTAACTTGGTTTTGCCAACATAAAAGCAGCCACATTCACAGTACAACAAATAAATCACACCGATTGTCCTGCAGTTGACGAAATGTTTAGGTCGAAAAAAAAAAAGATTGCTATCAAACATACCCAATAAAAAAATTTACTAAATCAAATGTCTTTTTAAATTTGGGCCAATATGTATTCTATATGCCTAATGAATAAAATTCAAGGGCCAATCAATACAATCTTGCTAAAGAGTGCAGAACTGGTTTAACAGAGTCCAGTTTACCTATAACCATATATTACTCTGGTGTATACAGTGATGAACCACAATACACTTCCCTAGTGTGGTGTAACCTCCACTTGGGACACTGTGAATCTAAAGTGCTATAAATGTATGTACAGCAAATTATCAAAAAATAAATAACATTAAATAATGCATTTTACACGATCATTTTACACAGTGACAATCATTAACATGGTGAAAAAATGATCAGCATTAGTGAATAAGCTCCAACATATTAAAAACAAAAAGCCAGAAAAAAATAATAATAAAAAAATGTGATATACATAAAAAATGTTGGTGAAAAGTCCAATGTATTCGTGCCAAACAACGCAAAAGAGAAGAGATTCCAAGAAGTGAGTGTCTCTATTTCATAATCCTGTGCTGCACTGTCCACCACACCTCAGTGACATATATCCACACCCTTACGGATGGCAAACTCACCAGCTGTTGAGGCCTTACACTCGCGTGTTTGGCCCGACAAGGCTTTAACCCACTAACATGGGGGTTACCATGTGAGCACAGTCATCCACTGCTCAATGTGCCGAACACCATTGGGTTGCCCCATGACTAAGTCCGTATGACGAAACATGTCGGGGCGTGGCTACTCGGCAATCCCTTACTAACATTTGAGTGAGAAGAGTCGGTGGAGTGAGCGGAGTTCGTTTGTGAGCAGCCAGGAAGCGATAGCAGAGATAGCAGAGAACCGGTGAGGTGACCCGCAGGTCTTCAGGCCTGAGCAGTGGATGACTGTGCTCACATGGTAACCCCCATGTTAGTGGGTTAAAGCCTTGTCGGGCCAAACACGCGAGTGTAAGGCCTCAACAGCTGGTGAGTTTGCCATCCGTAAGGGTGTGGATATATGTCACTGAGGTGTGGTGGACAGTGCAGCACAGGATTATGAAATAGAGACACTCACTTCTTGGAATCTCTTCTCTTTTGCGTTGTTTGGCACGAATACATTGGACTTTTCACCAACATTTTTTATGTATATCACATTTTTTTATTATTATTTTTTTCTGGCTTTTTGTTTTTAATATGTTGGAGCTTATTCACTAATGCTGATCATTTTTTCACCATGTTAATGATTGTCACTGTGTAAAATGATCGTGTAAAATGCATTATTTAATGTTATTTATTTTTTGATAATTTGCTGTACATACATTTATAGCACTTTAGATTCACAGTGTCCCAAGTGGAGGTTACACCACACTAGGGAAGTGTATTGTGGTTCATCACTGTATACGCCAGAGTAATATATGGTTATAGGTAAACTGGACTCTGTTAAACCAGTTCTGCACTCTTTAGCAAGATTGTATTGATTGGCCCTTTAATTTTATTCATTAGGCATATAGCGCCACTATTCATCCACAGGATGTTTTTCAGGCTTACAAGTATCTTCAGTTTAAGTGGCAGCTTACAGGTGTTTTTAACTATCCTAGGCGCAGTGGTGGAAGGACAGATGTGGGCACCAATTTACATTTTCTCCTGGTCATCCTCAGTTTTCAATATGTATTCTACTACATATTTTTTTGGTAAAAAAAAAATCCCAATAAGCATATATTGATTGGTTTCTACAATCTATGGGATTTTTTTAATGACATTTTTATTTTTACTAGTAATGGCGGCGATCAGCGATTTTTAGCGGGATTGCGACATTGGGGCGGACAAATAGGAAATAGGGGACCAGTGACAATCATACAGTGATCAGTACTAAAAATATGCACTGTCACTGTAATAATCACACTAGCAGGGAAGGGGTTAACATCAGGGGGGAACAAAGGATTAAGTGTGCTCCTAGGAAGTCCTTTCTAACTGTGTGGGGGATGGCTTAACTGGAGGAAGAGAGAGATCTGTGTTCCTGCTTAGTAGAAACACAAGATCTTTTTTTCTTCTCTGACAGAATGGCGGCCTGCCTCGTTTACATAGGCAGAGTGCTGTTCTGCCTCTCCTGTTAACTGGACCGCTGATTGGCTTCCACTGTGTCCAATCACAGCGGGAGCGGGCTGCCTGTGGCGTGCCGCAGACCCAGGGAGAGACAACAATGTAAAGGTACGTTGTTTCGCGCAGCAGGGCCGCCCTGCCGCAGTAAATGTGCGGGGAGTTCCGGAAGCGGTTAAAGTGGTACTAATCCCACGACAGTAAAATCAGTCTGTATATGCAGTAAAGCATGCTTGTTATACTCACTGTGGAACCTAAGGGGTTAATCCTCTGCATTGTGTAAAAAAGTTGTTTGATCCTGTCTTCTCATAACCTCCCCTTCGTCCCCAATCTATCTGCTGATTGTACAGAGCCTTGAGGGCAATCTGCACATGCTCAGTTTGGTGTTTATTGCTAAAGAGTTTTTTTTTTTTTTCTTGGGAGGATGCATGTGATCAGCACAGGGCCAATCAGCACTCTCCAGACAGAGGGCGAGGAGTCCTGCAGCCTCATAGGACAATCAGAGGAGAATGAAAAAGCTTTAACCAGACACTGATTGAAGTCACAAAACTGCTATATACTGCTGATGAGAAAAGGTATTTAGCCGTTTATATTTACTAAAATAATTGCATTTCCATGTTCTGTGTACTGTGGGAGACCAGATATAGTGAATGCAGGGTCCTGGGTGTAGTAACGCTTTAATGTCTTTTATTAGACATATTTTATCACTTAAACTTGCTATCACAGTTTATTTTACCTGTCAAAACTTTATCGAACGCTGGGTTAAATTTACGAACAGGGCTTTTAAGGCTATTGAACAAACAAAAATAAAAAATACAATAAAAAAATTTCCTATGAGAAATGACATTATGTAAGAACGATTACTAGCATCTTGTGTCTGTGTTTTTTTTTTTTTCTCACTGATATGGCATGCGGTTTACCTTGTTAGATACGTAATGTTTCACTTAGGCCTGTCATTTAATAATTTCACATTGTACTGATCTCCAAGAGGGCCGCTGCTAAAAGACTATTACCAGCTCGTAAAAATATGGTGTGTCTAGCACGGTCATAACTCAGGATAAGTAGAAGGGCTGCATTAGATGGCAATCATGCCATTAAACATTGGAACAGACAAGGAACCCTAGCCTTTTAGCCTGCTAAGTAAAGAAACATGAATACCCTTTTTATCAGCTTTCTTATTAGACTTGTGTCTATCCCTTTACATCTTTTTTTAGCCATAAAATGTCGTTTTTCCAACAAAAAATTAATAATATTGTTGTAGAAGAGACAATAGCTGCACCCAAGATCATAGGAGATGTTTGTCATGGAAACAATGACTATGAATGTAAGCAACCTATGGAGCAGTGGTCATTTTTGACTAATCTGGATATACCAGTGAGCATTTTTGATGCTTTAATCAGGATTCAAGGTAGAGTGTTAGTTGTCTCAAAGTTGGCTTGAACACTTTACTTATATTGACCATCTAGGCCTCCAAACCATGTATGCACTCTCCCCGACCACCTTCTGAGGAACACCACCCAGGAACTGGCTGGAGTTACATAAATATTCAGACAACTCATCTGACGTTCTCACCCACTATGTTCTGGAAAAACAGGGGGAAGCAGGCAGGCTTGCAGGCTGCAGAGCCCAGAGCAGCCCAAAGCAATCACACACAGCTCTGCTGAGTAAAGGAGAGCAAAACTAAATTTGTCTAACCAAAAAAAAAAACTAGCAGCCTAACTAGGAGGGTGCAAAAGTTTTGCAAAATAGACCAGCAAGCCAGCTATTGAGGTCAAAGACAGCAACATTTTAACTTGATATATTTTTTGAAAGTTTAGTTCTGCTTTAAACTTCTATCCTCCTGGAGCAAAAAGTGCCCCCTTGTCTTCTGCGATGACCTTAAAATCAAGACAGGCTGTGAAAGACTATGCTATATACTTACCTTTCTGGTGGCCCATGTGATAATATTGCACTTTGTTGCTGATTCCCAGCCGCTGTAGGTATCTGACATCCAAGCCAGTGGGGGGACCACACCAGGTACCCTGATGTAAGGGGGTGACTGTTAGAACCCTAATGTAAGGGGGGTGTAACTCTGGGGACCCTGATGCAAAGGGGGTGGCTCTGGGGACCCTGATGTAAGGAGGGACTCTGGAGACTCTGATGTTAGGGGAGGATTCTGGTGGACTCTGGGGAACCTGATGTAAGGGTGGGAGGGCTCTGATGTAGAAGGGGACTCTGATGTAAGGGGGATTCTGATGGGAATTAATGATGTAAGAGGGAGATCTGATCTGAACAGGGGGGCTTTTTGGTGAAAGGGTGAAGTGGGGCAGAGTATTGCTTGTGTGGGGTATTTTGCACTCTGCTGCTCCCTACACTGTGCCTTACACAACCTTGCATAAAATGCATGAAGGTAAAAAACCTTGTGCCTTTACAGACACTTTAACTCTGTCTATTTTCAGTGTGTGCAAAATCACAAATAATGGAAGAGTCCCATTTGTGTACTGATTGTGCTGAGGTTTATGTGTGTCTATGAAACTCTTGCTTGTGGCACAGCAATAAAGGCATGTTTTATAGGTACAAGGAAGCCTGGATTTTTTTTAACCGTGCCCCTTAATTTCATAGTTAACAGTTTGGCCACACTCATAATTTAAACACACCCACTCTTCACTGCCACAGGTCGGTCATTTTGAAGTGTCCCTCACTCTCAAGTTCTAAAGTTGGGAGTAATGTAATTCTTATTTATATGCTACTGCCAAAGCTTGTTGCACCAATAAATACGACTTAAATGGGAGTGCTTGAATTTTGGTCCTGCTGCTCTCAGCAGTGGATAATAATTCTTGCCTTCAGTCATGCATCCTGTGGAATTTAGGCAGAGCAGATAGACACCTTGTACTGGCGTTTTAGCTTTCTATAAAAACAATGAGCTGTTCTCTGCTAATTATAGTTGTTTCCTTTGCAAGCAGCAGCTCAGCTAAACATCTCTTATAAAATGCTGAGATTTCTCAGTCTCCCTCCTGTAATATTTTGTTGTTTTGGAGGGAGAAGCATAATCAGATCCTACTGAGCTAAAGTTCCATGACTAATCCATTTCCTTATAGCCTCCCTGTAAGTTCTCACATCACACACACGTAAATCTGTCATGGCAGAAACATGGGGGACTGCCATTGCTTACCCAATCCTGAAAATGCTATTTGATTGGCTGCTATGCTGACCTTTGAGTTTTCCCACTTCGTGAATCACAGACCCATTACAAATGGAATTTTGGAAACATAGAAATTTGGTAGCTGTAAAAGATTAATTGGTCCATCAAGTCTGTTCTTTTGACCTTTGTTTTTTTTTCATTTATTTTCGGGTTTTTTAAACTTTTTGTCTGAGTATAGACCTGTATTTATATAACCCCTTCCCATCTAGGCCTGGCATCCCTTTAACTGGGTATTTATGCCTAGCTGGGGCAGAAAGAACTGCTGATCACATAACCACTGTGATGGGCTGTCTCCCCCTGGTGCGCAATCATGTTGGAACTGGAAGGGGCCATCCCTAAACTGTTCCCACAAAGTTGGGAGCATGAAATTGTCCAAAATGTCTTGGTATGCAGATGCCTTAAGAGTTCCCTTCACTGGAACTAAGGGGCCAAGCCCAACCCCTGGAAAAAAAAAAAACCCACACCATAATCCCCCCTCCACCAAATGATTTGGACCAGTGCATAAAGCAAGGTCCATAAAGACATGGATGAGCGAGTTTTGGATGGAGGAACCTGACTGGCCTGCACAGAATCCTGACCTCAACCCAATAGAACAGCTTTGGGATGAATTAGAGCAGAGTGTCAGAGAACTCACAGCACTAGCTCCCGTCACCGTGCAGCAGTGACTAACGGCCATGCGCGGTGTCCCCGACAGAGGCGAGCGAGTTCCGGATCGAACGTGCACACTCACGCAACCGTATGAACATATGCACGCACCCGCACACCCATATGAGCGGGTGTACGGTCTCACGCTCGCACATTCACTCCCACCAATCCTGGCGCTCAGCGCCACATATAAACAAGGTCCTTGCCTGACACTAGTGCTGGATCGTCTTCAGCTAGTTCCTGAGTTCTTGATTCCTGTGTGACCTGTTACCTTGCTCCTGACTACCCGGCTTCCTGACTACTCTCTTGGATCTCCCTTGCCTGCTACCAACCTTTGCTGATTATACTGACCCCGGCTTGGACTCTCTACTACGGCTCTGCTTCCGGACTTTGTACCTCGCTGCCCGCCCGTTGCCAACCTCTGCCTGACCTTGACCACGAACCTGCCTGCTGTGTAGATACCTTGTTGCCAACCCTTGCCTGTCCTGACGTTGCAGTTGTCCTTGAATCCATACCTACCTGCCTGGCTTCTACTAAACAGTTCTGGTGATCACTCTTCTCATCTTCTCCAAGAGGATCCTGAATCTCCAAGTTCGAGCTTCCAGCTGCAGGCACCTGCACCCTTCCGTGCTCCAGCAATCCCTGTCCTCACTAACAGGGGTGTTGGGACCGGAACCGTGCGAGAGGCCTCCCTCAGCATTCAGACTCCGCTGTAAGGTATGTGACACAGAGACTGCAGGCCAGGCCTTCTCATCCAACATCGGTTCCTTACCTCACAAATGCGCTTCTGGAAGAATGGTCACACATTCCCATAGACACACTCCTAAATCTTGTGGACAGCTTTCCCAGAAGAGTTAAAGCTGTTATAGCTGCAAAGGGTGGGCCAAATCAATATTAAATCCTACGGACTAATGCCCCGTACACACGGTCGGATTTTCCGATGGACAATATCCGATCGGAGCGTGTTGTCGGAAATTCCGACCGTGTGTGGGCGCCATCGGACATTTTCCATCGGATTTTCCGACACACAAAGTTGGACAGCAGGAGATAAAATTTTCCGACAACAAAATCCGATCGCGTCAATTCCAACCGTGTGTGGCCTGTTCCGACGCACAAAGTGCCACGCATGCTCAGAAGAAATTCCGACACGGGACAGCTCGTTCTGGTAAACTTAGCGTTCGCAATGGATACAGCACTTTCGTCACGCTGCAATGTAAAAAATGGTTTAATACAGCGCACTCTCTTCTTCTTTATAATGTGACAAGAATTAAGTGGTTTTGCTGCTCATATTCACACACACTTCTCACAAAGTTTGATTTGTGTTTTTTAGTGGGATTCCCTCAATATATTGTTATTAGTTGTCACATCTGACAGTTTTATATTTTTTTTATATATTTTTTTTGTTTTTTAAGCCTTTTTTTTTCTTTAATGTTTGGATTTTCTCCAAGGCTGATCTTTGTTCAATGTTATTTTTATTTTTACTCCCGAATATTTTTGTGTGTGTTTTGTGTGTCAAGTTACCCCAACACCATTGATATCTTTTATTATTTAATCTCCAGGAGATTTTTTGTTGTTGGTGTCCCTTGTTCATTTCACATTGTATATTTGCAATGTACCTGAATCCTCACAAACCAACTGTCATTTTTGAAGTAAAACACATAGGAGAGTAGAATTCAAAACAAAAATCCTTTATTAAGGTATCAGAACCAAACAAAGAGGAAGGCAACACTGGATCAACAGCAGAAATTAGTGAAGCCTGGGACCCCCACGGCAGACATCAATTCTTCAACATCAAAATTGGTGGCCTGAGGAGTCCATATATAAGGGAGGGCAGTCTGGTCCGGGATTCACAGAGACTCGGATAGCAGCAGATGACATCTATGTCCCCAGGCTGTGGTACCACAAGAGGCTGCATCTTTTGGCCGACCAGACTGGATCCAGGGCAATCACTCTCTGGTCTTCCTTTCACACTTCCTTCCGGGCTGTGGCTGTGCAGTAGGAGATGTGGCAGGAGGAGGAGTAGGACCTGGAGGAGGAGGAGGACTGGGAGGACCTGGAGGAGGAGGAGGACTGGGAGGACCTGGAGGAGGACTGGGAGGACCTGGAGGAGAGGGAGGAGGAGGAGGAGGACCATCCCAAAGCTGTGTGTGAGGTGTAAGTTGTCCCCTCACACCTTTCTCCAGAGCCTCTGAAATGAGGGCCTGACACCTGGCTTGTTGGCCCTCCTCCATCCTCTGCATTTTATAGGCAATGAATGCCGCAAGGTTCTCCTGCCTGGTGTGTGGTGCTCCCAGGACCTCTGTAGCCCTCCAAAAAAATCTGATAGCCGCCTCCTCTAGGCTACTCCTCCTGCTGCCACTTTCTGTTTTCAGGGTGGGTGGAGGGACCTGCAGATCAGCCAGCCGGCTCGGCCCGGCCACCTCCTGGCTGAGACTTCCCTGTGTATGAAAAAGGGACATGGTTTTAGTTTTTGCATCATCAATCACAATCCTAAATTAGTACTCCCAACTAACATCTAGTTCACATCATTGATTGGACAAGCAGAAATATTTAGAGTAGGGATGAGCTTCGAGTTCGAGTCGAACTCATGTTCGACTCGAACATTGGCTGTTCGCAAGTTCGCCGAACAGCGAACAATTTGGGGTGTTCGCGGCAAATTCGAATGCCGCGGAACACCCTTTAAAAGTCTATGGGAGAAATCAAAAGTGCTAATTTTAAAGGCTAATATGCAAGTTATTGTCATAAAAAGTGTTTGGGGACCAGGGTCCTGCCCCAGGGGACATGGATCAATGCAAAAAAAAGTTTTAAAAACGGACGTTTTTTCAGGAGCAGTGATTTTAATAATGCTTAAAGTCAATCAATAAAAGTGTAATATCCCTTTAAATTTCGTACCTGGGGGGTGTCTATAGTATGCCTGTAAAGGGGCGCATGTTTCCTGTGTTTAGAACAATCTGACAGCAAAATGACATTTCGAAGGAAAAAACTCATTTAAAACTACCCGCGGCTATTGCATTGCCGACAATACACATAGAAGTTCATTGATAAAAACGGCATGGGAATTCCCCAAAGGGGAACCCCGAACCAAAATTTTAAAAAAAAAATGACGTGGGAGTCCCCCTAAATTCCATACCAGGCCCTTCAGGTCTGATATGGATATTAAGGGGAACCCCGGCCAAAATAAAAAAAAAAAATGACGTGGGGTTCCCCCTAAATTCCATACCAGACCCTTCAGGTCTGGTATGGATTTTAAGGGGAACCCCGCGCCAAAAAAAAAAAAAAAAAACGGCGTGGGGTCCCCCCAAAAATCCATACCAGACCCTTATCCGAGCACGCAACCTGGCAGGCCGCAGGAAAAGAGGGGGGGACGAGAGTGCGGCCCCCCCTCCCTCCTGAACCGTACCAGGCCACATGCCCTCAACATTGGGAGGGTGCTTTGGGGTAGCCCCCAAAACACCTTGTCCCCATGTTGATGAGGACAAGGGCCTCATCCCCACAACCCTGGCCGGTGGTTGTGGGGGTCTGCGGGCGGGGGGCTTATCGGAATCTGGAAGCCCCCTTTAACAAGGTGACCCCCAGATCCCGGCCCCCCCCTGTGTGAAATGGTAAGGGGGTACTTATACCCCTACCATTTCACGAAAAAAAAGTGTCAAAAATGTTAAAAATGACAAGAGACAGTTTTTGACAATTCCTTTATTTAAATGCTTCTTCTTTCTTCTATCTTCCTTCATCTTCTGGTTCTTCTGGCTCTTCTGGTTCTTCCTCCGGCGTTCTCGTCCAGCATCTCCTCCGCGGCGTCTTCTATCTTCTTCTCCTCTGGCCGCTCCGCACCCATGGCATGGGGGGGAGGCTCCCGCTCTTCTCTTCTTCTTTTCTTCTCTTCTTCTCTTCTTCATTTTCTTCTCCGGGCCACTCCACATCCATGCTGGCATGGAGGGAGGCTCCCGCTGTGTGACGGCGCTCCTCGTCTGACAGTTCTTAAATAACGGGGGGCGGGGCCACCCGGTGACCCCGCCCCCCTCTGACGCACGGGACATGACGGGACTTCCCTGTGGCATTCCCCGTGACGTCACAGGGAAGTCCCGTCAAGTCACCGTGCGTCAGAGTGGGGCGGGGTCACCGGGTGGCCCCGCCCCCTCCATTATTTAAGAACTGTCAAACGAGGAGCGCCGTCACACAGCGGGAGCCTCCCTCCATGCCAGCATGGATTGCGGAGCGGCCCGGAGAAGAAAATGAAGAAGAGAAGAAGAGAAGAAAAGAAGAAGAGAGGAGCGGGAGCCTCCCCCCCATGCCATGGGTGCAGAGCGGCCCGAGGAGAAGAAGATAGAAGACGCCGAGGAGGAGATGCTGGACGAGAACGCCGGAGGAAGAACCAGAAGAGCCAGAAGAACCAGAAGAACCAGAAGATGAAGGAAGATAGAAGAAAGAAGAAGCATTTAAATAAAGGAATTGTCAAAAACTGTCTCTTGTCATTTTTAACATTTTTGACACTTTTTTCGTGAAATGGTAGGGGTACTTATGTACCCCCTTACCATTTCACACAGGGGGGGGGGCCGGGATCTGGGGGTCACCTTGTTAAAGGGGGCTTCCAGATTCCGATAAGCCCCCCGCCCGCAGACCCCCACAACCACCGGCCAGGGTTGTGGGGATGAGGCCCTTGTCCTCATCAACATGGGGACAAGGTGTTTTGGGGGGCTACCCCAAAGCACCCTCCCAATGTTGAGGGCATGTGGCCTGGTACGGTTCAGGAGGGAGGGGGGGCCGCACTCTCGCCCCCCCCTCTTTTCCTGCGGCCTGCCAGGTTGCGTGCTCGGATAAGGGTCTGGTATGGATTTTTGGGGGGACCCCACGCCGTTTTTTTTTTTTTTTTTGGCGCGGGGTTCCCCTTAAAATCCATACCAGACCTGAAGGGTCTGGTATGGAATTTAGGGGGAACCCCACGTCATTTTTTTTTTTTAATTTTGGCCGGGGTTCCCCTTAATATCCATACCAGACCTGAAGGGCCTGGTATGGAATTTAGGAGGACTCCCACGTCATTTTTTTTTTTTAATTTTGGTTTGGGGTTCCCCTTTGGGGAATTCCCATGCCGTTTTTATCAATGAACTTCTATGTGTATTGTCGGCAATGCAATAGCCGTGGGTAGTTTTAAATAAGTTTTTTCCTTCAAAATGTCATTTTGCTGTTAGACTGTTCTAAACACAGGAAACATGCGCCCCTTTACAGGCATACTATAGACACCCCCCAGGTACGAAATTTAAAGGGATATTACACTTTTATTGATTGACTTTAAGCATTATTAAAATCACTGCTCCTGAAAAAACGGCCGTTTTTAAAACTTTTTTTTGCATTGATCCATGTCCCCTGGGGCAGGACCCAGGTCCCCAAACACTTTTTATGACAATAACTTGCATATAAGCCTTTAAAATTAGCACTTTTGTTTATTCATGTTCGTGTCCCATAGACTTTAACGGTGTTAGCGTGTTCGAACGAACTTTTTTCCTGTTCGCATGTTCTGGTGCGAACCGAACAGGGGGGTGTTCGGCTCATCCCTAATTTAGAGGAATGCTATACCTGGCTCAATCTGGGCTCCTCCACATGTGGCCTGGAAGGCCCAGGTTGGGCGTCAGAAGCCTCAGCCGGGGGGGAAGGAAGTGTGGAAGGAAGACTGGAGAGGGATGGCCTGGGTTCAGTCTGGCCTGCCAGAAAGTGCAGCCTGTCGTAGTACAACATCCTGGGGACATAGATGTCATCTGCTGCTCCGGATCTCTGTGAATCCTGGACTTTCTTGCGCTCCCTCAGATATGTGCTCCTCAGGCAACCAATTAAGATCTTTAAATAGGTGATGTCTGCCGTGGGGATCACCTGCTTCACAATTTCACACAATTGCACCAGTGCTGCCTTCCTCTTTGCTTGGTTCTTGAAATGGGGGTGGGTAATCTCCCACAGACAGGGCAGCTCACTTAGCATATCAATGAATAGTGCCATGAAGTCAGTATCTCTCATTAAGATATCCATGTTCACTGCAAGACACAACACAAGACAAAGCCTAATGTCAGACAAAACTCTCCTAATCTTGTTACAATATAGTCCTCAATCTAGAAGCAGTATAGGCCCAAGTTTGTCTCTTACCTTCGTTCTTACGATCGGCGCGTCCAATGCTCTTTCCTCCGCTCACAGATCGTACGTAATACGCACGCGTGTTACGCTTTATAGACACTGCGCATGTGTGTAACTCCGCCCGCCCCTGACGTTCTTTCTATTCTATTCCCCGCCCCTTTTCGTTCGGCGCAGTGGGGGAAGAGCATGATGGCGGAGTCACACCAGGTGCGTGCTAATTGTAGCAACGAGGAGGAGGAGGAAAGCCCGGATCCAGGCACGTCCCGATCCAGAAGAAGACGTTTTAAGGCCACAAATATGTCGTTTGGGGAGATGTTGGAGATGGTCGACATCATGAAGAAGTCCGACTATGATGGCAAATATGGGCCTTACCCCAACCCGAACATCCGAAAGGCCAAGATCATGGCGAAAGTGGTCAGGAGTCTCGAGCGGAATTTCGGGGTCCGAAGATCAAAAGATCATCTCAGGAAGCGGTGGTCGGACCTGAAGTTGAGAGAGCCAGAGCAGTACCGAAAGATCCGGAGAGTGCTGCAAAAAAGTAAGTAGTTGTGCTGTGTTTATATTCTTTCTGGCTTTATTCCGTTCGTTCTGCTCCATATGCTTTTATTAATTGTAACGTTTAAAAAGGTCAACTTTAATGTTCATGGGCCCATTATTCGTTCGTATCAAACATTTTTCGTTCGGCCTCTAGAACACCATTGTTTAGGCCATATGCATTTTCCCACATTTTTTTGGGGCCTACTTGGATGCCAAATATTTGTTTAGGTAGATGGGTTTGTTACTAGAATGAAATGCAAACTAGATTGTGTGTAAGGAGAGGACACTGAGCAGCTGTTTTCACATCTGGACACTGGAGCACTAGTGTGGGACACAAGAACACCATTTTTATTAGGGGGGCCACACAGGTGCTCCAGTGTATACTATAGGGGGGGGCTACATCTGTGAAGCTTGTACCAAACAGGTAAAGTATTGCAGCTTGACAAAGGGCAATAAAAAAAAGACATCTTTGAACTCGGCTAAAATAGACAATTGTACCCCACTTCCAAGCAATGTTTCCTATTTCTATAGTTCTGCCATCAAATATCTGTGTGCTAAGTATACCATTTTTGTTTTACATAGGGGAGAAAAGACTCGGACACCCCTCATCCCAGGAGAACACAGACCCCCCCCCTCTGGAAGAAGGGGAACTACCCCAAACCCAAGATGCTGAGCAGGAGGAAGAAGAAGATGTAGTGGAGATTGGCACCACAAGAGGTGAGTGTCTGCGACCACAGACTCAGGTAAAAGAGATGGCTGGTGGCAGATTTTTGAGACCTTTTTTTTTGTTCTTTATCTCTTTTTAGGTGATCGTGATGTTGTGGATCCAGAACGCTTTACTTCTGAAAGTGCCCAGATACTGATAGGGGAGATCATGGGGTGTAATCTCCAATTGCAAAACATCCAGCAACAAATACGTGATGTTATTACAAAAAATAATAACATCATTGATGTTTTGGGGCGAATTTAAACCCCACAAAATGACCGGTTTTCAGTATTTTCAATTTTAACAATGTTTTGAAAAGCCAAATTTGGAGGATGCACACAGTGTGCCAACATGTGCTATCTGCCATCACGGGAGATCAATGGACGCGTTTTGGGGGGGCAACCCCTTCCTCAATTATAAAGTAGCGTTGAGGAAGGGCTTGCTCCCCCAAAACACGTCCCTTGATCCCCCCTGATGGCAGATAGCACATGTTGACATTCGTAAATTGGTGTGCATCTTCCAAATTTGGCTTTTCCAGGGGTGAGTTCCCCCCATCTGAACGCTATATCAAACCCAGTTCCTAAATACTGATGTCTGATATAGCCTTCAGGTTTTACCTAATGTGAACTTTGTAAGTTCTAGTTTTTTGGCTTTCTTGTTGGTTTTACACAGGCCTGTTTTATCTGAAATGGATATTTTGATTATTCATAATGCTACTGCAAACATTTTATACTACAAACATGTTGGTTTGTTTTAAAAACCTTTGGTAAATGCACATTTTGATTGTGCAGGTATAAAAAAGTGCCTTACTCAAGAATGTGTGGATTATTGTCTCAACACTACAACAACACTTTTGGGGTGATGTAATTGTTGTTTTATGCACAAATGGGGGTTATTTCCTAAGGGCAAATACACTTTGCACTACAAGTGCAGGTTCAGTGCAGTTGCAAGTGCACTTGAAGTGAAATGTGTTTTTGCATTTAGGAAGTACCAGCCAACACTGTTTTTTATAAGGTTACCCAATCACGACATTTTCTGCACTCAACACATTTCTGTCAGGGTCAGGTAAAACAAACACAAGCAGTAAATGTCCACCAAGAATTGCTTTTGGTTGTTTTTTATTTAAAAAAGGTGTCACATATTGTCTGGCATATTGATAGCCCCCCTACCCACAAAGAACTCCAGATATCGTAACCGGACATCACGGGCATTCAGGGAGGGCAAGCCAGGACGGCCGCTTTCAAGTGCCGTCATTGTTGATGTATTTGGTATTCCGGCCTCAGGCCCAACTGAGCCAGCATAGTTGGCTGAATGTTTTCTTAAAAAATTATGGAGAACACAGCACGCCAGTATAATATGGTTCAGTTTATACTCCGCCATATGGATGGGTGTCAGAAATAGTCGGAACCGGCTGGCCAGGATTCCAAATGTGTTCTCCACCACTCTTCGGGCTCTGGCCAGCCGGTAATTAAAAACCCTCTGTTCCGGGATGAGGGTCCTCATCGGGAATGGCCGCATCAGGTGGTCCCCCAGCGCAAATGCTTCATCAGCAACGAACACAAATGGGAGACCTTCAACATTGTCCTCTGGAGGTGGCAAGTCCAAACTGCCATTCTGGAGACGCTTGTAGAACTCCGTCTGGGCGATGACTCCACCATCGGACATCCGGCCATTCTTCCCCACGTCCACATACAAGAACTCGTAATTAGCCGACACCAATGCCAACATCACTATACTATTAAACCCCTTGTAGTTATAATAGTACGACCCCGAGTTGGGTGGTGGGACGATGTGGACGTGTTTCCCATCAATTGCCCCTCCGCAGTTAGGAAAGTCCCACCGCTGGGCAAAGTGGGAGGCCACAGTCTGCCATTCCTGTGGCGTGGAAGGAAACTGTTGAGGAAAAAAAAAAAAACATTACTATTTTTTCACAGAAACCTGGCAAGCAGATTAGACACAAACATTATGGGTCAACCTCCAGATAGCATTTATTAAGGGGAATTTAACAACAACAAAGTATAAGGTACACCTATCATATTCCCCCTCCCCCCCTCTCATGGGCCATTTCTAACATTATAGGGGGGGGGGACTCTTGGACAGGTAACCCTCTTCACTTCATTGAGAGATGAATGCCTAAATACAGGGTATTACTTGGAACAGCCCCTCCTTTGTTACACTATTGGCAGCCCACTGGACAGGTAAGAAGTGTCATAATACAAAGATATAAATACACACTGTACACATTTGAGCACATTTGGACATTCTGCTATTACCTATCAAGATCATAATAGGATACAAGAACTTTAAACAGTACCATTGGAAAGTATACAGGCAGGCCCTTGCACTACATGCTTTGGGGAGTTCATCCATAAATCTGACCAGTAAAGAGATGGGTATAGTGTGTATGGGTTTGGCAAAGTCAGCAGATAGATGATTGAGGATAGAGAATTGGGATCAGCTGACTTAGCAGTTGGGGGGAGGGAGGGTTACCAAAAATTTGGGGACACCACAAAAAAAAGCCTCTGGCCCTCTGCCTGAATTTAAATCCAAAATAACATTTCCAAACATTTTAGGGGGTGTTTGGGGTAAAGCACTACTATGGAGCTGATAAAATACATTGTTAAGTGACTACATGAGGTGAATATAGGGGCAGGAGACACCATGCTGGAGAGGTTATTGAAGGGCAAATATGTATGAAGGACATAAAATAATAATTACATAAAAATCCAGCATGCATGAGGACAAAGGGGACATTCACAGCATATTACAATCATGGTAATTAGGGAATGAGGAAAGAAATACAATATATTAGCAAACATTCAATACAATAAAATGTGATATAAAAGGAAAAAAATCTTACCTTCATATACTCCTTCTGCAGGACCTGTATGATGGCAGAACAGGTCTCTGGGATAATGATCCCCAGAGCCTGGGGGGAGATGCCTGTCGAGAACTTGAGGTCCTGCAGGCTTCTCCCTGTGGCCAAATACCGCAAGGTAGCGACCAACCTCTGCTCCGGAGTGATGGCTTGCCTCATGCAGGTATCCTGCCTGCTGATATAGGGGGTCAGCGAAGCCAACAAACGGTGAAACACGGGGTCCGTCATCCGGAGAAAGTTCCTGAAATCATCAGGATTATTCTCACGGATCTCACGGAGCAAAGGCATATGACAGAACTGGTCACGCTGAAGCAACCAATTCTTGGTCCATGAACTCCTCCCCACCCTGTTCATGGACTGGACTTGTGTCAAGGTCAGGACCCCAACACCAAGCCCCCGCACAGCACGAACTCTACGAGGAGTACGCATACGAAACATGGCTATAAAACGGTCGGCTGCTCAGAACGAAGTAACAGAACGCACTGAAGAACAGCAAGGCCTGTGAAGAGCGACCTGAAAACCAGTAACGAACGAACAAGAATACAGTGACTAAAGTCACGCGGAACTTGCTTGCACGCACTGAAGAGCAGATACAAACCCACAAGCACAAACTGAACGGCAGAAAACGATCTGAAAGCCATGAGTCTGAAAAAGCGCGAATTGTCTCTCACCAAACTTTTACTAACACGAGATTAGCAAAAGGAGCCCAAAGGGTGCTGCGCTTGGTTCTGAACCGGCCTTTTCTAGTCTCGTCGTACGTGCTTGACGTCACCGCGTTCTTGGCGATCGGAAATTCCGACAACTTTGTGCGACCGTGTGTAGGCAAAACAAGTTTGAGCCAACATCCGTAGGAAAAAATCCGAGGATTTTGTTGTCGGAATGTCCGATCAATGTCCGACCGTGTGTACGGGGCATAAGACTGGGATGCCATTTACAGTTCATGTGTGTTTAAAGGCTGGTGTCCCAATACTTTTGACAATATAGTTTAGGCGGGGTTCACACTGCCGTGTGGAGCAGCTCTCAGCAGGGGTCCGGTGCATCCTTGTTCAATGTTTCAGGTCTGACTTCTGTCTGAATTTTTGGCTTAATTCGGACCTGAAATGAACCAGAAGATGCACAGGACTCCTGTTCAATTCACTCCACAGCCATCCCAGAGATGTGTGAACCGGCTCCATAGAGAGCTGGTCACACTCTCCTGACATGCGAATTGGATCCGGGGAAACCCACATCCAATTTGCAATAGTGTGAACTCAGCCTCGCTTTTAGAAGGTCATGTACAGCACCCTGCTGACCCCTCCCACCAGCCATTATCTGCCTGCATTGCATGGATAAGCACCTATTGATCAAATAAAGTGTGTAATGTAAATGTTTTATTTACATTTTTAACTCTTTAAAAAATTTAATTAGCATTAGAGGGAGAAAAAATGCAGATTAAACTTCAAGGTCATATATTTTTATGACCTTAAAAACCATCCTATATTTCACTATCAGGCTTGCATTTTTGTAGATAGGACCTAAAAATAACAAATAACACGTCTGCAACACCATCTGAATCACGCTCCTAACATCCCATTGTGTGGGAAACAAGCGTTGGTGTTTCTTTGGCAAACAGACTCAAATGAATTCCACGAATACTGGCACAAAATAAAACAGCTGCTTCGATGGCAAGGAGCGATAGGAGGGACATTATAACTCGTGCATTATGAAAATATTAGCTTAACTTTTTCCGCGGAGGTCCCTTTTCTTCTCTCCTTCCCTCTGCCCAGACTGAAGGTGCATTGTGATGGGAACAATCCACTGAAACTATATTGCATTGAAATCCAACCTTCATTGTTAGCAGATTCTGCTTTGGAGGAATCAGCAGGTAGGGATGAACAGATGGGGAGCAGTTGGGTTTCCAGATGCCTTTGCATTGTCAGTGATCGCCATGGCGATAGTCAATGCTTTTCCAGCTGTGAGGATTTTACTTGCAAAATATTAATATAAAGTCCACTCTCTGTTATATAGAACAAACACATTAAGCATCAGAAAATGGTATCTCTACAGATAGAAGATAAGGGAGTATATTTAAACATACTGTATATCAGTATGTATATATCAATACAGACATAGTCAGGGTTAGCACGCATAGTTCTTTTTTTTCTGTGAACAGATTTATATAGTTTTTTTAAGATAGTACATATTCCTGCTGATACTTATTAGAGAAATACATCAGCATTGCGGTTATTACTCTATAAATTAAGAATAAAAGTGAGGGCAAATCAAGAGTGATAAATATAATTCAGTCTATTAAGAGCAGTTTATGTTTTTCTGAGTCCCCCCCCCCCCCCCATAAAGTAGCTTTATTACCTGTTGATCCTGTTAGTAGAATTTTTATTTTTTCGTTTCTTTAAAGAGGAAGTAAACCCTGATTGGTTTTAATTCCTCTTTTGTTCTCTGGAAACCCTGCAAAGTAAAAGCATAATGGACTAGTTATGTTTAGCCGGTAATTATACCTTAAATTCTGGTTTAGTGCATTAGAGATAAGCTTAAGATTTTTTATATATCTTTTAATAAAAAAATAAAAAAAAACAGTACAGAAAAATATTTACAACAAATGATATTACAACAGAACGATACAATAATACAACAGCAAATCAAAAATTATTAGGAATTAACAATGTCCTGGGTTCTTAGGCCCCTTTCACACATGCGAACCATTCAGATCTGCCTGTCAGTTTTTTCAGACGGATGTGAACGGTCGCTCCGTACAGCTCTATGGTGTGTCGGATGTCAGCGGTGTCCGCTGACATCTGATCCACCCCAATCCGATCCGCTCCGCTCCGCAAAATACAGATGGATAGATGTCCTATTTTCCATCCGTCTGGCGGATCGGATGAAAACGGACGGGCGGTCCGTAATCATTCGATACCCCCATAGGGGAGAGTGGACTCTCTCACAGAGTGCAGGGACAGACTTGTCATCCGCCGGGGATCAACAGAGCGATCCCCACTGAGCAAGCGGAGTAGTAAAAACGGACAGCCCCGTGTGAAAGGGGCCTTACAGTTTCAGTATAAAGTTGATTTGGGTTTTCAGAGGCATTGGCCCTCAAAAATGACTTTTGCCAGGTGCATTTATTTCCAGGACAAAGCTGCCAAGCTAAGCTGCAGTTGCAACATCTTGCTACTTGAGGGCATCACTAAGCTCTCCCCCAACTAATCACAAGGGTTAAGGGCTAGGAAGTAGGGAGTACTGAAATGTTTTCAAATGTTTTATATTATTCCAACAGAGCCTCCCACAATGTCAATTTTCTAAATATGGTTATATTTCAATTTTACCGAATGCCTCAATCTAGTAACCCATATTTTTCATGAATCTTGCTCTCATGAGCTAAATAAGGCTAAACATCATAATATTCTTATGTGTATTCTCCTTAGGAGATACATTGTGATGAACACACCTTCTGTATTATATAACCTGCTCATATTTAATCTCAGAGTTCTTTTTAAAGTTTGGATATATTCTTACTATTTATGTAATTTTATCAGATCAGGCTTTATGAAATATGTGTACATTTTGGCTCTGCAATGAGAAATACCCAGACAAGAATGTAGATTCTCTTAATGGCCCTGCTAATGGAAAATAACTACTGCAGCCACCACATCTAAGGATTGGTAGGTTTAAATATAATAAAAACCCTCTAACCAACCCGCGCATAGCCACTCCATCCCTTTTAGAACACTAATGGGCCAAATCCCAGATCTCAGAATCCAACATTGGCATGCCTATGGAATCAACTCCCTAATAGACCTCACATCTTAAAAAACACTGAAAACCTTCAAGACCCTTCAAAATGAATACCATCTCCCAGAATCTGAAGCCTACACATATGTAAGGATCAACCATTTCCTTAAACGTTCCAAACTTCCAGTGGCAGCCTCTATTTCTGAAACACTCTACAGATTTTACTCCCAACCCTCATATCCTAAGTATGGAATATCTACAATATATGCAGCCCTAGTGAACCAATGGCCCCTTCCCCAAATTAAGACTCTATCGAAATGGGAAACAGAATTTAACATCACTGCAACTCCTCCCAAGTGGCAGGAGGCCTTCAAATACACCTACGCAGCATCCCGCTGCCCCAATCATTGGGAAACTTACCTAAAAACCCTGCACAGATGGTATCTAACACCCTATAAGCTGTCCAAAATATTCCCAAACTCTCCCTCTACTTGCTGGAGGACCTACAGCAGTATACAGCAGTACAGGCACCATTGCACACCTCCTCTGGCTTTGCAGATCCCTCAGCTCCTTATGGAGACAAACCTTCTCCGTAATCTCCTCCATTACACAGACCTCTACAGCGCCCTCCCCACCACTAGCTTTACTCCACTTGGGCATAGAAAAATCCCCCCCCCCAGATCCAGAGATGTAATCATACACCTTTTACTGGGAGCAAAAATGAACATCACCAGACAATGGAGAACTACAGAACCCCCCTCTCTTAAATCAACGCTAGCAGACCTTAACCTGCAATGTGAAATGGAAAAAATAGTTGCTAGGAAAAATCTTATTATGCACAAATTCCTCTACAAATGGTCCTCTTGGTTGTCCCACCCCAGATATACTGTACAAGTTTGATAATTTACGTGGAATGCAAAAACTTAATACCTTTGTTGAATGTACAAGTTTCATGTCCCTAGTTGAATGCTTGTCGTAATGTACTCCCCTGAGTAAGATGCTGGTACCTCTCCCCTCCTCATCTTCCCTCCCCCCTCTACCCCCCCCTTATCACTCACCCCTTCCATTTCCCCACCCCCCTCCCCCCTCTTCCACCACTACCTCCAGATGTAGAACACATATACGTCCAGTTGGAACATCAGCCAAGTTTTCACATGTAACCCAATGTTTTGTACTTGAAAACTCAATAAAGAATATTGAACATTAAAATATAATAAAAGTTTGCTTTTGGGTTTAACACCGACGGCCAGGCGGTGGCTTTACCGCTCTGCCGCCATATGATGGCCTCCCAGAAAAGTGCCGCCCATGCCACTGCGGGGCCGTGTGATTTGACACTGGCTATGTCCATCGGACTATGCCGGTACCATGTGACTGCTGTGACCAATCACACCAGGTCAAATGATAGTTGTAAACAATGGATGGCTTCCTTCCATGCCATCCATTGTGTTGCTAGCTATGATTCCTCAATGTGATCACATGGTACAGACAGGGCCAATCACAGCCATTCTGTACCATGTTATTAGCTTTGACCAATCACAGCTAATCACAACAAAACAAACTGAATGAATCGGTTTCATTCCGTAAAATGCTTGCTTATAGCAATGGAATTACCTGCGTTAAGCAATCATAATGTGTAAAAAAAAATCCTGATCACTTCCCCAGAGCAGTACAATGTTACTATGGTAACATTATATTGCTCTGGTCACAGTGTGTTAAAAATAAATCGTAAAAAAAGAATTAAAAAATGTAATAAAAGCGTATTTAGTTGCTTAATTTTTCAAAAAATAATGACTTAAAAAAACTTGCCATACCTCTTGCTAAATACCTTGAACTGTCTACTTACCAAAAAGGGGTCATTTGGGGGATATCTGTACTGTCCTGGCATTTTAGGACCTTGTGAAATGAAATAATCTGTCAGTACATGAGGATTGATCTATTTTCAGATATACACCATAGTTTGTAGACTCCATAACTTTCTTACAGAATAAATAAAATATACAGATTTGGGTTATTTTCACCAAAGAAATGTAGCAGAATACATTTTGAGCTAAATTTATGAAGAAAAATTATTTATTTGCAAATGTTCTAACAGAAATGAAGAACAACATATTGCTTTTTTTTACAATTTTCAGTATTTTTTCATTTATTTATCAAAAAAAAAAAAAAAACAGTGGTGATTAAATGCCACCAAAAGAAAGCTCTAGTCGTGGGAACAAAATGATAAAAATTTCATTTGGGGAAAGTGTTGTATGACAGCGCACTTGTCATTCAAAGTGTGACAGCACTGAAAGCTGATAGTTGGCCTGGGCAGGAAGGGGTAAAAGTGCCTGGCATTGAAGTAATTAATACTGCTTTAAGTTTTGTCTCAATTATTGTCTCCATTATGTTTTACTGTTTTTATCTATTTAATTTGTTTTACTTTTTCGTATATGCATTTATTTATTTAGTTGATTGCAGTAAATGTAGTTTCAGAGCTGGGCAGCCCTATGGCTCCAAGATGTTTGTATACAGTCAGTGAAAGCTAATGATATCACTTACACCCACTCCAGTGTCCAAAACAAAGATGAGAAGGGGTCCTCTGTGTTAAAGCACAAATCTCGGCAGCAGGAAATAAAACTACCCAAAACTAGTCCAGCATTGTACATAAGGATGGTAAAGGTCTTCTCACATCTCAGGATTGTCAAAGAATAGAGAAGAGTGCCAACTGGAAAGCAAGGAAAAATCTATGTATTGTAGGGTAGAGCATGTAGGTGGCCCATTGTAATTCACACTTAGGTCATTGGAGGTACACATATCTGTAAGTCAGAGGAGGCTTTGGAGACATTGGGATTAAATATCAGCCCTTGTCTGCCAGTAGAGGGGCACCATGGGAAGTAGAACATATATAAATGGTTTTCCAGGGAAGCTGAGAGGGATTTTGTCACTGAGAGAGTATTTGTCACTGAGAGAGTTTCTCTGAAGATGGACCAACATGTAGCTAGCTGGGCCTTAGCAGTTAGCTTCCCCTTCGCCTGCTTTTCCTGAAGCATTGTAAGGACTTTTACATTTTTGGGACTACTTGCATCCCCGTCATGGGATGCTGGACTCTGGGACACCCCTCTCATAGTAAACAGGTCTCTTGTCTCTACTTTCATTCCACATCTCTCTAAACTAATACAAACCATTTGTAAACTTAAGCTGTGCACTGCCACTTCCAAGGGATGTATGAAGTGGGTAAATACCCTTGCCTTTATTAATTTAGTAAATTTAAAAGTTTAAAAGGCATTCTATGTTTGGACCCCTCCATCATATAACCTATGGAGATGTCTCCTAGAAACTAAACTTGTGTTCAGAGGGACAGAGCGGGATCCATTGGTGTAATGCCTGAAACAGGTGTATAGAGGACTATCTTCAGGTATTGGCTAGGCCAAGAGGGGTTACCCCACCATCTTTCCCCAGAAAGGCAGAGTTTTGCTAGTCACCCTGGGGGCTCCATATTAATGGTTCACTGGTATATTGAGATCACTGCATCTATGTCCAGGCAAGACTTGGGCAAAGAATCAATGCACTCCTCTACAACACAACAGTATCCTGCTTATTCCAATACCCCCCCCCCCCCCCCAGACTAAACAAGCATTTACCTCTTACAGTGTGTGTGTGTGTGTGTGTGTTGGGGAGGGGCACTTCAAGGGTCAAAATCCCATGAGAATGTACTCTTGCAGTGGGCTATTGTAGATTATAATGGAATCTCCAACTTTGGGAAGAGGCACAGTGATGTCACTTATGCCTTTCAGGACATCAAAGGTTGGGTCAAGGTGTGTATTTTCTTTTGTTTGGGTGAATGGTTTGTTTACAAATTAATTTTTAAAACCATTCGGGTTGAGTGGCTGGCAAAAAAGTGTTCCTGCTCTTTACCTTAGAAGGTCTGCTTTAATTTGATTTTGAATGTGTTAGGTGTTTTTGGTAAGGTATTATAAAGTCAGAAGCTTGTTTACATGAACATTTTCCCAGAGAAACATACAAACTACTGGCCTCTTATTCTGTAGATACAATGGGGTCAATTTACTAAAACTGGATAGTGCAAAATCTGGTGCAGCTGTGCAGGGTAGCCAATGAGCTTCTAACTTCAGCTTGTTCAGTTAAGCTTAATAATAATAAGGTCTGATGTTACCCCTATAACACCTCCATCCCTGATACAATACATAAAAACAGAAATCGCCCTGGGACTTTGAGTGAGGTGGGAGAGGTTAGCCAATATTCACAACAAGAGTAAAAGAATCTCAATTTATTGCAAAATATCAATTTGCCAAGCCGATAGGTGTACTGTGATAGGTACATACACAGTACAAGAATAACAATCTACATACAGTTGTACAAAAATGGAAAGAAAGCAAGATACCCTATGCGTTTCGCGAGACCACGCTCACTTCTTCAGGGGTGGATGCATAATTATAGTATCTGCAATATAGGTAATAAGATCAATAAGTATATGGTAGCAGTGGAGGAATATGGGGTGAATGGTCAGAGAGGTCTACAAAAAAGACCTCATACTCGCCAATGGGCTGAGCCAAATTGCCAGTCGCTGAATATCCAAACAGCAGTAGCAACAAACATCCAGCACGGGAGCTGAGGAGGAGGAGCAAACAAAGGCCACAACAGAGGACATCCGGAGGACCAACATGGCATGGGTGGTGGTGTGTGTCCCTATGGTCCCAACTTGTCCACATTGGATGACCACTACAAAATATATGTAAATGTATACGTGTCAGAAGACACAGTAATTGCAAATAAAGCTTAATGCAATAGATTTGTGTAAATAAAATTGTATATACACATATGTGTCAGAAGCACTTCAATGCTAAATTAAGCTTAATGCAGTAAATTATTATGATTACATTTATATAGTATAATATACATGAACCAGCATGGTTGAGAGGCTGGTGCAGACAGGGAGACTATGGGACAGTGTAGGAATGGTAAAGATGTAAACATAGTGTGCAATATATATATATATATATATATATATATATATATATATATATATACAGTGAGGTCCATAAATATCGGCACATCGACACAATTCTAATCTTTTTGGCTCTATACACCACCACAATGGATTTGAAATAAAACAAACAAGATGTGCTTTAACTGCAGACTTTCAGCTTTATATTGAGGGTATGTACATTCAAATCAGGTGAATGCTGTAGGAATTACAACAGTTTGTATATGTGCCTCCCACTTTTTAAGGGACCAAAAGTAATGGGATAGATTAACAATCATCCATCAAACTTTCACTTTTTAATATTTGGTTGCAAATCCTTTGTTGTCAATTACACCTTGAAGTCTGGAACGCATAGACATCACCAGACGCTGGGTTTTATTCCTGGTAATGCTCTGCCAGGCCTCTACTGCAACTGTCTTCAGTTCCTGCTTGTTCTTGGGGCATTTTCCCTTCAGTTTTGTCTTCAGCAAGTGAAATGCAGGCTCAATCGGATTCAGGTCAGGTGATTGACTTGGCCATTGCATAACATTCCACTTCTTTCCCTTAAAAAACTCTTTGGTTGCTTTCGCAGTATGCTTTGGGTCATTGTCTATCTGCACTGTGAAGCGCCGTCCAATGAGTTCTGAAGCATTTTGCTGAATATGAGCAGATAATATTGCCCGAAACACTTCAGAATTCATCCTGCTGCTTTTGTCAGTAGTCACATCATCAATAAATACAAGAGAACCAGTTCCATTGGCAGCCATACATGCCCATGCCATGACACTACCACTACCATGCTTCACTGATGAAGTGGTATGCTTTGGATCATGAGCAGTTCCTTTCCTTCTCCATACTTTACTCTTCCCATCACTCTGGTACAAGTTGATCTTGGTCTCATCTGTCCATAGCATGTTGTTCCAGAACTGTGAAGGCTTTTTTAGATGTTGTTTGGCAAACTCTAATCTGGCCTTCCTGTTTTGAGGCTCACCAATGGTTTACATCTTGTGGTAAACCCTCTGTATTCACTCTGTTGAAGTCTTCTCTTGATTGTTGACTTTGACACACATACATGATATAATAAAAATCCGCGCTTAGGAGAAAGGGTTGCAGCCTCCCCTAATTAGTTCCCAAAGGGACCTATAAGAGTATGTACAGGAGAATGGGGAAATGGCGCTACCCTATATGGCAAAAAGTGTTTAATTGTGAAATAAAAATAATGAATAAATTCCCAGTGTACGTAACCATATAAATCTATAAAGAGTGTGCAGGTCTTACCAATAAATACATGAGTTATATGAATATTGTGAGTATATGTAAATGGGCAAGGGTGCACCACAGCTCCACAGAATAGCGTATGCCCTCACCCATCCACCCCACTAATCAACTAACACAAATTGTGGAACAATCTAGTTCCCAAAAAGCTAGCATAAACAATAAACCGTAATCCTATAAATGCAGATATCTCCACTTCTTAGTGCATGTGAACTTAGGTGATATACCAATCAGCAAACCATATATATTGATCCACATCAAAAAATTAATATGTGAGTGTTCAGTCAAATAGTCCGAATCCCTGAGCAAAAGGTGTGGACATTAATGTGAAAAAACTTCTTTCAAAAATAAAAATATATATAAACAGTGATCAATTTAAGCGTAGTCTCATGTTCCAAGCAGGAATTCCAGTGACTTCTGTGCACAGCAGGTATGGTGACTTAGGTGCTCCCCCAAAGTGTCCCCACTCACCAAAGGTAGTCACCCCTACAGGGGCAATAGGCATAGAGTGGGCAGCTATAAGTAGATCATTCCCTTTGATAGCCGTATTTGGTCCTCTGCACCTCCGTCAGCCCGTTCCTTTAATCCAGAGGCTCCCAGCACATATTCCGAATCAGGTTTCTCAGATTCTTACACCGCAGCAAGCGGCCTGATCCTCACATGAAAACACAAGGGGCTCCCATAGTGTAGTATAAACGATTTATTTAAAAATAATTCAGATAAAAAACTTGCGCCGATATCCAGTACAGCAAGGACACATGCAGTGGTATAAGCCGGAACCTAGTCCATAGCGTGCGTGCCAACTGCGTTCCAGTCCGCACGCTACGGACTAGGTTCCGGCTTATACCACTGCATGTGTCCTTGCTGTACTGGATATCGGCGCAAGGTTTTTATCTGAATTATTTTTAAATAAATCATTTATACTACACTATGGGAGCCCCTTGTGTTTTCCTGTGAGGATCAGGCCGCTTGCTGCAGTGTAAGAATCTGAGAAACCTGATTTGGAATATGTGCTGGGAGCCTCTGGATTAAAGGAACGGGCTGACAGAGGTGCAGAGGACCAAATACGGCTATCAAAGGGAATGATCTACTTATAGCTGCCCACTCTATGCCTATTGCCCCTGTAGGGGTGACTACCTTTGGTGAGTGGGGACACTTTGGGGGAGCACCTAAGTCACCATACCTGCTGTGCACAGAAGTCACTGGAATTCCTGCTTGGAACATGAGAATACGCTTTATTTGATCACTGTTTATATATATTTTTATTTTTGAAAGAAGTTTTTTCACATTAATGTCCATACCTTTTGCTCAGGGATTCAGACTATATGACCGAACACTCACATATTAATTTTTTGATGTGGATCAATATATATGGTTTGCTGATTGGTATATCACTTAAGTTCACATGCACTAAGAAGTGGAGATATCTGTATTTATAGGATTACGGTTTATTGTTTATGCTAGCTTTTTGGGAACTAGATTGTTCCACAATTTGTGTTAGTTGATTAGTGGGGTGGATGGGTGAGGGCATACGCTATTCTGTGGAGCTGTGGTGCACCCTTGCCCATTTACATATACTCACAATATTCATATAACTCATATATTTATTGGTAAGACCTGCACACTCTTTATAGATTTATATGGTTACGTACGCTGGGAATTTATTCATTATTTTTATTTCACAATTAAACACTTTTTGCCATATAGGGTAGCGCCATTTGACACACATACACCTACCTCCTGGAGAGTGTTCCTGATCTGGCCAACTGTTGTGAAGAGTGTTTTCTTCACCAGGGAAAGAAATCTTCGGTCATCCACCACAGTTGTTTTCCGTGGTCTTCCGGGTCTTTTGGTGTTGCTGAGCTCACCGGTGCGTTCTTTCTTTGGCTGAGCAGCCAATTGTCCCATTACTTTTTTTCCCTTAAAAAGTGGGAGGCACATATACAAACTGTTGTAATTCCTACACCGTTCACCTGATTTGGATGTAAATATCCTCAAATTAAAGCTGAAAATGTAAGAACGGTGAAAAAAACAAAAAGCATTGTGCATGGGATGTGTGCGATGTTACCTGAGTGGAAGAAACCAAGTACATGTGGTCTCCCCGTCAAAAAATGAGGCTGCTGTGTAGGAACGCCAAACTAATGCGGTCGGACTTTTCGTCTACAAAAGTCCGACAGCCTGTCCGACAGACTTCCGGCGGACTTCCGGCGGACTTTCGGCGGACTTGCAGCAGACTTTCTAACGAACGGACTTGCCTACACACGACCACACAAAAGTCCGACGGATTCGTACGTGATGACGTACACCGGACTAAAATAAGGAAGTTCATAGCCAGTAGCCAATAGCTGCCCTAGCATGGGTTTTTGTCCGTCGGACTAGCACACAGACGAGCGGATTTCGGGGTCCGTCGTAGTTACGACGTAAAGATTTGAAGCATGTTTCAAATCTAAAGTCCGTCGGATTTGAGGCTGAAAAAGTCTGCTGAAAGTCCGGAGAAGCCCACACACGATCGGATTACCAGCCAGCTTTAGTCCGTCGGCGTCCGTTGGACTTTTGTAGATGAAAAGTCCGACCGTGTGTACGCGGCATAAGAGTGAAAGGATCCCAGCCATGCCTGGCCTCCATTTTATGCCCCCCAGAAGAGCCCAGATGCTCTGCCCCCAACGTCATGTACGGGTGGTGTGGCGCGAGAGCGTGCCATGGTGGTCTTCCGGATGTCCCCCTATGTGGCCTTTGTTTGCTCCGCCTCCTCAGCTCTCGTGCTGGATGTTTGTTGCTACCACCGTCTGGATACTCTGGAGACCTGTTTGACCATTCACCCCATATGCCTCCACTGTTAACATATACTTTTGATCTTATTACCTATATTGCAGATACTATAATTATGCAGCCACCCCTGAAGAAGTGAACGTGCTCTCGTGAAACGCGTAGGGAATCATTGATGCTTGTATCTTGCTTTTTTTACATGTGGATTGTTATTCTTTTGTTATTCTTTTACTGTGTATGTACACCTATCAGCTTGGCAAATTTATATTTATTGCTGTTGCTTATATATGCATGATATTGTGCAATAAATTGAGATTCTTTTACTGTTGTTATGAATATTGGCTAACCTCTCTCACCTCACTCAAAGTCCCAGGGCGATTTCTATGTTTTTATGTTCAATTAAGCTTTGACAAACAACCTGGAACCTGTTTGGTTTCTAATGGGCTCGGGCGTGTTCCGATCACTGCACACCTCCAATCATACTATGTGTAGCTGCTGGGCAGAAAATGCCTCACTGCCTATGATTGGCGGTGTGCAGTGACGGTTCCCTGGCGGGTTTGATCCAAACACACCTGAGCCCATTCTTAGAAACCAAACAGCTTCCAGGTCTTGGTTGTAATGGGGACCTTCTTGCTTCATAACTTTAAACTGTTGACCCAGAACAAAAATGCAAATAACGATTGGTGACGTTTCTATTCTGAATATTCATTTCAGGTAGATGACACAACCATTGAATCCAGGGGATCAGCATACCAGTCTGGCGACAAGAATTTTCAGAAGGTCAGCAATGGCACACCCTTTATTTTTCTGAAGAAATGTCTATTTTTATTAAATGTTTATTATTTCTGTTAATTGAAAATTACATGTAAGTTTTTCGTTTTGTTTGGAGTGTATCTTTAAAGATGAATTGATTTAACATCCCCTGTGCTACGCTAGAGGGTTAACATTTCCTGAAGTGTGGGAGGCTTGCTCAAGTCTAGCTCATGCTTTGAATATAATAATAATGGGAACTGAAAAGATAATAGCACAACACTAGGAAAACATACAGAAAACAGCTCACAGAAAAATAAAAACCATACAAAATATACTATTTTTTTTGTTTTGAATACGTACTTTCTCTCCAGTGTTTTACGGAGGGTGAACTGGATGAATAAGTCATTTCCTCTAGGCTGAACTACTCTTCACGCCCCGCTTATGAGAAACTGTAAACTTATCTGAACAAAAGATGTGGCATTCTGCTACTGATACAATGTATTCTTTGTATTTCAGTTTATTTTTAACACGGGCAAAAATTACATAATGGAAACACCCTCATCTTGGAGAATTCAAAGTAGCAATACTTAGTTGGGTCCTGTGGGACCATAAAGTCCTTTTCTGAACTCTCCTCTGTTATTCAACCATGGATGCATAGAAAAAAATTTAAACGCTGAAGTTAAATATACTTATTTTTTTACTTCCCCTGGTTCTTTTTTTCCTCTCTTATCCACATGCTACTAAAACCTGGAAAAAAAAAAAAAACTTTCTTATAAAACTTTTTTAAAAACACCTCTTTTTTTGGACCCACTGACATTATCCCTGGGTCTCTGTGCTTCTGTAAGCAATTTAGGCAGATCATGGCTGGTGGAAAGGGTTGGCAAGGTGCTGTACAGCTTCCTGAGGACATCAAACCATGCTTTAGTTCTATTCTCAGCAGCCCTCAACAATCATGCAAGCAGGGAGCTGACTCTTGGGAGGAGTTATGCAAATATAACATGTCTTGATGGGTAGATTTCAGTCTAACCCAGCCTAAACTATATTTTCAAAAGTATTGGGACACCTGCCTTTACACACACATGAACTCTAATGGCATGCCAGTCTAATGCCCCGTACACACGGTCGGATTTTCCGACAGAAAATGTGTGATAGGACCTTGTTGTCGGAAATTCCGACCGTGTGTAGGCTCCATCACACATTTTCCATCGGAATTTCTGGCACACAAAGTTTGAGAGCTTGCTATAAAATTTTCCGACAACAAAATCCATTGTCGGAAATTCCGATCGTGTGTACACAAATCCGACGAACAAAGTGCCACGCATGCTCAGAATAAATAAAGAGATGAAAGCTTTTGGCCACTGCCCCGTTTATAGTCCCGATGTACGTGTTTTACGTCACCCGTTTGGAACGATCGGATTTTCCGACAACTTTGTGTGACCGTGTGTATGCAAGACAAGTTTGAGCCAACATCCGTCGGAAAAAATCCTAGGATTTTGTTGTCGGAATGTCCGAACAAAGTCCGACCGTGTGTACGGGGCATTAGTCTGTAGGGTTCAATATTGAGTTGGCCCACCCTTTGCTATATTTATAACAGCTTCAACTCTTCTGGGAAAGCTGTCCACAAGGTTTAGGAGTGTGTCTATGGGAATGTTTGACCATTCTTCCAGAAGCGCATTTGTGAGGTCAGGCACTGATGTGGACGAGAAGGCCTGGCTCGCAGTCTCCACTCTAATTCATCCCAAAGGTATTCTATTGTGTTGAGGTCAGGACTCTGTGTAGGTCAGTTGAGTTTCTCCGCTCCAAACTTGCTCATCCATGTCTTTATGAACCTTGCTTAGTGCACTGTTCCAGATCATTTGGTGGAGGGGGGTTTATGGTGTGGGGTTGTTTTTCAGGGGTTGGGATTGGCCCCTTAGTTTCAGTGAAGGGAACTCCTATAGAGTCAGCATACCAAGACATTTTGGACAATTTCATGCTCCCAACTTTGTGGGAACAGTTTGGGGATGGTCCCACCAGTGCACAAAGCAAGGTCCATAAAGACATGGATGATCAAATTTGGGGTGGAGGAACTTGACTGGACTGCACAGAGTCCTGACCTCAAAGCTTTAAGAGTTCCCTTCACTGAAACTAAAAAGTTGGCATAACTTTTTTATTAACTTACATAGGTCATTCAAATTTCACATTTTGGTAAAATAACTCTTCCTCCGTGGTAACTCTTCCTCTTTTTAATCTTTGCAGGTATATATTGGATTCCAAGCAGAAGCAATGTGCCCTCACTGAGTTCTTGAAGAAAGAGGGGTGCAGGCTGTCCGATATAATACACGCATTAGCTAATGAATACTAAAGACCATACCACTCAAGAAAATAGTGCAGCAACTCAGGAGTGTGTGGGCACTTATAATTATTGTTATATACCTTGTGTGAATGAATCAAAAGATGTACAGCTCTGAAGGGATGTTTTAAATTAGATTGTAAGAATGTGATTATTGAAGAAACAAAGTGGATTATTTGTAGTAGTCTCCTGAATTGCCACATTCAAAAATAACTTCAAAAAAACTTTAACTTACATAGGACACTCAAATTTCACAAGTTGGTATAGTAACTCTTCCTCTATAGTAACTCTTCTTCTTTTTCATTGCAGGTAAATAATGAATTCCAAGCAGAAGCAATGCGCCATCATTGAGTTATTGATGAAAGAGTGCAGGCTGTCCGACATCCATAAGAGGCTACACAATGTTTAGCAAAAGACGGTGGTAAATGGCTCAATGCAGGAGACAATGGGAGGACTTCTGGTGAATGAGTCTCAGAATGATAAAAATCAATAAGGTCCATATTGTTGTATGTCCATAATGGTGGTGTCCGGCACATATAGTCACTGTAGTGGCTGCTATACCAAAAGCAAGAGGCGCCTCTAAGGATGCAGAGAGGGAGAAAAGACAATCGTCTTCTAAGGCTTAATGTACACGGCCTTTTTCTACAACCTCTCCTGAACAATTTAACTTGACAGATAAAAACCCACGTTTAAAATGGCCATTTTTTGCCTCGCTTACATACCGCGTTTTGCTGCGTTTGCGTTTAAAATCATTTGAAAAAAAATGTTTTTCAAAATAGCCAAAAATGAAAAACACCTATAAACGAAACGAGGCTAAATGCCGGTACCGCGCTTAGCCGCGTTTAGCGTCTGAAACATCGAAAACTTCTGATTAATTTTTTTGCCTTCAAAGAAAAGCCTCTAAAGGCAACTGCCTAAAAACGACATTAAACGAACCTGTGTACATGTACACATAAGATGAGGTCAGGGGCAGCTGAAAAAAGCAGCCAACTGCCTCTGAACGTTCGTTTACCAGCACCAGTGTACATGAGACCTAAGTGTAGATGTGTGACACGTTTTATTAAAATTATGAAATACAAATGGAGATAAAAAGCAGACATATAGTCCTCAAGCATCATCGCTGGATACAACTGTGGGTTGGTGTGTAGCTGGGTCCAGAGTGTATGGAGCACTGATGAAGGCCTGAAGAAGGAGCTCATGCTTCGCAAATCCGTCGCTGTCCTATTCCTCGCATCACTTTCGGTTAATGATATCACATGCTTGCATTCCAGCAAATCCAGGAAGCACCGCTCACCAACCGCGCCCCATACACTCTGGGGCCTGGCTTCACGTCAACCCACGGCAGTATGCAGCGATGATGGTTGAGGGCTATATTACTGCTTTTTATCTTTGTTTGTGAGTATCTTTTAATCATTTTAATAAAACGGGTCACACATATACACTTAAAAGGCGCTGTTCTTTTCTCCCTCTCTACAAAATGTTTACAGACGTGACACCATTCAAAAATCACCAATAACAAGATATTACTCTTGCCAAAGGTGTCATCTTCATAAACATTCTCTAACCTTCTGTGAATGTCAGACAGCCTGCACCCCTCCTTTGTCAAAGCTACAGAATGTTTATGGAGATGACATCATTGACAAGAGCAATGTGCTGATATTGGTGACTCTTGTCACTGATGTCACCTCTGCAAACATTCTGTAGCCTGCTGTGGATGTTGGACAGCCTTCAGCCCTCCTTCATTAAGAACCCAATGACAATATATTGCTTCTGCTGGGAATCCATTATTTACAGTGCCTTGAAAAAGTATTCATACCCCTTGAAATTTTCCACATCATGTTACAACCAAAAACATAAATGTATTTTATTGGGATTTTATGTGATAGACCAACACAAAGTGGCATATAATGGTGAAGTGGAAGGAAAATGATAAATGGTTTTCAAATTTGTTTACAAATAAATATGTGAAATGCGTGGCATGCATTTGTATTCAGCCCCCTTTATTCTGATATTGCTAACTAAAATCTAGTAGAACCAATTGGCTTAAGAAGTCACCTAATTAGTAAAGAGAGTCCACCTGTGTGCAATGTATTCTCAGTATAAATATAGCTATTCTGTGAAGCCCTCAGAGGTTTGTTAGAGAACCTTAGTGAACAAACAGTATCATGAAGGCCAAGGAACACACCAGACAGGTCAGGGATAAAGTTGTGGAAAAGTTTAAAGCAGGGTTAGGTTATAATAAAATATCCCAAGCTTTGAACATCTCACGGAGCACTGTTCAATCCATCATCTGAAAATAGAAATAGTATGGCACAACTGCAAACCTACCAAGACATGGCCATTCACCTAAACTGGAGAGCATTAATCAGAGAGGCAGCCAAGAGGCCCATGGTAATTCTGGAGGAGCTGCAGAGATCCACAGCTCAGGTGGGAGAATCTGTCCACAGGACAACTATTAGTTGTGCTCTCCACAAATCTGGCCTTTATGGAAGAGTGGCAAGAAGAAAGCCATTGTTGAAAGAAAGCCATAAGAAGTGCCATTTTCAGTTTGCGAGAAGCCATGTGGGGGACACAGCAAACATGTGGAAGAAGGTGCTCTGGTCAGATGAGACCTAAATTGAACTTTTTGGCCTAAAAGAAAAACGTTCTGTGGTGGAAAACTAACACTGCACATCACCCTGAGAACACCATCCTCACTGTGAAACATGGTGGTGGCAGCATCATGTTGTGGGGATGCTTTTCTTCAGCAGGGACAGGGAAGCTGGTCAGAGTTGATGGGAAGATGAATGGAGCCAAATACAGGGCAATCTTAGAAGAGAACCTGTTAGAGTCTGCAAAAGATTTGAGAGTGGGGCGGAGGTTCACCTTCCAGCAGGACAACAACCCTAAACATACAGCCAGAGCTACAATGGAATGGTTTAGGGAGCAGATCTCCAAACTACAGACCTCCAGCTGTTGCAGTACTACACATCCCATGAGTAATTGTAACTCTGACATTCACAGACATGACTAGGCATGATGGGAATTGTAGTTCCTGAACAACTGAACAACTGGATAGTTTGGAGACCACTGGTTTAGAGCATATTCATTTGTTAGAATGGCTCAGTCAAAGTTCAGACTTAAATCCAATTGAGAATCTGTGTCAAGATTTGAAAGATTTGCTGTTCACAGACGCTCACCATCCAATCTGAGAGAGCTTGAGCTATTTTGCAAAGAAGAATGGGCAAAAATATCACTCTAGATGTGAAAAACTGGTAGAGACATCCCCAAAAAGACTTGCAGATGTAATTGCAGCGAAAGGTGATTCTACAAAGTATTGGGGGGGGAGGGGGGGGGGATATTTATTTGTGTCAGATATTTATTTGTAAAAAATGTTGAAAACCATTTATCATTTTCCTTCCACTTCACAATTATGTGCCACTTTGTGTTGGTCTATCATAAAATCACAATAAAATACATTTACGTTTTGGTTGTAACATGACAAAATGTGGAAAATTTCAAGGGGTATGAATACTTTTTCAAGGCACTGTACCTGCAAATATAAAGAAGAAGAAAAAGAGTTTCTATAGAGGAAGGGTTACTCTACCAACATGTGAAATTTGAACCACCAATGTAAGAAAAGTAAAGAAAAGTTATGCCCACTTTTGCACTACGTTTGGTACAGGCCTCATATTTAATCTATGTTTTAAGCTGTTTGTCCAGTTTTCAGTATTCATTTGTGGCATTTAATAGTCGGTCAAATAGAGCCTGTCTCATTTCCTGGCTGGAGGATGTCCAGCTTCATTCAGTTCTATACTTCCCAGCTTGATAGTTCCCAGCGTACCCCTTTCATTAATTGGATTTAAATTATTTTTTTTTAACTGTTGAGGCTCAGCATCACACGTGGACATTACCTAGGGTGGCCCAGCATACAGCATATTCATATTATTATACAGGATTTATATAGTGTCAGCAGTTTGTTCAGGACTTTACAAAATGAAGGCAGACAGTACAGTTGCAATACAACTCAATACAGGAGGAATCAAGAAGACCCTACTTACTAGAACTTGCAATCTAATAGAGAGGGTCAAGTGACACAAAAAATAATAATTGGAGGGGTGAGCTGATGGAGAAAGTAAAGAAATATTTTAATAGTTTGAAGAAGGATTGACTTCTTAAAATAGATTTTCAGGGATCGCCTAAAGGTGGATCAAGTAGGAGATAGTCAGACAGGTTGAGGTAAGGAGTTCTGGAGGATGGGAGAGGCTCTGGAGAAGTCCCGAAGGCAAGAATGGGAGGTCACAAGGGATCTAGAGAGCAGGAAGTCTTGTAAAGAGTGAAGAGGACAGTCTGGTAGCATTTTGAGATAAGGTTAATGATGTAGCTGGGAGCAGAGTTGTGCATGGCATTTTAGGTTGTTGTTAGTATTTTTAATCTTATTTGTTGAGTGAGCGGAAGCCAATGGAGGAATTGGCATGTAAGCAGGTGCTTGTGTAGCTTTGAAACTAGATAATCTGCCCAATTAAAGGAAGGGTTTATTCAGTTCCCGGTTTTTGACCTCCTCCCTGTGCATATTAAGGAAGGGGGAAGGCTCACCCCTAATTTGTTCCAGCCACATTGGAAGAAAGAGAGGCTGACAGCTAAAGATATAAGGCTTTTCAGCCAGCAACCATCCACCCAGAGGGAGAGTAGCCTTCATAGAGCTCTACTGAGGGACTGCTATGACCTATTGTCCCACAAGACATCGTAGTCATCTTCCTTGTCGCGGATTAGTGTGAAATTCATATTGATATGTGCAGTCTGACTAGGAAAGCCCACTTCTCCAAACTGATCTCCACCCCATCAGGGCATTTTGATCTTTTCAAAATTCCTACCAAGAGGCAGCTCACTGCTTACATAAGGGCTGAGGGCTTTTGAGAGGAGTACTAAAAAAGGGTAATGCAGTGTGTTCTGGAAGCTATGTACAGGTCTCTGTTGGCCCCTCCAACCAGCCATGATCTGCCTGCATCACATAGAGAGGCACAGAAACCAGATATGTCACTGGGTATAAAGCTAGGTAGTTAATGAAAATGGAAAAGTTTTATTTCAAATTTTCATTAGTATGTTGATGAGGAGAAAAAGAGAAAAAGAGAAACCTAAGCAAGGCAAAATATAGGCAAATACAACTTCAGCTTTAACTCCCGAATTTATTTTGGAGTCATAAAAACGTCCCAAAACTTTATAATTAACTAAAGACGTCCTCGGCTAAAGGGCAGCTAGAGTGAGAAGTTAATTTGCAGTGTTTTTGGACTGATTGATGTCTAAACAGAAACTATATTAGATAAGGTTATAAAATATCCAAACCAAATACAATCTAGGACAGAAAGAGCGAGATAAGCCGAGTTGCGGAGGCAATAAATAGACTGAAATAAATGGAAGGGGATCATTTAATTTAAGGAAAGGGAAGCTAATGATTTTACAAGAGAAATTATAAAACTGTCATTCCATTTATCATCCAACTCAATAGAGAGGCAGCCTGGATTAATACGGTTTTACATGAACATTGAGGTGTTCAGGGGAACAGGAAAATGACTGGTTCATCATATAAATGTACAATTTAATTCAGAGAGAAAAATGAATTTAGGAGAACAAACATATGGTACAGGAAAGGTCTGCCTAAAGAAATGTATGATATTTTTCTTTTGTAAAATGCAAAACAAGAAAAAGTTATGGCCATATACTAGGTTAGAATGTATTCCGTTCCTTAGCTCTAATGGCTCCCATGAATGGCTCATTATTGGCCAAGGAGTTCTTTGTAGACCTTTTCTGCCATTGATTTGCCTGTGTATGTGAAGACCCAAGCATCTGAAGCAGAAAATATATCAATCTGGATATAGAAAAGCTGAAAATGGAAGATGTAGTCCTTCTAGGGCCCCATCAAGGTGACATTGTTATAGGTCTGGAAAACCACAATTTAGCTGATCATACACTGTAATACATGCTAAACAGTGTGGATAGAGGAATATCTCTATTTTCTGACAGTGGCACCCATAGCTGTCAGAATACCTAAATAGTGGCTGCATCTGATCAGATGCAGCCGCTGTTTGGTCAACATTTTTCTGACCACTTCCCTCAAATTTCAGATTGAGGGATGTCAGGCAAGAGGATATTGAAAGTGCAATCAATGGCTTGAATTTTGTCTGATTCATCAGGAACCACCCCAAATTGGCTCTGCATGGTAGGCAATGCTTGAAAAAAAAATTGCAGGGCTTTTTTGTTTTTCTTTTTAACAAAGTAATTTGATGTCAACACTGGACTGGCTGGCCTTGTATATCACTGATAGCAATATAATTAGTATGTCATTGCTGAAATGGATGTCTGTGTATCACTGTCACTGCCAAGATGGTTATTACATGGCTACGTTGATATGAAAGCACCAGCTGCTGAAAGAAGACAACACCAAATGTCAAATAATACCTATAGTTTAAAAACTTTTTTTTTTTTTTTCCTCTACCGCATCATGTTCTAAGCTAATGAGGGGCCATTTTTGGCACAAGAACACAACCAGGATAGAACCTGTTTAAAGGATTTTCTTTACTTTCCTCACTAACTCCAAAGCATTTCTCCAAAATGGCAAATTTCACTTAAAAGTACAGATTTTTCACCAAAATTTTGGCAAAGCTAAAGCTCAAAATTTCATTCATCCCTACTCCAACCCTTAAACCCACAAGTTGTCCTAGGGGAAGGCATTAAGCCCTTAGAAATCTTGGTGAAATTTCCTTTAACTGCCATAAATTTTCTTTATGGTCCACAGATTCACCTGGATAACGCTGGATCAACTTTCTATGAAGTGATTTCTTATAAATATTAGTAGTTATAGCTATATGTAGTTTTCATGAAACTTCCAGGTCTTTCCATTTGCTACGGTCAATAAAAAGGTAGGTGATGTTGCCAATTTTACTGAGATAAAGAAAGGACCAGACAACAACAGCTAGGGAGTCGGGACTAAACCTGGAGAAAAGAACATTCACCTCAATTTCAGAGCACAAGTCCATGGTGACCACTCATATTTAAACTTTTATTATCTAAGAAAGAAAAATATCTGATTGGTTACTAAGGGGAGTGCTTGCTTTTGTTGCAAACATGTTTTTTCTTCCTTTAGTCTATTTATTTACTTTTTAATGCATTTTTTACTTATGCCAAAGCAGTCTGCTAAAGTAATCTAAATAATTTAAATATAACTAACTTTTTTACTTTCAAAACATTTTTATTGACGATTTAAACATTACATCACCAGACAAACAGAGAGATAAAAAAAGAAAGATTCAAGCTGTTAGGCACACATCTATGATTGCCATATACATAGAAATCAATATTAGTGCATAAACAAAGAACAATGTCATTTGACATGAAAGTATAGGAAGAAAGTAAATGACAGAACCCTTGAGTTGAATCAGCTTGGGTTTTAGAACACTCCTTGATACCAATCAAACTATTGTGATAATTTTATCTTGGCAGAGGGCATACGCCCTTCATGTATAGCAAATATGAGCAGTGAGTATGCACTAATGATATCACTTCGCTTCTTGGAATGTAGTCAGGAGTTTCCCAGTGGTGAATGATAGCTAACCTTGCTGCCAGAAGAATGCTGTTGTTTATGAGCTGGTAGGGGATATTGCCAATTCCAATATTCAATAGAGCCGGTTCTGGAGATGGAATTATGTGGATTTGAATGACTTCAGTTATAAGTTGGAATACTTCTTCCCAAAAGGGTGATATCTTGTTGCATTCCCATAAAATGTGATATAAGGTCCCTGATTTCGCACAGATTCTCCAGCAGTTAGGCGAAGTGGATGGGGCATAAATATAGATCTGGGACGGGGTAATATACCAGCGAAGATTATATTTGAATGTAAGTTCCCATAGGTTAGATGAGTGGGTTACTTTGAAGTTAGAATTCAGAGCTGTTAGCCATTGAGAGTCACTGAAGGAGCAGCCTAGGTCGCGTTCCCATTTCAACATAGGTGGTAGTTTACTAAAGGATGTTTTGCCCTGCAACAGATTATAAAATAGAGTGATACCCTTGGTAGCAACAGAAGCATTTGAGAAGTATTTCCATGCCATTTCTTTCTTCCATGCCATGAATATATTTATTGAGTTGGGGGTTGTGTAATAGACAATGGGTTACTTGAATATACAGTACTTATAGTAATCTGTGTTTGGTTGATAAAAGGTCTTTTGTAACAGTGTAAATGGTTTCAGGAGGATATTGGAGTATACAGTAGATTTGAGATCTGTGCTATGCCTGCCATCTTCATAAGGATAGGTTAGGGATAAGTAAAGGAAGTATGGAAATTGGAAGGGATAATTTACAGGGCTTGTTTCCTTTGGAGGCATTGGTAATAAAATAGGTAAAGGTTGTCACTGTGGCTGTTATGGTGGAGGAAATGGCCAGATTACCCATGTTCATTTGAGGTGCGCTAAGGAGCCAAACACGTTGTGACCTGGAACTTGGAGGGATTCAATGTCGTGCCAAAGACAAGTAGGTATAAACCAGGCTTTGAGCTGTGCTAATATAGTAGAATTATAGTAATCTCTGAAGTTGATATAACATGTTCCACCCACAGACCTGTGTTTCATTAAGATGGACTGAGAACTTCTAGCCTTCAAATTATGCCACACATACCGCCCCAAGATTGCCGGTAAGGAGGTGAAAAAGGATATAGGGACTGGAATGGGAAGCGATCTAAATAGATATAAAAACTGAGGTAATTTGAGCATTTTAAATGTTTCCAGTCTGCCTGACCAGGAAAGTGTCATCTTGGAGACACTCTCTAGATCCTTAGGTAGAGTACCCAAAAAAAGGAGTGTAGTTAGATTAGTAAAGAGAGGATACTGATTTAGTGAGTTTAATCCCCAAATAATTAATATAGTCTGTGGCCCATACATAGCGATAGTCATTTCTAAGTGTATGTTGTTGTGTTTGCATTAATTCTAGAGGCAGGATAAATGATTTGGAGGCGTTCACCTTATAATAGAGATATAGCTGAATTCATCCAGTATCTGTTGTACTGAAGCCATGGAAGGGGCAGGATCAGTCAGCATAAGGATGAGATCATCTGCGACAGTGGACATTCCTGTCTTGTGCCATTGGATATGGCAAAGGGTGCAGACAACATGAAGGAGCAATATACTTGTGCGGAAGGGCAAGAATATAGTGCCATTATAGCTGAAAGAATGTGGCCCTGAAACCCAAACTTTTGCAATGTCATATCTAAGTACTGACAATTAACTCTCTCAAAAGCCTTTTCTGCATCCAAGTATAGAAGCAGAGAAGGCACTCCGTGGCTTTCAGCATGATGGATAATATTGATCATCTGTCGGGTGGCGTCTGATGTCTGGAGCCCTTTCGTGAACCCAGATTGGTCGGGGTGGATGAGGGTCGGAAGAAGGTCAATCAGTCTGTTTGCAATTACTTTTGCATACACTTTTGTGTCGTGGTTGAGTAAGGAAATAGGGTGGAAATTTTGGGGAGCAGTAGGCTCCTTCCCTGGCTTTGATAAGGTTATAACCAGTGCTTTCAACATCTCCTGAGGGAGGGAGGACGAAGAAGCAGCAGCATTGAAAAAGTGAGCAATATGTTCGACCAGGGTAGGTTTAACTGTTTGTAATATTACCCTACAAAACCATCAGGGCCTGTGGCTTTGTTTTTTGGGAGTGAGTCGATAGCTTCTCCTATTTCCAAAATGGTGAAAGGGGCATTGAGGGCCACTAGTTGTTCAGGGGTTAAACTCGGGAGGTGTACCGAGTCTAAAAAGGACTGGATGGAGTAGCTATCAGGTTGTACTACAGAAGTTTTGTCTTTTAGGGTATAAAGAGTACTGTAATAGGTGCTAAATGCATCCGCTATGGCTTGCGGGTTAAACAGTTTTTTGTTTGTAGTAAGGTGGTAAAGAAAGGGAATGCGAGTTTTGGCTTGAGAGCCTTTGATTTGGTGGGCCAAAAGTTTCCCTTCTTTGTTTCCAGCAATATAAAATTGCATTTTAAGTCAATTCTGTGATTTGTCAAAATGTTCTTATAGGAGGGACCTTAATTCTAGTTGAAGCAATCTGTTTTTAAGATTGGTACAAGGCTGTTTCTTGTTAATTGAATCAGTGGTCTGAATATCTGTTAGGAGGTTATCGATGCACTGCTTTTTTTGTCCCTGGCCCCAAATTGGATAAATATGCCACACATAAATGCTTTATACGCAGCCCACACATCACTCGGGTCAGAGACAGAGTCCTTATTCAATGAAAAAAACATTTTCAAGATGCTTGTGGAGGGTATCCACATATGGGTCAGATTGCAGAATCCTGGTATTGATTCTCTATTGGTAGATGGTAGATGAGAGAAGGGTTTATACTGTCTTCTATGAAGAAGAAAGAGGTCGATGCGGGAGTAAGAGTTATGACAAGGGGAAAAGCATGTGTAGTCTCGCTTCTCCGCATGATGACACCTCCACACATCATAAAGGTGAAAGGATGATAAAAGAGGGTTCAAGGCAAGTTTGCATCTTTTGGGAATTTATGAGGAGTCTATATGAGGATCAAGGGCAACATTGAAGTCCCCACATCACCCTATTGATCCCTGTTGTGTTGCAATGACTTTCTTATGAAGTTTGCGTAGGAACCGTAGTTGATGGATGTTTTGTGCATAAACTGTAATAATAGTGTAGGGAGCATTTTTGATAGAGCACAAAAGAATAAGATAGTGCCCTTCAGGATCTTTGATGCATTCATGAAGTTGACCCCAGATGATGACTTTTTAGTTGAAACATGTCGGGTGGACCCCTCATGACTACCGCTACAAGATTACATGCTATTTTTATCTTCTGAAAATGTGAGTTTATTTTCTCTTTATTTTAAATAAATCCAAGTTCAAACGTTATCACGCTATGTGAGTGTGTTTATCCCTCACATGTAATATAAATTATTCGCTTGGCTCATGGTGTACCCATTGATGAGGAAGCCGTGCTGATTTCTTCCCCCTATCTGTGTGATGACATCCGACCAGATATTATACCTAGACCCGTTGGTCATCAAGCCTTTTTGACCTGTATGGCATATGCCATTTCAGGCCACAACTTCTGGTAAGCCTCCTTGGTTTCTGGTGATGGTCCTGGCACAGATTTCAATCTTCTGTGCACTTCTGGTCTCCCTACGGTTCATTTACCTACCAGGTTGCCGGTTCGGAACAATCCCCCTGCATGCCCAGGAGATACCTGTTCATCATAATTTTTTTCACTGTTATCACAGACTTTTTGCTTTTGTTTGTTCACCTATTTGGACTTTGCATTTAATATTATTTTGTGTTTTTTTACACTTGGTCTAATACATGTATTTGAGTGTTACCATTTTATTCACTATTACATTCATTCACGTAGCAGTTTTCTGGTTCATACCGAAATATTTGCTTTGAAGTCACTGAACATTTAAGATTTATTTGAATTATTTATTCACCACTTTTTCACGTAGCTCATAGCGCCACACTTTTGAATTTTTTACTGTTAGTTTGATCCTGAGTCTACGGGTGTGTTGGCTGCTGTTTGTCATTTCTAGCGCAGCGCTGTACTCAACCTCTATATATCTATTTGCATTCATGAAGTTGGAATGAGTGAGATTTGTTGATGGCAACCAGAATGCCCTTTTTCTTTTTTTGAAGCGTTGGCTGTGAATATGTTGGTGAAATTCTTATTAGTGCAGGAATGTGGGTTAGCTGCTTTCAAAGTGGGTCTCCTGCAAGCATAGGATATTGCAGAGAGTTTGTGTGGCTAGTTTTCATAGTGACGATCTTTTGGCCGGATGGTTAGGATCTTTGGCGTTGATGGATATAATCTTGATGGTCATTATGGTGCACGGTCAATGGAAGGGGACCATGTATGCTATAAGGTTCTCAAAGGGTCACTTAGACAGAGATATGCATAAGATTGTCGCTATGGGGGGGGGGGGGGGCGCTTGAGCTGTTGAATTTGAAGGCTTGTTGAAAAGTACCAGTAAGATAGAGCAGGGCCGGTGCTAGACTATTTTGCACCCTAGGCAAGACCTGCTACTTGCGCCCCCCCCCCAAAAAAAAAGGAAAAATTAAAACTACCATTTTAAAAACAGTAGAAAATATTAAAACATCTAAATATGAAACTGCTAAATTTCTTTTCATTTGCAAAAATTCATGCCATAAGATGTCAAAGAAACAGCCCAATCCAGCGGAAAAAAAAAGAAGAAAACAGCCCAATCCAGCAGAGACAGCCAAATCCAGCAAAGAGACAGCCCTGTCTAGCAAAGAGACATCCAAATCCAGCAGTGTGGCAGGTGGGGAAGGGGCAGTGTGATAGGCGGGGGAGAGCGTGACAGGTGGGGGGGGTGATAGGTGGGGGACAGTGTGTAACAGGTGGGGGGGCAGTGTGACAAGTGGGGGGCCAGTGTGACAGGTGGGGGGGCCAATGTGATAGGTGGGGGGCAGTGTGTACAGTGTGTAACAGGTGGGGGGCAGTGTGTAACAGGTGGGGGGGTGATAGGTGGGGGGCACTGTGTACAGTGTGTAACAGGTGGGGGGGCAGTGTGACAAGTGGGGGGCCAGTGTGACAGGTGGGGGGGCCAATGTGATAGGTGGGGGGCAGTGTGTACAGTGTGTAACAGGTGGGGGGCAGTGTGTAACAGGTGGGGGGGTGATAGGTGGGGGGCAGTGTGTACAGTGTGTAACAGGTTGGGGGGGCAGTGTGGCAGGTGGGGGGCAATATGATAGGTGGGGGCCAGTATGACAGGTGGGGGGGGCAATGTGACAAGTGGGAGGCAGTGTGTACAGTGTGTAACAGGTGGGGGGCCAGTGTGACAGGTGAGGGGGTGATAGGTGGGGGGCAGTGTGTACAGTGTGTAACAGGTGGGGGGCCAGTGTGACAGGTGAGGGGGTGATAGGTGGGGGGCAGTGTGTACAGTGTGTAACAGGTGGGGGGTCAGTTTGACAGGTGAGGGGGTGATAGGTGGAGGGCAGTGTGTACAGTGTGTAACAGGTTGGGGGGGCAGTGTGGCAGGTGGGGGGCAGTGTGTAACAGGTGGGGGCAGTGGGACAAGTGGGGGGCCAGTATGACAGGTGGGGGGGCCAATGTGACAGGTGGGGGGGTGATAGGTGGGGGCAGTGTATACAGTGTGTAACAGGTGGGGGGGCAGTGTGACAGGTGGGGGGTGATAGGTGGGGGGAAGTGTGTACAGTGTGTAACAGGTTGGGGGGGCAGTGTGGCAGGTGGGGGGCAGTGTGTAACAGGTTGGGGGGGCAGTGTGGCAGGTGGGGGGGCCAATATGACAGGTGGGGGGGTGATAGGTGGGGGGGCAGGGTGACAAGTGGGGGGCCAGTGTGGCAGGTGGTGGAGAGTGTGACAGGTGCAAGAACTTCACTCACTGTGTTGGCCGTTAGTGCCAGCTTCTCAGGGCTGCCCTTAAAAACAAGAAGGAGAGAGCTCAGGCAGGCACGTTGTATGGAATCCTATGTCAGCAATAAACAGCCCATCAGAGCAGCCAATCATGTGTGTGCTTGTGGTGCCACGGCCAATTGATAGCAGAGATGGGTGTTCCGTGTGGTGGTGAGCATGGCCAATCGCTATCTGTGTGTTGTTCTGTCTTGGGGCTCAAGTGAGCGTCGAGTAGAGGCAGGAGGACGGCCTCCGTATGGTCACTTGTCAACTGTTCCCGCCCCGGGGCGGGACGGCCTCCCCTTTATTGGGCAGGGATTTCCACACTGACAGTGACAGTGTGGAAGCAGTGACAAACGGCCCAGGAAGTGAAGGCAGACTGGGGGCGGAGCGGACCGCCCACAAACATGCCGCTCTCTCTGTGTGTGTGAGAATGAAGCTTAGGCGGCCGGCGGCCGTGGTAGTGTGCTGTCACCGTGGGCGCGCCCTCCGCATGCTGGACTATGAAGAACGAGGCACTGACAAGCTCCCAGCGAAAAGTAGGGAAACCAGCGGTCCTGGCTGCGCTCTAGGCGGCAGTGCGCCCTAGGCGGTTGCCTAGTCCGCCTAGTGGTAGCGCCGGCCCTGAGGTAGAGCGATAACAAAGCAGTAGGTAATCAAATAGAGGGTGAAAACTTTGAGGGTTGCTGAGATAGAACTGAACGCACCTGGGTTGACGCCAAAACAACAAACAAAAACACAAAAAATAAAAATAAAACTGTGACGAACCCTTGTCCTCAACAGGTCTATGTCTGCCGTAAATGCTTCCTCTGTCCAGAACCAGCACTATCCAAGACCCCTTAGCTCACCCAGTCACCAGCCGTAACACAGTGTAGGGTGAACAACAACATCTAAACTCCTTTATTTCAGCACATGTTACCACAGATATACAACTCCGAGACACTTCCCCCCACCCTTGGATTCAGGACGGGGTAAACTGTCCAATCACAATAGACACACAGGTCAAGTGTATTCAAACTTCTCATCAGTAAACAGTCTTATCAACATGGAGAGCTGTTGGAGGAACCCCCCCCCCCCACAGCCAGGGCAGACAGAGACAATAAAACAATGAAATACAACCACATCCCAAACGATCTCAGCAAAAGAGTCAAACAGCATGAGGCAACACACAATATATACATATATACAACATTGAGTCTGACTAGCACAGATCATAGTGGGGTTCTCAGGCACCCTGTGCCCCTAATGGACACAGGGTGATTTAGACATAAGAGGGTCCGGGGAAGCTGGACACAGAGTTTCCAAAGCTCTCCAAGGTAAGCTGAGTTGCACAAACCCCCACCCAAAGTGACTCCTGTCACAAAAACAAATGAGGCTTCCTGAGTATTTGCCACTCTCAGTGCCAGGGGTAGGAAGTGAAATGGGGAAAAGTGTTCCAAAGGCTGAATGTGGCCACTCACCAGACTTGTTGGCAAGCTTGTGGCCATACTCACTACAGCTCGTTAGTGAGGCCAAGATCTATTGGTGCGTTGAGGCATTGGGTGAGCCTGAAGATCCTCTCCCGTACTTAGAGATTGGTGTGGAAGTGGAGGAGTCAGGGATGGTGCCCCATCTTTTTAGAAGATGCAGGCCATCTTGAAGTGATGTCACAATATGCTTGGTACCATTGTATCCGATTAGCATTTTAGCAGGTGTGGCCCATTGGTATTGGAAAAAGAGCCATAGAGGAGCAGGCAGACTACACACTACGTGGCCATCTCATCCACATGCCAGCCATGCCCCCATAACTAACTTTTTTAAACTTCTTCTATTAATAATTTGTAATGATATAGCTATCGGGGGGGGGGGGGGGGCATGATGTGCTTCCTGTTTAGAATGGATAAGCACCCATTTTGCTGACGGCAACATTTCACAAAAGTGCGAGCTTTCCGTTTTGCTCCTTGGGGTGTTTAAGTGGAATTGGCTTAAAACAGAAAATATCATTTTTTTCTTTATCTAGAAATATGTGTTTATTTATTTAGTTTTGCTTGTGTTTGTTTAGAGTGGCTTACTTTATTTCATTGAATATTTTTGTATTTCTGTTTTATTTACCTTTTCACAGTTTTTCAATAAAAATAAAATAAAAGTAAAAAAAAAAAAAAAATAGAGGCTAGTGAAGATAATATTTTAATTGGAAGAATACATCCAACAATAACTGAGTTTTTGTAGTCATCAGTAGCCATTTAATGCTAAATGCACCCTTAAAACTGCCCTCTTTATTGACTCCAATGCGTTTTGTCAAAATGATAACATTTTGCAAAAATCTCCAGTTTTTTGCCAACATTTTAGAGAAATTAAACCTCTTATTTTCACTGTTCCCTATTCCTTATTAGTGCAGAACATTTATTGTGATTTACTGCTTGGTCATTTTACTAATGGACCTAGAGAAACCTGGTCAAAATTAAATTTACTTATGTCTCTAGGTTGTCTATCTTGTTGTGATTTTCTCACAGCAGTGGGCATCAGATTACACAGATTTGCAACTGATTACATTCCCCAATATACAAATAGACAGTAGACAGAGCAACCAGGAATATGTGAATGAAATGTGAACTTTAAAGGATACAAGGGTAAACTTTACAATATTATTTCAAAATGGAAATACAATACATCAAGGGAGGGAAGGTGAGAAGAAAGATAATATATTTAAAGCAGAACTTTAAACAAAAAAAACAACAACAAAAAAACAGCCCATTAGAAGGTAAAAAATAAATTAAAAAATTAAATCCCGGGCTATTTCCCACAGTACTTCTATTCCACCACACTGTGTTTTGACCTATTCATTCTGTGTGTTACTCACTTCTGAGCCCTGCACCCTCTGTATTACATACTTCTGAGCCCTGCTCTCTCTGCAATACCCACCTCTGAGCCCTGCTCTCTCTGCAATACCCACTTCTGAGCCCTGCATCCTGTGTCTTATGCACTTCGGAGCCCTGCACTCTCTACATTGAACACTCTTAAGCCCTGCACTCCCCGTATTGCCATCTCCTGAGCCCTGCACTCTACATTGCACACTCCTTATCCCTGCACTCCCTGCATTGCACAATCCTGAGCCTTGCATTCCCTGCATTACACACTTTTGAGTTTTCTTTGTTTTCTTTGCATTACCCACTCCTGATCCCCGTACCCTGTGACTTTTGCACTTCTGAGCCCTGTGCCCTCTGCATTACACTTTCTTGAGCCTTGTACACTCTGCATTACACATTTCTGAGCTTTGTACTCTCTGCATTACACACTCCTGAGCCCTGCAGGAGTATTACAGACTCATGAGCCGTGCTCTCTCTGCAATACCTACTTCTGAGCCCTGCACCCTGTGTCTTATGCACTTCTGAGCCCTGCACTCTCTATAATGCACATTCCTAAACCCTGCATTACAGACTGTTGAGTCCTGTTTTCTCTGCATTACCCACTCCTGATTCCTGTACCCTGTGACTTTTGCACTTCTGAGTCCTGCACCCTCTGCATTACACATTTGTGATCTTTGTACTCTCTGCATTACACACTTCTGAACCCTGCATGCTCTACATTACACACTCTTGAGCACTGCTCTCTCTTCATTACCCACTTCTCACCTCTGCATCCTGTGTTTTATGCACTTCTGAGCCATGCACCCTCTGCATTATACACTTCTGAGCCCTGCTCTCTGTTCATTACCCATTTCTGACCCCTGTACCCTTTCTTTTATGCACCTCTGTGCCCTGTGCCCTCTGCTCTCTCTGCATTGCCCACTCCCAAACCCTGTGTCTTAAGCACCTTTCAGCCATGCACCCTCTGCATTACACACTCCTAAACCCTGCACGCTCTACATTAAACACTGTTGAGCCCTGCTCTTTTTGTATTACCCAATCCTGATTCATGCAACCCATGCCTAATGTTCTTTATAAACCTTGTGCTCTCTACTGTTCTAAATTTCATACCCCTGACTACTGCACTCTGTGTACTGGGCTCTATATGACATATTCCTGACCAATGCACTTGAAGTACATTATATACTCCTGAAGTTCTTTGAAAGGTTGGCTGTATGCAGAAAAGTATATGTAAAAGCATATGTAAAAGCATATGAAAAGCATATGCTGAGGTTTATATGTGTCTAATAGGCTCTTGCTTGTGAGTGACACAATAATCAAAGCATCTTTTGTGGGTACAAGGATGGTGGTATATGTGTGCTGTGTATACAATAAGTTCAGGTTTTATGTAACTATGCCCCTTTAAGCCACTCCCGCTGTTAGTGCAATTTGGTCACATCCACAATTCCGCCTCATTACTTCTATTTTTTTTTGTGGGGTGGGGGGGTGGGGGGGGGGGGCAGTTTTAAAAAATGAACAGCCTCAGGTGTTAGATATGTTAGGAATGTAACAGGAATGGAAATGGAAAGAGGAAGTAAGGAAGATAGGAAAGAAAATTATTTGTTAATATGGAATGCATAAAAAAAAAAAAAAAAAAAAAAAAAAAAACTTTCTGTGTTAATGCTTCCAAAGTACATAATTAGCACACATATTCTTACATAATTAGCATGTATGGTGCACATCATACATTGGTAAGTAACATAAATTGCCATTTCACAGAAACACATTTATTACATTTAAGCCCTCGACAGGTGAGAGCTAGAGTTTACATATGTGGGTTAGAAGAGAATAAATTACATTACAATTGTTAATTGGCCATATGCAGATCAGGAGTTACAGTTAAGAGAAAATGGCATATAATTAGAATATGAACTACATCTGCAGAACCTTCTGTGATACCCCACCACCACCACCTCCAATGGAGAGCTTTTTTTCTTTTTTTTCCTTTTTTGTCTAATGGAAAATTCATACTTTCTTTGTTTACAGTCTGATTTTATAGCTTGATGATCCACACCTGCAAAACCAGAGGGAAAATTGCAGCACTGAAATGATCAACAGCTAATGCATAAAATACGATTTAGTAATTGATTTCTTGTTGCTAAGATCTCAGATAGTTTCTATGTAGTTACAATTGATTTTGATTTTTTTATTTTTTTTTTAGTATTAAAGGAAAACTCCAATTTTATTCCCTTGTTCATAAACAGGTTTAAAGTTACTGAAAAGGTACCTGTATGCATGAGATGATGGCACTGGTACTCCAGTTGGTGGTGAAACAACAAATTCCATGAGACTTTGCAAGACTCTGACGGTCACAGGCATGGCTACCAGAGGCATGATGGGATTAGTAGTTTTACCACCGCTGGGGTGCTGAGGTTTCCTACCCTGACCTAGATGGTTCAGGGTAAATCAGGCAACAACTCCCCTTGCCTATGAGCACCAGTAAATGGCATTAGATGTGTCTGGTCTACTGATCTGTGGAGAAATAATGTTTAGTCACGCTAGATAATTTAGGTTAAATGGTAGTGTTTTCCTCAGGAATCCCATCTATCTATATATTATTCATGATGACTTCGACTTGATAAAATAAAATTTTCTAAAGTACTAAATATGATAAAAATAGTTTTGTGTTTTTTATTCACTTCCTGTGTACATGCATCAACTAAACATTATGATTCCAGACTGGCTTTCTGATGACAGTAGTGAACTATGTCTATGTAATGTATGTTGGCTTAGCTTCTTTCCAAGTTTTTTCACAGCATATGTGTCAGCCCTGACCAGGGGCCTGAAAGACATGTAAATCTCCTTCCTCTTGTATGTATAAAGAGATGTAGCACCCTACTAGGATAGGATGCTAGGCAAATTTAGTTATTGTCTTGCTCTGTAATCAGAAGAGCTGAAATTAATTGGTCAGGTCTGTTCATAGCTCCACAGCCTGTGGATTTGATTGTTTCCCCTGCCTTTGTGATAAAAAATTCCAGAGCTCAAGCCATGAAATCCTAGGCTGGATATTTGGCATGCTCTAGCCAATCCCTGGGGTGGTGTGCTCAGTAGGTGGTCAGAGAGGTGGTAAATTGGCTGGAGCCCTGGTCAGGTGGTCTTTCGTCCAGAGGGAACTGAACAGTGATCTCCAGGGGCTATTTGCCCCTGGAGCACTCCTGGACTGGCTGCTGGACTGCTCTCCTATGGACAGGGGCTATGGACTTGTCCTGCTCTGGTATCTATGAGTAGAGTGTAATTGTCAGGTACTCACCAAGGCCGAGTTGCTGAGAGAGGCTCCCCCTGCAGCTGGGCGCACGATACCCTCTGGAAGTGGCACAGCGGGTATTGGGCACGAAGAAGCACGGGTCGCCAGCAGGTATTAGAGGAGCTGGGCGATTCTTCAGGCAGGGAAGAGATCTGTGCTGGGTAGCTGAGCCGGGTACTGAGGGTCAACCACAAGGCAGACGTCTGGAAGTAGGCCGAGGGTCAAACACCGGTATGCAAGTAGGCAAAAGTCCAACACTGGATAAGGTTGAGACAAAGTCCAAGAACAGGCCGGGGGTCAAACACAGGTGGCCAGGCAGGCAGATAATCCACAGTAGGGTGAGGCAGAAGCAAGTCCAGGAACAGGCCGAGGGTCAAACACAGGTAATCAGGCAGGCAGATAATCCACAGTGGGGTAAGGCAGAAGCAAGTCCAGGAGCAGGCCGAGGGTCAAACACAGGTAGTCAGGCAGGTAGCGAAGTCCAGAAGGCAGCCGAGGGTCAAGCACAAGAGAGGTTCAAGCAGAGTCGGGGTTGGTCCGGGTCACAACGGGTAGGCACAGGTACACAGATTCAGGAGCAGGTTACAGGAGCTGAAAAGACAAACCAGCAACAAAACACAGGCCATGGCCGTCTTATATAGGCCCGCCAGGGGGACGTCCCGATGTGCGTGCACGCGTTCGTAACGATGCGCTGCGTTGTGCACCCACGTGAGCGGATCCGATCGGAACACGCGCTCGTACCCGCCGACTGTGAAATGGTACGTGCCGATGTGCAATTCTACCACGCAGGCGCATGGGGAAATGCCTATATTGACAGGCCCTGATTCTGGCATTTCCCTGACAGTGCCCCCCCCCAAGGGGCAACCTCCGGGTGCCCAACCTAGCTCGGATCCCAGGATGTCCTCTGTGAAACTCTCGCACAAGACGAGGGGCATGAATATTGCTGGCGGGCTCCCAGGAATTGTCCTCCGGGGGGTACCCTTTCCATTTAACTAGATACTGTTCCTGCCCCCCCCTCCATTTGTGATCTACTATTGCCTCCACTTCGAATTCTTCCTCCCCTTCAATCCGGATTGGTGGAGGAGGTAGTTCTTCCCGTCCTGGAAAAGAGTTAGGAGTGACCGGTTTTAATAAGGAGGCATGGAACACCGGATGTATCCGATAAGAACCAGGTAAGGTCAGTTCAAAAGCCACGGGGTTTACAACTCTCTTAATTTCAAAAGGACCAATGAATTTTGGCCCTAATTTGCGTGATGGGCAAGGCAATTTGAGGTTGATGGCTGATAGCCAAACTTTATCTCCAACCTTGAAACTTGGGTTACTTCTTCTTCCCCTGTTATAGAATTTTTCATAACTTTCTTGAGCTTTCTTCATCGTTTCCTGAATTTGCAGAAAATTTGTTTGAATGGCACGTATACGGTCTTGTACTGCGGGAGTAGTGATTTCGGGAATAGAATCCGGGAGAAAGGAAGGGTGAAAACCATAGTTTGCCCAGAAAGGTGTTTGGTTGATGGAGGAATGTACCGAATTGTTGTAGGCGAACTCTGCGCACGGTAAGAGGGAAGACCAGTTGTCCTGGGACCAGGAGCAGAAACATCGAAGGTATTGCTCTAAGGATTGATTTGTTCTTTCTGTCTGGCCATTACTTTGTGGGTGATAGGCGGAAGAAAGGGATGTCTTGATTTCTAAAGACTTGCACATATCCTTCCAGAATCTTGACGTGAACTGAATCCCCCTATCTGATACAATGTTGTGGGGAACGCCATGGAGTCTCACTACTTCTTTTATAAAAACCTCTGCGGTTGTGGAAGCAGAGGGGGTACCTACTAATGGCAGGAAGTGGGCCATCTTTGAAAGGCGGTCAACAACCACTAAGATGGTAGTAAACTTCTCGGAAGGAGGCAGATCGACAATAAAGTCCATAGAGACCTCTGTCCAGGGACGTTCTGGTATAGATAAAGATTTTAAAAGTCCCCACGACTTGGCATTAGATCCCTTATTGCGTTGGCAAATGATGCAAGATTGTATATATCTTCTGCAGTCTTGTCTCCACCCCGGCCACCAGAACGAGCGATTAATTAGTTCGGAGGTCTTTTGTATACCAAAATGTCCTGCCAACTTGTGATCGTGGAAGGTTTGAAGAATCTGAAGTCTTACTGGTAGTGGCACAAATACCTTGTCCTGGGCCCAAAGTAGACCATCCTTCTTTTCTAGGGCGGATACTTCAGGTTCTGTACATTGACTGGAAGCCTGTATGATAATTGACCTAAGGTTGGGCTGAACCAGGCTGAGAAAGTGGTGAGGAGCTAGGATGGTTCCGGGTTCTTCCGGTCCACTGGTTTCTGGGAACATACGGGAAAGTGCGTCCGCCTTCCCGTTCTTGGAGCCAGGTCGAAAGGTAATATGGAAGTTAAACCTGGAGAAGAATAAGGCCCAACGGGCCTGACGAGGTCGGAGGCGTTTAGCTGTTCGAAGATATTCTAGGTTACGGTGGTCAGTGAAGATCATGATGGGTTGGGAAGCCCCTTCCAGCAGATATCTCCACTCTTCTAAGGCAAACTTTATAGCAAGTAATTCCCGATCCCCGACATCATAATTCTTCTCAGGAGGGGTGAGCTTGCGAGAGGCAAAGGCCACCGGATGGAGCAAGGCTTTTTGGCCACTTCTCTGAGACAGGATTGCCCCTATTGCAGACTCCGAAGCGTCCACTTCAAGCACATAGGGTAGGACTGGGTTGGGATGTTGGAGGACGGGAGCCGATGTAAACAGTCTCTTTAGTTCATCGAAGGCTTCTTGAGCATCTGGGGTCCATTGGAACCTAGTCTGCTGGCGAGTTAGTTGAGTAATAGGGGAGATGATAGAGGAGAAACCCTTAATAAATCTGCGATAGAAATTGGCGAAGCCAACGAATCGCTGAATTCCCTTTTTATCTATGGGAGCTGGCCATTCCTGGATGGCCCTAACTTTCTGCGGATCCATTGCGACCCCTCCTACTGAAATAATGAATCCGAGGAACTGGATGGTGGTTTTCTCGAAGTCACATTTTTCCCCCTTTAAGTATAGGCCATGTCTTCTGAGGACCGAGAGTACTTTCTTCACATGGGTACGATGTGCTTCTAAAGTGGTGGAAAAGATCAGGATGTCATCGAGATAAACAATTACAAAGTTATCTAGATACTCACGGAAGATGTCATTGACTAGATGTTGAAATGTAGCCGGGGCATTGCAGAGACCAAAAGGCATCACCAAATATTCGAAATGCCCGAATCTGGACCGGAAAGCTGTCTTCCATTCATCTCCTTCTCGTATCCGAACCAAATTGTACGCCCCCCGGAGATCTAATTTAGTAAAGATCTGGGCGGTTCGGAGACGCTGGAACAGTTCAGGAATAAGAGGGAGCGGGTACCTGTTCTTGATGGTAACTTTGTTAAGCTCCCTATAGTCCACACAAGGCCTCAAGGATCCATCCTTTTTCTCCACAAAAAAGATTCCCGCTCCAGCTGGAGAAGAAGAAGCCCGGATGAATCCCTTTTCAAGATTTTCATCGATGTAGGAGCGAAGAGCTTCTAGCTCGATTTCTGATAGAGGGAAAATGCGGCCGAAGGGAATCTCAGAACCGGGTAGGAGGTCGATGGGGCAATCATAGGGTCGGTGTGGAGGTAGACTGTCAGCTTTCTTCTTATCAAAGATGTCCAGGAATTCATGGTATGCTGCTGGGACATGTTGGAGATTATCCGGTACTGGTTGTAACGTCAGACATGGAACCGTTCTGTCGTTTTTTGGTGAAAAGCAGTGTTGAGAGCAGTATATGGAAGAGAAGAGGACTTCTTTCTTGCTCCAGTTTATCTGAGGATCATGGGCCTGCAACCATGGAAACCCCAAAATGATGGGAAACATCGGTGAACTTATAATGTCAAAGCAAAGAAATTCGGAGTGATCTGAGTCTATATGAGTGAGGATAGGCTTCGTTTCCTGTGTGACAGGGCCAGAACAAGGTAGGGATCCATCTGCCAGATGGATTTGTAGCTGTTGCTCCTTAACTCGGAGAGGGATGTGCAGATTTTGGGCCAAAGATGCATCCAAGAAGCAACTGCAGGCTCCTGAGTCAACGATGGCTGGCAACCGGACCTTCTCTTCCGCCACCTGTAATGAGATCATGAGGACAAGATGAGACTGGCTTGAATTAGCGACTTGAAAGTTGGTGGCAGACCGAGTGCGGTACTTACTGGGTCTCACAGGGCAGTTGTTTAGGAAGTGACCGGCTCCTCCACAATAAAGACAAAGGTTGGCCTGGCGCCGGCGGAGCTTTTCATCAGGAGAGAGTGGGGGTCGAACTAGACCCAGTTGCATGGGCTCACCATGAGAGGATGATGAAGAAGTTGTAGGGGGTGCAGGAACAGGTGGTACCCGTGGCATCATCCAAGTGGGCCTTGGAGACTGGAAACGCTCACTGCGACGTTCCCGGAGGCGTCTGTCCAGTTTAGTAGCGAGCTGGATCAGGTCTTCTAGAGAGGCCGGGGTGTCCACTCGAGCCAGTTCATCCTTTAGGATCTCAGAGAGTCCCTGGCGATACTGATATTTTAATGCAGCTTCGTTCCAGCTGGTGTCCCCTGACCATTTTCGAAATTCCACAGTGTAATCTTCCACTGGTCTCTTTCCCTGGGTCAGGGTATGCAGGACGGACTCAGCTGTGGCTGTACGCTGAGGATCGTCGTATAGCTGGGCCATGGAAACAAAAAATGCATCTGCAGAGTCAAGGAGGGGACTCTTCTGCTCAAGGAGGTTGTGAGCCCAGGATTGCGGTTCATCAGAAAGCAAAGAGATAATGAACCCCACTTTCACAGTCTCAGAATAAAAAGTCCTGGGTTGAAGGGCAAAGTATAGTAGACAAGCGTTTCTAAATGCCCTGTACTTCTTCCGGTTACCGGAGAATCGTTCCGGAATGGGAACCCTGGGTTCAGGTAAGGCCATTACTGCTGCAGAAGCCGGGTTGGCTTGATCCCGAGAAGGAGATGTTCCACTAGCAGATGCTGATGCGTCCGAGGGGTTAGGAAATGTGGTTAGATGTTGCAGACGACCCTCAATCTGAAAGTAGCCGTCTTGGAGTCTCTGGACAGCCTGGGTGAGGGCTGTGACTTGCTGGCAGAGTGCCTCAAGGGGAGAGCCAGCTCTGTCGGCCTCGCTCATGGCTGGTTTGTACTGTCAGGTACTCACCAAGGCCGAGTTGCTGAGAGAGGCTCCCCCTGCAGCTGGGCGCACGATACCCTCTGGAAGTGGCACAGCGGGTATTGGGCACGAAGAAGCACGGGTCGCCAGCAGGTATTAGAGGAGCTGGGCGATTCTTCAGGCAGGGAAGAGATCTGTGCTGGGTAGCTGAGCCGGGTACTGAGGGTCAACCACAAGGCAGACGTCTGGAAGTAGGCCGAGGGTCAAACACCGGTATGCAAGTAGGCAAAAGTCCAACACTGGATAAGGTTGAGACAAAGTCCAAGAACAGGCCGGGGGTCAAACACAGGTGGCCAGGCAGGCAGATAATCCACAGTAGGGTGAGGCAGAAGCAAGTCCAGGAACAGGCCGAGGGTCAAACACAGGTAATCAGGCAGGCAGATAATCCACAGTGGGGTAAGGCAGAAGCAAGTCCAGGAGCAGGCCGAGGGTCAAACACAGGTAGTCAGGCAGGTAGCGAAGTCCAGAAGGCAGCCGAGGGTCAAGCACAAGAGAGGTTCAAGCAGAGTCGGGGTTGGTCCGGGTCACAACGGGTAGGCACAGGTACACAGATTCAGGAGCAGGTTACAGGAGCTGAAAAGACAAACCAGCAACAAAACACAGGCCATGGCCGTCTTATATAGGCCCGCCAGGGGGACGTCCCGATGTGCGTGCACGCGTTCGTAACGATGCGCTGCGTTGTGCACCCACGTGAGCGGATCCGATCGGAACACGCGCTCGTACCCGCCGACTGTGAAATGGTACGTGCCGATGTGCAATTCTACCACGCAGGCGCATGGGGAAATGCCTATATTGACAGGCCCTGATTCTGGCATTTCCCTGACAGTAATCCCTGTGCCACAGATTATTCATGGTCCTCAGTAGTGGATGTGTGGACTGTTCCAGTTTGTCTACTTGTTCTACAAATTTACCTTAAGGTCCCCAGTTGTAAGGACTTGGACTGTTCCAGTCTGCTTCTTTGTGCTACCAATTTAGCTTGTGGCCCCCAGTTGCAAGGACTAAGACTGTTTCAGTTCATCATTGTTTGTGATGAACTTTCTCTCATAGTCTCCAGCTAAGAGTGAAAAACTGTGTTACAGCTTTGAGAGAGAAGTGTCCTCTGTAGAATTGTACTCAAGTGTTTTTGGGTATACCATTCCTCTCTGTCCTCCTCCTGTTTCGAAGTTTCTTCAGCAATAAATGCTAAAAAGACACTGCCTTAGACTGCTTACTGAACTGGAGTGAATGGACTGTTGCTGTCTGCCTGGCTGCCTTTGCACTGTTTTGGGAAACAGTGGGGGTAGCGCTACAGAAAGATTGTAACTTTTCCTTTCTATGTTGGAAAATTGTGCCTCTAGAAATAAATGCAGTCTGAAAGGTGGAATTATTTATCTTCATATATTTCTTGAGGGATATTGTTCAGAAATATTACTGTCCCAAGTGGAAGAGCCCCTTCATTCCTTCAACACAATTCACACATATAGAACCCTGGATAACAGGGGTAAAATAAAATGCTGAGTCCGGTGTGGTTGTACTGGGAGTCTGGTTAGTGCAGACCCAGGGTTCTCAGTCACCCTGTGTCCCTAATAGACACAGGGTTACTTACACATAAGAGGGGCAGGGGGAGCTGGACAAGGAGTTTTCTGACCTCTCTAAGGTAAGCTGGGTTCCAAAAGCCCCCCCGCCCAAAGTGACTTCTGTCACAGGCCGATCATTAGACTGGCTTCTGTTGATCAGAGTACAAAGTGGAGAGGAGTGGTATGGTTGACCGATGGGCTGGGCCTACATACCAACAAGACAGTAGAGTGGAGAAGGAACTCCCCATTATGGGACTTTAATGGCCCAAGTAGTAGTACACAAAGAGTATACAAAAGGAGTATACAAAATTTATTGAAATATAAACAATTAAAATTTGAACCAATGGGTGGCTATAGACATCTGAATTACATAGATATGGCAAAAAACAGAAGAACAAAACTCTAGAGCGGTCCAGGGACTACCATGATAGGGTCACCATGGCAAGTTGCACAGGCCACACCCAATGCGTTTCAGGAAACTCCTTCAGGGGTGTGGAGAGCAATTTTGTTTCTATCTTTAGAAACAGACAAAAATGGTAATAAATAACATGTACAGAAAAACATGTATATATACATGTATGCAGAATATACAGCCATTAGTTATTTAAAAACATATCTGAGTACAGGTATATGAAGAAAATATAGAAAATATAGAGGAACACTTACATCTTGCAAAAATAAATGCAAGTACATGTCACAGCCACAGAGTGATTTTGTGTTGTTGGGACATGGCTGTCTGATTTTTACAAAATCACTCTGTTGATCAGAGAGGAGTACCTGCCTGTTGGCAGGTAGAGTTTCCCCTTAAAGGTTGCTCCTCCTACTGGTGGAATGTCCCTATATATGGTGAGTGGAGCTTTTACTTCCAGAGTGAGGAAAGGAGCTGACAAGTGTGATTGTGCTCTCCCCTGGGGTTGGAGAGGGTTTGTCTCTACCAAGCTAGAGAAGGGAGAATTAAAAGGACTGAAAACAGAGAGAGAGAGGGGTTGGGACAGAGATCTTCTCAGACGTGACGGCAGAAAAAAAATGAGTAGTCCATCGAGTCTGCCCAAACATAGATCTCTGTTTGTCCCAAGCATGTTTGAAGCCATTTACTGTTGACTGTCTCACTACCTCTGCTAGAAGTTTATTCCAAGCATCAACCAACCTTTCAGTAAAATAATACTTTCTAAAATTAGTCTTAAACTTTCCTCCAGTTACTTTGAGGTCATATCCCATTGTTCTTGATTTTGGTTTCATATTAAAAAGATTGCCCTACTGAACCGTATTCATCCCCTTGATGTATTTAAAGATTTCAGTCATGTCTCCCCTTTCCCTTCTTTCCTCGAGACAGTACATATGAAGTTCCTAAAGTTGTGCTCAATGTGTTTTATCACCCAGACCTTTCACCATTTTCTTACCTGTCTCTGGACTCTTTCTGTAAGTGAGGTCTCCAGAACCGGACACATTCTAAATGAGGTCTCACTAAAGATCTATATAGGGGAATCAGAACCTCCTTCCTCCTTCTGGTGACCCCTCCAGTGATATAAAGATATATATAGGGGAATCAGAACCTCCTTCCTCCTGCTGGTGACCCCTCCAGTGATATAAAGATATATATAGGGAAATCAGAACCTCCTTCCTCCTGCTGGTGACCCCTCCAGTGATATAAAGATCCATATAGGGGAATCAGAACCTCCTTCCTCCTGCTGGTGACCCCTCCAGTGATATAAAGATCTATATAGGGGAATCAGAACCTCCTTCCTCCTGCTGGAGATCCCTCTAGCGATGCATCCTAGAATTCTAGTCACTTTTCCCACTGCCTAGTCACACTGTTTGCTCAATTTGCAATCATCTCAAATAAGTACCCCCAAATCTTTTTCCTCTGTAGTGGTGACCGAAACTGTCCCCCAATTTTGTACTCGCTCAAGGGATTATTTTTCCCTAGGTGCATTATTTTACATTTAAAAAACATTGAACTACAGTTTCCACTGCTTTGACCAATCTTACAGCAATGCCAAATCATATTCCATGTTACAGACGCTTCCAGGGATATAAACCCTATTACACACCTTTGTATTATCAGCAAAAAGAGATACCTTTCCCAAAAAGCTTTCGTTATATCACTTACATAGAGATCAAATAGAACAGAACCCAGTACAGAGCTTTGTGGTACACCAACAAAGAGGTGGTCTAGGACCAACATCTGTGCACATTAGAGTAGTCTGTGATGTCCTGTAATTGGTATGATAAGATGAACACCCAGCTGCATGAAACGGCCAAGTGGAAAAAAGAGTCGGGGGTCCAGCCCACAGGCTGAACAATGAGCTTTTGGAAAATCAAAAAGTAAGTGTTTTTGAGCAAATTGAGGCAAAATACTTTATACTTTCACTTCCTTGGTTGGACCTAATAGGTAAACTAAATACAGCACAGAGGGTTTAATATGACTTTATTTTATTGAATTCATAAGCTTCTAAACAATAGCCCTCTTTTACTTACTTTGACAGTGAGTCAATAGACAAGGATGCTGAGAATAATGTGGACTGATTATTTTTATTTTTATAAATTTAATCTTTTTTCTTTTCTTATGATAGTTTTAAAAAGTTGTTATTGAAGTCAGCGGGCAGATATTGAATTTTTCGAAGCATCTGAAAACATCAGCAAATTAAAGTTTAAATAATAGTTCTAAAAGACATTAAGAAGTAGCGAGGCAAGTTACTTTAGCATTAAACAGCATTAAAGAGGGGATTAGGACTATTTAAATCATCCTGGTCTAATTTAAATGACAATAAGCTTAAAGAATGGAAAAAAAAATGTATTATGTATATGGTTACAGCCTAGGGTTCTCCTAGGGTTCTTAAAAATAAATAAATGAAAGAAAAATAGCGAATGCTAGATAATTCAATCAACCTAAAGTAGAAAAGTGGAATCACATGAGTTTAAATAATAAAATTGTTAACAGGGAGTTCATTTGGTCATGTAGTTGGTGGAGTACAGTCAGGCATCAGATAATCAACTGTGGGTTGGTCCTTGGTAGCTTACCCTTCTGGAGGTTTTTGCTTTTTTTTTTTTTTTTTAGTGCTGTGATTCCTGGTCCTTTTCTTGGTTCTCCTTCCTCTGTCCACACACACAAGCGCCAGCATTCCTTTTGTGAAATCAGATATGCTTGTTGACCACGATGGGCATGGTCAACATCCATGTATCAGGATTGATCGGGTTTACTTTGTAAAGGAAACTTGTTCTACTTTAAGATTGTTGTAGAGTTTGCGAGCTCATGGGCGCTATTCCTTGTTTAGATTGACTATTGTTGATTACTTCAGTTACAGCCATTCCACCTTGATGAAAAAAAAAAAGAAAGAAAGAAATAATTAAATATAATTAAAATAGAGTAAAGTAAAATAAAGTACACATGCTTTCTGAGGGTATTATGGTAGCATACTGGCCAATTTTATTTAAAGTGGGGTTTTCCTTTAACTCATACATCTGCCGAGAACACAGGTTCTGTAAAATTGTTGAATATTTCTGGCTTTATTCTTGCAATGCTCTCTGTACAACACAACAAATATCAGAAAGAGAGCCTATCTCTCTCTGAAATGCCTCGCTAATAGATGACAGAACAGTAGTGTCTGTGGGAGTTTTTTCTCCCTGAATGAAGCAGACATCCGCCATTGTGTCTGACGCATTTCATGAAATTCTCTCTAGTCCTTTACAGGCTAGATGTTTTTCAAAGATGGTGATATTTTCAAAATGCCTTGAAATAAAGCTAAGTGCATTCATATGGATCCCTCGGAGTGAATCAGCAGTGTACCCTGCCTTGATACTTTCATTATATCACTTGCAGTAGCCATCGTCCTTTCATGGTCTCCACGCCTTTCACAGCCAACACCATCGGGAAAATTTAACAAGAAGATCTCAGGCACATTTCAGGCATTCAGATAATAAAATAGAAAGGGAGAAAATAACTTTAATAATACAGCAAGGAGAAAAAAAAAAAACAAGACTAAAGGAAAAAGTTGCTGTACAAGTTAGAAATAAGTGCGACTTGTCAATTCCTTTACTTACTTTTATTTCATTTGGTTTCAGAGAAACAACCCCCCTTCCTATGGGAAAAAAAAACAAAACATAGTGCCTCTTTCAGTTTGGAAGAATTAAAAGCTTTGTATCATCACTTCCCTTCTCCTTTTACAAAATTCCCCTACTTGATCTTTTAATTTTTTTTCAAGCTTTGGAAAATCATAAAAAATCATACATTTGTAGAGGGAACATGAATTACAAATTAGGATATATCAATTTTATACAGTAACAAAAGAGGAGTGAACCTTTACTTGTATTTAAACCTTCTTGCTGGGATAGCCATATAGAGAGTATTAAGACCACTTGTGTGTTAAAAAACTCATTGCACTATGGCACAAGTTTAAAAATGCATTACATTGCGTGCGCTCGGGTGTAGGGCCCCTTATCACAGGGGGATGAATGGGTCCTGCAGCCCTCATTGTCTGTCTTAGTTGTTACCTCTAGGTATTTGGGGTCCCTAGGTTGTTGCGGTTGGCAGTAGAGCTGAGGAGGGACTCTACATTGAGAGAGACTGAAATACTGTGCCATAAGGTGAGTAGTGAATGGCTACTCCCTTGTGAAGATGTGGAGAAAGGCAGATGGGCTTCAATTTACTGGAGGTAAAATAAACCCGAAGCTGCCAGAAAGGTGTGTGTACAGAGGCTCTCCCAACTGAATTTTTGTTGTTGCTACTTCCAAGAAAGCCACCTGTGAAAAAACAGACCCTATTGTCATAGAGACTTTGTATAATCTTTTTTTCATCACATAAAGTACAATTGTCTGCACTGCCTCCCACACTGCTAATCCATTTACAAATGGTCAGCTGGGTTCCAAAACTGCAGACAAGTGAGCGATGCTTGCCCCAGATGGTCATCGTTCTCTATGACTGTAAATCATACCTCGCTCTAGTCACTTGTAGTTTGTGAATATAGCACTTAGGCCCCATTCACACCTGAGCGTTTTGTAGCTTGAAGCCTGAAGCTACAAAACGCTGGAGGGGAAAAAAAATCAATTATTCTCTATGGAGATGGCTCACATCTCCACTCCAAAACGCCTATAGCCAGAAGCTCCAAAACGCCTGAAGCTCAAACAAGTTCTGGAACTTTTTTTTTAGGCAGATTTGGGCGTTTAGCATCAACAGCATACTCTTCGATAAGATGGCTTAGTCAGCTACTGTGGCCCTCTCAGGTACCAAGGAGCATCTTCTGCTGCGAGCTCTCCATCCCAAATGTGGTGGTGAGCTTCTTGCCAGTGGCGTCTGCAGCTTTCAAATTTAGGGGGGGCACATGGGGGGACAGGGACAAAAGTAGGGGGGCAACTATAAAATGCATATATATATATATATATATATATATATATATATATATATATATATCCTGGGGCCCTTTACTACGACCCCACAACGGGCCCTTTCACATGTTCTGCAGTGAGCTCCCTTCCTACTGTATTGGGGTCCCCCAGGGTGGCAGAAAACAAGAGATATATGTCACCAGCATATCAAGAAAATATAAGGATCTAAAGCAGTGGGAGAATTATCAGGGTTGCAAAGGTTGTCTTGCCTCCGGGCCCTGGTGTTCTGCCACTGTGGGGTTCCCCAGCCTCCTCTTGCTGTCCTGCCCCTGCTATTGACAGCGCTGGTCTGGCATTTCTTGGAATTTACAGGCTGGTCCTCCTGTCCTAAGGACGGGAGAAATCAGTCTGTTTTTTCAGTAACTGAAAGTCCTGGTGGAGTCCTTCCTGCAACTCGCTCTTCTCCCTGCCAATGAGGATGCAGGTGAAGGAGCAGATCAGGCGGCCATGGTTGTGTGAACGCTCACATTATGCAGTGTCAACGAGCAGGGGAGGGGGGAGGAATCACCCGCAGGAGCTGACTGGGGACTCTCTCCCTCTTAGACATTGATTTTTTGTAAAAAAAAAAAAAAAAATTTTTTTTTTTTGGGGGGGCACATGGTGGGGCACAGCATAATGTTGGGGGGGTCAGGGCCCCCTCTGGCCCCCCCCTAGGGTCGCCATTGCTTCTTGCCAGTGTCCAGATGCACACAGTCTCTGCCTTAATGTACTCCTTGCATCTCCCTCAGCCCAGGAAAAACCTGCTCCTGTTCCTCTCCCCAGAGCTCCAATGACTCTGGGATCTGTAGTTCTTTTGCTCAGTGCACAAAGCTAACTTAGTTAATCTGGAACTACCTTTCCCACGATCCTCTGTTCCTTCCCGCATTCACAGAAGTTTAAGTAGTCCATATCCTCTTCCTCTATATGGTGGACGAACTTAACAGGCTACACAAGCTCTGTCATACTCTGTCTCAAATTACAGCTGTGCCTATCCCTCTGAAGACACAAGCAGGGAGAGCAACAGAAACAATGAAACTGACAGCCAGATCCATGCAGCCACTTTTTTCTGCCAGCACTGCGGACCGGGGTTAGAAAGAACATTGCCTGGCTTGTTCACGCATCTTGTCCTGACATAACCATGCCACCAATAGATTTTTCAGATTCCTGTGAAGACCCTGCTTATGGGCCAAATGGAAAGTGACTGCACCACAATGCAGTGACGTGGGTGCCTGAAGAAGGACCCTCTCACTCTACAAAAAGCAAGAACATTCGGAAGACAGAGTGTCACATGACCATAGTATTAGCTAAATATTTTATTTCATTTCATTTCATTCATTTAACTTCATTTTTTAAAGAATAGAGCAGTCACAGAGGTGTGGGGATGACTTTAGGGGGTCAAGTGTCTCTGACGATACTAAAACTTTAATATAGCAGGGACTAAAACATAGGGAACATACAGAGTAGAACAATACTGTTGGACTTCGAGAAACTTTTCAGACAGCCATATCTAGGAAAAAAACAGAAAGGAGTTACATGTAATCAACACTGTACACTCATGCATCTTCATACAAAAAATAAACTGCAGACTATTAAAGTGGAGTTCCACCCACTTTTACAACTCTTCAGCATCCCTCACTAAACTGTGCACTGCAAATGAATTGGATATTTTTTTAATTTTTTTTCTCAGCACCTACTGTATATCTGCTGTATTCATTTTTCACTTCCTCCTCCCTAGCCGTGGCTCATCGCATCATTTCCTGTTTGCAATGGCTTCTGGGAAGGGGCGGCAACTTCCTCTGACACTGCCGTTGCTATGGAAACCTGACCTGAAACCTATTACACTGCTTGTGCTGCACTGAGCATGTGCGAGATCTGCAAGGCTGAGATCCAGGAAGAAATAGTCTGGCTTCAGAAGCCCACACTTAAGATGGCCACGGCCTGCTGTAAGTTTATAAAATAACAAACTGCTGCTATAAACGAACAAAACAGACCTTAGTTTACAGACTAACGTTACTAGAATACATTAAGCTTGTGTATTATAGGGGTATTTTTATTTAAAAAGTATAATTTTGGCCGGAATACCACTTTAAGGTTCAGTATCAAAAAGCAAAAATCAGACTTGTTAGTGCTTAATTTATCTAAAATATTCATGGGGGTTGCAGTAAATAGCAGTATGCACATAAACGAGTATGTAAAGGATTAGGGCAACTGTGGCAAATGAGATATAATGTCAATAAATGTAATGTTATGCACTTGGGGGCTAAGAATATTCATGCATCATACATACTAGGGGAAATACAACTGGGGGACTCCATAGTGGAGAAGGATTTGGGTGTAATAATAGCATGCAATGCCAAGCTTATAGTTTCCCAAGCAAAATCCTTTCTTGTATTAAGAGAATTAAGAGAGGTATAGACTCCAGAGAGAAATATATCATTTTGCCCCTGTACAAATCATCAGTAAGACCTCATCTGGAATATGCAGTTCAGTTTTGGGCACCAATTCACAAAAAGGATATCGGGGAACTGGAGAAAGTGCAGAGAAGGGCAACCAAACTGATAAGAGGCATGGAGGAGCTCAGCTATGAGGAAAGATTAGAGGAATTGAATTTATTTTCTCTTGAGAAGAGGAGATTAAGGGGGGATATGATCAACATGTACAAATACATAAGTGGTTCATATAGTGAACATGGTGTTGAGTTATTCACTTTAAGGTCATCACAGAGGACCAGGGGACACTCTTTACGTCTGGAGGAAAAGAGATTTAATCGCCAAACATGGAAAGGTTTCTTAACAATAAGAGCTGTAAAAATGTGGAATAGACTCCCTTAGGAGCTGGTTCCAGCTAGCTCAGTAGACTTTTATAAAAGGCCTGAATTATTTACTAAATGTACATAATATAACTGGATACTAACATGTATAGGTAAAGTTGTTCCCAGAAATATCCGATTGCCTCTTGAGGGATCAGGAATACATTTTTTTCCCTTCTGGAGCAAATTGGACCATGCTTTGCTGGGGATCTTTGCCTTCCTCTGATCAATTGTTGAATATTTTTTTCCCTTTTATTGGTTGAATCACCTCAATACAGGGCACTTTCACCCCCTTCCTGCCCAGGCCATTTTTCAGCTTTCAGAGCTGTCACAATTTGAAAGACACTTGCGCGGCCATGCTACACTGTAACTATGTGAAATTGTTATCATTTTCTTCACACCAATAGAGCTTTCTTTTGGTGATATTTAATCACTGCTGGGTTTTTTTATTTTTACAAAAAAAAAAAAAAAGACCAGAAATTTTGAAAAAAAAAAGGTTTTCTTAGTTTCTGTAATAACTTTGTAGATAAGGAATTTTTCTCCTTCACCGATGTGCGCTGATGAGGCTGCACTTATGGGCACTGATTAGGTGGCACTGATGAGGAGGCACTAATATGCTGCACTTATGGGCACTGATAGGTGGCACTGATACAGTATCTCACAAAAGTGAGTACACCCCTCACATATTTGTAAATATTTTATTATACCTTTTCATGTGACAACACTGAAGAAATAACACTTTGCTACAATGTAAAGTAGTGAGTGTACAGCTTGTATAACAGTGTAAATTTGCTGTCTCTTCAAAATAACTCAACACACAGCCATTAATGTCTAAACCGCTGGCAACAAAAGTGAGTATACCCCGAAGTGAAAATGTCCAATTTGGTGCTGATTAGCCATTTTCCCTCCATGGTGTCATGTGACTCGTTAGTGTTACAAGGTCTCAGGTGTGAATGGGAAGCAGGTGTGTTAAATTTGGGGTTATCGTTCTCACTCTCTCATACTGGTCACTGGAAGTTCAGCATGGTACTTCATGGCAAAGAACTCTCTGAGGATCGGAAAAAAAGAATTGTTGCTCTACATAAAGATGGCTGCTCTACATAAAGATGGCCTAGGCTATAAGAAGATTGCCAAGACCCTGAAACTGAGCTGCAGCACGGTGGCCAAAACCTACAGTTTATCGAAGACAAGCAGACTAAGGACATGGATTACTGGAACCATGTCCTGTGGTCTGATGAGAACAAGATAAACTTATTTTGTTCAGATGGTGTCAAGCGTGTGTGGCGGCAACCAGGTAAGGAGTACAAAGACAGTCAAGCATGGTGGTGGGATTGTCATGGTCTGGGCCTGCATGAGTGGTGCTGGCACTGGGGATCTACAGTTCATTGAGGGAACCATAAAAGCCAACATGTACTGTGACATACTGAAGCCAAGCATGATCCTCTCCCTTTGGAGACTGGGTCGCAGGGCAGTATTCCAACATGGTAACGACCCCAAACACACCCCCAAGACGACCACTGCCTTGCTAAAGAATCTGGGGGTAAAATTGATGGACTGGCCAAGCATGTCTCCTGTGGGGCATCCTCAAACGGAAGGTGAAGGAGCGCAAGGTCTCTAACATTCACCAGCTCTATGATGTCATCATGAAAGGAGTGGAAGAGGATTCCAGTGGCAACCTGTGAAGCTCTTGGGAACTCCATGCCCAAGAGGGTTAAGGCAGTGCTGGAAAATAATGGTGGCCACACAAAATATTGACACTTTGGGCCCAATTTGAACGTTTTGACTTAGGGGTGTACTCACTTTTGTTGCCAGTGGTTTAGACATTAATGGCTGTGTGTTGAGTTATTCTGAGGGGACAGAAAATTTACACTGTTATACAAGCTGTACACTCACTACTTTACATTGTAGCAAAGTGTCATTTCTTCAGTGTTGTCACATGAAAAGAAATAATAAAATATTTACAAAAATGTGAGAGGTGTACTCACTTTTGTGAGATACTGTATGTGGCACTGATGAGCACTAATAGGGTGGGTGGCACTGATAGGTGGCACTGGTGGGCACTGATAGGTGGCACTGATGGGCACTGATAGATGGCACTAGTGGGCACTGATAGGAGGCATAGATAGGCGGAACTGATGGGCAGCACTGATGGGCATTAATGGGCAGCACTGATAGGTGGCACTGATGGACACTGAATGCCAGCTGACTGACTGGCTGACTGGCATCACTAATGGGCACTGATTGCTGGCACTAGTGGGCACTGATTGCTGGCACTGCTGGCACTTCATTGTAATCAGGGCACTGATGATCAGTGTCCTGATTACCTGTTTTGCTGTCCCCTGCGAGGATATGCCGCTGATCTGCTCTCCTTGCCGCACACTCTGTGTGCCCTAGCAACACGGTGCACCCGCGGTCGCCAAGCTGCGCGCCCCTGCGGGTACAGCCATTCCGGTGAGCCATCATATGATATCCACCCAGAACGAGAGCCGCATCGTCCCTGTGATGTCCCACCCCAGTGACGGTGGGCGGGCTACAAGTGGTTAAACAATATGTTCAATAGGCTAAGAGTTAAATATGGTAATCCACAAAATCAGCAATAAGTAATAGCATTAGAAAAAGTAACAGCAATGATAATTAATACTGCAAAAATTCCTCTGTAAACAGTAGGCTCTATCCACTTTAAAATGCACTCTACAAGAATGGCAGTGATGAAATTTAAAACTCCCTAAAGAGCTACCTCTTAGTATGGAAAACAGACAAAGTTCTGGTGAAGCAGCTTTCTGAATAAACTGTCTTTAGCCCTATTTTTTAGCTGGCTAGTGTTGGGGCCCGGTCTTTACGGGGGTGCACATGAATACAAGGCCAGTAAAGTCTGCATGCAGTAAATAATGTTTTTAGTTCAGATGCTTAGTTAGGGGGGTTTTGGTTCTCTTCCTGTCCCGTTGACAACGGTTTCTCCAGTGAAGCAAAATTTCTGCTAGCAACGTAGACAGAAGTAAAGTGCTTACCTAGTAGAGTATGGGAAGGCTAGAACCCGGTCCCAGAACTACGTTTGGCCGAAAATGACAGCATAGCTCCGGTTCGGTCCAACATGCTCATCACTAGTTCCCAATGGTTATTAGAGTTGAGGAATCTGCTTGGGGGAACAGCAAAACAACTTCAATATTATAGAACAATCTTATCTTTATTTCTATTATTTTCATTCATTCAGTTATGTATTTCTTGGTTTTTCTCTGTTCTTTGTGATTATGATGTTTTGGCATTGTAAACACATTGGCTGTCATTTTCCGTCCGGTCCACTGGGTGGCGCATTATGATGTGCTCTCTGAGATGCCTTGTTCTTTCACACCACCTGGTGGGTAGGCTCCACCTGCGCATGGCTGGTGGATGACAGGGATTCTCCTGTCTCCATACAGGCATATGTGCGGGGAGGAGCTCCTACCTGCCTGACACAGACGGAGACTTCCTTTCGCCAGTGACGCGCCGGCGCGTGACATCATTGCGTGCCTTCACGTCAGGGAGACACTCTGAATCCGGCCTCAGCTGTTTCTCATACAGCAAATGAGGCCAGACAACCAGCACCACCCCTTGTGAGAATTGGCTCCCTCATCAGGTGATTTCCTATATATCAGCGCTCACACATAGCAGGCATGTCTCGGTCTGAGCACGGCCGCTCTGATGTCTACGCTTCCACCACTATACTGAAAGGTAATGTACCATTCAATTACAGGGAATTCTGGGCAATATATGCCTTTGTTTTGCTGCCACATGCACACTGGTTGTGTCTGTATTAATTCTAAAACATACAAAAAGAACAGGGGGGGGGCGCACCGACCTTGTGCATTACCAAAGATCAAATTTGTTCATAAAATAACAAGAAATATACTCACAAACGAGTTTTAAAACAAGGCTTATCAGTACTCCAGCAGTAGTGAGCAGAAAGGATACCCATTATTCTGAGGAGGGTAGCAAGACCTACAAAATTCCACTGACTTTGCCAAAGGGGCTGGCTGCGCCACTTACTTAGCTGACTGGGCACCCAAGCGCAGGAGATTGCTTTTTGTTATTAATTCTAAAACCCTGATTGACTTCCTTTCACTTTTATGGTCCTCTAGACAGTATTATCTCTCTTCTGGTGTAGCCATCAGGGTGTCTCCTGTGGATGTGAATCAGTGGCTGGCCCGGAATTGCATGCCTGTCCACCCATGTTGCCCATGCGGTTGTTTTTACCATTTCCCCATGTCCTTCAATGAACTCTGTATGTAAGTACCTTTAAGCCTAAAAAAACGTTTAGCTCACTATGTAAAACTACTTGCCTTTTATGTATATGTAGTACAAATACTATGTAACTGTATCTATGTTGCAGATAAAGATAAAGTCACCCAAATGTAAAGCTACCATGATGAAGGAAAAATATATACCAATAAATGTCCGAAACATGTTGGGCTGTATGCTACAAATGGACTGGCCTCAGCTTGACTCTGGCAAACTAGCTTCGGGTTTGATATATGTATCTATGTATTAACTGGTTCATTGGTATATTTTGTATATTTTAATGTCACTGTTCATGTCTATAAAATGTATTACATATTGTTTACTCAATAAAAGTGGCACTCTGCTGCCTTTTACCTACACCATTACTCCTATTTCTGCCATTAAAGTCCAAGGGGGCGGCCCCTGCTGCACTTGTCGCAGGTTTCCTCTCTTCATGTTTTTAAGGATGTTGGCAGTCCCATACACTTAATTCCCATTAAAAAAAAAAAAATCTCTTCAATACTATAGAACAATAACAGAAATATGTGCTAACTACTTATAGCTATACCATGAACTGTGTCAAAAGGAGGGGGTTTGGGACTTTATATGAAACAACACACTTGGGTAGATTAAATCAATCAATATGGTAAAAAATATTATTATTTTAATGGCAGCATGGAAGGAGACAGTACAGTGGATAACATTAATAGTAAAACAATATATGATAAGTCCAATAGAAAGGCATGATAAAATCATAGCACAATACAATTCATAGTACAGTAGCATAGTTGCATTTATATAATGAACCATCAGTACACTCCAACGTAACTATACACTATTAGCCAAAAAAATATTTTGATTGATGATTTAAACAATTCAAACCCATGGTAGAATCATGATTAATCTGGCATAGCATCCAATGATAAAAAGCTCGACGCATTTCGTGGATCGTTTCCACTCATCAGGAGCAGCTATACATATGGGGTACCTATGATAGACAATGAATTAATAATCAATGGTAATTGATTATAATAGGAAGAGAGGAAGCATATGTCAATGGTCCTACCAACTCTTACCTAAGGTTTGCATGAAGGTAAATAATGATGTTGAAGGTATATAGTAGAAGGCATATGGAGGTGAGAGGTCATCCCCCCGGGAGCTGAGGTAACGCACAAGACCGGTGGCAGGCCAGGAGGTAGGGTAGCACGTGTTGGGTGGGGGTCACCTTGCCAGAACTGGTGTAATGGGGGTGAGCCCAGAAAACTGGTGAAAAATATAACAAAAACAAAAAAATGGTTGAAGTGATATTGATGGGATCTAACATAGAACAGAGCTGGATAGTGGAGGAAATGAAGAAGGAAATTGGATAGGTGAGGACCTGGGATAAACCCAAGATGAAAACCTGAGAGTGAAAGTGAAAAAAATAAATATTATAGTGACACCAAGGTGGACCACCAAAAGTACCAATGGATAGGGTGAGAGTCTGTGAAAAAAAATTACCTGAAACTACACAATAGAATGTATAGTGAAGGAGTGACGTAGGTGATGGAACAACATCCATTCCATGCAGCCAGTTTAGGTTATGCTATATTGGCATTATTCCTGTGGTCACCTATATTTTTTATTAGGACTATTACCCCCAGGGGGGTGGGATTCCATCCATTTCCGGGAGCTGCGACGCACACCGTGGCTATCCTCCAATCCCCTGGCCGAATGATCATGGGGTTGGCGGCTCGCTCCCGCTGTGCGTCGGCTCCACGTCCACACGTTCGACGTCCGGCGTCATTAGTGACGCCGCACGCCCACGTGTTTGCTTTGTCCAAGTGCTCACAGCGTGGGATGCCGGGCGCCTACATATGAGCGCCAGTCGCTCGGACGTGGCTGCTCTCTTCCCCCTCTAGCTGCGCACTCTTCAGCGTGACGTTGGTGGACTCATTCGACTGTGTTGCAGGCTGCTCTCACCACTATCCCCTCCGGCAATTATTATCTGTCTTCACTCCATTGTTGTTCCATCACCTACGTCACTCCTTCACTACACATTCTATTGTGTAGTTTCAGGTAATTTTTTTTCACAGACTCTCACCCTATCCATTGGTACTTTTGGTGGTCCACCTTGGTGTCACTATAATATTTCTTTTTTTCACTTTCACTCTCAGGTTTTCATCTTGGGTTTATCCCAGGTCCTCACCTATCCAATTTCCTTCTTCATTTCCTCCACTATCCAGCTCTGTTCTATGTTAGATCCCATCAATATCACTTCAACCATTTTTTTGTTTTTGTTATATTTTTCACCAGTTTTCTGGGCTCACCCCCATTACACCAGTTCTGGCAAGGTGACCCCCACCCAACACGTGCTACCCTACCTCCTGGCCTGCCACCGGTCTTGTGCATTACCTCAGCTCCCGGGGGGATGACCTCTCACCTCCATATGCCTTCTACTATATACCTTCAACATCATTATTTACTTTAATGCAAACCTTAGGTAAGAGTTGGTAGGACCATTGACATATGCTCCCTCTCTTCCTATTATAATCAATTACCATTGATTATTAATTCATTGTCTATCATAGGTACCCCATATGTATAGCTGCTCCTGATGAGTGGAAACGATCCACGAAACGCGTCAAGCTTTTTATCAGGATGCTATGCCAGATTAATCATGATTCTACCATGGGTTTGAATTGTTTAAATCATAAATCATCAATCAAAATATTTTTTTGGCTAATAGTGTATAGTTACGTTGGAGTGTACTGATGGTTCATTATATAAATGCAACTATGCTACTGTACTATGAATTGTATTGTGCTATGATTTTATCATGCCTTTCTATTGGACTTATCATATATTGTTTTACTATTAATGTTATCCACTGTACTGTCTCCTTCCATGCTGCCATTAAAATAATAATATTTTTTACCATATTGATTGATTTAATCTACCCAAGTGTGTTGTTTCATATAAAGTCCCAAACCCCCTCCTTTTGACATGTAATAATTAGGGATGGAGTCCTGTGTACTGGATGGTCACGGCTCATATAAAGTCCCACTTCTATTTTATTCCTATACCATGAACTGGATGAAGGAGAACCTTCCCAGATATTTTGTATTTACTTTGCTTTCTGGTTTTGTATTGTATTTATCCTGTCCTTTCCAGTTATATTTCCCGGAGCTCTCCTTTAAAAGTCGTATTTTAGAAGCACTTATGTAAAAACATCTTCAACGTGAGAGGAACTGGCTAGATTTCCTTGAGGTTTTCAAATCACATTCATGTATACATGACAGCAAATATATGAGACGCTTTCTATAAGAATACCACTAAAGGTCATCAAAGTGGAAATGAATGAAGAATTACAGAGAAAAGGGAGCACAGAGATATGTGCTGGCAATGAGACGTCACGTACCTGATTATTAATATCATTTATGGCAAAGACTCATAGGTGTATCTACAGGCCTATATGTCAGAAAACCAATTACAACTTATAAACAGCCTCACTTCTTCTGTCAGCCACAGTCGTGGGAATCACTGCTAATATTCAAGAGCAATCAATACCAGTTTAGGACTATTATTTGCTTGTCAAATATCCAGCAGACTTTTAGAGGATTACCATAAACCTACTGTGAGCAGCGATTACCGGCCAGGGTTATTCTTCCCAGGATAGCAAGCAACCATACAATACATCTATCACATTTCAAAGTCATGTATAGAAAGATAGATTTAAAGGAAAACCGCTGTGTGTCAAGTACACAGAGGTTACCATTTTATTACCTGTTGATCCTGCCAGTAGATACATGTTTTTTTTCCACTTCCTGTTAGTAGAAGTTGTCAGGCAAAAGTGGACATTTACAGAGGTTGGGACAATCTATTAACACTTCCAAGGGTGCTTTCAATGATCAGCATTAATTCATATAGCTTAGCCCTTTTGCTGCCAGACGTTTTTTTTTTTACTTATGTACAACCAGCCTGATGGATAAATGTTGCTTTATGATGCTTAACCACTTCCCATCCAGGCCAATTCTGACATTTCTCTCCTACATGTAAAAGTCATCATTTTTTTATGGCATGACAGGTCCTCTTTACAGTGAGATCTGGAGTCAATAAGACCCCACATCTCACCTCTAGGCTGGAAAGCCTGAAATAAAAAAAATAAATAAAACGATCTCGGCTTCCCAGCCTAGGCGGCGCCATTTGTTTGAATGCAGAGGCCGGATGTGATGTCATAACATCGTGCCCGACCTCCAAATGATCATAGAGACTCCGGTGACCATCTGGTCCGCCGGAAATCTCTATCGTCACCATCCGGGGCCGGCGGGTCCTGTCTCTGACTTACCGATGGAAGCGGTGATTTGGTAGAAGCACCGGAGGGTGGCAGGAGGGGGGGTCTCCCCAAGAATGATCAAGCGGCAGGACGGCCACTATGATTGTTCTTATGGTGTAGGGAATCGCCGGCTGAAAAAGCCGATATCTGAATGATGCCTGTAGCTGCAGGGATCATTCAGATATACCCGCTCAAAATCAAGGACATCATATGACGTACCTTGGGCGGGCAGAGGTTAAATTGGTTAAAAAGCCTCAAGGTTTTTCACCTTAATTCATTGTATGCATTCAATTGAAACCTTCTGTGCTGCAGCTCCCGCCAGACCTCCCTTTTTCTTACCTGAGCCCAATCCGATCCAGTGATGTGCACGAGCGCAGCAGCTGCAGACACTGTCTCTCTCCTCATTGGACAGATTGATAGCAGCAGGAGCTATTGGCTCCCCCTGCTGTCGATCAAATTCAGTGACAAGGGAAGCAGCAGCGGGACCCGGGAGTGAGCCAGCACAGGTGCCCCCAGGGAAAGCGGGTTTTCGTGGGGGGCTCCCAATGTTGAGGAGGGGCATGGAGCGCCGGCAGGGCACCCCAGAAGAGGAGGATTGGGGCTGCTCTGTGCAAAACGACTGTACAGTGCAGGTAAGTATAGACATTTATAAAAAAAAAAAAACCTTTAATTGGTGTGTTTTTTTTTTTTAATATGTTTATTCAAAGTTTAAGACATATAAGCACGATGAAATAATATTGAGCTTGATGCACATTCTATAAAATGATCAGAAATAATAAGGATACAATTAAAGTGATTGTAAAGTCTTGTTTTTTTTTCCAATAAAAATAACAAACATATCATACTTACCTGGGTACGCTATGCTCACACGCTCTGCGCATGCGCGATCGCTTATACACATTTGTGGACTTTTTACTTGCAAGAAATTCCTTTGTATCCATTTTGTACTGGAGACCAGCGTTGCTAACCGCTAGTTAATTTACAGGCAGCCCGTAAATTTCAGCTAATTTTCGGGCTGCCCGTAAGTGCCTGTTAAAAAGATGGCTGCGGGTCGACAGCACAACTGCTCATGCGCTGCCCCTGTACCATGTCCACACAGCCTCTCACCCCTGTACCATGTCCACACAGCCTCTGACCCCTGTACTACCATGTCCACACAGCCTCTGACCCCTGTACCATCACCACACAGCCTCTGACCCCTGTACCATGTCCACACAGCCTCTGACCCCTGTACCATGTCCACACAGCCTCTGACCCCTGTACTACCATGTCCACACAGCCTCTGACCCCTGTACCATGTCCACACAGCCTCTGACCCCTGTACCATCACCACACAGCCTCTGACCCCTGTACCATGTCCACACAGCCTCTGACCCCTGTACCATGTCCACACAGCCTCTGACCCCTGTACTATCACCACACAGCCTCTGACGCCTGAACTATGTCCACACAGCCTCTGACCCCTGTACCTTGTCCGTACAGCCTCTGACCCCTGTACCATCACCACACAGCCTCTGACCCCTGTACCATCACCACACAGCCTCTGACCCCTGTACCATGTCCGCACAGCCTCTGACCCCTGTATCATGTTCACACAGCCTCTGACCCCTGTACCATCACCACACAGCCTCTGACCCTTGTACCATGTCCGCACAGCCTCTGACCCCTGTACCATGTTCACACAGCCTCTGACCCCTGTACCATCACCACACAGCCTCTGACCCCTGTACTACCATGTACACACAGCCTCTGACCCCTGTACCATCACCACACAGCCTCTGACCCCTGTACCATGTCCGCACAGCCTCTGACCCCTGTACCATGTTCACACAGCCTCTGACCCCTGTACCATCACCACACAGCCTCTGACCCCTGTACCATCACCACACAGCCTCTGACCCCTGTACCATGTTCACACAGCCTCTGACCCCTGTACCATCACCACACAGCCTCTGACCCCTGTATCATGTCCGCACAGCCTCTGACCCCTGTACCATGTTCACACAGCCTCTGACCCCTGTACCATGTTCACACAGCCTCTGACCCCTGTACCATGTAAATGGAGAAATATGTTTTTTGACTTTTGTTTAACACATTGCTAATAGCACTAGCTACATGTTTATATTTGAAAACTTGCATTTTAGGTACTTTTTTGCAGTGACAGTAAAAACATGTGGCTCTGTCAGTAAATTTCATTAATCTTTGCCAGTAAAAAAATTGGTGTCGTTTGTCAATTTTGGTGTCTTGACAGTAAATTTCACTTCGGGGGGTTGGCAACACTATTGGAGACTCGCTTTTGAGCCTGAATATTTGTATGCAGCACTGCAATACTTACCATTAAAATACCTAAAAGAGACAATATTGCACTATTTTTTCTTTGCATATCTGCACTTTCTGGTATTGGGGATATCTGATCTGATCATCGCCCGGTGTCTGTGGAGGCTTCTGGTGGGAGACGCTCAGGACATCTGGACATCCTTTCAGTGGATCCCTGATCCAACATGTACTTTGTGACCCCCCTGAATTAGGGTGGTCGCTGGCTTTCCGGTAAGCCTTTTACCTCAATGTGGTGATGGGTATCACGTGGTTAAGTATTTGATCCACGCTCCGTGGAATCTTTCTCATTGAATTCCAGCCATTAATGAACTTTTCACATTTGCACTGTTGAATGATTTATTATTTAGCACTCTATATGTTATTGCACTTGACAGCATAACGTTTGTATCTATGTATTGTGTTGATCACACATGAAATTATTATTGTATTGTAGTTACAGCTATTTTTGCACATTTGCACTTTATAGTTATCATATGTCATATCCACAATGGAATAATTTTGAATTGCTCTGACCCAGTCCCACCCCCTCTCTCCCCTGATTGGCTAGCTGAGTATGATTGGTAGCAGTGGGAGCCAATGGCGCCACTGCTGTGTCTTAGTTAATCCGGAAGGAGAATCACGGTCGGCTGAGACACTCATGAACCTCACTGGACAGAGAAGGGGCTCAGGTAAGTATTAGGGGGGCTGATGCACACGGAAGGCTTTTTATCTTAATGCATAGAATGTATTAAGATAAAAATAACTTCTGACTTTACAACTCCTTTAAAATGTCCAAATAGGTTGTGAGCAAAAACAAGCATTGCAAAATGGGTCATATGCAAATATTTCTATTAGTAGTAATACAACGTTTAGCTTTCTCGCATGGAATGTGAAGAGAATGAGCTGTCCTTTCTTCTTATGCTCCACGTTATGATGAGTGGGCCCAAGACATCTTCGCCTAAAATGCAGGACTGCCAGTTAGATATGTGCAATTCGTTTTGTTCCGAATGATTTTTTTAACACATTTTGACAAATTCATTCATTTCTGAATTTCTGAATTTTTCAATTATCGAAATTCCAAATTTCAAATTTCTGAATTTCGAATTTTGGAAATTCGGAAATTCAAAATTCGGAATTTCGAATATCCGAATTTCGAATATCCGAGTTTCTAATATCCGAATTTCTAATATCCGAATTTCTAATATCCGAATTTCGGATATTAGATTCGGAAATTCAAAAATTTGGAAATTAGAAGATTCGGAAATTAGAAAATTTGGAAATTCGGAAATTCGCAATTCGGAAATTTGCAATTTTGATAATTAGAAAATTTGGAAATTCGAAAGTTTGGAAATTTGAAAATTCGGGAATTCGCAAATCCGAAAATTCGAAATTCGGAAAATCGAAAATTCGGAAATTTGAAAATTTAAAAATTCGGAAATTTGAAAATTTAAAAATTCGGAAATTTGAAAATTTAAAAATTCGGAAATTTGAAAATTTAAAAATTCGGAAATTTGAAAATTTGAAAATTCGGAAATTCGGAATTTGAAAATTCGGAAATTCAGAATTCGAAAATTTGGAAATTTGAAAATTCCGAATTTTCGAATTTCCAAATTTCCGAAAAAAGTAAAAAAACGAATGAAATGAAAACAAAACGAACACATTTTTTGTCAGTGCACATGTCTACTGCCAGTCCTCCATGGTATTTGAGGAATCAGAGTGTGACCAACAGACCACCCATCAGAGCACCAAAGAGAAGCAGCTACGGGGGACTGGGTGCATGAAGAGCAAGAGCCTACAGGAGGTAGGAATAAGGTAAGTACCCCATTGGTGTGCAGTAGGATGACAGCCGTGTCGATGTGCCAATTGAGGTGCGTCATACTGTATACTTTTAGTTTTGTTGGCCATAGTGTGGTGGGTGGTGTCACACTGCCCTGTTCTGAATAGAAGCATGGCATTCTGTACCTTTTACCGTGCACCCCACCACAACATGGAGTTGTGGACTGGTCAGGTAGGAGACAAAGCACTTTTCCTTGTCTTGTGGTGGAACTGTGCTGGAATAGCCGCCCAACACTGTCCTACAGCACCTGGTGTGAATAGACCCTAACTCCAACCCAAGAATGGAGAGTCTTAAAGTGTAAGTAAACCCCCCTATCCTTTTCAGGAAGCTGCCATCTTTACCTCTATTTATTCTACAACTGACATAATGCTGCACATGTGATCAGTTATGACACCAGGCATTGGAAGGTTTGACAGTTTGGTTGAGAGCACAACCAATGAGAGTGTTACATTTCCGGCACTTGTTTTTTGGATGGGTCTACTTCCGCTTTAACCATTTTCCGCTCGCGTAACGTCTTGTGACATTGCAGACTTTGTGCGGTGATATCTTAATAATGCCTGCAGCTACAGGCATCATTCAGATATCTTCTTTTAGAGACGGCTATTCCCTTCACCATAGGGACAATCATCGGCTGGGAAGCCAGGATCGTTTTTTTTGCATTACTTCAGGCTTCCCAGCCTAGAGGTGAGATGTGGGGACTTACTGACCCCAGATCTCAGTGCAAAGAGGACCTGTCAAGCACTATTCCTATTTCAAATCAATTTCAAACAGTTTTCTAATTGGAATATCATCACTTCCGAATTTTTATTCTGTCTTAGTAGAATTTTCGGGACTTTAGTAAACTCATCAGATTCGATCTGAGATTAGCATGAAAAAAAAAAACGGATGATCATTCATCCGATAATCTCATGGTGTGTACTGGGCATTATTTAATCTCCCCCCGTATTCTCTCCCTGCTCAGTTGCTCTCCATTTTTGGCATTGTGTCGAAAATCAGAACCACTGATCTGCTGACAGCCTAAAGATTTACTGCTACTCAGGGGCTCTGGGCTTCAGAAAAATGGCAGCCTCCGGCAAGAAGAAACACGAGCAATACTGGAGGCAATTTTCCGCACACGCTAAATTTGGTAACATGATTATTCACGTATAATGTATGTTCCTTGGTAAAGAACATTATTTTACAAGTTGTTATTGGTAAAGTTCCACTTTAGGCTGGGTTCACAACTGGTGCGAACACAGACATTGCTGTGCAGATCACATGCAATGTCTGTGCAATGCAAATTCAGTCATACAGATTGTATGGCTGAAGGCGCATCGCATTCAGACCAAAATGGTGCAGGACCCTTTTTTTGGTCCGCACTGGAATCAGATCGCATGAATGTTCACACCTATATAATCCGATTCCTGCACCATTTCACAGTTCACACTGCGATACGCGAACTGATCTGGGGGTGTCATTAACTTTACATCTGCAGCGGTTTGCAGAGGGCAGTGTAAACTGCCTGCGAGTGACATGCGATGCTGGAACTGGCACTGGAATTGCGCTGGTTCCCGCATCGCACAAGCTTAAACCCAGCCTAAATATGCCAACAAATTGTGCCTTAACATGAGTGTGTTAACAGAGCGCACAAGGGTGAGGGTTTCAATGGGCTCAGAGGCCTTTTTTCAAAAGCAACAAAATGAGTTCAGACGCTGAGTTTAGAAGCATTTCAAGTGCCAAACGCTTCTAAACGCAGCTAAATGAGGTAACTCGCATTTAGCCGTGTTTCATTTACAGGCATTTTTCATTTTTGGCTATTAAAAAAATAAATAAATACACTTTTTTTCAAATGCTTCTAAACGCAAACGCGGCATGTAAACGCGGCAAAACGGACGTTGTAAACATGGGTTACTATCTGTCACGTTAATCACTTGCTTACTGGGCACCTAAACCCCCTTCCTGCCCAGACCAATTTTCAGCTTTTAGCGCTGTCAATCTTTGAACGACAATTGCGCGGTCATGCAACACTGTACCCAAATGAAATTTTTATCATTTTTTTTCCCACAAATAGAGCTTTCTTTTGGTGGTATTTGATAACCTCTGGGTTTTTTAATTTTTGTTAAAAAAATTAAAAAAAACAATTTAAAAAAAAAAAAATACAAAACCGCTTTATATTTAATAAAATATAGTTGATAAATTTTGCAAACAGGTAATTTTTCTCCTTCATTGATGTACGCTGATGAGGCTACACTGATGGGCACTGATAGGCTGCACTGATGGGCACTGATAAGGCAACACTGATGGGCACTGATAAGGCGGCACTGGTGGGCACTAAGGAGGTGGAAAGAGTAGTGGACCCGCGCAGTGGAAATAGTGCAGATATGTTAGTGAACACTTTGGAACTGCTGCCGCCCAACGTGCAGTCACCATAAATGGGGACAGCTGAGTTGATTAATATGATGGAAGGGTATGGCGCTGTTCCTTTCCTACCTGTATGTTATGTACTTCTAAGTTTAAACAAGACGTACAGGTATCAAATGGTGATATCCTCAAAAGATATTTCACAACGTTGAACAGAGTATGAAAAATAAAAATATAAAAGTGTCAGACTCCATACATAGTGTTGCTGTGTAAATCATATATTTCAAATGGCACGTAGTGAACGTGCATAACATTGATCAGGGGCGAGGGGGGGGGGGAACGCTCCCGTAGACGTCCTGGTGATGAAACGCGTAGGGCGTGGCCTAATCTATGCTTGCCAACACTACCTGCTTGCAACAGCTGAAGGTTAACCGTGACTTTTGTCTATTTTACCTGATTCATACTTTTACATTGTGAGTACCTCTCCACTTGTTTAAATACATTTTTAAAAACGATTTTACACTATGGGCACCCCTTCTCTCTTTTTACATGACATACCACGATCCTGAGTCTGCCAGAGATTGCCGTACAGTGGCTTAAACTGTAACTGCCCGATACCCCTGTAGGGGTGAAGTGAGCTGGTGAGTGGCTGCACATTTAGAGTACGGATCCTTGAACAGCAGAAGGATTATAATCACAAACACCATATGCACCAAGTTATTGCACAAATAAGGACTTTTTATGAACTTGATAGCACGTTTACTGCACAATAAGGACTTTTTATGAACTTGAGAGCACGTTTGCACTTTACCAAGACTGTTTTTTGGGTACTTATTAGTTCTTTCCACCACCGTTTGTCCTTCCACTCCCCTTTCCCTCTCCCTTCCTCCCTCCACTCCCCCCCCCCCCTTTTTTTTTTCCCCCACCTGCCCCTGATCAACCTTATGCACGTTCACTACGTGCCATTTGAAATATATGATTTACACAGCAACACTATGTATGGAGTCTGACACTTTTATATTTTTATTTTTCATACTCTGTTCAACGTTGTGAAATATCTTTTGAGGATATCACCATTTGATACCTGTACGTCTTGTTTAAACTTAGAAGTACATAACATACAGGTAGGAAACCATTAATCGACTAATGAGGTGGCACTGGTGGGCACTGATAGGTGGCATTGGTGGGCACTGAGAGGTGGCAGTGATGGGCGGCACTGAAGGGCATTGATAGGTGGCACTGAAGGGCACTAATAGGTGGCACTGATAGCTGGCAGTGATGGGCACTGATGGGTGGCAGTGATGGGCACTGATTGGCACTGGTAGGTGACACTCATAGGCAGCGCTGCTAGGTGGCACTGATGAGGCACTGATTGGCACCACTGGTGGGCATTGATAGGTGGTACTTGTGGGCACTGATAGGTGGCACTGATTGCTGGAACTTACTGTGGGCACTGATTGCTGGCACTGGCAGGTGGCACTGGCAGGCGGTACTGGTGGGCACATATGAGGCTCTTTCCCTTTGGGACCGATGTCCCTTCAAACAGAAGCCGGTGATCGGCTTTCTTTCCTCCTCACGCTGTCAGCGTGAGAAGAAAAAAAAAAAAATGATTACCGATCTTCTGTTTACATCATGTGATCAGCTGTCATTGGCTGACAGCTGATCACGTGGTAAGGGGCCAGGATTGGCCCCTTACTCGGATCTGTGATCACCCGAGTCTCATTGACTCGGGTGATCACAGCGCGTGCCGTGCGTGCCCTTCATGGGGCATGGCAAGACTGCAAAGCGAAGGACATCAATAGACGTACTCCCGGCAAAGCAGATCTGAAGCAGTTAAATCGTTCAGGAGAGGTTGTAAAAACGTCCCGTGTGCATTAAGCCTAAATCTCAGGTTTTTCAGAATTGATTACATTTTTATTTGTTTTTATAAATGTTTCGTTATTTATTTATTGTCAGTTAAGTGATAAATCACCGGCAAAGACTTTTATGGTTCCTGTGCTGAGGGAGGAGGCAGGATCTGTGATGTCACTCCTTTGTCTTACTGATCTCCATTAAGATTTACTTAGAATGTGGCCACTGTTGTGTCTATAATCTCCTGGAAAACATTGCTGACAATCATTAACACTTCCTGAAGCCGGAATGAGGCAAACAGAATGTGCTCACGAATGTCAGGGAATCTCCTGATGGACTAATCAGTGCTGATTCATTCCCATGCAGAAGCTTCCAACAATGGTGAAAAAAAAGTCCCCTTGTGTTAAGAAACATTGCATAAACATCATTTTATATACACCATATAATATATAAATAAAATATATAAACACATACATATTAAACAGAAAAAGTTTCCTTACTGTTGAAACAAAAACAAAAAAGTAATTTTTTTGAACATATTTGAATGACTAAATAGTTTAACCCCCTTCCTGACCAGAGCACTTTTTGGGATTCTGCAATGCGTCACTTTAAAGTGGAGGGCCACCCTGGAAAAAAAAATTCTACCAAAAATCCTAAAAAAATAAAAAAAAAACATTTGTAAAAAAAAAAAAAAAAAAAAAAAATGTTATACTTACCTAAACCTTTGTTGCTAGGCAGTCTTCCTAATCTGCCTCTTCCTATTCCGCAGCATGTTCTTCTCCTCGGTGAGGGGCCCCGTTGTCTTCTGGGAACTGTGTGTGTTCCCAGTACACCATGGGGCCATTCACAGATCGCCACACCGCTCGCGCGTGCGCAGTAGGAAACTGGCAGTGAAGCCGCAAGGCTCCACTGCCTGTTTCCCTTACATAGGATGGCGGTGCCGGGACCCGAGAGCCGAGGGACGGGTCGGCTTCGGGCGGCCGACATCGCGGGCACCCAGGACAGGTAAGTCTACTTATTTAAAGTCAGCAGCTACAGTGTTTGTAGCTGCTGACTTTAATTTTTTTTTTTAGCTGGCCCGAATCCCGCTTTAACTGACAATTGCGCGGCCGTGCGACATTGCACTCAAACAGAATTGACGTCCTTTTTCCCCATAAATAGAGTTTTCTTTTGGTGGTATTTGATCACCTCTGCGGTTTTTATTTTTTGCGCTATAAACAAAAAAATCGCAATAAGCGTATATTGATTGGTTTGCGCAAAAGTTATAGCGTCTACAAAATAGGGGATAGATTTATGGCATTTTTATTATTCATTTTTTTTATTAGTAATGGCGGCGATCTGCGATTTATTATCATGACTGCGACATTATGGTAGACACATCGGACACTTTTGACACTATTTTGGGATCATTGTCATTTATACAGCGATCAGTGTTATAAAAATGCATTGATTACTGTGTAAATGACACTGGCAGAGAAGGGGTTAAACACTAGGGGGCGATCAAGGGGTTTGGGGTGTCCTAGGGAGTGAAATTAACTGTAGGGGGGATGGGCTACCACTGACATGACAGCGATCACTGTTCCCGATGATCACTGCTCCCGCGGGCATGGTCACGCTGTACGTGGCAGGCGTGCGCGGACACGCCCACTTGCCGCACCGATTAAAGGGGACGTAGAGGTATGCCCATTTGCCCATTGCTGTCATTGTGCCGATGTAGAAAATTGATGTCTTTTTTTCACCACAAATAGAGCTTTCTTGTGGTGGGATTTGATCACCTTGCGGTTTTTATTTTTTGCCTTATAAACAAAAAAAGAGCGACAATTTTGAAAAAAAAACAATATTTTTTACTTTCTGCTAAAAAGGGCTGCAGAGCTGGAGGTGTGCCTTTGTGTGTCTGAATAAATCCAGGAAGTGAACAGGCATCAGCTTCAGCTGCCCACAGTTACAATGGATGCAGCCAGACTCAGTGGAGGAAGATTTCTGCAGCATATTTTGACAAGTACAGAATTATCATTATTATTATACAGGATTTATATAGCGCCAACAGTTTGCGCAGCGCTTAACAAAATGAGGGCAGACATTACAGTTACATTACAATTTGGTACAAGAGGAATCAGAGGGCCCTGCTCGCCAAAGCTTACAATCTAGGAGGAAGGGTCAATTGATACAAAAGTTAATAGCTGTGGGGGGGATGAGCTGATGGAAGAAGTAAAACAGTGTTAGTTAGAAGCAGGATAGGCTCCTTTAAAGAGAAGGGTTTTCAGGGATCATCTAAAGATGGATAGATTAGGGGACAGTCGGACAGATTGGGGTAGGGAATTCCAAAGGATGGGAGAAGCTCTGGAGAACTCCTGGAGGCGAGCTTGGGAGGAGGTGACAAGGGAGCTAGAGAGCAGGAGGTCTTGGGAGGACCGAAGAGAGCGGCTTGGTTGGTATTTTGGGACTAGGTTAGTGATATAGCTGGGGGCAGAGTTATGGATGGCTTTGTAAATTATTGTTAGTACTTTGAATTTTATTCGTTGGGTGAGTGGAAGCCAGTGGAGGGATTGGCAGAGAGGGGTGGAGGGCACTGAACGGTTTGTAAGGTGGATGAGTCTTGCAGCAGCATCCATGATGGACTGAAGAGAGGATAGTCTATGTAAAGGTAATCCAATGAGAAGGGAGTTGCAGTAGTCGAGGCGAGAGATGACCAGGGAGTGAATCAGAAGCTTGGTGGTGTCATTGGTTAAAAAGGGGCGTATTCTAGAGATGTTGTGGAGGTTGAGGCGGCATGATTTGGACAGGGATTGGATGTGGGCCTGAAAGGACAGTTCAGAGTCTAGGGTTACCCCTAGCACCTTGGCATGTGGGGACGGACTGATAGATGTGCCATTGATCTTGACAGAGAAGTCAGGGGAAGGGGCAAGGGGAGGAGGAAATATTATGAGCTTGGTTTTAGATAGATTCCGTTTGAGGAAGTGGTGTGATATCCAGGCTGATATGTCTGTTAGTAGATCAATGATGTGTGAGGGGACTGATGGGGTGAGCTGAGGGGCTGAGGGGCGTCATCAGCATATAAGTGGTAGTGGAAGCCATGGGAGGCTATCAGCTGACCCAGGGAGGATGTGTAGATCAAGAATAGTAGAGGTCCAAGGACAGAACCTTGGGGGGGGGGCCCCAATGGTAAGAGGTGTTGGAGAGGAGGAAGTGGAGTTGTAAGTGACACTGAAGGTGCGATGAGATAGGTAAGATTCGAACCAACGGAGAGCACAGCGATGGATTCCAAGCAAATTGAGTTTTTTGAGGAGGAGGGGGTGATCAACTGTATCAAAGGCAGCGGAGAGGTCCAAGAGTACAAGTATGGAATAATGACCGTTGGTCATTATTAGAATCACAGTATAAATAACAAAATATGCAAAGAGGTTGGAGGGAAGCTTCAGAATGGCAAAGATGTTTTTATTACAAATTATGTAAGCAGACTGCAGTTGCTCTTTAAGTGGACCTGTTAATATTTAATGTAAATAAATAAAAAACTGACGTGTCACAATGTACAGCAACAGTATAGTTGTTTTATACCTTTTAATAAATAAAAATCCACATTTAAACTTCAAGCCAGAGACTTTGCCTAGACTAGATGTAATCAGCCTGCTGCAGGTGTAGCGTCACACATGGCGACTCATCACATTTTGCTACCCGCTGGAGTGCGTATGCCCCACCATCCAATGGACATAGAGTTAGATTATAATTATGCAGAGCGAAGCGAGGCTGTGCCCGAAGCATGGTGAGCCTAAGCAAGCCTACGAGGGGTGTGGAGTTTTGTCGTAAAAGTGATGGAACACATATGGCGGCGTCGCGCATGCACACTACAGCGTGTAGCGAAATGTGATGGGTCGCCATATGTGTCGCTACACAGGCAAAGTTAAGCATTTCCTCATTCTCTTCTCCTCCAGTGATCAGACTGTACATTGTATCTTTGTAGCAAATACACAAGGTGAGCGCACTGGTCTGTCATGACTGTGATCTCTGAGACATCATCTGTAGATGGTGACCCTGGAGGATAGCAGACGAAGGCATTGTCAGGGGAACAAGCATGAACCTGCATGGCATGCTGATAGAGAAGGATACCCAGAGCCACCTTTTTGGGGGCCACGTGAACAGTAATGGATGCTTTCCTTGAAGTGGATTAAAGTTTTATATGGCAGTTTAGAATGCAAAATGTCTTTTTAATTAGACATCAAAGGTTGAAATTTAGTAAGGAGAATGGCAGTGGCGTACGATACAGTGAGCTTGGCACACTGAACACTTCCAGAAGTGAACTCCTTGTTGGAAATGATGAAAGTGTAGGAAGTAGAAGCCCTGAGCAAACAAAGAAACAGGAAAATCTCCAAAGGAAGCTGCCTACGTCACAGGGCAGCGATTCCCAAGCCTCTTGGATCTACAACTTCAGCTGTGGAGTTCTGATCGTCCACTTCAAATGAAAATATTCTATTTATTAGGTAAGAAATCCAACAAAAGGTACTTTTCTTATTTGGTGATGGGTACTAGGAAGTACCAAACCTGCTCTCTTGTTTGATTTCTGTTTGTCTTCATGTGATAGACGATATGGGGGATTAGAAGACTTGACAGCAGATCTTGCATGTTGCAGTTTGTAGCAATACCCGTGCCTCTAGGGGGAACTTCTGCCAGGTTCAGGAGATAGTTCAGATTGTTCATCCATAGAGCTGCCAACATTAATAAAAGAATGAGTAGGGGCCTTTTGATGCTGAGCTGGAATATCGACCATGCATGCATGATATTGGCACAAGAGATGTGAAACATAGAAACATACTAGAGTTACAGCAGAAAAAAAAATCTATTAAGTCTGCTCTTTTTTTTTTTTTTTTTACATTTGTGATTTGTTTATTTATTTTTACAGTTGTTTATTTATTTTTTTATTTGTTTATTATATTTTTTACATGTATTATTTTATTTTTACATTGATATATTTATTTTTACATGTATTATTTATTATTTTATTTTTACAATTAATTATTTGTTTTCATTTGTAATTTTTTTTTACATTTATTTATTTTATTTTTTATATTTATTATTTTATTTGTACATGTATTTATTTATTTTTTTAATTTGTGATATATTTTTTACATTTATTTTTTTATTTTAATTTTTCATATATGTATTTATTATATTTGTGATTTATTTATTACATGTATTATTATTATTTTAACCTAAGTATAGATGTATGTTTATTCCAGTGGCAATGCTGGGTGGGAGTTGGGATAAGTGGCAATGCTGATGGGGAGTTGGGATGCGTGGCAGTGCTGGTGGGGGGTGGGATCAGTGGCAATGCTGGTGGGGAGTTGGGATGAGTGGCAATGCTGATTGGGAGTTGGGATGAGTGGCAGTGCTGGTGGGGGGTGGGATCAGTGGCAGTGCTGGCAGGGGGAGTTTTGATCATCCAACTTAGGTGCTCTTGATGAAGGTCATCTGCTGATCTGAGAACTGTAGTGGGGACTTTTAATGGCAACTATAATCACAGGTAGTGTTACTCACTGTGTCTCCGACTTTCTGGTGTCTCGTGACACCTATGCCGAAATCAGGAGATAGTACCTCCAGCCCCTCCCACTTCACATTCTTCACCATTCAGCTGACTTCTAGTCTCTGACCCCCATCCATGCCGTGAACTGAATGGGCGGCTGCGAAGAGGCTGGGTGGGCGACAGGGACAGCCCAACTGGGCAGCCGCAAAAAGTCTGAGAGAGCGGTGCAGGCTTCAGGAACAGCCCAGCATTCGTGACCCCTGGCAAATCATTATTCGAACCCGAGGGGGTCCCGACCCCCAGGTTGAGAACCACTGATATAGGGGAATCAGGGCTTCATTCCTCTTGCAGGTGACCCCTCTAGTGATAACTAAAGATCTAGTAGATGATAGGCTCAGCAACGGCATGCAATGCCAAGCTGCTGCTAATAAAGCAAACAGAATATTGGCATGCATTAAAAAGGGGATCAACTCCAGAGATAAAACGATAATTCTCCCACTCTACAAGACTCTGGTCCGGCCGCACCTGGATTATGCTGTCCAGTTCTGGGCACCAGTCCTCAGGAAGGATGTGCTGGAAATGGAGCGAGTACAGAGAAGGGCAGCTAAGCTAATAAAGGATCTGGAGGATATTAGTTATGAGGAAAGGTTGCGAGCACTGAACTTATTCTCTCTGAAGAAGGGCAAATGGGCATACCTCTACGTCCCCTTTAATTGGTGGGGCGAGTGGGCGCGTGCGCGCACGCCTGCCACGTACAGCGTGACCGTGCCCACGGGAGCAGTGATCACTGTCATGTCAGTGGTAGCCCATCCCCCCTACAGTTAGAATCACTGCCTAGGACACCCCAAACCCCTTGATCGCCCCCTAGTTTTTAACCCCTTCCCTGCCAGTGTCATTTACACAATAATCAATGCATTTTTATAGCACTGATCGCTGTATAAATGACAACGGTCCCAAAATAGTGTCAAAAGTGTCCAATGTGTCTGCCATAATGTCGTGTCACGCTAAAAATTGCAGATCGCCGCCATTACTAATAAAAAAAAAATTTTATAATAAAAATGCCATAAATATATCCCCTATTTTGTAGACACCATAACTTTTGTGCAAACCAATCAATATACGCTTATTGCGCAATTTTTTTTTTTTATTACCAAAAATATGTAGAAGAATACATATCGGCCTAAACTGAGGAAAAATTTAGTTTTTTTATATATTTTTTGGGGATATTTATTATGGCAAAAAGTAAAAAAATATTGCTTTTTTCAAAATTGACGCTCTTTTTTTGTTTATAGCGCAAAAAACGCAGAGGTGGTCAAATACCACCAAAAGAAAGCTCTATTTGTGGGAAAAAAGCGGTTAAAGTGATACTTTAGGCAATTTTTAAAATAAAAAAGAGGTTACGCTTACATGCTCTGTGCAATAAAATTGCACAGACAGGTTGCTTTCCTCCTCTTCTGTTAAGGAGGCACCCGTACGTGTGTGTGATCCCGTTGAGTCCTGAGCCAGATTGTGTGTGTCCATAGAGTCCACACACAGCCTTGGTAAGCCATGCCCCTGCTCCTTGCTCAACAGGAGTTTGACTGACAGCAGCAGGAGCCTATGGCTTTGCTGCCTCAGTTTTGCCTGTGAAAGCAGGAAGTGAAGGGAGCAGTGGGATAGCTGGAGACAGTGCTGAAGTGGTGCAATGGAACCAGGCAAGTGTTTAGGGATGGCAGGGTAGAACAGGTAGTGGGTAGACTTGGGCGAATGGTTCGAACCGAGCAAAAGTTCGGCCCGAAACTCGCCTGTTCGCCGTTCGGTGGACACCCGAATTTGCAAGGCGTTCGGCGGGTGTTTGCCCCACTGAACTCCCGGCAATGCACTGCACGCGGCACAGTGCATTTTAAGCCCTGATTGTGCAAAGCTTTGCCCAATTGGGTGTAGTGAATAGCTGGTTGTTAAGGAGTGGGGCCAGAAAGCCGGCCTCCTTGTCCTTAGCAACCGATGAGTCATCAGCTGTCAATGTGCTTCCCCACTGATAGCTAAATAAAAAAATAAAAAAATTATTGTTGGCAATAAAAAAGTGAAAAACAAAATCGCAAGGAGTCCCCACAATCCATAACCTCCAGGTCTGGTATGGATTTGAAGGGGAACCCCACGCCAAAATAAAAAAAAAAAAAAAAAAACAGTGTGGGCCCCTCCCCCCCAAAAAAAATCCATACCAGACCCTTATTCGAGCATGCAGCCTGACAGGCTAGGAAAAGTGGGGGACGAGCAAACGCCCCCCCACCCCAAAGCACCTTGTCTCCATGTTGATGGGGCCAAGGGCGTGTACCCTACTTTAGACCGTTTCACTCCTATTGCCGAATGTACCTCACCTGTGGTTCCTGAGAGGGTAAAAAAACTCCAATATTCTTCACTAGACCCGATTTCTAGCCTTTCTAGCCTTAATGTTATCCCCCTTGGACAGATAAGGTCTTTAGCACTTTCTGCAGAAATCATTAGGCATTCATCTTTAAGTCCCGGATGGTGACGCTTCCCTCCACCATCCTGTATGACAAGATTGGGTTGTGATAAGGTTAAAAACATCATCTCAACATCAAAGTGGCCTGGAAATAATTTTATAAGTAGTGACACCTGTGCTAAGTTGGCGTATGTAATACTATTTTGCATGTAAACGTTTTTTTTCCAGTAAATATCATCTCAGAAGCCAACAAAACAAGAAAGGATGAGTGAAATGAACCTGGAACTGGAGATTTTACTGGGCTGTGAGTCATTTTGAGTCTTAAAGCGGAACTAAACCCACCAGTTACATTGAGAGCATGCCATCAATGATGATTGTCACAGTTGCTTGTGCTCTAAACTGACCTGTCAGGCCATCAAATGTCTGGTGTCATGAGTGATCAGATGTGCAGCACTATGGCAACTGCAGATCAGACAGAGGCTAAGATGGCAGCTTCTTCGGCTGTAAAGGATAGGAGAGTTTAGTTCTGCTTTAAAGTGGCTCTAAAGGCAGAAGGTTTTTTTAATCTTAATGCATTCGATGTGTGCATCAGCCCCCCCCTCAGTCCCCTTAATAATTACCTGAGCCCCATCTCCATCCAGTGATGTTGCATGAGAGCCTCGGCTATCTGGGACTCTCCCTCCTCGTTTAATGAGAATCAGCAGCAGGTCCTATTGGCTCCCCCTGCTGTCAATCCAAGTCAGTGAGCCAATGAGGAGAAGGAGGGGGCAGGGCCAAGACTCGGCTCCGTGTCTGAATGGACGCACAGAGCACGGATACCCCTGATAGCAACCTGTTTGCTGTGGGGCCACTCAACAGGAGGGAGGGGCCAGGAATACTGGCGGTGCACCCGAGAAGAGGAAGCTCTGGGCTGCTCTGTGCAAAACCACTGCATAGAGCAGGTAAGTATAACATGTTTTTTATTTTTGTACATGGAACAAAGAACCCTCAAGAATGGGACTTTACATGGCACTTTAGGCAACAGTTAATATTACCCAAATTTGTTGCAATATAGAGTGTATTGTTTAAATGTTTTTTACAAAACACTTCATTTATATCACAACGTAAAAAAAAAAAACATATATTACAGTTATGCCCCGTACACACGGTCGGATTTTCCGATGGAAAAGGTCCGATCGGAGCGTGTTGTCGGAAATTCCGACCGTGTGTGGGCTCCATCGGACATTTTCCATCGGATTTTCCGACACACAAAGTTTGAGAGCAGGATATAAAATTTTCCGACAACAAAATCCGTTGTCGGAAATTCCGATCGTGTGTACACAAATCCGACGGACAATGTGCCACGCATGCTCAGAATAAATAAAGAGATGAAAGCTATTGGCCACTGCCCCGTTTACAATCCCGACGTACGTGTTTTACGTCACCGCGTTCAGAACGATCGGATTTTCCGACAACTTTGTGTGACCGTGTGTATGCAAGACAAGTTTGAGCCAACATCCGTTGGAAAAAATCCTAGGATTTTGTTGTCGGAATGTCCGAACAAAGTCCGACCGTGTGTACGGGGCATTAGAATGGCTAGTCAGACATATATATGTACTTCCCACTTGAAAACAACAAACAGAGTGCCTCATACAATGCATAACCAACGCGTTTCAAAAATACTTTCATAATCTTCTTCAGGGATCTATATGGAAGCAAGAAGCAATATTCTGTTTCAGTGGTGGCTACTGCTCAATTCTCTTGGGGGAGGGGGGTGGCCCACGGAACCCCCCCAGCCATCCAACCACCCCCCAGCCAGCCAACCACCCCCCGCGTTCGATCGATTGCCGCTCCTCCATCCCCCATCACTCGATTGACTGATTGTGCTTAGATCACCTGTCGCCTGCCAGGCCCCCCCACCAGCCCCGCACTCACCCCATCCAGGTTGCGGCTTTGGCAGCCTCCCCGCTTGCATCTCCTCCCGAGTCCCAGAAGTCACTTCTCCTCCCAGCCAATCAGGACTTAGGACTCAAGGCCAATCGGTTCTTAGGACTCCCAATCAGTCTCAGGACCCGCTTCCTGATTGGCCAGGAGCATAAACAGGAAGATTAGTGAATATTAATGTCACACAACCGGGTGGGCTCGGGGCGCAATGCTCTGCGCCCCGAGCCCACCCTTTTTTAAGCCAAATAGAGCCTCAGGCTCTATTCATGTACTTAAAAAAATAAAAAAAAAACATTGAAATCTATGCGTCCGGTGCCCTGCATGTAAATTAGGGGCCGGGCACATGGATTAGGGGGCGGCACCCCTGCACCTTGTATGACCACCTCTAAACTGTTCTGTTTAGAGGTGGTTAGGGGTTGAAGAAATAGCCACAATTTAAACATAAGAAAGCATAGGTAATGTCCTCCAATTACCAGTAGGGGGCACAGAGGCCAGGGCAATCAGCCTGAGCTCCATCAATACAACCAATACAGATGAGAGTGAAAAAGAGGTGTTGAGAAGAGTTAATGTTGTAGCAGCAGGTGTGTTAAGGTAAATGCCGCATCTTATAAAGCATATGTAGTTGACAACGGGGCATATACAGTGCCTTGCAAAAGTATTCACCCCCTTTACATTTTTTGTGTTTTGTTGCCTCACAACCTGCAATTAACATGGATTGTTTGAGGATTTGCATCATTTAATTTACAGAACATGCCCACAACTTTGAAGATGTTTTTTTGTTTTGTTTTTTTTATTGTGAAGCAAACAACAAATAGGACAAAATAACAGAAAAAGTCAATGTGCATAACTATTCACCCCACTAAAGTCAATACTTTGTAGAGCCACCTTTTGCGGCTATCACAGCTCCAAGTAGCTTTGGATAAGTCTCTATGAGCTTGCCACATCTTACTACTGGGATTTTTGCCCATTCCTCCTTGCAAAACTGCTCCAGCTCCTTCAAGTTGGATGGTTTGCGCTTGTGAACAGCAATCTTTAAGTCTGACCACAGATTTTCTATTGGTTTGAGGTCTGGGCTTTGACTAGGCCATTCCAACACATTTACATGTTTCCCCTTAAACCACTCAAGTGTTACTTTAGCAGTGCGTTTTGGGTAATTGTCCTCCTGGAAGGTGAACCTCCGTCCTAGCCTCAAATCACACACAGAGTGGTACAGGTTTTGCTCAAGAATATCCCACTATTTAGCACCATCCATCTTTCCCTCAACTCTGACCAGTTAACCAGTCCTGACTGCTGAAAACATCCCCATAGCATGATACTGCCACCACCATGTTTCACTGTGGGGATGGTGTTCTTTGGCTGATGTGTTGGGTTTGCGCCAGACATAGCATTTTCTTTGATGGCAAAAAAGTTCAATTTTAGTCTCATCAGACCAGAGCACCTTCCTCCAGAGGCGTAACTAGAATCTTCAGGGCCCCGATGCAAGAAACCATTAAGGGCCCCCCTGACCCCCGGACAGGGCTCTTTTCTCCGAGCCCGATGGCGGAACACCAGGGTCCGGTCGCAAGTGGGTGGCTGCATGTAAAGGAATAGATTTCTCCCCCCCCCCCCGCTTCTCCTCCTCTCCCTCCCACATGCATTCAGTGGCTGCAGGAGGAAAATGGAGAGATGGGTTCCTCTATGAGGAACCCATCGGTGTTTCTCAATCTTTTTCCAGTCAGGGCACCCTTGAAGTGGCTGCACTGCAACCACCCTGCAACTGTGTGCATTGCATGCAGTTGCAGCATAGTGATGATGCATTTAAGGGGTTAAAACAGGCGGTCAGGAGGCAACATATTGCCTCTTTACCGGCTGTCAAATGCCTCTGAAAAGCGATCTGAGCATGGATCACTTTTCAGAGGAACAGCATTTTTTTTTTGCTGGTACTATGAACAAGCAAAAAAAAAAAAAAATTGGTTCCAATGGGACACATATAGGGGGTCAGGATTAAAAGCGCATACATAAAATGTGCATATATACATGTAAACACACATACATACACACACACACACACACACACACACACACACACACACATACATAAATACACACACATATAAACCAGTGGCAGATGGTGCTCAAAATTTTTTGGGGGGCGCAAGCAAACTGAAAAATTCTTTAAAAAACGCATCAATTGCAGCCTCACTGTGCTCATCAAACGCAGCCACTGTGCACATCAATTGCCACCACTGTGCCCCTCATATGCAGCCACTGTGCCCATCAAACGCAGCCACTGTGCCCATCAAACGCAGCCACTGTGCCCATCAAACGCAGCCACTGTGCCTATCAATTGCCACCACTGTGCCCCTCATATGCAGCCACTGTGCCCATCAAACGCAGCCACTGTGCCTATCAATTGCCACCACTGTGCCTATGAAACGCAGCCACTGTGCCCATCAAACGCAGCCACTGTGCCCTGAAACGCAGCCACTGTGCCATCAAATGCTGCCACTGTGACCCCCCTGCCCGTTCGCAGTCTGCCCGGCACTTACCCTGTCTCGGTGGGGCAGCGGGTGACGTCGACGAGCGGGGTCCTCCATGGGTCTCCTCCCATCCCCTCCTCCTGATAGGCATCCAATAGCGGCGACTGTCGTTTCAGCCAATCAGGTGACGTGTAACAGACCCAAGCACCTGATTGGTGGAGAGGCGGTTCAGTGTTAGGAAAGCGAATATTTATTCGCTTTTCTAACACACCTGGGTGGACTGTGAGTGCCAAGCATGGCACTCGCAGTTCACCTATTTTGAAGCCTATTAGTGCTTTAAAAACACCCCTGCCGGTGTAATTCAGGCGCCCGGCGTCCAAAAAGGGGCCAGGCGTCTGAATAGGGGGGGCAGTGGTGGCCATAGATAGATTCACACTATGCATGAATCTATCTATTTGTGATAGAGGGGTGCCTGGAGGGAGGGGGCGGCGCCCATGCGCCCCTATGGACGCACCGCTACTACATACATACACACATATGCACATATACATAGATGCACACACACATGCACATACACACACACATACAGTAGATAAAAAACGGCAGAACTTTACCTTAGCTCTTCCTGTCGGGTACTGCACTGTAGGGGGAGACAAAGAGCACAGCACACACTGCTTTCACTTTGTAATCAATGTGAGCAGCTCCCTGCACAGTGCCGAATACAGTTCGGCTTAGAATCGGGGAGCTTGTCTCCGCTCCCCTATCAAAGTAGTGTATACAGAGGGCCCTCAAGGGCCCCCTGCAGCAAGGGGCCCGGTCGCCATGGCAACCTCAGCCACCCCTATAATTCCGCCACTGCCTTCCTCCATACATTTTAGGAGTCTCCCACATGCCTTTTCACAACCTCAAAATGTGCCATTTTGTTTTTTGCTGAAAGTAATGGCTTTCTTCTGCCCACTCTGCCATAAAGCCCAACTCTATGGAGCGTACGGCTTATTGTCGTCCTATGTACAGATACTCCAGTCTCTGCTGTGGAACTCTGCAGCTCCTCCAGGGTTACCTTAGGTCTCTGTGCTCCTCTCTGATTAATGCCCTCCTTGCCCGGTCCGTGAGTTTTGGTGTGCGGCCGTCTCTTGGCAGGTTTGCTGTTGTGCCATGTTCTTTCCATTTGTTTTGATAGATTTGATGGTGCTCCTAGGGATCATCAAAGATTTGGATATTTTATTTATAACCTAACCCTGACTTGTACTTCTCAAAAACATTGTCCCTTACTTGTTTGGAGAGTTCCTCGGTCTTCATGGCAGTGTTTGGTTAGTGGTGCCTCTTGCTTAGGTGTTGCAGCCTCTGGGGCCTTTCAAAAAGGTGTGTATATGTAATGACAGATCATGTGACACTTAGATTGCACACAGGTGGACATCATTTCACTAATTATGTGACTTCTGAAGGTAATTGGTTGCACCGGAACTTTTTATGGGCTTCATAACAAAGGGGTGAATACATACGCACATGCCAATTATCAGTTTTTTATTTCTGAAAAATAGTTTTATGTATTAATTTTTCAAATTTTACTTTACCAACTTAGACTATTATGTTCTGATCTATCACATACAATTCAGATTAAAAAAATATTGAACCAAAGGCCATAATGTAACAAAATAGGTAAAAAGCCAAGGGGGGTGAAAACGTTTGCAAGGCACTGTAGGTCTCTATAGGGAGATAATTCCAAATTCAATTTTAATCCTGAGATTAAGTGCATCAGCTGAAGAGATTAGTTTCACAGGTGTAAATAATTAAAGGTGGATAGGTAGCCGAATGTCTCCCTAAGTGCCGGTTCACACAGGGGCGGCACGACTTGCAGGTCGCCTCAGCGAGGCGACCTGCAAACGACTTCTGAGGCGACTTGCAAAACGACTTCTGTATAGAAGTCTATGCAAGTCGCCCCAAGTCGCCCCCAAAGTAGTACAGGAACCTTTTTCTAAGTCGGAGCGACTTGCGTCGCTCCTATTAGAACGGTTCCGTAGCACAGAACGGGAGGCGACTTGTCAGGCGACTAGGTCGCCTGACAAGTCGCCCCTATGTGAACCGGCACTAAGGGGGACCCAGGCAGGCCTAGTTTTCACAGGGAGCGAGCATGCAGCTGCTCTGCTGGTTGAAGGACCTGGTCATGTAGGCAATCATCCACTACATTTTATACCCACCTTTCTGTTTGTTATTTTTAAACGACAAAAACAAGACTTTATTATCACTTTAAGTGCAGAAACCCATAGTAATCAATCAGAAATTGCTCTGAGCAATTTAAAAGCTGCAGCCCTGGAAGATCTACTTCCTGACCAGAGCACTTTTTGCAATTCAGCACTGCGACGCTTTAACTGACAATTGCGCGGTCGTGCGACGTTGCACCCAAACAAAATTGACATCCTTTTTTTTCCCACAAGCAGAGCTTTCTTTTGGTGGTATTTGATCACATCTGCGATTTTTCTTTTTTGCGCTATAAACAAAAAAAGAGTGACAATTTTGAAAAAAAAAGCAATATTTTTTACATTTTGCTATAATAAATATCCCCCAAAAATATATAAAAAAAACTATTTTTTTTTTCAGTTTAGACTGATATGTATTCTTCTACATATTTTTGGTAAAAAAAATCACAGTAAGTGTATATTGATTAGTTTGCGCAAAAGTTAACATGTTTACAAAATAGGGGATAGTTTTATGGCATTTTTGTTATTTTTTTTTTTGGATTAGTAATGGCGGCGATCTGTGATTTTTATCATGACTGCGACATTGTGGCGGACACATCGGACACTTTTGACATTATTTTGGGACCATTGTCATTTATACAGCGATCAGTGCTATAAAAATGCACTGATTACTGTGTAAATGACACTGGCAGGGAAGGGGTTAAACACTAGGGGGCGATCAAGGGGTTAAGTGTGCCCTAAGAAGTGATTCTAACTGTGTGGGGGATGGGCTACAACTCACATGGCAGCGATCACTGCTCCCGATGACAGGAAGCAATAATCTTTGTCATGGTGCTAGGCAGAACAGGGAAATGCCTTGTTTACACAGGCACTTCCTCGTTCTGCGGCTCCGTAACACGATCGCCAAAGGGCTGGCGGACATGGAGTCCGCGGGTCCCACGGGCACGGTCACGCTGTATGCGGCGGGCGTGCGCCCGCTAACCATGACAATTAAAGGGGACGTACAGGTACGCCCATTTGCCCACCGTTGCCATTTTGCCAGCGTATATTGGCATGCAGCGGTCGGCAAGTGGTTAAATTTGTAAATGGTGAATGCCAAAGTTTTTATCATTTTTTTTCACACAAATAGAGCTTTCTTTTGGTGGTATTTAATCACCACTGGGTTTTTTATTTTTTGCTTAACCGCTTGCCGACCAGCCGCCGCAGTTATCGCAAATCGCCATAGCTGTACGTCGGGCCCTTTAAAAGCTATAGCAGGCGCGTGTCACCGGAGCCGATGCGCGTGGCTGGCGGTCATCTGCGATCGCTCCAGAGAGAGCCAGGACGGGGATCTGTCAATATAAACAAAGAGATCCCCGTTCTGATAGGGGAGTAGCAAGAGATCGTCCGTTCCTAGTGATCAGGAACAACGATCTCTCTCCTCCTCCTGTCAGTCTCCTCCCCCCACAGTTAGAAATACCTCCCTAGGGAACACTTAAGCCCTTGATCGCCCCCTAGTGTTAACCCCTTCCCTGCCAGTGTCATTTATACAGTGATCAGTGGCTATTTTTAGCTCTGATCACTGTAATAATGTCTCTGGTCCCAAAAAAGTGTCAAAAGTGTCCGATCTGTCCGCTGCAATGTCCAGCAGTCTTGCTAAAAACCGCTGATCACCGCCATTACTAGTAAAAAAATAATAATAATAAAAATGGTATAAATATATCCCCTATTTTGTAGATGCTATAACTTTTGTACAAACCAATCAATTTAGGCTTATTGCGATTTTTTTTTTTTTTTACCAAAAATATGTAGAAGAATACATATTGACCGATGAAGCTGCACCGATGAGGCTGCACTGATGAGCACTGATAGGAGTTACTGATGAGCACTGATAGGTGGCACTGATTGGCACCGTTATGTGGCACTGATGGGCACTGATAGGCAGGTAGATGACACTGATGATGAGGCACCGATTGGCAGCAGTGATAGGTGGCACTGATGGGCATGGCTGATGGCACTGAAAGGTGGCAATGATTGGCACTGAAAGGTGGCACTGGTGGGCACTGATAAATGGCACTCATGGGCACTGATTAGCAGCACGTGTGGGTACTGATTGGCACTGAAAGGTGGCACTGGTGGGCACTGATAAATGGCACTCATGGGCACTGATTAGCAGCACTTGTGGGCACTGATGGGTAGCACAGATCGGGACCGATGTCCCTGTAACAGAAGCCGGTTACCGGCTTTATTCTTTTCTCCTCACGCTGATCGTGAGGAGAAAAAATCCAGTAACCGACTCCTGTTAACTTCCTGATCAGCTATCATTGGCTGACAGCTGATCACGTGGTAAAGGGTCCGCTGTGATAGGCCCTTTACCCTGTTCTGTGATCAGCCAAGTCCGAAGGACTGGAAGCCCGTGCTGTAGCCGTTATTTGGCTACAGCGCTGACAGAAAGAGGTTAATGGTTTAAAAAAAACGGTTAAATTCCTCACATGCCGGGAATGTTAACTGTCATGTTGGTTGTGCTCTCAACCAAACTGTCAAATTTCTGGTGTCATAACTGATCACATGTGCGGCATCATGCCATTTGCAAATCAAACAAAGGCTAAAGATGGCAGCTTCCTTGGTGAAAAGGATAGGAAGGTTTAGTTCCACTTTAAGAAATAGAATTTAAAGTGGAACTAAATCCATCGATTTACCCAAAACAGTTACATTCAAGGCATGCATGGCCGATAACTGTCACAGTTGCTTGTCTGAACTGACCACATGTGCAGCACCATGTTAACTGCAGATCAAATAGAGGCTAAGATGACAGCTTTCTTGGCTTTAGAGGATAGGAGGGTTTAGTTCCACTTTAAATATAGGAACCCTTTACTGTATAATCGCATAGATGTTAAAACGTTAGTAAACCGCTAGTGGTTAAATAAAAAAAAAAATATTCCTGCAAGGCAATGCTATAATGTGCTAGTATGCATGGTATACTAGCACATTATGAGAAACTTACCTTAGAGCAAAGCCCTCCAGCGCCACAATGTCACTGCTGCGACAGCTGACGTCTCTCCCCCCCCCCCCGGTCTTTCTTTTGGTTTTGCAGCCTCCGGCTACATGAGTGGCCAGGGATGCAATGACATCACTCCCATGAATGCGAGCCGCCGATTCCAGCACAGGCTCTGAAGGTCCGGCACTATAAGCCAGTGCTACGGAGCGCATGCACTGATGATGTCATCGGCTGCATGCACTCTGAATATCTCCTAAACTGTGCAAATTTAGGAGATATTCACAGTACCTACAGGTAAGCCTTATTACAGGCTTAGCTGTAGGCAGGGCTTTTTTTCAGGGGGAACTTTTTTTCAGGGGGGCTCAGACCCTTGGGGGGGGGGGCTGCTCACCACAATCACTTGTAAACACAGAAGTCCAGTTTCTGTGTTTAGAAGTGACAGCTCTGCACTCTGTGTGTAACCCCCATGAACTCTGCACTCTGTATATAATGCAATCCTGGTATTTAATGCCCCTTTAAGACCCTTCTACTGTTCGTGAAATTTGGCTGACCACACCCACTATTTGATGTGATTTGGAGGGTGTGTGTGGGGGGAGGGGTTTTGGGGGGTCGTGGTTGAATTCCAGCGCCTATTGTTTGAGAAAAAAAAGCCCTGGCTGTAGGTACAAGTGATAGTACAGAGTTTACTACCACTTTAACGTTTGTGTCTATCTTTTTTTCGCTTAGGATAGGGTGTTATAGACTGCTATCCAGGGCTTCATTTGAACGTTCTCATTTCCTTCCCAGGTGGTAATGGTGTTACCCTACAGTGAGGCGAAATTTGTCATAAGGACACATACAGAAATATAAAGTTGTATATCTGACTTGCCTTTCCATTCTCTGCAAAATACATTTTTTTTTTTTTAATTTTCTTTTGTGTTGCTTTTGCTGATTTACCAGATTTATCTCACTTCCTGTTTGGTGAAAATCTAACCACCAGCACAGGAAGGGAAAGAAAATCAGAGCTCTAGATAGCAGAAAACGGTAAATAAAAGTTCTAATGTATTCCCATGCTAAGTGAAACTAAAAGGAAAAATACATTTGGCTAAATTGGCTTACGTATTACTTTTTTTGCTATAAACATTATTTTTAAAGCTGAATTACAGGATTTCATCCACTGTGTACAAAGTTATGGCTTACTGGGGGTTAAGTTCAATGAGGTGCATGCCACCTCATGGATTTTTTTTAATCTTTAACTTACATTTTTACAGGTCTACCCAGGGGCAGACTGATAACTCATGGGGCCCCCGGGAGATAGGAGATTATGGGCCCCCCAGGCAATCAGAGATTATGGGGCCACACAGTATACACGCACACAGTATACAATCACACAGTATACACATACATGTACACACAGTATACACAGACAGATGTAAAAAAAACACAGATTTATACATACTGTCCCTGGTTTTACTGAGGCTGGCAACCCTGATGGGGCCCCCTAGTGGCCCAGGGCCCTCGGGCAGTGCCCGAGTGACTCAATGGTCAGTCTGCCCCTGGGTCTACCGAAGCATAGCCTTCGCTATACTTCCAGCACTCCAACATTGAACCTTCTGGTCTCTGCAGCTGCAAAGTCACTCACAGCTGCTGTGCCTGACCCTCCTCTGCTCTCCCCTTGCCCTATCACAGAGTGCTTTGTGTTATGTGTTATCATTCACATAAAACAAAGTCTCCTGTGAATAGTGGAGGGGAAGGCGACCAAAATCAATAGGTCACTAGTCCAGCGAGCAAGAGATTGTGGCTATGTTCTTACATACAGTGGTGCCATAGGGAAAGAATGTAGCCACCCTTTAACAGGAAGTTATATCACAGCAGCAAAAACAGAGGAATTTTACGTTTTAGAGGTGGCTGCGAGCAATAAAAGGTACTTTAACTTAAAGTGTTACTAAACCTAGGACCCTGCATTCAATACATCTGGTCTCCCACAGTACACAGAACATGAAAATGCAATTATTTTAGTAAATATAGAAATGCTAAATACCTTTTCTCATCAGCAATTAGAGCAGTCTTGTGACTTCTATCAGTGTCTGGTTAAAGCTTGTAGGAGGAGTTTTCATACTCCCCTAATTGGTTTCTGGATTACTGATCACATGCACTCTCCCAAAAAAAAAAAAAAAAACTCTCTAGCAATACACACCAAACTGAGCATGTGCAGCTTGCCCCAAGGCTCTGTTCTATCAGCACATAGATTGGGGACAGTGGAAGAAGGGGGGGGGGATCAGACAAGACAGGATCAAACTGCCTTTTTACACAATGCATTTGTTAATCTGGATTATAACAAGCATGCTTTACTGCATATACAGACTGATTTTACTGTTGTGGGTTTAGTAACACTTTAATCACTTCAGCCCTGGAAGGATTTACCTCCTTCCTGACCAGAGCACTTTTTGAGATACGGACTGCGTCACTTTAACTGACAATTGCGCGGCCGTGCGACATTGCACGCAAACAAAATTGACGTCCTTTTTCTACCACAAATAGAGAATAGTTTTTATTTTTGCGCTATAAACAAAAAAAGACAATTTTGAAAAAAAAAGTAATATTTTTTACTTTTTGCTATAATAAATATCCCCCAAAAATATATAAAAAAACACTTTTCTTTCTCAGTTTAGGCCCATATGTATTCTTCTACATATTTTTGGTAAAAAAAATTGCAATAAGCTTATATTGATTAGTTTGCTCAAAAGTTATAGCATCTACAAAATAGGGGATAGTTTTATGGCATTTTTATAATTATTTTTTTTATTAGTAATGGCGGCGATCTGCGATTTTTATCGTGACTGCGACATTATGTTGGACCCCTCGGACTCTTTTGACACTATTTTGGGACCATTGTCATTTATACAGCGATCAGTGCTATAAAAATGCATTGATTACTGTGTAAATGACACTAGCAGTGAAGGGGTTAAACACTAGGGGGCAATCAAGGGGTTAAGTGTGTCCAAGGGAGTGATTCTAACTCTAGGGGGGATTGCCTCACTAGAACATGACAAAGATCACTGCTCTTTCCTCTATTAATATTTGCTTGTTATAACCATGCCAATACAAAATTATCTTTATGATGATGGTGTGAAGAGACCCCTTGAATATCATGAAGTAGGATTATTTGCAATAGCACCTATCCTTGTTGAAATGTTGGTTATTTTCAGTGGTTTAAAATATGGGACTAATGTTCCTTTAATTTTCACATTGGACCTCTGACTCCATCTCTTGCTGCTTATTAAGTGGCATTGAGTTGGCATAATAGCATGTAGATAAATTTTTGTTAGTTTTTCTCTTTTTTTCATTAAATGATTGCACGAAATGAATTTCTAGGGATTTTATATATGTCCACTAGATGGCATTAGTTTGGTTAATTCGTTCTATCTTATTTGTTTTGTAAATGTCCCAGGTGTTTACTGCTATTATTCTCAGGTCTGTTTCATTGCCTCCTGTGTGGGATATCCCAGTTAACCAATCGCAGTATCCAGCTTGGTCTGAGCTAGCCAATAGCGCGGCTTTCTGAAGCGCTGTTTGGCTATTTAATACGCATGCGCGTGCGCGATCACGTACCCCTGATGACGTCAGTTGTGGCGAAACGGCCGTAGGGTCACAACGTGAACTTGCTTCGCGCATGCGCGATTTTAATTTAAACGGTGGTGAAGTTTTTCTGTCTCGCTGGTCGTGACAGTCTCACTGCTGGTGCCCATAGGCATCTTCCTGCATACATCACTTTATCTTGTGCACGTATATTTGATGTATTGCAGTGCATCTGTCATTTTTATGCACTTTATTTGTAATTTACATGCACTTTATGTACGAACTGGTGCAATGTATTTTTATTTTCAATTTAATTTTTATTAAAACGTTCCTGGTTATCTGCACTACTGGAGTCCCCTTCTCTCATTTCATGGTTTTTCCTTGTTTGGACACTGGCCATATGGTCCTTCCTGGAACCATTCCATCTTCCCTTGGTATCATTTACTGCTGATGGGAAATTAATGCGGAGAGCGATCAACAGGACATTGATTGCGGTTTCAACAGGATACCAACGTTGATCTACTAAGCCTGTTTTGACCCTCCTGAATAAGGGCGGTCGCAGGCTTTCTGGTAAGCCTTTATTGCTCTCTGGTGGTGGATGTCACTGTTGATCACATCGCTGGATTGATTTTGCACCAATATATCTTTGGACTTTTTTCACCTAGTTTGGACTTATTTTTCTCCCCTTTTTTTTCACCATTCTCTTTTTCACCATTCCTCTATTACAATGAACTGTTATAGATGAATATTTACACATTGATGGTTTTTCAATATTATGGATTGTTTATAGTACCTACATTATCACTTTATTGTTGCTATTTATTTTTTGGTAATATTTATTTTTACTATTATTCACTTTGCTCTTGTCCAGCGCTGCACTGATTATTATCTATCACTGCTCCCGATGACAGAGAGCAGTAGATCTCTGTCATGTTGCTAGGCAGAACAGGGAAATGCCTTATTTACATAGGCATCTCCCCGTTCTGCCGCTCCCTGACGCAATCGCGGGCCCCCCGCAGACATCAAGTCCGCGGAACACGTGGGCACGGTCACAGAGTACGCCCACAATTCCGCGATTTAAAGGGGACATACCTGTACGCCCATTTGCCCAGCCGTGCCATTGTGCCGACGTTCATCGTCGTGCGCTGGTCGGCATGTGGTTAAGAATGCAAACTCGCATAATTTTTTTTTTCTTTTTAAACCAGAGTTTAGTATTACTTTAACAAATCTGTGTTATGTGCTATTATTAGTTTGTTTTATTTTTTACTTTGGCTATATGCTGTTTGAACCGCCTGTGACTTTGTTTTGTAGAGTGTTTATTCCTGCTGCTGCACAATGGCCAGCAGTGTTTACACACGTGCCATACAAATGCGGAGTGTAAAACGGAGAAAGGAATTCGAGGATGTTTCTGCAATATGGGATACACAGGAGATGGTATTAAATTCTGTGAAGGTAAGGAAAAAAAGTTTTTACTTTTTCCCTGTAAAATGTTTTTTTTTAGCTCTCTTGTGCACTTTGGCCTAACAAAACTACAGCATAGCAAACCTATGGGAGCACTTGACCATCACACCTATATGAGCTTGCTGGATTGAACCCATGGGGGATGGATATGGACATAGGTGTGCGCAGCCTAATGCATTAGGGTGTGCACCCTTAAGCTCAAACATACATGCATGTGTATGTATCTACATATATATGACCCCTGCACATTGATCTTCCTGCTGGCACAGTGAAAGAGAAAAGGATAAACACTTCTCTTATGGCAGAGCCGGTAAGAGGAAGATCTTTCCCATGTTCCTGTTGCTCACAGAACGATAACACTAATGCGCATGGGGGGATTAGGGTGTGCCTGGGCACACCCGGCACACTCTGTGCGCATGCCTATGGATATGGAGTCTCTACAGCTATAACAGCTTCCACTTTTATTGGAAGAAGGGAAGGTGGGAAGGCTTTCCATAAGACTTTGGAGTGTGTCTGTGGAAATTTGTGTCCATTCAGCCCAAAGGTTATGTGTGAGGTCAGGTACAGATGTTGGCTAAGAAAGCCTAGCTCTCATTTGGCATTCTGATTCCTCCCAAAAGTGTTCAGTAGGGTTGTAGTGCATGCAATTCAATTCACTTCACCCCAAACTCATGAAACCATGTCTTTATTGAGAATAGTAGGAAGGATGGCACTCCGTAAAGAATTCAATCTTTATTGATCTTGACAAAGTGAAAAGAGAGTCCCTGCCTGGAACTTCGAGCATGCAGGGACCCTCAATTTGCTTTTTCTGGATCAAAAAGATTGACAGCATTTGAATCCTTTACAGAGCACAGCCGGGCCGGCCTCCTTCTTTCCGGAATTACTGCATCTTCATTGGGTACAAGATGAGCCCCTACTAGCGTCCAGCACTCAGTTTTTGGGAAAGCGACCCAATTTAAGGCTTGCGAGCAGCTCTTTCTTTGTTTGTGCACAGGGGCATAGTCATGGTGGAATAGAAAATGACCTCCTCCAGACTGTTGCCACAAGGATGTCTCTTTGGCCATATAGTGTATAAAATTGGAGCTTTTGTGTCCTTCAGGACCGGAGGTAATAGGAAATGCTTCCAATGGAGACACATAAATGCATTTTACTAGCTTTTAAAAGCTTGGGACTTCTGAAAATGTTTTTACAGCTGTTTTGTATCTTCCTTTACTGGTGACAATCGCTCTTTCCATGTCTCACAGGAGCAGGAAGTAAGGAAAAGTCTCCCCAATTACGTCACCAACAAAAATAGAAAATTGCATCTAAAGATGGAATCATGAGAGGAAGGCATGTTTAGGCTCCAAGTCACCCTGGTCAAAGTGTACACAAGGCTCAGGACTCTCTAGACCCCCCCACCCCCCCACTACATAACAATGATGGGGCCTGGTGATTGGCAAATAAAGCATCCATAGTCACATTATGGAGTGAATGGGAGCAAAACCCTATACTCTAGGTACAAATCATTGTTGCTTTTTTGGAAGTGCAGTGAGGGGAGGAAGATATGCTTGGGCGCCAAGTCAATCTGGTCAAAGTTTACACAAGGCTAAGGATTCTCTCCCTGCGCCCAAGTATCATTGATGGGACTTGATGATTGGCCACTAAGGCACCCAAAGCATTGTTGTGGAGTGAATGGGAATAAAACCATTGTATCCCAGGTACAAATCATTGTTGTTTTTCTGAAAGCGAAGTGAGAAGAGGAAGATATGTATAGGCACCAAGTCACCCTGGTGAAAGTTTACACCAGGCTGAAGATTCTCTCTCTGCCCTCAGGTAACAGTGATGGGTCCTGGTGATTAGCCACTAAGGCATCCATAACAGTATTGTGGAGTGAATGGGAGGAAAACTCTTTCCCCCCAGGTACAAATCAATGTTGCTTGTTCAGAAGTGGAGTGAGAAGAGTAAGATATGTATGGGCTCCAAATCAGCCTGGTCAAAGGTTATACAATGCTTAGGATTCTTTCCCTGCCCCCATGGGGCATGGTGATGGGTCCCGATGATTGGCCACTAAGGCATCCATAACAGTATTGTGGAGTGAATGGGAGCAAAACTCTTGCACCCAGGTACAAATCATTGTTGCTTGTTCGGAAGTGGAGTGAGGAGAGGAAGATATGTATGGGCTCCAAGCAGGGGCGGACTGACCATTGAGCCACTCGGGCACTGCCCGAGGGCCCTGGGCCACTAGGGGGCCCCATCAGGGTTGCCAGCCTCAGTAAAACCAGGGACAGTATGTATAAATCTGTGTTTTTTTTACATCTGTCTGTGTATACTGTGTGATTGTATATTGTGTGTGTGTATACTGTGTGGCCCCATAATCTCTGATTGCCTGGGGGCCCCATAATCTCCTATTGCCTGGGAGCCCCATGAATTATCAGTCCGCCCCTGACTCCAAGTCACCCTGGTCAAAGGTTACACAAGGTTAAGGATACTCTCCCTGCCCCCATTGGGCGTGGTGACAGAGCCTGAGGATTGGCTGCTAAAGCTCTGCATTGTCTGGAGCTCAAGAATCATTTTTTAAATGACTAAGACACAGCAAATTTGAAAAGTGTAACTTCCATTCTATATTGGGACATGTCAGGAATGTATTCATGCACATTTAGCTAGTGAAAGGTCCCCTTTAACGATCTGATGGTGTCAATCCTCCTACCACAACCCCAATCTTAAGCGGACCTGCCACACTAGGACACCACTTGCTGCGAGAGTAAGCAGCAGATTACAGCAGGTGTAGGCCGACAGCCTGCTGTGAGGGACCGAGAGAAGGTGAATAGAATACATTAGTATATATGCATGTCTCACAGCACAGTATAACCCTGCAATTCAGCCATTGAAGCAGCTTGTTATGAAGCAAAACTCCTACGCCTCGCTTTCTTTCTTAGGAAGCGTGCCTGTTCATTGTAAGCAATTATTCTGAGATATAACAATAAAGAGAAATACAAAGTGAGGGTTAGACAGACTACCAACCATGCTTTGCAGTATGATCTGCCAAATGTTGTAAACATTTACTTTTCGACAGCAGAAAAAAAAAAAAATATTTGTGCATTTGTTGTACCAAATGGGAACAAACGAAATTAAAAATGTATTTCAAATAGGAATGCTGTTCTTATGATAATCTGGATACGGGCACAAGGAAAGGGAGTTTTAAAATGTGGAAGATTTTTTTTTTTTGTTTTTCTTTGTTGATAGGTGTTGTCCAATGTTTGATGCATGAAGGAGCATTATAGGATTTATTGATGACAGCCACAGAGCATGAAAATGAATGATTGCTGCTGCATGTAATAAATGCATGAAAATGCACTTAGAACAATGTCAATCCAACCTTGTAGCCCCCCTAGCAGTGGTTGATAAGCCAGTTCCTGCACCAGGGGGTCTACTGTAGATCATAAGACAAGAGAATTAGCGCTATCTGCCTCTCATACTGTATACAACTGGGACCCCCAGAGAAGCTATCTGCTTCTCATATACAACTGGGAAACTCAGAGAAGCTATCTCCTTCTCATATACAACTGGTAAATCCGGAGAATCTATCTCCTTCTCATATACAACTGGGAAACCCAGAGAAGCTATCTGCTTCTCATATACAACTGGGAAACCCAGAGAAGCTATCTGCTTCTCATATACAACTGGGAAACCCAGAGAAGCTATCTCCTTCTCATATACAACTGGTAAACCCGGAGAAGCTATCTGCTTCTCATATACAACTGGGCAAACTTTTAACTCCCCTTAGTAGTTGTTGATAAGCCAGTTCCTGCTCCAGTGGGTCTACTGTAGATCGTGAGTCAAGAGAATTTGGGCTATCTGCTTCTCATATACAACTGGGCAACCTTGTAGCCCCCCTAGCAGTCTTTAAATAAGCCAGTTCCTGCTCCAGGGGGTCTACTGTAGATCATGAGACAAGAGAATTTGGGCTATCTGCTTCTCATATACAATTGGGGAATTCAGAGGAGCTATCTGTTTCTCATATACAGCTGGGTAACCTTGTAGCTCCCCCTAGTAGTGGTTGATAAGCCAGGTCCTGCTCTAGGGGGTCTACTGTAGATCATGAGACAAGAGAATTTTGGCTATCTGCTTCTCATATACAACTAGGAAACCTTGTAGCCCCCCTAGCAGTGGTTAAATAAGCCAGTTCCTTCTCCAGGGGGTCTACTGTAGATCATGAGACAAGAGAATTTGGGCTATCTGCTTCTCATATACAATTGGGGAATTCGGAGGAGCTATCTGCTTCTCATATACAACTGGGTAACCTTGTAGTTCCCCCTAGTAGTGGTTGATAAGCTAGGTCCTGCTCCAGGGGGTCTACTGTAGATCGTGGGACAAGAGAATTCAGGCTATCTGCTTCTCATATACAACTGGAGAACTCGGAGGAGCTATCTGATTTAAAAAGCTATTTGCTTCTCATATACAGCATGGCAACCTTGTACCCCCCCTAGCAGTGGTTGATAAGCCAGTCCCTGCTCCAGGGGGTCTACTGTAGATTGTGAGACAAGGGAATCTTCTCATATACAACTAGGGAACTAGTCACCATCTTGTGACTACAGGGCCTACCAGGTTGCACATCGCATTTGGGCCCACAGTGAATGCAACTTCACAGTCCATGGATGACTAAGTTGGTTAATCTGTAATAATACCTGAAGACGCCGAGTAGGGTAAAACACCTTGAGGTGGCGAATTAGGACCCCACTGTGATGTCACTTCCGTCCGTTGGAAGCCCGACTTATACAGTCTTGCTGGATTACACTGGGTGCCGGTCTTGGCACTGGACCAAGTGAGTCTCATATACTGTATGTGATATGGTGTGCATATTGGGGCATGTAAATAAATGTTGTCTGTTGTACTTTCATTCCTTTTTTGAGCATTGTAGAGCCTGGAGACCGTGAAAAAAGATATGGCATGGCACTGGAAATAGAGGCTTTGTTACAGCTATTTGACCCATATGTTCATAGGGGCAAAGAATCCAGTGAGTCTCAGTGTGCACAGGGGAAGGGGACAAAATTAAAAACACAGAGCACTTTCTTTGGCATTTAAAGAGACACGGAACTGGTGGAGCACTTGTTTAGTTAAATATAATAGACACTAGTTATGGACACTAATGGTGGAATATAATGCTCATCAATATAAGTTGGATATAAGTATGTAAATAATTCTCTGGGCATTCGTTTATTACATCATATTAGATTATTTGAGTGACCTAGCAGCGTACACTTTGGTATAATATATACAGTATCTCACAAAAGTGAGTACACCCCTCACATTTTTAGAAATATTTTATTCTATCTTTTCATGTGACAACACTGAAGAAATGACATTTTGCTACAATGTAAAGTAGTGAGTGTACAGCTTGTATAACAGTGTAAATTTGCTGTTCCCTCAAAATATCTCAACACACAGCCATTAATGTCTAAACCGCTGGCAACAAAAGTGAGTACACTCCTAAGTGAAAATGTCCAAATTGGACCCAATTAGCCATTTTCCCTCCCCGGTGTCATGTGACTCGTTAGTGTTATAAGGTCTCAGGTGTGAATGGGGAGCAGGTGTGTTAAATTTGGGTGTTATCGCTCTCACTCTCTCATACTGGTCACTGGAAGTTCAACATGGCACCTCATGGCAAAGAACTCTCTGAGGATCTGAAAAAAAGAATTGTTGCTCTACATAAAGATGGCCTAGGCTATAAGAAAAGTGCCAAGACCCTGAAACTGAGCTGTAACACGGTGGCCAAGACCATAAAGCGGCTTAACAGGACAGGTTCCACTCAGAACAGGCCTCGCCATGGTCGACCAAAGAAGTTGAGTGCAGGTGCTCAGCGTCATATCCAGAGGTTATCTTTGGGAAATAGACGTATGAGTGCTGCCAGCATTGCCGCAAAGATTGAAGGGGTGTGGGGGTCAGCCTGTCAGTGCTCAGACCATACGCCGCACACTGCATCAAATTGGTCTGCATGGCTGTCATCCCAGAAGGAAGCCTCTTCAAAAGATGATGCACAAGAAAGCCCGCAAACAGTTGGCTGAAGATAAGCAGACTAAGGACAAGGATTACTGGAACCATGTCCTGTGGTCTGATGAGACCAAGATAAAGTTATTTGGTTCAGATGGTGTCAAGCGTGTGTGGCATCAACCAGGTGAGGAGTACAAAGACTAGTGTGTCTTGCCTACAGTCAAGCATGGTGGTGGGAGTGTCATGGTCTGGGGCTGCATGAGTGCTGCCGGCACTGGGGAGCTACAGTTCATTGAGGGAACCATGAATGCCAACATGTACTGTTACATACTGAAGCAGAGCATGATCCCCTCCCTTCGGATACTGGGCCGCAGGGCAGTATTCCAACATGATAATGACCCCAAACACACCTCCAAGACTACCACAGCCTTGCTAAAGAAGCTGAGGGAAAAGGTGATGGACTGGCCAAGCATGTCTCCAGACCTAAACCCTATTGAGCATCTGTGGGGCATCCTCAAACAGAAGGTGGAGGATCGCAAGGTCTCTAACATCCACCAGCCCTGTGATGTCGTCATGGAGGAGTGGAAGAGGACTCCAGTGGCAACCTGTGAAGCTCTGGTGACCTCCATGCCCAGTAGGGTTAAGGCAGTGCTGGAAAATAATGGTGGCCACACAAAATATTGACACTTTGGGCCCAATTTGGACATTTTCACTTAGGGGTGTACTCACTTTTACTGCCAGCCGTTTAGACATTAATGGCTGTGTGTTGAGTTATTTTGAGGGGACAGCAAATTTACACTGTTATACAAGCTGTACACTCACTACTTTACATTGTAGCAAAGTGTCATTTCTGCAGTGTTGTCACATGAAAAGATAGAATAAAATATTTACAAAAATGCGAGGGGTGTACTCACTTATGTGCTGCGACTCGGGAGCATTACCCGCAACTGTAGTTGTGCATTAGGGTGCAATTTTAAATTAATATAAAATACATGTTTTACTACACGCAGCACATAGGTATGAAGGGAGCCTAAAGGTAGACTATTTGGACTTTGTAGGTTTAGCCCATTTTCATTGTTTTTTGGATAGAATTAGAAGGTGACTGAACAGTTTACTTGTTGCCTGAAGTTATTCTTTGAATTTGCTAGTAAATAAGAAATACACATTTTAAAAGCCATTATGTTCCCATGAGCTTTGATTTCTTTTGTCTCTAGTGATTTCATGCTCCCCTGTCAAACCCTCTAGTACTTTTTTTTATTTTTTTATTTCGTATTATTTATTTATTTATTTGCTTCTGTTGGGAAAAGAGATTCGGATAATTATAGCCACTAAAAAAGGGAATACAAGTCTCCTCCGAGAAAAGGAAAAAAGAAGTGAGATGGCAATGCATGTTGACACCAGCAATAGCAGACATGTCAGGCTAGCCAGTGCGACAGCGCTGACAGAATCAACCACGATAACAGCTATGATCAAAAAAGACTATTACACAATAGAATCTTGCAGACCAAAAGTGAGCGAGATAGGTGGAAACAAAAGGCAAACAAATAATTTGACTCTCTAGGGAGAGAAATGTCAGTTTGTTCCTTCACACTCTTATCAGAGTTTTTTATGTTACTCGGTGAGACGAAAGGCAAATGTCTTTGAAATGGCAGACCGTGTCCTCTAACCAAAGTAGCGCCTACGCACTTTTCTGCACAAATCAGATACTTATTGGAGGTTGCGAGTGACACTGATACGCCAATTTTAAAAAAAATCTCTAATTTATTGGTAAATATGATGCTGGGAGGGCGGAGTAGAGGGGAGGTAAGTGATGGACTTGGCGCTGCATGGACATAGGTTTTAGTGGTTTTGGGGGCAAGATTGCTCCTTAAAGTGGCACTCCAGGCAAACAGCTATAGTTGCATATAAAATACACAAATGTGAACTATCTGATTGGACAAAATCTTTGTGTGATTCATAATTCATACCCCTCTGCCACACAGTACAGTCAGGAGCGTTGACACCATTTTCTCTTTTTGAGCTAAGGAATACATTGAGGTCACCTCCCCGCTCCCAGCTTGTCGATTGGGCGGGCAGTAAAGGAGTAAATAAAGTCATCATCTCTACAAGACTTTTCTGGTCATCAAGTTTGCTTTAAGTGCATGGGGGGGTGGGCATCACCCCTGCCCCCCGTTTTTATGGTGGTATAGTGGCCATAGATATTTTTTATTTTATTGATATATGTGTGCGCACGGGGTGTGCCTGATATGCCTGGGCACACCCTAATCCCCCATGAAGTGCAGATTCCCCCTACTGACTGGGCTCCATCCTCGTTCACCCCCCCACCCCACCCCAGCATCTCTGCCAGCGTCCCTCCTCTTCTGCCAGCTGCTGTGGGCACACAAGGAGATGTTTCAGGATGAAGAGCGGGGAAGGGACCGGTAAATATGTAATTTACCGGCCCCTTTCTTTTCTGAATGAATGCAGTAAGTGATTGATACCACTTACTGTGTTCATTGATAACTGAAGCATAGTAAGATGCCTTTTCTATGCTTCAGTTTATGAATGAACAGGAAGCCGCTCATCACAGAGCACTTTCCATTCATTCTTTGCCCATTGCAGCTGAGGCTGCAGAGAGAGGGAGTGAGGAATCTCTGTCCTCAAAAGTGAGATATTAGGGGTCTGTTTAGACCTCTGATATTTCACCAAAGCCCCCCAATGGGGCTCCTAAAAATAATAATAACTCATTTTGTAAAAAATAATAAAAAATTAAATTGTAAATAATAATAATTACAAAAAAAATGATAAACATAAAAAAACTACTGTCAACGTCCATTGTAGTACTGACACCAACCTCTGCTCTACTGACAACGTCCACTGCCCTACTGACAGATATGTATACATGCACACACATGCGCATGTGTGTTTGAGTGTTGGGGTGCACACCCTAATGCAATAGGCTGCTCACACCTATGATTATCCATTTGTGTTTTGGTACAAATGGGTTGGATTGGACCCTCGGAGTGTGTTGTTTTTAAAGAGCCCCCTTTTCCTCCTGAAGAAGCGGGGTTAACCACAAAATGCGTTGAGGCATGCAGCCCATGATGGAAGCCTCCCCTGCAAGCATAGAAGTGTTTTAAAGTACTGTTTGAAATTGTGGGGGTTTTAATCCAGGAATGGGGATTTTGACCCATACGGGCAATAATTTAAAGGGGGGTATTGCATATGCTCCAGCAATAGATTTTTAAATGAATACTGTTTTTATTTGACTTTGTTAATAAAATATTTTGAAATACATTTTAGGTTTGATCCACCTGTGTCCTGACCACAGAAAAATCCATCTTTTTCTTTCTCTTTTTTCGTCATTTAGATTGCGGTGCCGCAACCCACCATTTGATTTTAGTTTTCCCTGTTAAGAAGACAGTAATACTTACCTCCCCACTGCTCGTCTTGCCATATGTGACCCTAATTTAGAGGAATTGTCACCTGAAGTCTCTTTTAAACCAACACTTCTGGGAGTGTTATTCTCCAGTAACAACCATTCTGTTCTAGGGGGACAATGCCAAGTCACTGTACCGTATCTATAGAGAAGCAGCATGGTCAACCCAACACAGGAAACATATACATGAAGTATGTGCACAGGAAGTTTTCATAGAAACATAGAAAAGTGATAGCAGAAAAAGACAGAGCAGTCCATCGAGTCTGCCTACTTTTTATTTGTTTTTTGTTGTGTTTTTTTTGTTAACTTTGTTGTCCCGTTGTTGTTAGATCTATGTTTGTCCCAAGCATGTTTGAAGCCATTTACTCTTGACTGTCTCACTACCTCTGCTGGAAGTTTATTCAAAGCATCAACTAACCTTTCAGTAAAATAATACTTTCTAATATTAGTTTTGAACTTGACTAGTGTAGTCCAGATGTACCCCATTTTTACCCATACTGTTAGCCACCCATACTCCACCCTCTTACCAACTTAAATAACGAGACCACACCTTTCATCTGGAGTATAAATGGCCATAACAGCCTTTTATTAAACAACTGTATAAAAATACCTCCAATATTAACTTCAATATGAATAACATATAAACTCAGATAAAACAACATGTTTTAAACAATCTGTTGGTCAATGACGGAGCTACCCCAGTTTACCACATATCCACCAGAGGGCACTGCAGGAACATGTTTCAAAAACTGATAAGGCCTCCAGCTGTACCGCTCGGAGACAACCCCCTCCCGCAGTGCAACATACCGGTATTCCTTTCAGGAATACACAGGAGGGGCCATACTATTGCTGACCCTCCACCCCTTTTAACCTTTTATTTACCGCTACCGTCACCGACCAACAACAACAAACCAGCCACAGCCCGAAAGGATGAAACCTTATCCTTAAGGGCCCCTCCACACCCTCAAGGCCCGTTGTATTCATTCCTGCAAACCCATGGTCCAAAGATCCGTCCCCACATCTGTGAGGTGAACCCCATCCCTCCTCAAATAGAGGCCTACATTTATCTCAAGCTCTCTGTGCCGAATCACCATGCCCCCTTGTTGAACCAAAAACCTCCCCACCACCTTGTTGACACGTATACGAGCCTTGTTAATCCTTGCCACAGACCTAGCCTTGCGCCACGAAGTTCGTGCCACAATATCAGACCATAGTAGCAAAGTGTTCGGATAAGTAGTGTGCAAGTGCAACAAATCCGCTTTTACATCCTCTATCAGTTCCCTGACCGTCCTCACCCCCAAATCGTTACCTCCAGCGTGTATGACCAACACATCCGGAGGTCTATCTAGCCAGGCAAATCGTTCCACCTCTGAAACCACTCTGCCCCACATCATTCCTGGTCTCCCCAGCCACTTGATAAAAGCCTCCCTTCTCGATATGCCTAACTGGCGCCCATCTGGTCTCGCATCACCTCTCCTTGCCCCCCAACAAACGTAGGAGTGTCCCAGTTTCCAGACGAGGCGTGGAGACACTCCATCTGAAATGAAAAGACAACAAGGCAGGGTGATATCACCAACGCAACAAACAAAAAACACCCACTACCTATATGTGAAAACCAAAATTATACAACGTACGGGTTTTATTTATCTTTTCATTTATTTATTTATTTATTTTATTTTTTTTATTTATTTATTTATTTTTTTATTATTATTCCACTGCTAATTGAGGGCGAATGTATGAACAGAATCTCTTTGATTCCCATCTACCAATCCTCCGTACCGCTGCCTCATCCAACCCGCATCTGGCAGCTTCTGTGGCCGCCCCAATGCGGAAGGAGTGTGAGGCGTATGCCTTCTCATCCAAACCTATCATCGATAAGCATTTTCGAAACACCGCCACGAATTGAAACTTTGAAAGGTAAGCACCATTCTCATGACATAAAAATGGACCCTCACCTACCGGTCTAATCTTCCCAAATTCACCAACCGTCCTCACCGGACATACTGGCGATCCCGGTAATGCATGCAGCCACACATCTATGCCTTTTCCCAACTGGTCTGTTTTCGACCTCCTCAGCCGCAAACACACCCTCCCCGTGCATGCCCGCACCAAAATACCCCCCGCTTCCTTTTTGGACGGGCTGACCAACTCCCCTACCCGAAACGCCCCAAAAAGCGCCAGCGAAAAAGCCGCTGTAAACAGTAAACATTCATAACTTGAGCTGCACACCAACCCTAGCTGATCACAAATTGCCAACAGGTTGGCAAAAGTGACCGGTCTACGGTTATCTTTTTTCTTGTGCCCCTTCCGGTACCCTTTTAATGCCTGCCGTACCCAAAATTCCTTCGTCCAATCCTCCATCCCCTGTAACTTAAACAGAAATGACAGCGCCACCAACTTCTTACCAATAGACGATACCCCCACCCCATTTTCCATGTTCCTGGACACAAAATAAAGGACCAATAATCTCAACTCTCCCCCGTCATCCTCTGCTCCGGATTCCCGTACAAGTCCCAACCATTCTCGCCATACCTTCACATAGGCCGACCATGTGGACTCACTCACAGACTGTTGTATCCATCCTGCGGCGACTCCAATGCCAGCTCCCAGATCCAACCCGGGCAAGGAATCCCTTCCTTCTCTGCAGCCGGAGCTAATTCCCTGAACCTGTCCCACTGAAAGCGAGACAGTGAATCAGCCAGCGTGTTTTCAATCCCAGGTATATGCACAGCATATATGAAAATATTCAATTGCAAGCACCGTAATACCAACTGTCGCAATAGTCTTATGACAGGTTGAGAAGACGCTCACAAGCGATTGACTATCTGCACCACTCCCATATTATCACAGTTCAGCCGCAACTTTAAATTCTGACAAGCTTTGCCCCATAATTCCATAGCCAGAACTACTGGAAACAATTCCAGTAGTACCAAGTTACGAAGGAAACCTGCTTCAACCCAGGATTTTGGCCATGGTTCCGCGCTCCATTGACCCTTAAAGAACACCCCATATCCAGTAGATCCCGCCGCGTCAGTAACCAATTCTACATCGAAGTTACTTACCGGACCAGACATCCACACTGACCTCCCGTTGTATTCCGACAAAAATTGATACCATATTTTTAGGTCCTCACGATGATCCTTAGTAAGCCTAATGAAATGGGCCGGTGCTTTTACCCCAGCTGTAGCTGCTGACAGCCGTCGGCAAAAGACCCTACCCATGGGTATGATTCTACAAGCAAAGTTCAACTTACCAAGCAAAGATTGGAGATCCCTCAGCTGTATTTTCTTCATCCCATGGATCCGCCTTATTTCTGTCTGCAGATCCACTAACTTTTCTTGCGGTAACCTACATTCCATTGCCATTGAGTCAATAACAATGCCCAAAAAGCTAATCTCTGCAGGTGGGGCCCTCAGTTTTGTCAGCGGCCAGGGGAACTCCAAACCGTTCTGCAATGTGTTGCAATGTTGACAATAAAATCGCACACACACTGGAAGAAGGTGGGCCTATGCATAAGAATTCATCTAAATAGTGTATCATAGATTCAAGGCCTAGCACCTCTCTTACCACCCACTCCAAAAAGGAACTGAAAACTTCAAACATGACGCAGGAAATGGAGCAACCCATAGGTAAGCATTTGTCCACATAAAATTTTTCCTGCCATTGGCAACCCAACAGCCAAAAGCTGTCCGGGTGTACTGGAAGCAGCCTAAACGCCGCCTCAATATCAGCTTTTGCCATCAGTGCCCCTTTTCCATAGCGCCTGACCCATCGAACCGCCGCATCAAACGAAGTGTATGACACGGTGCAGACGTCCGGGTCAATGAAATCGTTAACCGAACCCCCTTTTGGAAATGATAAGTGGTGAATTAGCCGAAACTTATTCGGCTCTTTCTTTGGCACCACCCCCAGAGGGGACACCACCAAGTCATTCAATGGTTTTGCCTCAAACGGCCCCCCCATCCGTCCTAAAGCCACTTCCTTTTCCAATTTCTCCCCCACCACCCCCGGGTGTTGCAACGCAGATTTTAAATTCCGTGCTACTGGAGGAACCACCGACAATGAACATGGAATTTTGAACCCCTCTCTAAAACCCTCAGTGATCAGTAACTCCGCTTTCCTATCCGGATACTTACTTAGGAAAGGTTGCATCCTTTCCACCTTCACCGGTGTCATCCCTCTTGTGAGCAAACTCCCCGGTACGTTTTCCTTTTTTGAAACACCGAGACAGGGTGTGGGCTCCCCCACAGCCTGAACACTCATGCTTGAACTTGCAGGACCCCCCAAACTTACAGGATCCTTCATTATACTGCCAGCATACCCCCCATTTTCTGCCGGCCGGTAGTCCTGAGGAGTTAGTACCCCCGGCCCCCCCTTGAAATAACTGAGGCGGGGTCCTAGCCGACGACATCAGTTTCATCCATAGGCTAATATCCTTATGGTCCCAACGCAGAGCCGGACGCACCGCTCTGCGTTGACGAAACTGCTCATCGTAACGTAACCACGCAGTTCCCCCGTACACTCTATGTGCCTCACCTATAGCATCCATATAACAAAACAACCCCGAACAATGTTCAGGGTTCTTTTCGCCAATGACACTAGCCATGATAGCGAACGCTTGCAACCAGTTCACAAACGTCCGCGGTATCAATCTATATCTCCTCTTCTCCTCATCCTCCTTCTTGGAATCGTCGGATTTAACCCTATCCAGGTTAAACTTTTCCAATGGCAACAAGGAGAAAATTTCCACGTACTCACCTTTATGAATTTTTTCTCTCACTTCAGGTTTCAAGTGTGCCCCTAACGGGCCTTCGAAACAAACATATATCTCGCATTTTGCAGCATCTGCCAGCCTAACCACATCAGTCCTGCCTTTTGTTTCTGCAGCCCCCTTCTCACCTGCTGTTTCCTTGTCTGCCACCTTCTCTGGCAATGTGGTAGCTGGCACCTCTGTAACCGCAGCCCCCCCTGTCCCCCTTTGTGCATCCCTTTGCGGAGCCTGCCCTGGTCCCTCTCCAAAGCGACCAACCAGGACCCTTAAACCCTCCAATAGCTCCTGGAGCTGTCCCCCTGACCCCGAACTGGCGGGTGCAGTACTCGCCAGTTGTTGGTCAGTAGCCTGACCCCCCCCGCTCTGCGAAGGTGTCACCATCCCTCCTGCAGTCGTTGCTATCCCCCCCAGCAAACCCTGCAAAGCATTAGTAAAGGAAAAGTTATCACTAGACTTACCGGGCTGACCAGGATTCCTCACAACAGCCGCTGTGCTGCTCTCCCTTGCTGGTTTCGGCTGCTGTAGCCCATCTTCCTCATTGGACACCTCGTCTTCGGACTGTTCCCCTTGCACTGGGACTAGCGTCAGAGGTAGCCCCCCAGGAGAAGCCCTCCTGGAGGCTGGAAGCCCTCGCTGGTGTGAGGCCTGCACTGTGCGATGAGTCACTGCTGATCCACGCTGCCCTGAACTGCCGGCTACCGGGCCAGCCTGGGCACTGTTTCCATTGCCATCTTGGGACACGTCCCCCCCGCCCGGTAAGCTCCGCCCACCCGTGGTGCCGCTCGATCCACGCGACCCGGACGTTGCTGCTCTCGGCGCCGTTCTCCCCCTTCTGTCCACCCGCTCACACTCGTGCAGAGATACTGAGGGGCTGTTTGAAATCCTCCGTGCAGTGCCAGCGTGCGGGGAAGCGGCGCCATGCTGGCCCGTGGCCCCGCCCACCGCTCCGTGACCGCGGCGTGTAACCCGCCCGGGCCCCGCCGACTCAACTGTATGGGTCCTCTTGGCCGGCGGTGTCGATTGCTCCCCCTCGGGCTCCGTGTCAGGCGACCCACTCCGTGTGCTGACCCAGGTGAATAGCGCGCCGGAGGCCGCGATCTCCGCGCACGCGCAGACAGCTCACCTTCTCCCACTGCATGGCTTGCTTCTCCCCCGAGCATCGCTGCGACCTGGCTGCGAAGCCAGTCGGATCCATTCGCCGCCGCCGCCTGCCGCAACCGCGCCAAAATCACCTCAACGTCCGCCATTGTGTCTGAGGAGCAGAGAAATTCTGCCTCCTCGTGTCTCCTTCCCAGCACACTGTTCCGTTTTTGCTCCTCTCCTCTTTTATATGGCCACTCCTCCTTACTTTCCTGTTATCTCCTCCCACACTTTTCCTTGAAACATTAACCCTATGTGTGTCACTAGACACACTGTCATGCCCGGCCCTGCACTATTCCTCTTCTTTCCATCATTCCGGGCCTCACTTTCCTTTAGTTAGTCTGAGGTCATGTCCCCTTGTTCTTGATTTTGGTTTCATGTTGAAAAAACTGCCCTCCTGAACCCTATTCACCCCCTTGATGTATTTAAAGGTTTCAATTATGTCTCCCCTTTCCCTTCTTCTCCAGACTGTACATATTAGGTTCCTGAAGTCGCACTCAATATGTTTTATCCCTCAGACCTTTCACCATTTTTGTTACCCGTCTCTGGACTTGTTCTATTTTATCAATATATTTCTGTGAGTGAGGTCTCCAGAACTGGACATAGGGGGTTATTTACTAAAGGCAAATCCACTTTGCACTTTCAAGTGCACTTGGAAGTGCAGTCACTGTAGATCCAAGGGGGGCATGCAAGGAAAATAAAAAACAGCATTTTAGCTTGCACATGATTGGATGATAAAATCAGCAGAGCTTCCCCTCATTTCAGATCTACCCCTCACATTTACAGCGACTGCACTTCCAAGTGCACTTTCAGTGCACTTTCAAGTGCACTTGCAGTGCACTTGTAGTGCAAAGTGGATTTGCCTTTCGTAAATAACCCCCATAGTATACTAAATGAGGTTTCACTAAAGATCTATATAGGGGAATCGGGACCTCCTTCCTCCTGCTGGAGATCCCTCTAGTGATGCATCCTAGAATTTCTTGTCACTTTTCCCACTGCCTAGTCACACTGTTTGCTTCTCGGCCTTTTGGCTAAGATCAAGTGTAGTCTCTGTTTTTATCAGTTGCCAGAGGAGGCTCTGTGCTGCTCCCATAGGGGAGGGCTGGCAAATCCAATGGCGTAATTGTGCCTGGAAGGGCGGTTTCAGCAGGGATTATGTCGAGCTGCCCAACAGATTACTGGGGGCTGACCACTGGTTTGCGCCTGAGCCGTCTGGAAGGGTGCTTCTGGTGAGGATGGGTGCTGCATTGGGTCTGGCCAGAGGGTCGGGTCCCTGGCCTTCTGGCCTGGATTAGTGTAGTCCTAGCTCCGGACAGTTATTCGGGAGAGAACACCGGCTCCTCCTTTAGAGGGGGGAGAGTGGTTAGTATCTCCTGAATGTAATTAGGTAGGAGGGATGGGAATGACGGTTGAGTCTTCATGCAGGGCTCTCCCTTAGCTCCCAGAACTTCAGGCCTTCCTGTGTGGAGTGGGGGCTACGCTGGTCTGGGTTGTTGGTCAGGGTTGTGACGAAAAGCCTGTGGTAAATGTGCCCCTGAAGTGACAGTTCAGGGGTGCCAGACAATCACTGTGAGTGAGAGTCACATTGATTTATGGCACCATGGTCACTTCACTAACACACTTTTTTCACACCTGTCTCTAGGGCCGAGCCTTTTGGCTAGAACCAGGGTAAATTTTTATTCCTGGCCGAAGGGCCTGGCCATTGTATTGCACAATGGTCACTATTTCACTTCTCTTACTTCCTTCTCCCCACTTTCCTATTTATTTCACCCCGTGTTTGTCATTTTTTTTGTATTTTTTTGTTTGATGTGTTACACATTTGTCACTGTGTGATGAGTAGGGTGCGGGTCCTCGGACTTGCCCTGAAAGTCTTGAGAGGGTGTGGACATAGGCCTTTTGGCTTGGTTCGCCCTCTTTCATGGGGTCTCCCTTCGGGGGAGTCCCACCGAGGAACTGGGTGGGTCTGTCTGGTTTCGGCCAGACGGACCCAAGTGAAGTACCTCAGTCCCCGTTGGAGCCTAACGCTCCAGGGGATCAGGGTAAGGTCCTTCCTAGGGAGGACCGTGTAGCACCCATTGCACGTTTTTGCACAGGACCCAGTACAGAGCCTTGTGGTACACCACTAGTAACTGCTTTCTGTTCTGAACCCTATTTACAACCTTACTCTGGTATCTATGCTTTAGCCAACTGCATATCCATTTTCGTTTTTTTGCTCCTGTTCTTGCTCATGGCTCTTTCTTGGAGTTTGTATATGAGCAGACCTAATCATGATCAACCTCCATAATGCAATGGAAACTATTCCACTTCTGCTATTACATGAGTGCCAATCCCAAGCTTAAACACATTGTACACTTAATTAAATGTTTTTGTTGTTTTAACTAGGTATTAGTGCAGTTACATTTCCTGTGTCGCTTGCCTTGCCTTGTAATAATGGGCTTGTATATTGTGGCTACAGTTGTAGAGTCATGGCTGATGAATTCCCCTATGTTCATGTATTTATTCACTGAGCTTGACCCTATTCACTAAAGGGACAGGCAGCTTCTTGTTCAGGTCCACACAGTGTCCAATCCATGCCTCTCCATTTCCTCTGTGCTGCATCAGAAATGTGGGCGTGCTAATGTGATGAAAACACATCTCATCCCTTCACTGTTCTGCCTACTTTTGTCTGTATCAATTCTAATGACAATGTAGCTCTCCCCTGCAGAACACTAGACTCATGGTTGTAGGATATTTAGTTTCTTCACAGGAAGTGTCAGTTCTTAGACTACAGACAGAGGTCATGCAATAACCTATGCAGTGCCATGCCGCATGTTTGAACACAAACAGAAATGTCTGACACCGGAATGTTAAGATTTATATTCCTATAGGCTGTGCATGCAGGGCAACACATAACACCATGAAACTACATGATCAATGCACATCTTATGCAGGTGCAAACAGGAGAGTTTATAATGCCTTTAATAGAGCAGGTGGGTTCCAACCGTTATTTGTCAATGGGTCAGATATTGGGCTTGAATATTAAATCCTTTTCTATTTTAGATTTTTACAACTTTTTTTTAACCAATTTCCTGCATTTTATTCTAATTTTGTAGTTGATTTTGGTAATCAGAAGGGAAATGATCATGTTGCAATAAATGACGGGAACTAATTATATAGGCAAATAATATAATAACATATAGCGGACTTAAAAGAAGACACTGGGATCTGTTAATGCACAGAGACCGAAGGGGTCCTCGGTATAAATATATTAACATATTTATCAACCTCTGGCTTGAGAAATAAGGCTAAGCTTTTAGATTAGTCTAGGAAGGCATATTGTTGTTGTCTCATATATGTGCAGGTCTCTTGGTGCCGTGGAAACATCTTTTGGGGCTTGATGTCAGTGGCTCATATTGGAGATTGATGGGCTCATATCATCTCACAGTGCCAGAAATTACAGCTGAATTTAGCAGTGTCGATGAAGTATCATTTGCATTATTAAACATGGTAAACTAATATACAGCGTTCTCCAGGGTCCAGTCCCAACTCTACCAGGGAATGTCGAAAACTCACAACCTAGATAAATTCTATGCACATTTCTTCTTATGTTATGAGGATTCACAAACAGGACAAGAGGGAGGATGACTGAAAGAGAACCTGTCAACCTTTTCAAATTTTCACACATTTACACATAAAGGTATACTTAGAATGCAGTGATTCTAACATTCAACAAACATTCACTGCAGGTAAATCTTCCTTGTGCATGTGTTTTCTATGGCAGTGATTGGTTCACCACCAGTAAATGTGAAAAACATATTCACTGGTTTGAAAATTTGTTCCCATGTGTTGCATTAACAATCAATTAAAACGGGATTCTGTGCATTATTGAAGTAGAAATTAAAGTGATACTAAACCTTTAAGTTTTTTTTTTTAAATAAAAATAACCAGGGGCGGTGCTATGTCTGCAAAAGATCTAGGGCTAGAGCCCATAGCAGTGGTCACCAACCTGGGGGGGGGGGGGGGGGGCACGCCGGTGGTAAGCAATTTTTTGCGGGCAAAGGAATGCTGGTGTTGGCGTTTCAGTCATCATGGCACAATGGTTGATATGGTGTCAGGGTGATCGAAGCGCATTGTTTCTATTGTTACAGGCGTGTCATTTGCCACCGTCGCCTGTCACCAGATGCAGCTTTTTAATTTGCCACCATCACCTGCCACTAGATGTGGATTATCACTTGCCACGTCACCTGCCACCATTTGCAGATTGTCACTTGCCACGTCACCTGCCACCATTTACAGATTGTCACTTGCCACATCACTTGCCACCATTTGCAGATTGTCACTTGCCACCATTTGAAAATTGTCACGTGCCACGTCACTTGCCACTATTTGCAGATTGTCACTTGCCATGTCACTTGCCACCATTTGCAGATTGTCACTTGCCACCATTTGCAGATTGTCACTTGCCACATCACTTGCCACCATTTGCAGATTGTCACTTGCCACATCACTTGCCACCATTTGCAGATTGTCACTTGCCACGTCACTTGCCACCATTTGCAGATTGTCCCAAAAAAGTGTCAAATTGGTAAAAATGACAAGACACGGCTTGGGACAAGTCCTTTATGAAAAAATTAAAAAATGAAAATGTCCCACAAAGCCTTCTTCTTCTTCTCTTGCTCTGCCGACGGACCGAAAAAGAAAAAAAAAAGTGTCAAAATGGTAATTTTTACCCTGAAGGGTCTGGTATGGGTTTTGAGGGGGGCCCCAATACCAACTTTTATCTGTATTTTTAAAACTTTTTTTTGCATTGATCCATGTCCCCTGGGGCAGGACTCAGGTCCCCAAACACTTTTTATGACAATAACTTGCATATAAGCCTTTAAAATGAGCACTTTTGATTATTCATGTTCGTGTCCCATAGACTTTAACGGTGTTCGCACAAATTTTTTGCCTGTTCGCATGTTCTGCTGCGAACCGAACCGGGGGGTGTTCGGCTCATCCCTACATTTGAGTAACACTGTCATTGATTGTATCTCCATTCCATGTTTTGCTCGCACAAAAACAACAACAAAACTCTAATAGGTTGTAGCTAGCTTGTATATTGGTGTTTTTTCATTTTTGATATAAATAATTATGAACAAAATAATGACAAGTCTGCTAAAGGAAATGGTTAGAATACCTTCTGATTTTATAGATGTCTATGTTTCCAACATAGATTTCTCTTCACTTCCTGCCTCAATGAACACACGGAATGTTAGGAGTATCTCACAAGTGAGCCCACAAAAAATAAGGAAACAGATTTCTGTATTTTAGGTTTTGGGCCAGCTGCGGATATCCCAAAACCTCCCCCCTCAAATTCTGAATATATATTTGTAGAAGGCAGCCCATGAAAATCACAATATAATAAAGATGGTAGCAGTAATCTGTGAAATACCACTGCAGACCATAAACCAGAGGCTGTAATTACTCCAAGTAAACCAATCACAACAAGAACAGAAAAGTAAAAAGAAAAAATCAAAAAATGCAAAGAGAAAGAAAATAGAGGAGAAGAAGAGATGCAGTAAGATAGAGGGGAGAATAAGGGGTAGGTAGCGAGGGAACACCAGAAAAGGTGTAGTAGAAATCACATGAGGAACTCCATGAGTTTAATCTCTCGAATACAGGAATGGAACTCTAGTGTAAAAGCTATGAGACATCTTGCAGCTGATAACACATGTAGAATTAATCTTTTGACATCCTTAAGCATACTGAGTGGAAGAAAACCCAGCAAGAATATGGGCAGATTGAGCAAAACTGTTACTTGTAGAAGAGCATGCAAAAGGCCTTAGACTTCTAGCCACAAAAGGCTAAATCACAGGACAATGAATTGATGGGCATTGTAGGCATCTCCAAGAATAGTCCGGAATGGTGAGTGAGAGAGTGTGGGAGGGAAGGAGTATTGTACAGTAATAAAACATTTTATACTGAATCATACAGATGGAATCTTCGTGCATTATTCCAGATTTTGCCCCATTCCTCTTTTGTAAATTCCCTATTCAAATTCTGCTCTTATTTCACAATGTAAGCGTGTTTAGTTCAAGGTATCAGGTCCTGGAATCATTAAAATTTTATATATTTCAGAAACTAGACCTTTGAGGGCAGGTTGTATCTGTCTTTTACTATATCAAAAGAAAGGAATGTTTTAGTGTGTACATCCGCAAGATTGCCAACTTGGAACAAGGATTTAAGTTTCCAGGGGAGAACCATGCGGTGTGTAAAGCTGTCAGGCAGAGTGGGGAAAAAAGGCAGGAGGTTAGGGGCAAAGCTGGAGAAGCTCGACGAAATTTGGACCTGCAGGCAATCCAAATCCCTCTAGTGAACCACACCACATGTAGAAGATCCAAATCCCTCTTATTTTTCTTTTCTATTTAATTTTTTTTGGGGAGATTTCTTTGTCCGAGTATAAAAGAACGATACACATAAAGAATTGTTATGCAAAAATGATTAGGTTTTTTTTGTCCTTATTCTAGCTTTTCAAAATCACAGGTGTCATAATTTACAGGGAGGCTGAATAAAAGGTATAACATAGTATAACATTTCTGCTAAGGAAAAAACAACACTTTTTTTTTTTATAGAGGTCTACACATCTGAGGACAACTGAGAAAGTGAGATTTGATCCTAAAAGGGGGACAGTCTCTCTAAATGAGGAAAAGTTTGGAACCATGAGAATATAATGATCGTGTTGTCTAGGGAGACCTAACAGAGAGTAATGCTGTGTACACACCGGCGGACGTTTCGGCAGCAAAGGTCTGACGGTCTTTCCGACGGACTTTCGACGGACTTTCTAACGAATGGACTTGCCTACTACACACGATCACACCAAAGTCTGATGGATTCGTACGTGATGACGTACAACCGGACTTAAATAAGGAAGTTGATAGCCAGTAGCCAATAGCTGCCCTAGCGTCGGTTTTCATTCACCGGACTAGCATACAGATGAGAGGATTTTTCGACCGGACTCGAGTCCATCGGAAAGATTTGAAACATGTTCCAAATCTAAAGTCCGTCAGATTTTCGACAGAAAAAGTCAGCTTAAGGTCGATGAAGCTCACACACGGTCGGATTTGTCCGCCGGACTTGGCCCGTCGGACCAGTCTGGTCGAAAAATCCGCTCGTGTGTATGAGGCATAATACTTATGTTAATGCACTTGCCTGTAGACTTCCTCCCCACCACTTCCATTATTGACAATTGGTCCCCTGAAGACACTCTTCTTCTCTGGTAGTATCATCACCTACAACACAGGACCAGCTGGTCCTGTATTTATTGCATTTTAGGCATGTTGTTGACCTTTAAAACCCTTCCTTATGTAAACATCCAAAAGCTCAGAGACTGTTGCTGTGCCCCACCATCTTGGATGTGAGGTAAGCTACTCGGCAAGATAAGATACTCAGCACTCAGAGCTGTCATTGAAGTTGCACTCTATGGTAATGGTCCCTGAACTGCAGCCCATGGGCCAGCTGCTTGCCGTAGACCAGTCCCTGCAATGAGAAGGCCCAGCATGCATTAAACGAAAGGAGCTGTACTGAGGGGGATATTTGCCACCAACACAGGGGTACCATTCCTCCCTCTGACACAGGTGAACCATTCCTCACATTGATGCAGGGGTATGTTTTACTTTTAGGATTTTTTTTATTCCCACTGCCCAATGACACCAGTAAATGTTCTTCTCCCACTTACCACTGAAACAGGGGCTTGTTTTACTCCCATTGTCCACTGAAGCAGGGGTATTTTTACTCCCAAAGACCTTCAATGCTGGAGCATTCTTTTACTCATACTGACCATACTGGCCCTCTGTTTAAACATTTTGGAGACCCTTGCTTGAAGAAACCCAGTTGCCAGAACGCTTATTTTAACAACAATTTTGCCATAAGATTATAAGTATATTTAATGTATTTTTGTCATTTTTTTTAACCTGTAAAAGGCTCTCTTATGTAGACATCACAATGCCCAGGGACTCTTGCTAGGTGCTGCCATTTTGGATGTTTTGTCAGTAGCCCTAGCAGACTCAGAGCTGGCACTCAAGTCAAGTTCTATACTATCCCTCTTCACTCCTCCTCTAATAGCTACATAAAAAGTCACATAGGGAGGTGAGAGGAAGGCCAGAGGAGCTGGGCCAACACAGAGAGTATCTAGACAAAGGAGGCAAGAGCTGTGATGTGCAAGTAGGGAGAAGGCTAAGTTAGGGAATGGACTCTTCCCGGACTGGTCAAAATTGCTCAAAGGCATTTAAAGCATTTAAAATACTTTCACTTTTATGTGCTTTTGCCTTCATTTTTATGTTGGAGACATAATAGGATTCCTGTTTCTCTCATGATAGGTTTCCTTTTAAGAAAAAAAAAAAGGATAGCAGCTCTTTCACTTTATACTATATACAGAACAAGATGTGGTGACTGAAGGCATTCTTTAGGCTGCCAAAGCTGTCTTAGCCACATCCTTGCTCACAGGATGGATAGTCTGATGTGTGACACGAAAACTTCACTTAACATCCTCACGCTGCCACTTTAGATCTCGTAAACTCTCCAGCTTTTAGGCGGTCAGTCATTTAATTAAACTAATTAAAGTCCCTCGCAGACTGGAGAGGGTGACAGCATTTGCCGTGCTCTTACAAGCTGGCAGGAAATAATATTAATTTAATCAATAGATTTGAGAGAGAACGTCTGACTTAGCCACACAAAGCTGTATGTAATTTAGATTTCATATTGCTGGCTTTGTAAATTAAATATTATTCTGGATTTACATTAAAAGCAACCCCTCTTGAATAAGTCCATGAAAAATATATGCTAATACTGAGACCTTATTACCGGTATATCTTCAGAAAAATAAAGACAGAAATCATTGCCACGGTGCAAAATGTACAACTTTTTTATTAAGTTTAAAATATTACTACATTTAAAATGTTTTAGTAAAAGTCTTATATAGCAAAAAAAGTACCAACTTAAACTACCACCAATAAATTAAAAAACTCAATGTTGCCCCATCCACATATCCAAACTACACACATACACAGCGAGTTGAGGTATGCAGCGCTAATGAAATGTATAGGACAACATTCAAATCAATTTAGGATAACAAGTAGAGGAAAACCTTGGTTTGAGAGTAACTTGGTTTGAGAGTGTTTTGCAAGACAAGCAAAATGTTTAAATACATTGTGACTTGATATACAAGCGATGTCTTGATATACAAGTAGCGTCATGTCACATCTGGGTATAAGAGAGAAGAGAGGCACCTCTAAGTGGAGCAATACGGTTACATTTAATGAAGGTACAACATTTAGCAACATATTGCTACACTTAGAGGCGCCTCTCTTCTCTTTAATACTCTGTAGCTCCTGCTGGATTTTTCTTCTAATCCCCTTGTGGAGGCTTCCATTTGTGGATGGACATTTTATTGTTACACAACCTATCACATTGCTATAATCTTTTTATATGGACTATAAACTGAAGGACTTATGAATACATGGTTGTGGAATGAATCATTTGAGTTTCCATTATTTCTTATGGGGAAATTTGTTTTGATATACAAGTGCTTTGGATTACAAACATGTTTCTGGAACGAACTATGCTTGCAATCCAAGGTTTTACTGTAAAGTCCATGTAATTGGGATGGAGAAAGCAGATGAGAGCCCCACACCATCTTCAGTGCAGCAGGAAAATGCACACAATACCACCATGTTTCCAGCAAGTCTCCTTACCAGAGAGGTTGGACCCTCAAATTAGAGAGTGGTAACAGATCGTCACTGAGCATCCAGAGGAGCATCTCCAATATCCTTCACGGGACTGTACTTGTAGGCTCACAATCATACATAAACCTCACAATCACGTAAGGCTCACCGGGATAATAAGCAAAAAAACTTTTTGTATTGTATTGTGCCTCCCACCACCCCAGATAATTTACTGACCCAACCAACCTAATCCAGAAGAAACAAAAAGTGTTATGTTCATGAACATTTTAGGAGGGAGAAGGAACCAGCCATCATTCCTGAAGCACATGTTGTGGACTGAAATTACATTCCCTACATGCAACATCGCTGATAACACTTTTTGTTTCTTAGGGATTTGGTTGGTTGGTTGGGTCAGTAAATTATATGGGGTGGTGGGTGGCACGATACATCAGAGTTTTTTTGCTTATTATCCCGGTGAGCCTTACGTGATTGGGAGGTTTATGTACGATTGTGAGCCTATAAGTACAGTCCTGTGAAGAATATTGGAACCGCTCCACCAGATGCTCAGTGACGATCTGTGACCACTCTATAACGTGAGGGTCCAACCTTTCTGGTAAGGAGATTTGCTTGAAGCACGGTGGTGTTGTGTGCATTTCCTGCTGCCCTGAAGTTGGTGTGGAGCTCTCATCTGCTTTCTCCATCCCAATTACATGGACTTTACTTGTTATCCTATTTTGATTTGAATGTTGTCTTATATACATTTGATTAGCGCTGCATATCTAGACTTTTTAGTGAAAAGCCATTCCTCTTGTCAATGGTGTCATCTCCATAAACATTTTGTAGCCTACTGTGGATGATGGATAGCCTGCTCTCCTCCTTCATCAAGAACTCAGTGACGGCGCATTGCTTTTGCTTGGAATCCATTATTTACCTGCAATGAAATAGAAGAAGAGTTATGCCCCGTACACACAATCGGACATTGATCGGACATTCCGACAACAAAATCCATCTGATTTTTTCCGATGGATGTTGGCTCAAACTTGTCTTGCATACACACGGTCGCACAAAGTTGTCGGAAAATCCAATCGCTCTGAACACGGTGACGTAAAACAAGTACGTCGGGACTATAAACGGGGCAGTAGCCAATAGCTTTCGTCTCTTATTTTATTCCGAGCTTGCGTGGCACTTTGTGCGTCAGATTTGTGTACACACGATCGGAATTTAAACGATCGGATTTTGCTGACGGAAAATTTTATATCCTGCTCTCAAACTTTGTGTGTCGGAAATTCCGACGGAAAAAGTCCGATGGAGCCCACACAAGATCGGAATTTCTGACTACACAATCTGATCGCACTTTTTCCGTCGGAAAATCCGACTGTGTGTACAGAGCATTACTCCACCAACATGTAAAATTTGAACAACTTATGTAAGTTAATAAAACAGTTATTGAAAAAAACAGAATAACTTAGCGCCCAAAAAAAAAAAATACAAATATAAGCAACAAAAATTGCCAGCAGCAGTGTAAATGAGAGCTCAACCAGCGGCACCGCAAATCAGAAGTATAAGAGCAAACACCGCGCTTAGCTTGTGCAAATTAGTAAATCATAAAAAAATATGATATGTAACATTTAACTGGGTACTGACATTTATAGGTAAAGTTGATCCAGGGATAATCCGATTGCCTCTCTGGGATCAGGAAGGAATTTTTTCCCCTGCTGTAGCAAATTGGAGCATGCTCTGCTGGGGTTTTTTGCCTTCCTCTGGATCAACTGTGGGTATAGTATTGGGAATATTGTTTTTTTTTTTTTTTTTTTATGGTTGGACTGGATGGACTTGTGTCTTTTTTCAACCTGACTAACTATGTAACTATGTAATGTATCAAACATGAAATTAAATATAAAATTGGATATGAAAAGTCCAAAAGTTGTGAAAAAAAGTGCTCATGCTCCAACCCACTAGAGATAGGTGGTCAACATCCAGGGTGAGTTTACATCCATATGGAGCACTCTGTCTGAACACTAAGCAGTGGAGCACCGATCTTTATATTTGGAATTGGAACACAAACACTTTTTTTTCACAACTGTGGGACTTTTCATATCCAATTTTATATTTAATTTCATGTTTGATACTTTTTTTTATGATATACTAATTTGTAGGCATGTGCAATTCGTTTCGTTACGAATTCGTTTTTTAACGAATTTCGACAAATTCGTTAATTCGGGAATATCAGAATTAACGAAAACCCATTTAACTAATTTTTTCCGAATATTCGTAAATTCGATAAAATTGGACATTCGTAAATTCGGGCATTCGAACATTCGTAATTTACATTCGTACATTCGTACATTCGAACATTCGTACATTCGCAATTTACATTCGTACATTCGTGCATTCGTACATTAGTAAATTAGTGAATTCGTAAATTTGTAAATTCGAAAATTCGGAAATCTGAAATAATAGTTAACTAATAATAACTTAACTATTAGTAATTACTAGTAACTTTGGATTTATAGGTATTGTAATTTCCTTTTAAATTTGGCTGTTAGTGAACGTAACACATACAAATTTATCCGAAGTTATGAATGATCCGAAAAAACGGAATGGAACGTAATGAATTAATAATAATAAATAACAATAATAATAATAACAACGTTTTATTATTATTATTTATTATTAATTTGTTCCGTTCCATTTGTTTAAATGCAGCCTTCATTTTGGATAATTCGTAACTTCGGATAAATTTGTATTTGTTACGTTCACTGACAGTCAAGTTTGAAAGGAAATTACAATACCTATAATTTAATAGTTAGTTACTATTTCAGATTTTTGAATTTTCGGGGTTTTTGGTTTTTCAAACTTCGAATTTACAAATTTCCGAATTTTCTAATTTACAAATGTACGATTTTACGAATGTACGAATTTACGAATGTACAAATGTACAAATGTAAAAATGTACGAATGAACGAATGTTTGAATTACGAATGTTCGAATTACGAATGTTCGAATTACGAATGTACGAATGTACGAATGAACGCATTTACGAATTTACGAATGAACGAATTTACGAATCGCAATCATAACGAATGACCCGAAAAACGAAAAAAATATTAAACTAATGAAACGAAAACGAAAATGAACGAATTTTTTTGGCTGTGCACATGTCTACTAATTTGCACAAGCTAAGCGCGGTGTTGGTTCTTATACTTCTAATAAAACAGTTATGCCCACTTTTGCAAAACTTTCAGTACGGCCCTCGCAATTTACGTTGAATGTAGCAATTTAGGAGACTGTTCCAAATAATCCACTTAGTTTCATCAATAACTATAGTCTTATATTCTAATTTACGACAACATGCCTTCAGAGCTGTACATCTTCTCATCCACGCACACAAGGTTTATAACAATATTTATAATTATTCCAATAAAAGTGGCCGCACACTCCTGAGTTGCTGCACTATTTCCTCTTGAGTGGTATTCTCATTAGTGTTCATTAGCATATTCATGTAGCTCGAAAGGCCACTACAGGCATCATTTAAAGTGATGCTAAACACACACAGTTTAATTTACAAAATCCATTCTCTTTCTGTATGTGGATGATGGCACTCTAATTTTAATACAATAAAAATATCTAAGTACCTTTTTTCCTTATCTATATACAGATGTCACACGACACAGCTCTTTCCCAGCTTGTCTCTAGGGAAACAGTGGCAGTGGGAGCTTCTAGGCCTCTGCTACTGGTCACATGTAAAAAAAAAAATAGTAAAAAAATATTAATAGTAGAATTCAACTGTTTTAAATTTTTTATACAGTATTTAAACTAATTTCTTTATTATGTTTTGGCAATAACATGATGTGGGCGGATTTCTGCCAGTCACAGGCTGTGTCACGCTCCTCCCGTCTGTGTATTAGAATAACAGGGAGGTGAAGCCTCCATCAATCGAGCTGTAATATCCCGCCCCCATTATGTTTAGCTGGTTAGTGGGCATAAAGGAGGAGGAAGGGAGTGGGCTGTCATTTACCACTGTGTATACACCCCACATGTGTGACTCTGTAGTCACATGGGCTGCTCAGATAAGGATAAGGAGGAAATGTTCAGCATAGAAAAAACACTGAAAACTGAGCATGAGCAGAGTTGCCAACACTGCTCTGCAAAATCCACAACTACAGTGGGGACATGGACATGAGGAGGAGAAACAGCAGGATCAACCAGTTGTTTTGCAGAATAAAGAAAATAAATCTCATAGTGACTGAGTGAGTATGAACAGCATGTACTACACCCTTTATTGATAGTTCTTAATGATGTGGGGTTAAAGAGGAACTGCAGTCTGCTCACATAATTTGTACTAAAAACATCTTTGCCATTCTGAAGCTTCCCTCCAACCACTTTGCATATTATTTTATATATACTGTGATTCTGTACTTGTCAAATATGCTGCAGAAATCTCCCTCCACTGAGTCTGCAATCATTTTAACTGTGGGCAGCTGAAGCTGCTGCCTGTTCACTTCCTGGATTTACACAGACACGCAGAGGCACACCTCCAGCTCTGCAGCTCTCATTGGCTCTCTTATGACTCATCCCCCCCCCTTCCTTCCTGAATGAATGAATGAATGAATGATTTGTAGAGCGCTGCAATTGCGAACTGAATCGCCTCAAGGCGCTAGATGTATTCTCTGTAGCCAGCTTCTAGAAAAGGAAGGTCTTTAGTTTTTTCCTGAAGGCCTGGTGGTTTTCTTCCATGCGGAGGTTGGTTGGGAGAGCATTCCATAGGCGAGGTCCTTGGACTGCAAATCTACGTTCTCCCTTTGCTTTGTAGCGGTATTTGGGAATGAGGAGGAGGTTTTGGTTAGCTGATCGAAGACTGCGAATCGGTGTGTAGTGTTTTATTTTTTCCCGGAGATATTGCGGAGCGTTTCCTTGTATGCATTTATGGGTGAGGCAGAGGGTCTTGAATATGATCCGGTTCTTCACAGTTAGCCAATGTAGGCTTTTTAGGGATGGGGAGATGGATTCCCAGGGCTTTTTTCCTGTTAACAGTCTTGCCGCCGTGTTCTGCATGAGTTGCAAGCGCGCAAGCTGATATTGGGGTAGACCTACGTAGAGGGAATTTGCGTAGTCGAGTCGGGAATTGATGATCGTTCCCACAACTGCCGCTTTGTCCTCTTCTGGGATGAAGGGGATGAGTCTGCGAAGCAGGCGGAGGAGGTGGTGGGATCCGCTCACCACCGATCCTATTTGTGCATCCATTGTCATTCCTGAGTCAAAGATGACTCCGAGACTCTTGACTTTGGTGCTGGGCGAGATGGTCTGTCCGAGGATGGGGGGTGGTGTCCACGGAGTCTTAATTTTGGAATTTTTGTTGGCTTGCAGGAGAAGAAGTTCTGTTTTTGATTCGTTAAGTTTGAGGGAGCTAGCGGTCATCCAGTCATTGATTAAAGTTCCTGGCAAACGCTCACAAGAGAGAGAGAGAGAGAGCTGTGCATGATGTCATACGCCTATGCTTTTTTCCAGACAAGAAACAGGAAGTGGGCTGTATAAGGTATTTATGGGCAAAAAAAGGTTTTCCTATCCAAAGTTAAACAACAAGGGCAGAAAGATGAAAAAATAACTGAAGTTCCATATTAATGACACTTTAATCTCTTCGGGTTTCAGAGTTGTCATTTCCTGGCTGGGAAGCAGGTAATCAAGCTTGATCAGTGCTTGGTTAGTTGCTTTGGAGGGAAGGGGAGGGGAGACATCAGGGGTCTAATAGACCTGGTGTCTCCTTCAAAGAGGACCTCTCACTGCTCAAGGGTATGGCAGGGGGGCATGTTAGTCTCCTTGTGACAGCAATAAAGATTTTATATATACAGGGGGTCCCCGGGTTACAAACAAGTTAGGGACTGTAGGTTTGTTCTTAAGTTGAATCTGTTTGTAAGTCGGAACAGGTACATTTTTTAAGTGTAGCTCCAGCCAAAAAAAATATTTTTAAGCTTTTTGGATAACATAGGGAAAGGTTATCACCTCTGTAACATTTGTTTTGCTGTCTGTGCCCCTGTTCAGAAGATTTCACCTCACTTTCTGTCCCAATGACAATTGGATTTTGAAAATTTTGGGTTGTTGTGCAAACAAGCCTTGGTGATAAAGCATCAGGTGAGGTACCTTTTCCCCATAATAGCTCTTACAGGAGTGAATTTCCCTTCCTAGGGGTAGATTTCATCTCACTTCCTGTTGTCTCCTTCCGTTTGTAAGTAGGAGTCGTTTGTAATTCGGATGTTTGTAACTAGGGGACCCCCTGTATGTATATATATATATATAAATATATATATATATATATATATATATATATATATATATATATATATATATATATATATATATTTATATTGATATATATATATATATATATATATATATATATATATATATATATATATACATAAATATATAAATGTGTTAAAAAGTAACATGACTAAAAATAAGTAAAAAAATGAAAAGCAGCCCTGTTCCCCTGTGCATACAGATACATGGAAGTGCATAGTAAGTCCGGCATGCATATGAAAACAGTGATTGCACCACATCAATGCTGATTTTACGGCAAGTAGTTAATTGGATGTCATTGAGTAAATACAGAAGTTAAAAAAAACTGTAGTAATAATAATAAACTAGCTTGTACACTAAAAATTTTCCACTACCCTATAATTTATTAACATGTTAGATCAAGAAATGCTCGCCGAGCACTCGCTATGCATATGTGTTTAACATTTATATATATATATATATATATATATATATATATATATATAATTTTTTTTTTACACTTCATTTGCATCTATGCGACATGACAAGCTTCGACTGATAAAAGGACTGGGTGAGATGGCTCTGGCTTCACATATTTATTGATTTCATTTGCATTAATAGCTAATTTTGCATGACAAATTCACTTTGGTGCAGAGGTTGTCACGGCTTCCCCTTAATTAGAAGTTGTTGAGTGTTTGTTAGAGGGAGACAATGAAATTTCGCTGTGGATCCAGGTTGAGTTTTCTAAGCAGAGGTCTTGTTCTTCCAGTCACATGTGATTTATCTCTGCACGCCGCTACCATTTATCACTGACACATCTACATCGCAGAGGCCGCACTTATACTTTATTCATGTCCTTACGCTCCCGTGCAAATATGTTATGATGAAATGTAAAACATGCATGGATATCAGTGCAGTTACTTCCGTACTTAAAAAAGCTTTTGTGAAGCTTGCATTTTTGTACAGACCAATAGGCTGTAACCCAGTGCTCTGTAGTTTAAGGGGGGGGCTTGTGATTAGATGTGATTGGCCTTCCTACTCTATTATGTGCTACCTAATTTATTGTGTAAATACAATAATAATAACTAACACGCTTGTAGCCTACATTATTTTCTGCTTTCTCTTTAATATATCAACAAGATCGATCTAGAAACATTTGCCAAGCTCTCTCAAAGCTAGCGTGTTTGTGTGTTTAGTATTTATATTTTTGCACTTCATTTTATTCTATGAATAAAAACAAAAATATAAGAAGGCCTGGCTCGCAGTCTCCACTCTAATTCATCCCAAAGGTGTTCTATCAGGTTGAGGTCAGGACTCTGTGCAGGCCAGTCAAGTTCCTCCACCCCAAACTCGCTCATCCATGTCTTTATGGACCTTGCTTTGTGCACTGGTCCAAATCATTTGGTGGAGGGGCGATTATGGTGTGGGGTTGTATTTAAGGGGTTGGGTTTGGCCCCTTAGTTCCAGTGAAGGGAACTCTTAAGGCTTCAGCATTCAAAGACATTTTGGACATTTTTCATGCCCCCAATCCCAAACAGTTTGGGGTTGACCCCTTTCTGTTCCAACGTGACTGCACAAAGTGCACAAAGCAAGGTCTATAAAGACATGGGTGAGTGAGTCCTGACCTCAACTTGATAGAACACCTTTGGGATGAATTAGGGCGGAGACTATGAGCCAGGCCTTCTCATCCAATATCAGTGCCTGACCTCACAAATGCTCTTCTGGAAGAATGGTCAAACATTCCCATAGACACACTCCTAAACCTTGTGGACAGCCTTCCCAGAAGAGTTGAAGCTGTTGTAGCTATATCTCCTGTAGTCTGTCCGCAGTCTCTGGTTATTTCCTGTAGTCCATCCGCAGTCTGTATTAGAGCGCCCCCACTCTGGATGAAGGAGCACAGGGGGCACCTTTGGACAGCAGCATTTTCAGTGGGGGGGGGGGGAGTGTTAGATGGACTAGCAGATTTAGATATAAAAACACTTTATAAGGTGTCTTCTTGTCCAACATCAGTGCCTGACCTCACAAATGGGCTTCTGGAGGAATGGTCAAACATTCCCATAGACACACTCCTAAACCTTGTGGACAGCCTTCCCAGAAGAGTTGAAGCTGTTATAGCTGCAAAGGGTGGGCCAACTCAATATTGAACCCTACGGACTAAGACTGGGATGCCATTGAATTTCATGTGCGTGTAAAGGCAGGCGTCCCAATACTTTTGCCAATATAGTGTACATTAGCTATACAAGCCATATTGTAATCTAAAGCGGTTCTTCACCCTAGAAACAAAAAATGAGAAGTCAGCAGCTACAGTCCTTTAATAATAGGACAGTCACCTGTCCAGGGATCCAGTGCTGCATTCACCTGAGGCGGTTCTTTGGCTGTCTTTAAGTCCAGGTGCCGGCATGTTTACTTTGGAAAGCTTGCTGTGACTGCTAGCGGCTTCCCACTGTGCATGTCCAAGCCACATTGCACTTTATAAATGATCCTGCTGCTTTCTTGGGCCTGTGATGTGTCCCAGAAGGCTGTGCGGAAGAAGAGGGCAAACTCTTCTGCTCAGATCGTCAAAAACAGCCCCCCCCCCCCCAAAAAAAATAAAAAATAAAAAAACTGTTCCAAAACTTAAAGGGGGGGGGCAAACAATGTTATTAAAAATTACCGTTCCAACCTCCATTCGCTGTCATTTTCTGTGAAATTCAAAGCAATATGGCTACTTGGAGAAGTTCTGTACACCGGTGGTGTGCGGAACACCCCCAGAAATGTCATTTTCTTCTTGTGTAATTGGCTCCGTGATTTTTCTCAGAAGTTGAGCTAAGATACAATTCGCAATTTAGGCACCCTCGCAATAGGAAATTTGGATTGGTTAAAAAATCCCCAAGGCTTAAATATGTCCAAAGGAATGCTGACTAGGGATGAGCTTCGTGTTCGAGTCGAACCCATGTTCGACTCGAACATCGGCTGTTCGATCGTTCGCCGAATTGCGAACGTTATGGGCCGTTCGCGCTAAATTCGTGTGGCGCGTCACGGCCCATAATTCACTGCGGCATCGCAGTGCATTGCTGGCTGATGATTGGCCAAGCATGCACTATGACCCGCATGCTTGGCCAATCACAGCGCCGTCAGTAGAGAGAGCTGTAATTGGCTTTGGCCAATTATGGCTCAGGGGATTTAGTACACACCCCACACTATATAAGGCCGCCTGCACGGCGGCCCTGTGTAGTGTGTGTTCCGGTGTGCTGAGAGATAGAGAGAGAGAGAGAGACAGTGTCATTTGATTTGAGTTAGATAGATTAGGCAGAACAGTCAGTCAGTTAGCTGCACTTACAGTGTATTGTGTATATATATGCATCCCAGGTGTTGCATATATATATATACACTGTATTCAGTTTAGCTAGATCCGTTCCTGTTATCTTCTATCTAGACTATTTACATTTAATGCAGTGCGTCCTGCTCACATTGTTCAGCTAGATCCGTTCCTGCTATTTACATTTAGTGCAGTGCGTCCTGCTCACAGTGTTCAGCTAGATCCGTTCCTGTTATCTTCTGGACTATTTACATTTAGTGCAGTGCGTCCTGCTCACAGTGTTCAGCTAGATCCGTTCCTGCAATTTACATTTAGTGCAGTGCGTCCTGCTCACAGTGTTCAGCTAGATCCGTTCCTGCTATTTACATTTAGTGCAGTGCGTCCTGCTCACAGTGTTCAGCTAGATCCGTTCCTGCTATTTACATTTAGTGCAGTGCGTCCTGCTCACAGTGTTCAGCTAGATCCGTTCCTGCTATTTACATTTAGTGCAGTGCGTCCTGCTCACGGTGTTCAGCTAGATCCGTTCCTGTTATCTTCTAGACTATTTACATTTAGTGCAGTGCGTCCTGCTCACAGTGTTCAGCTAGATCCGTTCCTGCTATTTACATTTAGTGCAGTGCGTCCTGCTCACAGTGTTCAGCTAGAGCCGTTCCTGCTATTTACATTTAGTGCAGTGCGTCCTGCTCACAGTGTTCAGCTAGATCCGTTCCTGTTATCTTCTAGACTATTTACATTTAGTGCAGTGCGTCCTGCTCACAGTGTTCAGCTAGATCCGTTCCTGCTATTTACATTTAGTGCAGTGCATCCTGCTCACAGTGTTCAGCTAGATCCGTTCCTGTTATCTTCTAGACTATTTACATTTAGTGCAGTGCGTCCTGCTCACAGTGTTCAGCTAGATCCGTTCCTGTTAAATTACTACTGACAGGCAGGCTTGTCTGGTTACAGTATATAAAGCTACCTGAAGAAAATTACAGGTGTTCTATTTGATCCTATTAGTACCACGGTCAGGCAGCTAGACTATTTACATTTAGTACAGTGCGTCCTGCTCACAGTGTTCAGCTAGATCCGTTCCTGTTATCTTCCTACTGACAGGCAGGCTTGTCTGGTTACAGTATATAAAGCTACCTGAAGAAAATTACAGGTGTTCTATTTGATCCTATTAGTACCACGGTCAGGCAGCTAGACTATTTACATTTAGTGCAGTGCGTCCTGCTCACAGTGTACAGCTAGATCCGTTCCTGTTATCTTCCTACTGACAGGCAGGCTTGTCTGGTTACAGTATATAAAGCTACCTGAAGAAAATTACAGGTGTTCTATTTGATCCTATTAGTACCACGGTCAGGCAGCTAGACTATTTACATTTAGTACAGTGCGTCCTGCTCACAGTGTTCAGCTAGATCCGTTCCTGTTATCTTCCTACTGACAGGCAGGCTTGTCTGGTTACAGTATATAAAGCTACTTGAAGAAAATTACAGGTGTTCTATCCCAGCTTAGTGCAGCTACAGGCCATTAGTATGTCTGGAAGGCCAAGAAGGAGAGGCAGACAGTCACAAGCCAATAAGAGAGGGCAAGCAGGCTCTGTGTCTAGTGCTGGTCGTGGAGACGGTGCATCCTCATCAGCACGTGGCCATGGGACACGCTTGGCCTTTTTTTCGGCAGCTGGCCGTGTTGAGCCGCAACATGCGGAAGACTTGGTCGAGTGGATGACCAAGCCGTCCTCATCCTCCTCATCCTCTCTCACCCATGCCCAGGGTGCTTTGTCTGGCAAAGCAGCGGCCTCTTCCCTCAGCTCAATGTCATCAGTGACTCCTTCCCTAGCTCCACCATGTCCTCATGAGGATTCCCTCGAACTGTTTGACCACAGTGTTGGGTACATGCTCCAGGAGGATGCCCAGCGTTTGGAAGGCTCTGATGACGATACTGAGCTCGATGAAGGCAGTAACATGAGCACGGACAGAGGGGGTGCCCAAGAAGGACAGCAATCTGGCAGTCATGCTCCCCCTGCTGCAGCATACTGCCAGGTTTGCTCCAGTGATGAGGAGGGAGGGGATGATGAGGTCACTGACTCAACGTGGGTGCCTGATAGGAGAGAGGAGGAGGAGGAGGAGGAGGCGGCGGCACATCACCAACGAGGCAGGATGCCCTCCAGGGGCCAGCCTAAGGGCAGCACATTGACTGCATCACACCCCAAAGCTCCACATGTGCAGGGCGCTGCAGTCTCTGCGCGTTATTCAAAAAGTTCTTTGGTGTGGGCCTTTTTTGAGACGAGTGCATCAGATCGCACCGCTGCTATTTGCAACATAAGTCTCAAGCGTATCTCGCGTGGCCAAAACATCTCCCGCTTGGGTACCACATGCTTGACCAGACATATGTTGACCTGCCATGCAGTTCGTTGGCAAGCGTATCTAAAAGACCCACACCAAAGAACAAAGAGGATCTCTCCTTGCTCCTCATCAGCTGAGATTTCCAACCCCACTAGACCTTCAGTCCTCTCTGAGACCTGCAGTGAGAGGAATGAAGGTGTAGAATTAGGTGTGTCACAGCCAAGTACTTGTGGGCAATCTGCTTTTGGTACACTGACGTCAGATTGTACCAGGCAAATTTCCCTGCCCCAGCTGCTGCACAGCCGAAAGAAGTTTGCTCCCAGCCATCCACATGCCCAGCGGTTGAATGCTAGCTTGGCAAAATTGCTAGCACTTCAACTGCTGCCTTTTCAGTTGTAAGACTCTGCCCCCTTCCGTGAGTTTGTGGAATGTGCGGTTCCTCAGTGGCAGGTACCCAAACGCCACTTTTTCTCACGGAAGGCGATTCCGGCTCTCTACCGGCATGTGGAAGGCAATGTCCATGCCTCGCTGGACAGGGCGGTCAGCGGTAAGGTGCATATTACACTGGGGCAGAGGTTCTGTCAGCTCTGCAGGGGCAGGTTCAGAGGTGGTTGACGCCACGCCAACTTAAGGCAGGAATGGTGGTTTGCGACAATGGCACCAACCTCCTCTCTGCCCTCCGACAGGGACAAATGACCCATGTGCCCTGTTTGGCTCACGTCCTTAACTTGGTGGTGCAGCGGTTCTTGGGCAGGTACCCGGGCTTACAGGATGTCCTGAGGCAGGCCAGGAAAGTCTGTGTGCATTTCCGCCGGTCATATAATGCCAGTGCTCGGCTGACGGACCTCCAAAACGAGTTTAACCTGCCCAAGAACCGCCTAATCTGTGACATGCCCACCAGGTGGAACTCAACGTTGGCCATGCTGCAGCGGCTGCACACGCAGCAGAGGGCCATCAATGAGTACCTGTGCGACTATGGCACCAGGACAGGGTCAGGGGAGCTTGGTTTTTTTTCCCCACGCCAGTGGGCCATGATCAGGGATGCATGCACTGTCCTGTCACCATTCGAGGAGGCCACGAGGATGGTGAGCACTGACAGTGCATGCATCAGTGACACTGTCCCCCTTGTCCACCTGTTGGAGCACACGCTGCGTGGAATAATGGACAGGGCACTTGAGGCAGAACAGAGGCAGGAAGAGGAGGACTTCCTTAGCTCTCAAGGCCCCCTTTATCCAGACAGTGTTCCTGCGTGCCCGCCGATCACACAGGAAGAGGAGGAGGAGGAAGAGGAGGAGGAGGAAGATTGTGTCAGTATGGAGGTGGAGCCTGGCACTCAGCATCAGCAGCAGTCTTTAAGGGATCAGTCCCAAGAAACACATGGACTTGTAAGTGGCTGGGAGGAGGTGGCTGCGGACCATGTCGTTCTTAGTGACCCAGAGGACTCCGGACCGAATGCCTCAGCAAACCTACGCTGCATGGCCTCCCTGATCCTGCAAAGCCTGCGTAAGGATCCTCGTATTCGTGGTATCAAGGAGAAGGACCAATACTGGCTGGCAACCCTCCTTGATCCACGTTACAAGGGTAAGGTTGCGGACCTTATCTTGCCATCGCAGAGGGAGCAGAGGATGAAACATCTTCGGGAGGCCTTGCAGAAAGGTCTGTGCAACGCGTTCCCAGAGATTGGGAGGTTACAAACTCCTGTTTCTGGACAACGTGTTGCTGAGGCTTCGGTCAGTCAAAGAAGGAGCGGTGGAGAAGGTGGCCGTCTGACCGATGCGTTCAGACAATTTTTTGGTCCGCAGCCCCAAGGTATGATCGGTTCCAGCAACCATCGCCAGCGTCTGTTTTACATGGTGCAGGAATACCTAGGGGCAAGATCAGACTTGGACACCTTTCCCCCTGAAAATCCTCTGGGTTACTGGGTCTTGAGGATGAATCACTGGCCAGAGCTTGCACAGTATGCAATTGAGCTACTGGCCTGTCCTGCATCCAGCGTTCTTTCGGAACGCACATTCAGTGCTGCTGGAGGCGTGGTAACCGATCACAGGGTGCGTCTGTCCACCGACTCGGTCGATCGGCTGACCTTCATAAAAATGAATGAGTCTTGGATCACCACCAGCTACCAAGCACCTGATGCTGATGTAACCGAATAATTTTTTTTGAAATCTCAGATCCCTTCAAAGACTGCCTATGCTGATGCTGAGTGACTATCCCTGAGTAATTATCCTCTTCCTCCTCAATCATCACGCTGATAGGTTGTAAGAACATTTTTGGTTCTGGGCGCCACCACCAGTGCCTAAGGCACAATTTTTCAGCCCCTGTTTAACAGGGGCGTGTAATTACAATTTTTGATGTAATACTTTGCAGCAGGGCTCGTTCCTGCATTCCAACTAGAGTGTCTGTGAGGGGTTGCAGTGTTGTGGCACCAGCACCAGTGCCTAAGGCCCAATTTTTCTGCCCCTGTCTAACAGGGGCGTGTAATTACAATTTTTGATGCAATACTTTGCAGCAGGGCTCGTTCCTGCGTTCCAACTAGAGTGTCTGTGAGGGGTTGCAGTGTTGTGGCACCAGCACCAGTGCCTAAGGCCCAATTTTTCTGCCCCTGTCTAACAGGGGCGTGTAATTACAATTTTTGAAGCAATACTTTGCAGCAGGGCTCGTTCCTGCGTTCCAACTAGAGTGTCTGTGAGGGGTTGCAGTGTTGTGGCACCAGCACCAGTGCCTAAGGCCTAATTTTTCAGCTCCTGTTCAACAGGGGCATGTAATTACAATTCTTGATCTAATATTTCACAGCAGGGCCCTGTGAGGGCTTACAGTGTTGTGGCCACAGCAACACCTAAGGCCCAAATTTCTGCTGAGTATATAGGGCAGGACCCTACTTTCAAACATCTAACTTACAAACGACTCCTACTTGCAAACGGAAGGAGACAACAGGAAGTGAGATGAAATCTACCCCTAGGAAGGGAAATTCTCTCCTGTAAGAGTTAATATGGGAAAACAATTTCTCCTTTCCACTGATGCTTTCCAATCCTTGTTCCACAAAAAAACCCAAATTTTCAAAAAACATTTTTCATTGGGACAAAAAAGTGAGGTGAAATCTTCTGAAGAGGAGGAAAGACAGCAAAACAAATGTCACAGGGGTGATAACCCTTCCCTATGTTTTCCAAAAAGCTTAGAAAAGATTTTTTGGCTGGAGCTAAACACGTTAAAAATGTTCAAAATTACAAACAGATTCTACTTAACAACAAACCTACAGTCCCTGTCTTGTTTGCACCGCCTGTATACTGCTGTTCAGAGTATATAGGGCCTGGTGGCCCCACACCATTCCTTATTTTAATTTGGGTGCGGGGTTCCCCTTAATATCCATACAAGACCCAAAGGGCCTGGTAATGGACTGGGGGGTACCCATGCCGTTTGTCTCACTGATTTTCATCCATATTGCCATGACCCGACATGACATTAAACCCGCAAGCAGTTTTAAATGAGATTTTTTCCTTTAAAAATGACATTTGGTGCAGGGACTGTTCTAAACATGGGAAACACGCGTCACTTTACAGGCATACTATAGACACCCCCCAGGTACGATATTTAAAGGAATATTTCACTTTTTTTTTTTTTTACTTTAAGCATCATTAAAATCACTGCTCCCGAAAAAACGGCCGTTTTTAAAAGTTTTTTTTGCATTGATACATGTCCCCTGGGGTAGGACCCGGGTCCCCAAACCCTTTTTAGGACAATACCATGCAAATTAGCCTTTAAAATGAGCACTTTTGATTTCGAACGTTCGAGTCCCATAGACGTCAATGGGGTTCTAACGTTCGTGCGAACTTTCGGTCCGTTCGCGGGTTCTGGTGCGAACCGAACCGGGGGGTGTTCGGCTCATCCCTAATGCTGACACTGAATATTTTCTCATCAGAACACCGAGAGTTCACCAGGTCATTATAAAGAACAAGAACCTGTCATTCAGAATCAGTCTGCAAAGGTCATGCTCAAACAGCTATTTCTTTGGAGCAGAAAAAGGCAAGAAATTGCTACAAACTTTGTTACATTTCCTGAAACTAACATAAATCATCCAGAGAGACTTTGTTTTTTCTCAACAAATAAAGGAAACTACACTTTAAGGGCCAGTTCACACCACATGCAGTCCAGTGCGTTTTTTTTTCTGCATCAAAAATGCATAGAAAGTAGGTTATATGGTTTTCAATGGCATAGTTCACACCAGTGCTTGCAGTTCCAGTGCGTTCCAGTTCCAGAAAAAAAAGTAGAACATGCTGCATTTTATCCTGCACTGGACTGTACTGGAACGCTGTTAAAAGCATCAAAAACTCACAGGAACACACCGGAACGCACCTAAACGCACCAAAAACGCACTGGAACACCCATGTTCTTATTTAAGGTTAAGAAAAAAAAAGGGGGAAAAATGCACTGGACTGCATCAAAAACGCACCAAAAACGCATCAAAAACGCACCAAAAACGCATCAAAAACGTGCATGCAAAAAAGCATCTGGAGTGCATCCGGACTGCGTTTCTATGGTGTGAACTGGCCCTAAAGGATAAGTTCACCTTTTGTGACATGGTACATGTTACACCCATATTCAGTTACAACAGATTACAGATGCACCAGCCCCCGCTCCCCCGATCCCTCATGCTGACAACTAGTGGGGGATTTTCTCCCCCCCCCACCACCCCACTTGCTGTCATAATCTGCAACACTAACATTTTTGTAAATATTTTATTCTATCTTTTCATGTGACAACACTGAAGAAATGACACTTTGCTACAATGTAAAGTAGTGAGTGTACAGCTTGTATAACAGTGTAAATTTGCTGTCCCCTCAAAATAACTCAACACACAGCCATTAATGTCTAAACCGCTGGCAACAAAAGTGAGTACACCCCTAAGTGACCAAATTGGGTCCAATTAGCCATTTTCCCTCCCCGGTGTCATGTGACTTGTTAGTGTTACAAGGTCTCAGGTGTGAATGGGGAGCAGGTTTGTTAAATTTGGTGTTATCGCTCTCACTCTCTCATACTGGTCACTGGAAGTTCAACATGGCACCTCATGCCAAAGAACTCTCTGAGGATCTGAAAAAAAGAATTGTTGCTCTACATAAAGATGACCTAGGATATAAGAAGATTGCCAAGACCCTAAAACTGAGCTGCAGCACAGTGGCCAAGACCATAACAGGACAGGTTCCACTCAGAACAGTCCTCACCATGGTCATCCAAAGAGGTTGAGTGCACGTGCTCAGCGTCATATCCAGAGGTTGTCTTTGGGAAATAGACGTATGAGTGCTGCCAGCATTGCTGCAGAGGTTGAAGGGGTGAGGTTCAGCCTGTCAGTGCTCAGACCATACGCCGCACACTGCATCAAATTGGTCTGCATGGCTGTCATCCCAGAAGGAAGCCTCTTCTAAAGATGATGCACAAGAAACCCCGCAAACAGTTTGCTGAAGACAAGCAAACTAAGGACATGGATTACTGGAACCATGTCCTGTGGTCTGATGTGACCAAGATAAACTTATTTGGTTCAGATGGTGTCAAGCGTGTGTGGCGGCAACCAGGTGAGGAGTAGGCATGTGCAATTCGTTTCGTTACGAATTCGTTTTTTAACGAATTTCGACAAATTCGTTAATTCGGGAATATCCGAATTAACGAAAACCCGTTTAACGAATTTTTTCCGAATATTCGTAAATTCGATAAAATTGGACATTCGTAAATTCGGGCATTCGAACATTCGTACATTCGCAATTTACATTCGTACATTCGTACATTCGAACATTCGTACATTCGCAATTTACATTAGTAAATTCGTACATTCGTACATTCGCAATTTACATTCGTACATTCGTACATTCGTACATTCGTACATTAGTAAATTAGTGAATTCGTAAATTTGTAAATTCGGAAATCTGAAATAATAGTTAACTAATAATAACTTAACTATTAGTAATTACTAGTAACTTTGGATTTATAGGTATTGTAATTTCCTTTTAAGTTTGGCTGTTAGTGAACGTAACACATACAAATTTATCCGAAGTTATGAATGATCCGAAAAAACGGAATGGAACGTAATGAATTAATATTAATAAATAACAATAATAATAATAACAATGTTTTATTATTATTATTTATTATTAATTTGTTCCGTTCCATTTGTTTAAATGCAGCCTTAATTTTGGATAATTCGTAACTTCGGATAAATTTGTATTTGTTACGTTCACTGACAGTCAAGTTTGAAAGGAAATTACAATACCTATAATTTAATAGTTAGTTACTATTTCAGATTTTTGAATTTTCGGGGTTTTTGGTTTTTCAACCTTCGAATTTACAAATTTCCAAATTTTCTAATTTACAAATGTACGATTTTACGAATGTACGAATTTACGAATGTACAAATGTACAAATGTAAAAATGTACGAATGTACGAATGAACGAATGTTCGAATTACGAATGTTCGAATTACGAATGTACGAATGAACGCATTTACGAATTTACGAATGAACGAATTTACGAATCGCAATCATAACGAATGACCCGAAAAACGAAAAAAATAATAAACGAAAATGAACGAATTTTTTTGGCTGTGCACATGTCTAGTGAGGAGTACAAAGACAAGCGTGTCTTTCCCACAGTCAAGCATGGTGGTGGGAGTGTCATGGTCTGGGGCTACATGAGTGCTGCCGGCACTGGGGATCTACAGTTCATTGAGGGAACCATGAATGCCAACATGTACTGTGACATACTGAAGCAGAGCATGATCCTCTCCCTTAGGAGACTGGGCTGCAGGGCAGTATTCCAACATGATAACGACCCCAAACACCTCCAAGATGACCACTGCCTTGCTAAAGAAGCTGAGGGTAAAGGTGATGGACTGGCCAAGCATGTCTCCAGACCTAAACCCTATTGAGGATCTGTGGGGCATCCTCAAATGGAAGGTGGAGGAGCGCAAGGTCTCTAACATTCACCAGCTTCATGATGTCGTCATGGAGGAGTGGAAGAGGACTCCAGTGGCAACCTGTGAAGTTCTGGTGAACTCCATGCCCAAGAGAGTTAAGGTAGTGCTGGAAAATTATGGTGGCCACACAAAATATTGACACTTTGGGCCCAATTTGGACATATTCACTTAGGGGTGTACTCACCTTTGTTGCCAGCGGTTTAGACATTAAAGGCTGTGTGTTGAGTTATTTTGAGGGGACAGCAAATTTACACTGTTATACAAGCTGTACACTCACTACTTTACATTGTAGCAAAGTGTCATTTCTTCAGTGTTGTCACATGAAAAGATAGAATTAAATATTTACAAAAATGTGAGGAGTGTACTCACTTTTGTAAGATACTGTATCCTTTAAAGTAGATGTAAAGCCAAAACTTTTCTTTAAAATTTGGGTGTGAATGCTTAAAACATCAGTCAGAAAATGAGAATGAATACATTATAAAGTTGGGGAACAAGTGTCCCCACTGGGTGATTTCCTCTATGGAATTTCCTTTTGTGTCATGGTTAGCAAGACAAATAAAGAGAACAAATCTTCCCAATGAGAATACAGGTAAAAAAAAAACAACAGCAGATACAGGTTCTAACCCCTCACCTATCTATCCAAAGCTACAAAAAAATAATTAATAGATAAATAGCTTTAGATACACTTCACATGTAATCTACAGATGCATAATATTCCTTTTTTTCCTATTCATTTGGAGCCAATATTGACTTAAACACAGTACACAGTATCCGGGCATGTACTGGCCATCGGGACTACCGGGAGTTTCCCGGTGGGCCGATGGCTCAGTGGGCAGGTCATGTGCAGTCCTGGAGCCGTTCCTCTCTGACAGTGAGTGATCGCGATTTCACTCCTGTCAGGAGGAGCAGCTTCCATCACTTACTGGAGAGACCATTAGGCTTTCTGCTCCCTCCAGCCTGCAGGGGGAGATGGACAGCCGGCAGACTTTCCTTCTTCTCTCCCCTTATAACTTGTTATATAATGACTGGAGAGAGGAACAAGAAGCTGCCTTCAAAACTGTGAGTACATGTGGGAGGGGGAGGAGAGGGAGGATACTCTGAGGTGAAGGGGGCTGCTGGTGGGGACTCTGATGTGAAGGGGGCTTCTGATGGGGACTCTCTGATGTGAAGAGGGCTGCTGATGGGGACTTTGTGATGTGAAGGGGGCTTCTGATAGGGCTCTCTGATGTGAAGGGGGCTTTTGATGGGGACTCTCTAATGTGAAGGGGCTGCTGATGGGGACTCTGTGATGTGAAAGGGGCTTCTGATGGGGCTCTCTGATGTGAAGGGGGCTTCTGATGGGGACTCTCTGATATGAAGGGGACTGCTGATGGGGACTCTGATGTGAAGGGGGCTGCTGATGGGGACTCTCTGATGTGAAGGGGGCTGCTGATGGGGACTCTCTGATGTGAAGGGGGCTTCTGATGGGGACTCCCTGATGTGAAGGGGGCTGCTGATGGGGACTTTGTGATGTGAAGGGGGCTTCTGATGGGGCTCTCTGATGTGAAGGGAGCTTCTGATGGGGACTCTGTGATGTAAAGGGGGCTTCTGATGGGGACTCTCTGATGTGAAGGGGGCTTTTGATGCGGACTCTCTGATGTGAAGGGGGCTGCTGGTGGGGACTCTGATGTGAAGGGGGCTTTTGATGGGGACTCTCTGATGTGAGGGGGGCTGCTGATGGGGACTCCCTGATGTGAAGGGTGCTTCTGATGTGGCTCTCTGATGTGAAGGGGGCTTCTTGTGGGGATTATCTGATGTGAAGGGGCTTCTGATGGGGACTCTCTGATGTGAAGGGGGCTGCTGGTGGGGACTCTCTGATGTGAAGGGGGCTGCTGGTGTGGACTCTGATGTGAAGGGAGCTTCTGATGGGGACTCTCTGATGTGAAGGGGGTTTCTGATGGGGACTCTCTGATGTGAAGGGGGCTTCTGATGGGGACTCTCTGATGTGAAGGGGGCTTCAGATGGGGACTCTCTGATGTGAAGGGGGATTCTGATGGAGACTCTCTAATGTGAAGGTGGCTTCTGATGGGGACTCTGATGTAAGTTGGACGCTGTTGGGGACACTCAAAATTAAAGTGGGCCGTTCATGATGAAGTCCAGGGCCAAATTTTTGTCCCAGTCCAGCTCTGACAGTATCTAAAGCCGATACTACTTTTAACGTTGCGGAGAAGAGACATAGACAGTGGTCACCAAAACAAAAGTCTCCATTGGAAGAAATACTTCTTATCCTACCCGTTGACAACTCAAATGTTTTGATAATTTGCTCACTTTAGGATAAATCTCCCAATTGGGAATACAAACCTTACAGAGATTCCTTCCCTTTCAAATTTATACAAAACTAAAAAAGAGTTTTGTATTTAGATACATTTTAATAGTAAGATTGAATGAGGCATTACTTATTTTCTTATGTGTTCACATGTGAGTAAACAAACTGATTTGGAATGGGGAATGGTGGGATAATTAAAAAGTGAATATTCACACATAACACTTTTTTTGTCATTTTTAAGTGAATCAAACTCATAATATTTCCCAAAAAGTCTGGAATTTTTTTTTCACAAAATAGAAAAAGGTCTGGTGTAGGTGTCAGCCATGCTTCAGTCAACTCAGGAGGTCCAAAGATGCCACATATATAATACTGATACCTGCTCAGTATTGGGATCAGGAAAAGGGGTTATAGACTTACAGCAAGATATAAAATATTTAACTCACGTCCATTATTAATGCATTTTAATACCAAAATAATGCAAGAACAGTACTTCGGACATTTCTGCAGGGTCAATACAACACTAACAAGAATATTTGAGATAAAGTCTCGGGAGCGGGAGCCACAGGAGTCACCTTTCCGAAAAGCTGCATAATACAAAACTTCAACAGTCTACTAAAACTTTTCTTTCCCTAAAAATGAAAAATATTTCATGGAGAGTCTGAATCCATTATATTCAGATCACGATATCATGTTTTTTTAAGGAAAGTAAAGGAAATATCAAACTTTATAAACACTATATGGCCAAAAGTTTTTGGACAATTGACACATACAATACATGAGCTTGTTGAACATCCCATTCCAAAGCCATAGCCATTATTATGGAGTCCCCACTTGGTGGATATAACAGCCTCCACTCCTTACATTTTTGGATATGTCTGTGTGTTGCGTCCATTCAGCCAGCATTTGTGAGATCAGGTGCTTACTGTATACTGGAAAGAGAACTTCTGGCCTACAATCGGCATTAGAAATCATCTCAAAGTTGATCAGTAGTGTCAGGGCAGCCATCAGAAATTGTGGGGGCCCTTAGACAGCTTTAGGCTGGGCCCCCCCGGACCTGACCACCAACATTCTCCAGGGCCTGCCCACTGGCCGTCCCACCAAATCCGCCCACTAGTTATGCCAAAAAAGTCCTTTAGTTCACAAAGTTTTATTTTAAAGTGGTTGTAAACCCTTACAATCCACTTTTCACTACAGGTAAGCCTATAATAAGGTTTAACCAGGGGTGGACTGACCATTTGGGCACTCGCTCACCAACCGAGGGCCCGGGGTCAGGGGGGCCCCCATGAGCAGCTCAGTCTGCCCCTGGATGTGCCCACAGCTTATTATGAAGGATTGGGGAAATTTATGCACCATGGAGGTAGTGAGCGATTTCATCCCTGCCTGCAGTTGGTGAGGCTATATGAGAGGATTCGGGTGCTGGCCTGGATTACAGAGCGATCATGGACCATGAGGATGATAGCAGTGACAAGCGTTCTGGCCACCTCTCCTCCTGAGGAACTCAGCAGAGGCGCGGGGCCACAGTATACATCCATGCCGCGGGGGAAAGCCAGTGAGAGAGCTGGAGGCTGCCGAATGAAGACAGAGTGGAGTCACCATGTCGGAGATGACAGCCGCCTGACCTGCCTTGTGTGCAGCAGCAGGTCAGTGTGTAATCACTGCATGTCTATGATCACCAGCCAGGTTGACTGAGTGTTCCTTCTTCCCCAGTGCCCATCTACCAGGTGCTAGTCCCTGGTACGCTGATACCTCTGTGGTTAGAGTTGACATTTAGCTATTGCATGCTAAGAACATACAGTGCGTGTTAAGAACATTGGCCTGAAGCCAATATAGATAAGGTCAAATACTCTTAGAATGATGACGCTGAGTTTGTCTCTAGGCAGAAAAACCATGAATATCTCTTAGCTTACTATTGATTGTATACCATATTGTTTGTCTGTGACTGGTGACTCAAGGGGCCTTCCCCCTTGTGTAATTACGATTGTGTTTTGCATATATTCTGTGAAGCTGGAATAAACCATTGTATTCTTGATTATCCACACACTGTGTATGGTGTCTTGATTACCCGACCGGTCAGAGAGTTTTTCCATTGACCAATAGAAGTCCAGCTCGAGCACAGGAAGAGGGGCGCACCTAAGACACCTCTCCACCCATGTCAGGCCGGGGAATCGCCAGGGGGTTGAGCGTGAACATGGCACACTAAAGTTCATCCAGCAGATGGAGTCACCCCTAAGGGCAGACAGGTCTGTTGATGAAGCATCAGAAGTCCCTGAGGATGAGCAGAGGGGTTACAGACCGGCAAAGCCAGTACTGGTGGAGAAATCCCAGTACGCTGTACTGCCTCCTTCCAATATGTCTGCCCCACCGGCTGTGGTGGATGGTGTCCCGGCTGTGGTGAATGGTGTCACAGCTGTGGTGAATGGTGTCCCAGCTGTGGTGAATGGTGTCCCAGCTGTGGTGAATGGTGTCCTGGCTGTAGTAGATGGTGTCCCGGCTGTAGTAGATGGTGTCCCGGCTGTAGTGAATGGTGTCCCAGCTGTGGTGAATGGTGTCCCGGCTGTGGTGAATGGTGTCCCAGCTGTGGTGAATGGTGTCCCGGCTGTGGTGAATGGTGTCCCGGCTGTGGTGAATGGTGTCCTGGCTGTGGTGGATGGTGTTCCGGCTGTGGTGAATGGTGTCCCGGCTGTGGTGAATGGTGTCCCAGCTGTGGTGAATGGTGTCCCGGCTGTGGTGAATGGTGTCCTGGCTGTGGTGGATGGTGTCGCAGCTGAAGAACAGAAAGGGAAGGAACTGAAGGAACTCTGCAAACAGCTGCCTGTTGGAGTTTCTGCTGTGGAGAAACCCTCTGCAGACATGGAGGGAAAACCCCTGACAGAGGTGTCATCAGACCACCAGAGCAATGTGGATGGATCTGCATCATACACTCCGGACATGGATTTTGCTGCTCCTGCTGAGACCTGTAGTTCTATAAGCAAGATGGCTGCCAACTCCAAAGAGCCTGTTTCACCTTCACCTGGGCTGATTGATGCAGGTGGGGGAGGGGATCAGCCCAGTGCAGCATGTGAAGTGGAGACTGCCATGGAAGTCTCTTGCAATGATAGTCCTGTCCTGATGGAGGAGAAGAGTCTGCCTGGAGGTGAAGTGTGTATGGGGACAGCAGTGAGTGAGGACACGGCAGGAACTATGAATGTGCCAGAAAATAATGACAGTAATAATACTGAGGATGGATGTGTAGATGGTGGGTGGTGGTGAAGGGGTTAATGTGGCTGCTATAGGTAAAAATTACATTTCTCCTGCTCAGCAGAGGAAAGATTCATCAGGTGTGCAATCCAATCTCGAATCTGTGCAATCGTTATCTGCCAAAGTTGTTTTAGATCTTTCTAATCGCACAGATGGATCCTCTGCAGGGAGGAATACAGGGAGTTATGCGTCTGCTCTGGGAAGTCGCACCAAGGAGGGTGGAGGGAATTTTGTAAATGTTAGGGAGTGGAGATGCGGTCCCTCCTTATGGTCTCTTGCGGCTAAGCCCTGCAGCGGAGTTGCAGTCCTTTTTAAAACCGACATGGTAACGTGCCGTGTAATTGAGGTAGAAATGGGGAGATATATGTTCTTAGACGTCTCTGTTAGGGGGCAGGTCCTGCGCCTTATCAGTATCTATGGACCGCAGTCAAAATGGGGCAGGACATGCCTCCTCACAGAGATCAAGCCCTTCCTTTTTATGTCCAGGCAGGTTGTCTTTGGAGGTGCCTTTAACACCATAATTAGGCCTGAGGACAGGAGAGGCTCCATAGACACTCTGGGTTACAATAGTGTTTTTCTTAGAGATGTCTTAGTGAGACAAGCCGGCCTGGTAGATGTGCATATAAAGCGGAGTTCCACCCAAATTTTGAACAATATCTGTATGTATTCTCTTCCTTGCCTAGATACTGACATGCCGTTTAAAAAAATTTAAATCGCCGTAATTACCTTTTATTTTTCTATTCTTCTTTACACTTCCTGGTTCTCCTCCCGTGGGAGTAGGCGTGTTTCTAGCCTCTCCCAGACTCCTGGGAGCTAGTCTCAAGCTTCCCAGGATGCCACTGAGCATGTGCGGGAACGAGCAGCGTATGCTGGGAGCACAACATTCACCACATCCAGGAAATAAATGCTTGTGGGCTTCAAATGCCCACAATGAAGATGGAAACCGCCTGCAGTGAATAATATAAGTTATTCTTTCCAACGAAATCTGACACAGGCGGACATATTACACACAATATGTGAGTATGTAATGCTGAGAAGAAAAGTTTGTGAATGAACTAAAAAAAAAAAAAAGCATAGCTAGGTGGACCCCCGCTCGGCAAGGGATTCACATTTCAGAGAGAAAATAGTCAGATTAGGATAGATAGGGTTTTTTTTTTAAAGGAGAACTCTGCTTTCTCGACTCCTGAGTTGAGGGCGGTGGAGTTCTCTGACCACTGTATGCTGTCTGTGACTATGAATGCCTCGGACACTCCACCCAGGGGAAGGGGTGCCCGGAAACTGAATTTGACACTCCTGGAAGATGTAGAGGTAAGATAATCCTTTGAGGATTTTTTTTAGGCACAGGTTTCTATTCTGGACTTTGGCAGCAGTAAGCCAGAGTGGTGGGAACTTGTAAAACAAAGGGCAATTGGACTTTTCAAGGTCATAAGTAAGAAGAAGCAGCTTGGTATGTACATTGTCTACCAGCATTTGCGGAGGAAGCTTGATCATCTTGTCTCGTAGAGAGGAGATCCAGGGGAGATCTCTGAGGTGAAGTTTCTCCTTAGGAGGTGTCAATATGACCGGCAAGCCACCTTGGTTCTGGAGAGGGATTATGGAAAATATTACTTGCCTGATCCTTACCAGAACCGTAAGCAAGGCATAGCAGTTAAGACTGTCATAGGCCTGAGGGATAGTACGGGTTCCCTGGTGAAGTCCAGATCAGGGATCCTGGAGATCTTCAGATCATATTACGCAGACCCTCTGAGAAGAAAGGACCTTTGTCGGGATAGAAAGCTTTCAGGATAGAAAGCTTTCTGGATTCTACTCCAGGATTGGGAAATGGTACGTTGCCTTTGATGGATTTGACAGTGGATGAGGTAGTTCATGCTATAGAGAAGCTGGCTACCAAAAAATCGCCTGGGCCAGATGGGTTTACAGCTGAATTCTACGAGTTTTTTTTAGTCCATTCTGACTCCCTTTTTAGCAGAGGTTTATAACAGCTGTCTAGAAGAGGGTTCGCTCCCTCCCTCCATGAGGCAATTCGCTGTGATTCTTTTGTCAAAAGGTAAAGACCCCTCAGTGATTGAGAACTGGCGCCCTATCAGTCTTCTCAATGTTGATAGAAAGATCTTGGTGAAGATTCTTTTTTGGCATTTGTCGTTAGTAGCAGGCGATTTGTTGTCCAGTCATCAGCACTGCTCGGTCCAAGGTAGAAGTAACTTTCCATCGATTTTAGCTGTCCGGGAGGCTCTGGAATGATGCAGGGCTGCTGGATGGAGAAAGTACTTGCTGGCATTGGATCAGGCGAAGGCTTTTTATAGAGTCAATCATGAGTACCTGTGTTTGCTACTTGGTAGATACGGCCTGCAGGGGAAGTTTATAGATTGGCTGAAGACATATAGAAGGGCTGAGAGCTTCCCACTGGTTAATGGTTGGGTTGGACGGTCTTTTAAGGTTGGCTTTGGTGTGCACCAGGGAGTGTGTGGAGGTGTGTGTCCTCTGAGCTCCCTGTTATATGTATTTGTAATTGACCCCTTCATAAGAAGGCTAGAGAGTGGATCTTTGTGCGGGGTGCCTTTGGGCATTGCTGGTGTTCCGACTTTGAAGGTCGTGGCCTATGCCGATGATGTGTCTGTTATTGTCTCTGGAACAGAGGAGGCGCAGGAGGTGGTCTCTATGATAGAGCAGTACATAGAGGCTTCTGGTTGTAAAGTCAACCATGAAAAGAGTGAAGTTTTCTGGATGGGTGAGGAGGGTGAAAGCTTCGAACTTCTGGATGCTTTCCCAGAGCCCCAGCAGGAAATTAAAGTGTTGGGCGTCAAATTTGGTCCTGGTGACTATGGTCATCGAAATTGGGAAAGCAGGTTGGTGTGTGCCAATGCCTAAGTAGCAAACTGGAAGAAATGGAAGCTTTCCTTGAGGGAGAGGGTTGACTTGATCAAAACGTACCTGGTCCCAATCTTTTTATATGTCAACTTCATCTGTATCTTGTCAGCATCTCTCTATGCAAGGGTGTACAGCTGTTTTTTCCAACTGTTATGGGGAAATAGGCTGAACCTGATCAAACGCAATGTAACTTACCTGTCTAGGTAGGAGGGTGGCCTAGGAATGGTCAACCCAATAGTTTTCTTTTCTCTGCTCTTTTTAAAGTACAATCTTGGTAACATGCTAGCAGAGAACCCGCCGGGATGGGTGGGTATATTTCAATCTTGTTTTAGGCCTTTTCTGTGATGCTGGGAAGATGGCCAGAAAAGTCTGAGAGTCCGACATGGCAAGCTCCCGGCTTATGTTGCCCTGTGTCTGAAAATACTTCGGCAGTGGCAGGTGACAGTAGAGGATATCAAGTCCCTCCCCAGGAAGCTTCTGGAGAAGAGGATTTTGAGCTCTGCTTTCATTGTGTCACTGGCCTTAAGGGATTGCCCATGCTCTGTAATGAAGGAGGGGTTGCGTTTAATCAATTTAGAAAGAATCCCTTTGAAGTTTAGGGATCAAGCCTGGCTCGCTTTCCATGGAAGGCTCTATGTGAGAGGGAACTTGAAGCATCGCCCTGTGGATGATCGGGATTGTCCTAGAGCTAGCGTGTTGGTAAAGTGGAGTCTATGGACCACTTTTTGCTGCAGTGTCCCTTTAACATAGAGGTGTATAAAAGGGTGGGGAGGGCCCTAGGCATCCTCTTTTTCTAGCGCATGAGTTATGCGGAGTGGGTGTATGGGGCATTCCCGACTCGCTGGGATTTTGATTTTTATGCACTTTTTTCTAGTTAGTATAGTTGTCCATTACTTCACATGGAATGCACGGTGCTAGATTACCCTGCGGAAGAAAGTCCTCTCTGTTGTGGTAGTGCATGATATTCTGGGTGAGGTTGGGAAAATTCGGGGTCTTGAGAATGGCAGGGAGCCTCGGGTGATCTGGAAAAGGGCGTGGAGGAATATCAGACCTGCCTTTGGTGAACTGCCCATCTCTGGGTGAGGAGCTCTTTTTCTTTTTCTGTTTCTTTCACTCTCTTAGCTTTTGTTGGTTAGTATCTTCATTTTGAAGAAGGGCGGCATGCATAATGGGTGCGGGTTTGTTTCTTGACCTCGCAGGTTTGTCTGGTGTAGTGGTGTGAGTTGTAGTAAGATTTATCTTCCCCAGTAATGACATTATTATTTGAGTTTTTTATGCTTTGGCTGCAAAGTCTTTCTTTGTTTGTGAGCAGATTTGCTATATTTATTTTCATTTGTATGTAAATATGTATATACTTTATGTATATTTTATATATTTATATATATATATATATATATATATATATATATATTGTTTTTATGCTTATTGATTGCAAGACTTTTAATAAAGAAAAATTGGGAAGAATGTTCCTTACATTGGTGGTCAGTGGGAAGAATGTTTCTTACATTGGTGATCAGTGAGAAGAATGTTCCTTACATTGGTGGTCAGTGGGAAGAATGTTCCTTACATTGGTGGTCAGCAGAAAAAAAATTTCCTTACATTGGTGGTCAGTGGGTATAATTTTCCTTACATTGGTAATCAGTGAAAATTATATAAAGTAAATAAAAATTATAAAAAAAAAAAGTAAAGCACACCCATGACCCCCGCACACGCTCTATATGAAAAGTTTTATGTAGGACGAGCACATGTATGTAAACATGTGTCTATAGACGCAAATGCTGGACTCAGGAGTGCACCCGCAAGGTAACCTCCATGGGAGAGCGCTTTTCCTAGTGCAGTGGTTTTCAACCTTCTAGTGCCGTAACCCCTTGATAAAATTTCCCAAGTTGTGGGGACCCCTAACAGTAAAATTATTTTAGCTGGTCATTTCATTGCTGTAATTTTGCGACTGTTATGAATCGAAATATAAATATCTGATATGCAGGATGTATTTTCATTCCTACAAATTTAACATCTTAAAGCGTAGTGATTAATCACAAAAACAATCTGTAATATACAGTGCAAAATATTTATTTAACACATAAGTTACAAATGAATAAAATGCCCCACCCAGAAACAGGGTAAATGCCGGGCAGACGGCGAGCGGTCGGGCGGCGGGGCACAGTGGGAGCATTGATATGGCACGGGGGCAGCATTTGATGGTACAGTGGGAGCATTTGATATGGCATAGTGACTGCGTTTGATGGGCACAGTGGCTGCGTTTGATGGGCACAGTGGCTACGTTTGATGGCACAAAGGCGGCAATTGATGGGCACAGTGGCGACAATTGATGGGCACAGTGGCGACAATTGTTGGGCACAGTGGCGGCGCTTGATGGCACAGTGGTGGCGCTTGATGGCAAAGTGGCTGTGTTTGATGGCACAGTGGCGGCGTTTGATGGCACAGTGGCGGCAATTGATGTACAAAAATGCTATCTCTGACTTACCAAATCACTGGCCACTGCAAAACTAACTGCACAGTGGAGGTATGTATGTCATGGGAACACATGGGCGGGGACAGGGGGCCCCAGGATCTCCTATTGCCTGGGGGCCCCATGAGTTGTCAGTCCGCCCCTGGGCTTAACTGTAGCTACCCTGAATATCTCCTAAACCTGCATGGTTTAGTAGATATCTCCTCTATCAGCATGTGCCGACGTATTCAGCAAATACGCACTGAACCAATGGCTCTTTCGTGCCGTTGCTTCAGCTAGTGTGCCGTTACCGCCGGTGCATGGAAGTGACGTCATCACGGCTCCAGCCAATCACAGCGCCAGAGCCCGCGATACCCGAAAGCAACTCCGGGAGTGATGTGCATAGTAGCTCATTATGCCTTTGTCTTGCAGGGGTTTTTTTTGTGGGTATACAACCACTTTTACACTCATACAATGTCATATGAAAATGCACAGTGTATTATAAGTCAGTACTTTTAAGGTTTAATTATACTTTGCCTAAAAGAGACATCCCAATCCATCCCCACACACCGGTACGCTCTCAGCCCCCCTCACACCTGTACGCTCTCAGCCCCCCTCACACCTGTACGCTCTCAGCCCCCCTCACACCTGTACGCTCTCAGCCCCCCTCACACCTGTACGCTCTCAGCCCCTCCTCACACCTGTATGCTCTCAGCCTCTCCTCACACCTGTATGCCCTCAGCCCCCCTCACACCTGTACGCCCTCAGCCCCTCCTCACACCTGTATGCTCTCAGCCTCTCCTCACACCTGTACGCTCTCAGCCCCCCTCACACCTGTATGCTCTCAGCCTCTCCTCACACCTGTACGCTCTCAGCCCCCTCACACCTGTATGCTCTCAGCCTCTCCTCACACCTGTACGCTCTCAGCCCCCCTCACACCTGTATGCTCTCTGCCCCTCCTCACACCTGTACGCTCTCAGCCCCTCCTCACACCTGTATGCCCTCAGCCCCCCTCACACCTGTATGCTCTCAGGCCCCCTCACACCTGTATGCTCTCAGGCCCCCTCACACCTGTATGCTCTCAGGCCCCCTCACACCTGTATGCTCTCAGGCCCCCTCACACCTGTATGCTCTCAGGCCCCCTCACACCTGTATGCTCTCAGCCCCCCTCACACCTGTATGCTCTCAGCCCCCCTCACACCTGTATGCTCTCAGCCCCCCTCACCCCTGTATGCTCTCAGCCCCCCTCACCCCTGTATGCTCTCAGCCCCCCTCACACCTGTACACCCTCAGCCCCTCCTCACACCTATATGCTCGCAGCCCCCCTCACACACAGACAGACATGTACACACACACTAAGGAAATATATATGTCACACATATTCACACACACATGTACACAGACCACACCTCACACCTGTACGCTCTCAGTCCCCCTCACACCTGTACGCTCTCAGCCCCCCTCACACCTGTACGCTCTCAGCCCCTCCTCACACCTGTATGCTCTCAGCCTCTCCTCACACCTGTATGCCCTCAGCCCCCCTCACACCTGTACGCCCTCAGCCCCTCCTCACATCTGTATGCTCTCAGCCTCTCCTCACACCTGTACGCTCTCAGCCCCCCTCACACCTGTATGCTCTCAGCCTCTCCTCACACCTGTATGCCCTCAGCCCCCCTCACACCTGTACGCCCTCAGCCCCTCCTCACATCTGTATGCTCTCAGCCTCTCCTCACACCTGTACGCTCTCAGCCCCCTCACACCTGTATGCTCTCAGCCTCTCCTCACACCTGTACGCTCTCAGCCCCCCTCACACCTGTATGCTCTCTGCCCCTCCTCACACCTGTACGCTCTCAGCCCCTCCTCACACCTGTATGCCCTCAGCCCCCCTCACACCTGTATGCTCTCAGGCCCCCTCACACCTGTATGCTCTCAGGCCCCCTCACACCTGTATGCTCTCAGGCCCCCTCACACCTGTATGCTCTCAGCCCCCCTCACACCTGTATGCTCTCAGCCCCCCTCACACCTGTATGCTCTCAGCCCCCCTCACCCCTGTATGCTCTCAGCCCCCCTCACCCCTGTATGCTCTCAGCCCCCCTCACACCTGTACACCCTCAGCCCCTCCTCACACCTATATGCTCGCAGCCCCCCCTCACACACAGACAGACATGTACACACACACTAAGGAAATATATATGTCACACATATTCACACACACATGTACACAGACCACACCTCCCAACTTTGGAACTTGGGAATGAGGGACATCTAGAGATGGAAAAGACATGCGAAGTACACCGCGACAAAAATGGGCATGGCTAAAATGTGCTTAATATTAAGGTGACTTAAAGAAGCATGGTTAAATAGAGTCCAAATGTGATGGCTGCATTTGTTTTCTTTTTCTTTCTTTTTTAGGCTTTCTTCTATTTTCACATGATGATCCAGCCAGTACATCTGTTGTTTTTCAAAAGAAAAAACTGTTCTGCAGATGTAGCAGTTAGTGTGTTGAGACAAACGATTTACCACTTACAGGGGTGCTTACAATGATCAGCTTTTATTTAATCTGTTCGCTACACCTTATAAAGTGTTTTTATATCTAAATCTGCTAGTCCATCTAACACTCCCCTCCCCCCCGACTGAAAATGCTGCAGTCCAAAGGTACCCATTGTGCTCCTTCATCCAGAGTGAGGGCGCTCTAATACAGACCGCAGATGGATTACAGGAGATATTATTTTATTTTATTTTTTTATTTATTTCAGGTACTTATATAGCGCCGTCAATTTATGCAGCGCTTTACATATACATTGTACATTCACATCAGTCCCTACCCTCAAGGAGCTTACAATCTAAGGTCCCTAACTCACATTCATACATACTAGGGACAATTTAGACAGGATCTGATTAACCTACCAGCATGTCTTTGGAGATAACCAAAGACTGCGGACAGACTACAGGAGATAACCAGAGACTGCGGGTGGATTACAGGAGATAACCAGAGACCGCGGTCAGACTACAGGAGATAACCAGAGACTGCGGACAGACTACAGGAGATATAGGTATTACAGCTTCAACTCTTCTAGGAAGGCTGTCCACAAGGTTTAGGAGTATGTCTATGGGAATGTTTGACCATTCTTCCAGAAGCGCATTTGTGAGGTCAGGCACTGATGTTGGACGAGAAGGCCTGGCTCACAGTCTCCACTCTAATTCATCCCAAAGGTGTTCTACCAGGTTGAGGTCAGGAGTCTGTGCGGGCCAGTCAAAATCCTCCACCCTAAACTCGCTCATCCATGTCTTTATGGACCTTGCTTTGTGCACTGGTGCTCAGTCATGTTGGAACAGGAAGGGTCCATCCCCAAGATGTTCCCACAAAGTTGGGAGCATTAAATTGTCCAAAATGTCTTGGTATGCTGACACCTTAAGAATTCCCTTCACTGGAACTAAGGGGCCAAGCCCATCCCCTGAAAAACAACCCCACACCATAATCCCCCCACCACCAAATGATTTGGACCAGCGCACAAAGCACGGTAAATAAAGACATGGATGAGCGAGTTTGGGGTGGAGGAACTTGACTTGCATGCAGTCCTGACCTCAACCATATAAAACACCTTTGGGATGAATTAGAGCGGAGACTGTGAGCCAGGCCTTCTAGTCCACATCAATGCAATGACCTCACAAATGCGCTTTTGGAAGAATGGTCAAACCTTCCCATTGACAAACTCCTAAACCTTGTGGACAGCCTTCCCAGAAGAGTTGAAGCTGTTATGGCTGCAAAGGGTGGGCCAACTCAATATTGAACCCTATGGACTAAGACTGGGACTAAGATTGGGATTCTATTAAAGTTCATGTGCGTGTAAAGGCAAGTGTCCCAATACTTTTGGTAATATAGTGTATGTCCAAATCTAAGGGCGGGCAGTTACATCACATAACCTAGTCTAACGAGAGCTAGAACTATTTTAAAAGTCCCTCTATAGTGTTGTGTAGTAATTAGTGCAATGCCCCTGAAAGGGCCACTGATTTGCCCTGGGTTCCTTTTCCAGTTCCAGTTTCCAGTTCAGGGCGGTAGAGCCAGGCACATGGCAACAGTCACTAAGGCTTGAAAAACGGTCTAGGGGTTGCTTTTCTTTTAAATTTATTCTTGAATAACTGGGATAGGATATAGTGAGCTGTGGCATACTCCAGAACCCTAAGTAGTAGCAAAAAGAACACTCTTTTTACTCTGTAGCTACTCCTGTACCAGTCCCTTCAGTGGTAGTCCTAGCTATGGACAGCACTGACACACCACACCATATGCGATGTCCCAGGCCAGGCAAACTTTAACCTTAGTACACAAGGGGTTGCACCATCAGCAGCAAGCACTAGGATCCTGTATACAGGTCCGTACTCACAGTGTCCCTGAATACTTGGATGCCACCTTCCAATATCCAAAGACTTTCCCTTAGTGAACATTCTAGACTAGATCCTCAGAAGAAAACTCTCTTGTATAGTTGCAGCCAGTCTCAATAAGTAGCCCCCCTAGCTTAGCAAAATCTGGGACCTTGGTGAACATAGGCAAATGTTCAGTTGGACTGCCTGAAGGGCAGTAGACCTTCAAGTGGTTGTAGAGGCACAAGGTTTAAAATGCATGAAAACCTCCTGTATGTAGTGGGGTGGTATATAAAAGGTTGGGGTTGTATATGGCAGGTTGGGGTGGTACAGGGCAGGTTGGGGTGGTACAGGGCAGGGTGGTACAGGGCAGGTTGGGGTGGTACAGGGCAGTGTGGAGTGGTACAGGGCAGGTTGGGGTGGTACAGGGCTGGTTGGGGTGGTACAGGGCAGGTTAGGGTCGTATAGGGCAGGTTAAGGTAGTATAGCGCAGGTTGGGGTGGCACAGGGCAGGTTGGGGTGGTACAGGGCAGGATATGGTGGTACAGGTCCAGGGATTGTGGTACAGAGCAGGTTGAGGTGGTACAGGGCAGTGTAGACTGGTACAGGGCAGGTTAGGGTGATACACGACAGAGTAAGGTGGTAAAGGGCAGGTTAGGGTGGTATAGGGCAGGTTGGGGTGGTACAGGGAAGTGTAGAGTGGTACAGGGCAGGTTAGGGTGGTATAGGGCAGGTTAGGGTGGCACAGGGCAGGTTTAGGTGGTATAGGGTAGGTTGGGGTGGTACAGGGCAGGTTGAGGTGGTACAGGACAGTTTAGAGTGGTACAGGGCAGGTTGAGGTGGTACAGGGCAGGTTGAGGTGGTAAAGGACAGTTTAGAGTGGTACAGGGCAGGTTGGGGTGGTATAGGGCAGGTTGGGGTGGTATAGGGCAGGTTGGGGTGGTATAGGGCAAGTTAGGGTGGCACAGGGCAAGCCGGGGTGGTATAGGGCAAGTTAGAAGACCTACAGTTGTGTTAACTAATTTAATATATTTTACAGAATAGAGCCATTTCTAATAATGACAGCTTATGGGAACTATAATGACATGTTATCATCACTTTACTAGATTGTACTGCTAGAATAATGATTCATTTTGCTATATTAATAAATATAAATTTATTATCGTGAATTACATTAATTTCAGGAATAAAATTCACAGAAAAAAAGTCTTGCATATTACAGAGAAATAAAAGTAGCAGCTAGCTTCACACCCTGCCAGGTTTAGAGGGCTGTTAGACCATCGAAACTCAGAGGCCTGCAGTGATGTATGCAGGTTTGGCCCTCTCGCTGAGATGAACAGAACCTGAGATTAGGACCTGAGATTGCTATTTTTGTAGCCTGCCATCTGTTCTTAGTTAAAGTAAATGTTAGTGTTCATTCTTTTTTATTTTGCGTATGTGTTATTTTACTGCTACTATGTTAAGAGACGTAAAATACATATATAATTAGTCCTTGAAGTCGTTGCAAATTAATTTAGGATCAACAGTGACAAGCAAGTGTAGACCTTGTCAAAATCTGATTACGGCATTCTGAGATCAAGCACCGTACCACTATATAGATTCAGTGATTAAATACTAGTTATGGGTTGTATGAGCACTGCGAGGGGTATACATATTGGGTACAATATACTGTAAAAAAGAAAATGATTGCCCACGTAGAAAATGAATAATGAAATCAAAAAATGAATATCAGCTACTGGCAACAACACAACAGGAAAGACGGTAATAGAAACAAATATAACATAAATTGCCATCAGAGGTATCTCTCCTATCTATAATTCCAGGCCCTCTAAAATCTGTTAAAAAAGATGTGCTGCACCACTTCCTTGCTGCGGCCCGGACAGTGATCCCCCGACACTGGAAGTCGACAGATATGCCTTCCCTTGGTGATTGGGCTATTGAAGTAGATTCTATTAGAGACTAGGGATGGGCAAACGGTTCGGCCCGAGCATGAGTTTGGGCCGAACTTTGGTTGTTCGGATGTTCTGCGAACACTAAACAATATGCAGTGTTCGGGGCAAATTCGAAAGCCGCCGGAACGCCGTTAAAGTCTATGAGACATTAACATGAAAAATCAAAAGTGTTCATTTTAAAGGCTTATATGCAAGTTATTGTCATAAAAAGTGTTTGGGGACCCGGGTCCTGCCCCAGGGGACATGTATCAATGAAAAAAAAAATTTTAAAAACGGACGTTTTTTCGGGAGCAGTGATTTTTTTTTTTTAATGCTTAAAGTGAAACAATAAAAATTAAATATTCCTTTAAATATTGTGCCTGGGGGATGTCTATAGTATGTCTGTAAAGTGGCGCAGTTTTCCTGTGTTTAGAACAGTACTACAGCAAAATGACATTTCTAAAGGAAAAATTGCCATTCAAAACTGATCGCGGCTATAATGAATTGTCGGGTCTCGGCAATATAGATAAAAATCATTGAAAAAAAGAGCATGGGACCCCCCCCCAGTCCATTACCAGGCCCTTTGGGTCTGGTGTGAATATTAAGGGGAACCCCAAACCAAAATTTTTTTAAAAAATTGCGTGGGGGTCCCCCTAAAATCCATACCAGGCCCTTCAGGTCTGATATGGAAATTAAAGGGAACCCTGCACCAAATTTAAAACAAAAATGGTGTAGGGGTCCCCCTCAAAATCCATACCAGACCCTTATCTGAGCACGCAACCTGGCAGGCCACAGGAAAAGAGGGGGGGACGAGAGAGCACCCCCCCCCTCCTGAACCATACCAGGCCACATGCCCTCAACATGTGGAGGGTGCTTTGGGGTAGCCCCCCAAAGCACCTTGTCCCCATGTTGATGGGGACAAGGGCCTCATCCTCACAACCCTTGCCCGGTGGGTGTGGGGTTATGCGGGCGGGGGGCTTATCAGAATCTGGAAGCCCCCTTTAACAAGGGGACCCCCAGATCCCGGCCTCCCCCCTGTGTGAATTGGTAATGGGGTACGATGTACCCCTACCATTTCACAAAAAAAGTGTCAAAATGGTAAAAAAGACAATAATAGCTGGTTTTTAACAATTGCTTTATTAATAATGTCTTCTTTCCACCGCTTCATCCTACATCTTCTTCTGGTCTTCCTTCGGTTTTCTCCTTCTTCCTCCATCTTCTTCCCCTGCTTCTTCCTCCATCCTCCTCTGGCTTCTTCTTCCCCGCTTCGTCCTCCGGACGATCCGCCTCAATGGGAGGCTCCCGCCGTGTGACGCTTCTGTGCTTGTGACAGTTCTTATATAACTGAGGGCGGAGCCACCCAGTGACCCCACCCCCTCTGACGCCACGGGGACTTCCCTATGGCTTTCCCATGGTGTCAGAGGGGGGCGGGGTCACCCGGTTACGTAAATGGCGTAGATACCCGTGGGTATCTCCAATGTGAATTAACAAATCATTTGTGGAATTTTCACCCAGGTGCACCTCCACCTTGAATCATGTAAAGTGCTTTCTTACCAGAGATCTAGACTCCAAATGATAAGAGTATAGACAAGTGTGAGTGATACACAGAATGTCTATTCGGTTCCCTCTGTTTAGGCTGAATAGGAAAGTGTCATGGCTGACAATAAAAATCGCTCCAACTCACGAACCATAAGGAAAAGAAAAATGGTCCACATATTGTAAAACTGTATGATATTTTATTAAATGAAAAATAATACTATAAGAACTCACAGAACGCCCAGGCGCCCGCAGGCGCGCACAAGCAGGTGAGGGACCACTGTTCCCAGCCAATCTTTCCTGACATCTGGTAAGCAAGCATTTCACATGATTCAAGGTGGAGGTGCCACCTGGGTGAAAATTTCTCAAATTATTTGTTCACTCACGTGGGATATTCACTTCAAGAGACTGTGTTCACTTACATTGTTTTTTGTGTTTGGAGACTACTATGAGATGTTTGTATACATGTTTTCACTTTTTTTTATTATTTTGATTGTTTAGCGCAGCAACTTATGCTATTTTTGTATACATATTGGGCACTTATAAATGTAAGGAAAACAATAGCAAATCGATTTAAAGAGACCAAGTGTCTAAAACTGCAGAGTGCAAAATCTGGTGCAGCTCTGCATAGTAGCCAATCGGCTTCTAACTTCAGCTTGTTCAATTAAAGTGATTGTTAAGGAAAAAATGTTATTTAAAAAAAAACGTAGTAGTGCTATTTGATCACCTCTGCGTTTTTATTTTTTGCGCTATAAACAAAAAAAACAACAATTTTGAAAAAAAAAATATATATTTTTTACTTTCTGCTATAAAACATATCCAATAAAAAAATGTAAAAAATCTATTTTCATCATCAATTTAGGCCAATATGTACTCTGCTACATATTTTTGGTAAAAAAAAATCCCAATAAGCGTATATTGATTGGTTTGCACAAAAGTTATAGTGTCTACAAACTAGGGGATATTTTTATGGAATTTTTATTTCTTTACGGCGATCAGCGACTTATTTTGGGACTGCGACATTGTGGCGGACAAATGAGACACTTTTGACACTTTTTTGGGGACCGGTGACACTAATACAGTGATCAGTGCTAAAAAATATGCACTGTCACTGTTCTAACTACTAGCACAACCCCCCCCCCATCCGAGCACAAATCCCCTCTACCATATCTCTTCTTCTAGCACAAATCCTCTTCTCCACCCCCCCCCTTCCAACACAATTTCCTCCAGATTACCTTTCCTAGCACCAAATTTCTCCACCTAGAACAATTATTACCCCCTGTTGCCCCCCCCAAATTCCTACATCCAACACAAATCCCCTCCATCCCCATCTCCTTGTGGTGCCTCCGCCTCACAGGATGCTACAGTGCCCAGGGCAGCCATCCCTCCTGCCCACCCCTTGTCCCGACCCTTCTTTACTAGTAATGACGGGGATAAACTACTTATTGTGGGACTGCGACATTGCGAAGGACAAATTAGACACTTCTGACACTTTTTTGGGGACCAGTGACACTAATACAGTGATCAGTGCTAAAAAATATGCTGGCACGAATCTCCCCCCCCATCCCAGGAAGGGGTTAACATCAGGGGGGATCAAAGGGTTAAATGTGTCACTAGGGAGCGCTTTCTAAGTGTGTGTGGGGTGCTTTAACTGTGAAAAGACAGAGATCCGTGTTTCACATGATCTCTGTCTTCCCTTGTCACAGAACGGCGATCTGCCTTGTTTACGTAGTCAGACTGCCATTCTGACTCTCTCGGGAACGATCGGCGAGTCCTGGTGATTGTCTCCCGCTGTGTCCAATCACAGCGAGAGCTGGTCACCGGAGGCGCGCATGTGTGCCACAGACCCGGGAGAGCGAAATCACTTACAGGTATGTGATTTCATGCAGGAGAGCAACCGCCCCACAGTATATGTACGTGGGGCAATCGGCAAGTGGTTAAATGAACTTGAAAAACAACAGACCTGCTGGCAGGATCACCAGGTGAAAATAAAGGGAAAAAAGCCTAAAAGATAAAACGAATGCAGCCACAACATTTATAGATTGGTAAGCTGCAATATATAACATTTTAGTTTTAGGGTTTAATACCACTTTAAGAGGCATCAATATTACATTTTGGTGAGACTTCAGTTTGCTCTAAAACATCATATACCGAATTATGATTATTTTAACCACCCTTCTAGCTTATTAAGTTCTGAAATATGTTATTGTGATTTTCTTAAATTTCATATAGTCACTTCTTAATAAGCTGGGGTTTTGATAAATTAATCACGATGCAATATTTGTGCTTTTCAGAAACAGACATTTCATTGAGGTCTAGTAACAATTCGGCTCATGAAAGGTGTCATTATCGGCTATTTTCTGCACAAAAAACACATATATTTTATTATGACTGTTATCAAAATTCCAGCTTATTAAAATCTGAACTGATTGATATATGTATATGAAAGTCTTTACAAATAAGGAGGTTCAGATTTTAATAAGCTGAAAGTTCTCAAATCAAAATCGATCACAATGTATTATATGTGTCTCCAAATACTGCATGATGATTATTTTAACAAGCGTCTAGCTTATTAAAATCTGATCTGCCTTAAAACATATTTGCAAAGCTTCGAAAGTTATAATAATGCTGCTAAGATTTTAATAAGATGGAAGTTTGCTGAAAAAAAATATAGGCTGAAGCCGCGTACACACGAACGGACTTTTCGGCATCAAAGGTCCGACGGAACTAATCCGTCGGACCATTCGATCGTGTGTGGGATTCATCGGACCTTTTCCGTCTCAAAAATCTGACGGATCTTAGAAATAGAACAAGTTTCAAATCTTTCTGACGGACTCGATTCCTATCGAAAATTTTTTTATCTGTATGCTAATCGATGCAAACGATGCAAGGGCAGCTATTGGCTACTGGCTATGAACTTCCTTATTCTAGTCCCGTCGTACGTCATCGCGTTCGAAACGATCGGACTTTGGTGTGATCGTGTGTAGGCAAGTCCGGTGCGTTGGAACTTCGTCGAAAAGTCCTTCGGAGTTCAGTCCGACGAGAAGTCCACTCGTGTGTACGCAGCATGATTCTACTTTTTTGACATTGTTTCATATGACAGAATATACTGTATAGGATATAGCATGAAATATGGTGCCATTGGGCAGCTCACCAACCTCAAACTCCCCCCCCCCCCACACCTGAATCGTGGGGTGCTTTGTTTATTCATTTCAAGGTTAGAGTGCAACATAGAGCCTTGCGGGCATTTCCAGGCTCAAGTCAATTACAACAATACAAATATGAAGGTAAAATTTATCTATGCAAAATCCTAACATAATACCTTACGTAAAGTGTGCTCATACCACCAAGCTTGAGTAGTCCCAAAAATACAAGCCACAATACATTGGGCTCTCATTCCATATAACGCTAAAGAAGGAAAGGCACTCTCCATGTTACACACCACTAGAAGGACCATCAACAACTCAAGCAATGATTGCTGAGCCCATATCTATACATACCCATAGTTGATAAAGGGGTTAATTAGAGGTGTCAGGGTCAACTTTTGTGGATGGAGAGTCTACCTATATATCCCACACCTTATGGAATTTTTGGTTCAACCTCTTGACAAATAGGTGGCTTTATATAGTGGGAGGGCCAAGTTAGCCAGCCGTTTCCAAAAATTCAGGGAGGGAGCCTTGGGGGATTTCCATTTAGGTATAAATGCTTTTCTAGTGTAAAACAATAATAAGCCCAGGAGGGTTCTAGATGCTCTATAAAAAGCCAGAAGGTCCATCAGGCCCAGCAGACACACATCCACGGTCAGCGGAATCTGTACAGTGGATATAGAGGTAATAAAAGATGATACAGCCTCCCAGAAAGTCTGAATGAGAGGATCACACTGTGTTATATTGGGAGATTAATATTAGCGCATTATACATTTTGAATATATACAACTCTGAATGAGAGGACACCGCCAAAAAATATGGATGTAGTCAACTGAGACCACCACACACCTCCAACAGTCAGAAGGGACAGTAGAGTATATCCTGTGTAACGTCATGGGGTAAGATAGATCCTGTGTAGAATTTTTAATTCTATCAGCCTATCTCTGGCAGACACTAACTGAAGAAAGGAACACTCTCACATCTCTTCCCGGTCTTCTCCATCCAGCTCTGGGAAATCCCGTTTATTATATTTTTTCATTTGGAGCAGCTGTGCGTCATGCTGTCTGTACAGCCACATCATCCTTTAATAGATCCATTCACACAGATCTACATAGTTGCATACGGTAGTTTTTTTTTTTTTTCTCTGTATGGAAGACTTTTTTCTCTGAATGGAAGACTACAAGTCCCAACTTCTACTGTGACAGAAGGACTCATATTTTTCATGAATGGAGCACAAGTGCAGTAAGGCAAATACATTTGTAGTCCATTGTTTACTTGCTTCAGCGACATAACTGAAGGTCCGTACTTCCCTATGGACCAGGGCCTACAGGAAGAGTCTGCAGGTGCCTGTGCATTGCACTCACAATATACTGATCATAGTTGCAAATGGACTTTTTACATTTTTTTTGGAAATTCTTTACTTTTTTATACTTCATAAATAGGTTACAATACATAGCAGAGAGCTCTATTTTATTGTACAAGCTTTCCATAACAAAGTAATGAAATACACATGTCGTGCAGTTTAAATATATAGGTTGTTAGGCAACAGGCTGCTTAGCCCGGCATAGCACTGATTGATCTATGGCCACACATCCCTACCTCTGATTCTACTCCCTGGTTGGCTATGTGCTTTCTACCATTTTATTTAAAGCAGAACTAAACCCATCGATTTAACAATTTAAAAAAATATTTTTCTCAGAATGTGCCATTGGTTGTGCTCTCAACCAAACTGTTAAACCATCAATAGCTGGTGTAAAAAATGATCACATGTGCAGCATCATGGCATTTGAAGATCAAACAGAGGCCAAGATGGCTGCTTCCTTGGCTGAACATGATGGTTTAGTTCCACTTAAAGTATCACAAGCCCAGGGCTTTCCTGTAATTCCTTGGTAAATGGGCTTGCCCCTCTTGTTAGCATGGAGCAATCATGACCTTCTACTTTCACTTACAAACAAGAATACAGTGGCTGCTTTACTGGCTTCCATTTCTAACTAAATTATCACCAAAACTTCTTCCTGTTGCCTGGCTTAGATCTCCAGGTCCAATTTTTAACTATCACCAAAATTAACTCCTTTGATTATGGGCTTGCTCTTTTTGTTAGAGTGGAGCAGTTATGACCTTGTACTTTAACTTACATACAAGAATACAGTGGCTGGTTTACCAGCTTCCATTTCTAAATAAACTATCACCAAAACTAACACCAAAACTACTTTTCACTGAAACTAATGTTGGACATTGGCTTGCCCCTCTTAATAGAATAGAGCCCTCAAGACCTTATACTTTCACTCACATGTAATAATCCTATGGCTGGCTTAGCTCTCCAGGTTCTATTTATAACTAAACTATAACCAAAACTAACTTGGTTAAATATGGGCTTGCTGTCCTTTTAGAACGGAACGTTCATGACCTTGTACTTTCAATAAAATATAAGAATCCCATGGCTGGTTTAACTCTCCAGAGGTTCCACTTATACCTAAATTATCACCTAAACTAACACCTTTTTGATATGGGCTTGCCCCTCTTGTTAGCATTGAGTAGTCATGACCTTGTACATTCACTCACATATACTGTAAGAATCAACTGACTGTCTTACCTCTTTAGGTTCCACTTATACCTAACACCTAAACAAATTCCTTTAAGTATGGGTTTTCCACTCTTATGTAGAGCTCATAAGCGTGTACTTCACTCACATCTAGTGGCTGGCTCACCTCTCCAGGTTCCACTAATAACTTAACTATCACCTTTTGGCAGACCAACCTTTTGAATACTTTTTTTTTCTTTTCCCTAGAGCAGCATTAAAAGTGGGACTTAAAGTTTCCAAATTCCCAAAGTCCCATTTAACTTGATTCAAATCTTGAAAAAAGCAATGGCTTGTATTCGCACCTGCCCGAGTTTTTCATTTTGATTTGTGGCTGAAGGATTTGCAGAACGAATCGGGAAAGTTGTAAACAAATTAGATGCTTTCTCTGTGCATTTCAGAGATATATGTATTCACTTAATTCCTGTTCCCAGATCAGATGTGAACTTAATGCTCATTCTGAGTCCAAATGGAATAATTAGGAGACGAGAATATTTTATAACGTGACAAGAACTTAGCAGAAACATATCTCGGCGGCTTTATTTACTTTTCCGCTATAAAACTTCTCTTATTCGCGCTACGTACAAAGATTTTCATTGCACCTGTAAGTAAATTGGATTTTTTTCTTTCATCTACTTAGAAAGAAAAAAATCCAGGCTGGACTCCAGTATGGCTAAATGACAAAATCACTCAGCAAAGCTCATTTTGGCCAATTAGTGTAAAGGAAGTCAAACTCAAAACAAATTTGACATTAGAGAAACTTTTGCTAAGCTACATGATAGTGTGTGCTGTATATGTAACAGGGTACCAAAACAGGAAGGGGTTTAAATGATGACCTACAGACCTTACACTAATCTCCAACTCCTAAGCCATGTTTTAATATCTATTCTTGCTTTCTGCAACTTCTCTTTGTTTTATGGTTTTTTAACACATATTTTCACACACTATAGAAGACATGTATTATATAGAAATTATCACCTAATTATACCTGTTATTAGAAAGAAAATCTATTCTGAAAGCAATCATTAGGATGTGATAAATGACCTCTCTGAAAATGCCAGGAAGCAGAGAAAAGGAGTAGAAAGCAGAGTGAGAGGGGTGAGCTCATTGACCCAGGGTATTTCAACAGGGGTTCTGCAGCCATATCCCGGTCTGAGCGCTATTCGGTGTTAACTCCTGTGCAGTGCGACTCTGCCAGAAGAGAGCCCACACAGCTCTCTTCTCCCTGCAGCTATGTGTACTATTGCTAGCAAAGCAGGAAGCTGTGCGGGCCGCCCGCCTGCCCCCTACCAAACGGTGATGTCATCAGTTGTTAAGGACATGTCGGGCGGCACTACAGCTTTCTGTTTAACCAGTAATGGTACACATAGCTGCAGGGAGGAGGAGAAAGTTTTGCTCTCTCTCTCTCTCTTCTTGCAGAGTCCCAGTGCACGGAAGAGAGTTAATACAGAGTAGCGCTCTCATCCCAATTGGCAGGATTAGAGTACTGCCCTTATCTCCTCCCCACACTGCTCCTTTACAGGCAACAGAAATTGTGGGTGGGGGCAGGTAATGGATCTGAGACCAATCCATGTTAAGGAGGGAGAGGAGTTGGGAGGAGGGGGTACAATGGGCAAAGAGCACAGCCCACATTTATGTTAGGAGGGGGGTTTTAGGGGGTTGTTCTACGAGGGGGGATTGAGTGGGGGAGGGGGTTTGAGAGGATTGTGTTGGGAGAAGGAATGGGGGGAGTTGAAGCAGTGTTTGTGCTAAGAGGGGGGGGGATTGGGTGGTGGGGGGTGGTTTAAGGGGATTGTGCTGGGAGAAGGGATGGGGGGGTTGAAGCAGTGTGTGTGCTAAGAGGGGGATTTTGGGGGGGTTGTGCTAAGAGGGGGGGGATTGGGTGGGGGGGTTTGAGGGGATTGTGCTGGGAAAAGGGATGGGGGTTGGAGTAGTGTTTGTGCTAGGTGGGGGGATTCGGGGGGGGGTTGTGCTAAGAGGGGGGATTAGGTCGGGGAGGGGTTGAGGGAATTGTGCTGGGAGAAGGGATGGGGGGATTGGAGCAAGCCGAGCAAGACACCACAGCGCTGCTTGGATTATCGTTCTGGAACCCTGCTGTCCATCTGACATTTACCATGATGTGCCTGCTTTTATCTGTTTTCAATGAATGCATTACTATTTAATTATTATTATTATTAATATTATTATTCACGATTTATTTAGCACCAACAGTTTTTGCAGCGCTTTACAATGTAGAGGGGAGGACAGCACAATTACAGTACAGTTCAATACAGAAGGGACAGGAGGGCCCTGCTCGTAGAGCTTACATTCTAAAGGGAGGGGGTGGTGGTACAAAAGGTAATAGGTGCGGGGAATGATTTGATGGGGTTGTTAGGTGGGTGTGGGATAGGCTTCCCTGAATAAGTGAGTTTTCAGGGATCTCCTAAAGGTGGACAGGTTAGGGGCTGATCGGATATACCGGGGCAGGGATTTCCAGAAGATGGGCGAGGCTCTGGAGAAGTCCTGAAGACAAGCATGAGAGGAGGTAACAAAGGAGCTAGAGAGCAGGAGATCCAGGGAGGAGCAGAGGGGGCAATTTGGGCGATATCTGCAGATGAGGTTGGTGATGTAGCTGCGGGCGTTGTTGTTGATGGCCTTGTATGTTGTAGTTAGCATTTTGAATTTTATACGGTGGGGTAGGGGAAGGCAGTGAAGGGATTGGCAGAGAGGAGCAGCAGGCCATGGATCAGTTAGTGAGGTGTATTAGTCTAGCAGCAGCATTCATAATAGACTGAAGGGGGGATATCCTGTGTAAGGGTAGGCCATTAAGGAGAGAGTTGCAGTAGTCAAGGCGGGAAATAATCAAGGAGAGAATAAGTTGCTTTGTGGTGTCATTAGTCAGGAAGGGTCGAATTCTGGAGATGTTGCGGAGGTTAAAGCGGCATGATTTAGCCAGTGATTGGATGTGGGGGCTGAAGGAGAGGTCAGAGTCAAGGATTACACCCAGCACCCTGGCATGTGTGGAGGGACCAATGGTTGTGCTGTCGATCTTAATGGTAAAGTCATGGGGGGGGGGGACTGGGAAGGAGGAAATATTACAAGCTCAGTTTTAGAAAGATTAAGTTTGAGAAAGTGGTGTGACATCCATACCGAGATGTCATTCAGTAAGTTTGAGATCGGTGAGGAGATCGAGGGGGTGAGTTCAGGAGTGGAGAGATAGATCTGGGTGTTATTGGCACAGAGATGTTATTGGAAGCCATGGGGGGTTATCAACTGGCCCAGGGAAGAGGTATAGAACGAGAATAGGAGGGACCCAAGGACAGAGCCTTGGGGTACCCCAACAGAGAGATGAAGAGGAGTAGAGGAGATGGAGTTGTAAGTGACACTAATTAAATATGTTACAATATTGCTGCACTTAGATTGGCGCTGCTTGTCTGTTTTTCGAGGGTTAGAGCAGTGACTGTGCTAGGAGTGGGGATTTGGGATCAGGGGGGTTGTGCTAAGATGGGGGATTGGGTGGGGGGGTTGAGGGGATTGTGCTGGGAGAGGGGATGGGGGGGTTAGAGCCGTGTTTGTGCTAGGAGAGGGGAATTTGGATCGGGGGGGGGGGGTTTGCGCTGGGAGTGGGGATAGGTGAGTTTGTGCTAGGGGGAGGAATTTGGGGGGTTGTTCTAGGAGGGGTAATATGTTGGGGGGGGTTTGTGCTAGGAGGGGGAAATTAAATTAAAAACCACCTGTCTATAAGAAGACTTAGGCTGCCGCAGTTCAGCTATAAATGTATTAAAAACGTAAAAACACTTGAAAAAAAGTAAAAATAAAATTGATCACAAGTAATCACAGTTTCCTTTGAACCCTACCTAGGTGCCAGGGGTTAGATTCCGATTGTCCTTGTATGGCTCACTTTACTGGTTTGCCATACTTATTAGCTGGAATTTCAATGCCATCAATGCAGAAAGCTGAATCAGAACAGAAAGTCCTGACAAGTTCCAGTGAGGAGTTTGAATTGGTTACAGAATTCTCTGAGAACATCTGGTATTGTTTGTAGTTTCACCGGAGAATGTGACATCTTCAAACTAAACTTAGAGAACGTGTTATCAGGGACCGTACCATCAGCCCAGCATTTGATGTCACTTGCGATATGTATTTTTGCTGACAACACACTATTCCTAAAGTTCAACATCTTTTTATTAAGTCATAGAGATACTGCGGCTTACACATATTTTACCTCGCTACCAGCTACTAATTAAAATATCACTAACCATAAGTTTTAGTAGACAAGAACCCTTAGAAGGGCCACTCTCTGACATCATTAAACAGTGGAGTTAATTTTAGCACATTTTAAGGTCCACAGCACTGACAGCAAAAAAAAAAAAAAAAACTTCCAATGAATTTATTATGTAAAAGAACTACTAATGATGTACTCAGCTGTAGGAGAGATTCATCAACTTTGTTGCACAGTGAGGAGGTGCAAACATAAGCAGCGAGGCAATATAATCACAGCTTGATTTATGAACCTCCCACACTGCTGCTTAACCACTTCAGCCCCGGAAGGATTTACCCATTTCCCGACCAGGCCATTTTTTGCTATACGACACTGCATTGATTTAACTGACAATTGCGCCGTCATGCAACGCTGTACCCATACAAAATTGAAGTCCTTTTTTTCCCCACAGCTTTCTTTTGGTGGTATCTGATCACCTCTGCAGTTTTTATTTTTTGCGCTATAAACAAAGAAAAGAGTGACAATTTTGAAAAAATAAATTATATTTTTTTTCTTTATATATACAGTATATATATATATATATATCCCAAAAAAAATATAGAAAAACAATTTTTTTTATCAGTTTAGGCCGATATATATTCATCTACATATTTTTGGTACAAAAAATCGCAATAGTCGTATATTGATTGGTTTGAGCAAAAGTTATCACATCTACAAACTATGGGATAGATTTAGGGACTTTTATTTATTTTTTTATTGTTTTTACTGGTAATGGCAGCGAACTGCGATTTTTAGCGGGACTGCCACATTGTGGCGGACTGCTATATCACATGCACGGAACGATGTACACCTACGGAAATTAGCACTATCTAGCTCTCGAGCTTTCAAAAGAGGGGCTCTACAGGCGCTTTGCAGGCACTATTTTTAGCACAATAGCGCCTGTAAAGTGCCTCAGTGTGAAAGTAGCCTTAAAGTTGTTGTAAACCTCAGACATGAAATGCGAACAAAGCATAGCTCTTTATAGTGTGTACATGTCTCAATCCAGAGCACTAAGTATCATTTGTGTCTTCTGCTTTGTTCCACTGCTATTAGCATAAATCACTTCTGACAAGTTTTCCTGACACCAAAGGAAAAATAGAGGCAGGGGAGGGACCACAGATTGACAGCCTCATCTCTAATCCTGTGTGCTGTGTGAAAGGGGGTGTGTCACTTCCCTCCAATCAGCTCTCAGAGCTCTCCTCACTCAGCTCTGCAGAGTATAACCTCAGTTCTCTGCACCCCCTTTTTTTTAACTCTCAAAAAAGCTTTATAAATTCAGCACTTTGAACGGATGTAGAGAAAAGATGGCTGCAGAGAGACAAGTACAACTTATGTAAGATAATTTATTTAATCTCTGAGGCCAGTCACTTCACTGGGTATATGTTATTATTATTATTATACAGGATTTATATAGCGCCAACAGTTTGCGCAGCGCTTTATAACATGAGGGCAGACAGTACACTTACAATACAAATCAATACAGGAGGGATCAGGGGGCACTGCTCGTTAGAGCTTACAATCTAGAAGGGAGGGTCAAGTGGAAAGAAAAGGTAATAACTGTGTGGGATGAGCTGATGGAGAAAATGAAAATACAGTTGTTAGGTGTGGGTAGGGTAGGCTTCTCTGAAGAGAAGGGTTTTCAGGGATTGTCTAAAAGCTAATAAAGTAGGAGATAAGCGGACAGATTGGGGTAAGGCATTCCATAGGATTGGAGAGGCTTTGGAAAAGGCCTGGAGGCGAGCATGGGAGGAGGTGACGAGGGAGCTAGAGAGCAGGAGGTCTTGAGAGGAATGAAGAGAACGAGTAGGTTGGTATTTAGAGACTAAGCAAGTGATGTAGCTGGGGGCAAAATTGTGGATGGCTTTGTACGTAGTTGTTAGAATTTTGAATTTAATTCTTTGGCCGAGCGGAAGCCAGTGGAGGGATTGACAGAGAGGAGTGGCAGACACAGAGCGATTGGTAAGGTGGATGAGTCTGGAAGCAGCATTCATAATGGATTGAAGAGGTGATAGACTATGTAGAGGTAAGCCAATGAGAAGGGAGTTGCAGTAGTCGAGGCGAAAGATGACCAGGGAGTGAATTAAGAGCTTTGTTGTGTCATTGGTTAGAAAGGGGCGTATTTTGGAGATGTTGCGGAGGTTGAGGCGGCAAGATTTGGACAGTGATTGGATGTGTCACTTGAAGGAGAGTTCAGAGTCTAGGACTACACCTAGAACCTTGACATGTCGGGATGGGCTTATAGTTGTGCCACAGATTTTGACAGAGAGATCAGGGGAAGGGGCCTATGGGGGAGGAAAAATTATAAGTTTGGTTTTGGATAGATTGAGTTTGAGGAAGTGGTGTGACATCCAGACTGATATATCTGATCGTAAAATTAGTGATACATGAGGAGACAGTGGGAGTGAGCTGAGGGGTAGAGAAATAGATTTGGGTGTCGTCAGCATAGAGGTGGTATTGGAAGCCATGGGAGGCTATCAGTTGACCCAGGGAGGCGAGGTAGATTGAAAATAGGAGAGGTCCAAGAACAGAACCCTGGGGGACCCCAACAGAGTAAGGAAGAGGAGAGGAGGAAGTAGAGTTGTAAGAAACACTAAAGGTGCGGTTGGATAAGTAGGAAGGGAACCAGAGAAGTGTACAGTCACGGAGACCAAAGGCGTGTAGTTTTTTTGAGGAGGAGGGGGTGGTCAACCGTATCAAAGGCAGCAGAGAGTTCCAAGAGTAGGAGTACAGAATAGTGTAAAGGTTTGTAACCACTTCAACTCATAAAAATCCCTTCTAGTCCTCCAAATCTCTTTTTCTTTTTGGTGCTCTAGTTCCTCTTAGAGTAGGGTGATCAGATGTTTCTGGGGACAGTCCCTGACTATAGGGGGATGTTTCTGGTAAAAAAAAAAAAAAAAGTCCCAAATTCATCCCTAGTTAAAATATTTTTTTTTTCAGTTTTATTTATGGTGTTTCCAGCTTAGGCGGCTACAGGGTGAACGATCTTAGCAACATTTTGGTGACTGGCCTGAAGCAGAAGGGAGAAGGCGTGTGCCTACTCCTGGCTGTGTCCAGGGTTATTAAAGATGTCACATGTCGATATAACGTTGTCTTCTTAGTCCCTCACCTTGGCTTGTGCAGATTTTCTTGCGGGAGTTAGGGATGTGGATCATTTGTTGCCTTACCCTTGCCTGTGATAGTGACTTGCAGTTGACGACTAGGCCTGCACTCTTGACCCAGAATAGGTAGGCTCAGTTATTAATAACCTATACCCCTTTAAGCCCCTCCCACTGTTAGACAATTTGCCTACACGGTACACCAAACATTTGCTGTGGTGCACTTTTTATTATCTCCCCCCCCCCCCCCCCCCGTTTCACCTCAATAAAAGCATATTGAGTAAAGTGTTACCAGATTTAATTTTGAAAACCCGATCACCTTAGTATAGAGGGTGGCTTCATTCGTTCTCCATGATCCCACTGTATGAAGGAATGCAGCCACCCTCCTTGCTCACTCCAGAGATGGACTGCCGACTATGAGATTTGTAGTGTACATAGAGCAGTGCACATGATCACAACGAACGTAAACTGCTTATCCCAAGGAACAAGGAGGCAGAAAAACTCAGTAAAACTATTTTATGAAAAATAACCTTTATGTAGTGGATGATGATTATTTCTGAAGAATAAGTACATTGTTTAGTTTCACTTTCAGGCATATCTAAACCCAAAAACAAAAATGTAATTTATTGCAACTTACCAGTCTTTAGATGCGGTGTATGTTTTCTTTTTAATTTGTTTTCTTTATTGTTACTTATTTCCTGCCCTAGGGTGACAATGCTCACCTACCATACTGTATCTATGGAGGAAAAGCATTGCCACCCTAGGCCCTTTGGGTTCTCTTGATTTGGACTACAAACCTCTCTTCATCTTCTCATCTCCAATACTTTTAAAGGAAAGTTTGTATAATCAGAGAAGTTACTTTAGACAGCTGATGGAACTGTTTTTCAGTTCAGTAGACAGGAAGTTACAAGGATACAGGACTTCTAACAAGATCAGCAGGTCATTTTCTGTTCTTGTGTACTAAATAAATAAAACTAGATTGTGGCAATTTTCACTATGCTGCCAGAACCAGCATTGTACAGTTATACCCTTATACCTTGTTCAAAGCCTCCAGTGCCAAGGCTCAACCTGTATTAGTCCTGCCTATCCATGCTTTTGGCACTTTTGGTGTTCTAATGAGAAAAGATTCAATGTCCGCATACCTATAGAAGTGATTAAAGGTTAGGTTCACTTTTACAGAAAATCTGTAAGGTGACCTTACACTGGACTTCCTCCCCACCCCCCGGGTCCTGCTGTACTGTAGTCCCACATTCCTGCTCTGTCAAAGATCGGAACACTGCTCCCCCACTGCTTGGAAATCCCCCCTTCCACTCTTTGCAGCGCTAATAGAACGAGCTAGATGGATTATGACAGATAGAAGGTTAAGCCAAGGGGGTTTCAAATACCCAGACCGGTGATGTGGCGTCCTGGTGGTTGACAGCGGGGGGATCACGGCAGGACCGGGGGGGGGGGGGGATTAGGTCCAGTGTAAGATCACCTTATAGATTTTCTGTAAAGTTGAACTTAATCTTTAACCCTTGGGGAGTTATCTTTTTTTAATGGATGCCTAAAATATGACTTTAAACTTAGTGCAGACTTTTGGGAAAATGACTGAGCCAACCACACAAGCAGTAAATGGCATTTATGGGGGTGCTCCGCACATCAACTGTGTGCAGAATACCTTCAGGTTGCCATATTGCACTGAATTTTGCAGAAACTTACAGCACTGCAGATTGAAAATAAAAGGTATTTTTTAATAAATGAAAATACAACATGGCTTGCTTAAAACTGTATATGTTATATATATATATATATATATATATATATATATATATATATATATATATAAAGAAAAAAAAGAGAGAAAACGGGGTTGATTTTTTAAAGGCAAATAGGCTGTTCACTGTGCAAGAGAATTATCACTTTGTAAGGGAATTTTCTCTTAGTTTAGTGAACAAGTTGAAGTGTCCCGTGATTGGGTATTCTTAACCAGTGAATCCACCTATTTGCCTTTAGCAAATCATCCCAATGTGCCCAGCAAAGGTTCCTTTTTTTCAGAAATCTTCTTTTCTTCAATTTCAAATATTTCCATCTTTGATAACAGGATATGCAGCCTATATGGTCATTGTGTGATAATTTTCCTTATATTTCTTAATTATTTGCTGAACTTGCCAAGCTCCAACTTCTGGTTCCTGATCCATAACTAAATCTATTTAAACTGTATTTTTCCTGGGATGCATTAAAAGGAAATAGATATTTGAGACCTATGCCTTCAAATAGATCTAATTTCTGGCATGATTAGGATCTAGCCACACATTACCCATCCAATATAGAAAATAAGGCCGAGGAAGAAAAGAAGGAAAAAAAGGAATTGGTTTCTTACCTGACTTTTTTATTTTATTTTCAAGTCAGGCTTCCTGATTTAATTTAAAGATTGCAATTTGAAAATGAAATTTACAGTTTGTGTGTTGACAGCGATAAGAAATGGATTCAGCGGACATTAATTGAAATATCGGGCCATGTATCTAGTTGAGTTTAAATGGCAACAAAGTCATTTAAAGTAATGTTTTTCTTTCCCTGCAAATCATTGCTATAATCAATTGCTCCTGAGCAAACGAACAACAATGTTCCTTTCTACAGTACAGGAAGTTTAAATAATCGCTGTTCCTTGTGTCATGATGGAATGTGTTCTTGTGTGGCAATTAAAAACTCATTATGACTGTAAAGGTTTCAAAACGCGCTTTCCTAATGTACTAGTTAAGGAAACCTGTCATGGTTTTTTTTGTAACTTTCAATACAGCCCTTGTTTTGAAGAATGGTTAATTTCCCCATGTTGATGACGACGATTACTCACACAACTCCATATTAAGGAGCAATAAGCACAAAGGAACAACAGGCTTTTCAGTTGATACATTGATCATTTTTTTTGTATGTTATTAAAACATTCTTCTTTCATTTGTCTGTATGAAGACTAAATATGATTTTTCTTTTTCTTGGTTGGGGTAACAGGATACGATTCACAGTTTACAATACAATCCACAATACTGTTACCATTTTCTTCTCTTCATTGACTTCCCTTCTTCACCCTTTCCTTTTCCTCTTCTCAACACTTGTTATCTCTTCTTTCACTTCCCTTCTCCTTTTCCTTTTCCTCTTCTCAACACTTGAAATCTTTTCTTTCCTTTTCCTCTTCTCAACACTTGTTATCTCTACTTTCCTTTTCCTCTTCTCAACACTTATTATCTCTTCTTTCCTTTTCCTTTTCCTCTTCTCAACATAGGTTGGACTTAATGGATTTGTGTCTTTTTTCAACCTCACCTACTATGTAACACTTGTTATCTCTTCTTTGCTTTTCCTTTTCCTCTTCTCAACACTTGTTATCTCTTCTTTCCTTTTCCTTTTCCTCTTCTCAACATAGGTTGGACTTGATGGACTTGTGTCTTTTTTCAACCTCACCTACTATGTAACACTTGTTATCTCTTCTTTCCTTTTCCTCTTCTGAACACTTGTTATCGCTTCTTTCCTTTTCCTCTTCTCAACACTTGTTATCTCTTCTTTCCTTTACCTCTTCTGAACACTTGTTATCTCTTCTTTCCTTTTCCTTTTCTCAACACTTGTTATCTCTTCTTTCCTTTTCTCAACACTTGTTATCTCTTTTTTCCTTTTCTTTTTCCTTTTCCTTCTCCTTTTCCTTTTCTCTTTCCTTCTCCTTCTCCTCCTTTTTCTCCTTTTCATTTTCCTCCTTTTCCTTCTCCTCCTTTTCCTCCTTTTCCTTCTCCTCCTTTTCCTCCCTTTCCTTCTCCTCCTTTTCCTCCTCCTTCTCCTTCTTCTCCTCCTTCTTCCCCTTCTCCTCCTTTTCCTCCTTTTCCTTCTCCTCCTCCCCCTTCTCCTCCTTCTCCTTCTACTTCTCCCCCTTCTCCTCCTTCTCCCCCTTCTCCTCCTTCTCCTTCTACTTCTCCCCCTTCTCCTCCTTCTCCCCCTTCTCCTCCTTCTCCTTCTACTTCTCCCCCTTCTTCTCCCCCTTCTCCTCCTTCTCCACCTTCTCCTCCTTCTCCCCCTTCTCCTCCTTCTCCTTTTCCTGAGGGGAATCTTTTTCCCTAAAAAACAATATTTGTATTTGATGCTGTTTAAAATTTCAAGAAGACCTTTAGGTGTAATAAACCATTGCACAAGGCACTGCTCAGTACACATCCAAGGACCTACAGTCTGCTGAGCACTTGCCTTATCACGATAAAAGAGGTAGCAGCCTAGGATCAGAACAAGTATCACCCACAATATACAGTATTTTCATCATGGTTCGTCTGCTTCTTTGAAAAAAAAAACACATTTTACTGTACATCCATCAGAACCAAGTTTCACTTTTATCAGTCCAGTGGTATAATACACACATCAGATTTCTTTTCCTTTAGCATTCACCTTCCTTTTAAGGTACCCATAAAACCCAGTTTCTCAGACAAGCATATAACACCTATTTTATTCGCTTCAAACCTACTTTCACTTCCACTCTTTGAGAAGGGATGCCTTGTCACCATGCCCACCTGTATATATCTTACCTCTTTCCTTTCTTCTAATTTCTACCCCTTATTCCTCTATAATAAAGCTATCACTAGAAATCAGAGAATAGTCAATAATGCAAGCTCAATTTGACCATCTCACAATTTCTTCTGGCACAGCTTCAGACTAAAATATGAATTCTTGAGTAGCATAAGAGTTCTTATTTAGGCTGTGGGAGAAAGGAGGAGGCACAAAATGCTGAATATTGTCCAGGGCTGGCTTATATAGGGAGGAGGGAGATAGTTGTTATAATCTGATGGTGTTCCAAGATCTGTGGGTTGGCAAAAAATTGTAATATACTGTTTAACAGGGATAGTTGAAACCAATATCTACAATTGAAGTGGCATTACCTTTTGGACAACCTGTGGGCTGGCATTCTCTGCAGCAGCCGTATGGACTAGAGCAGCCTTTCTATACACAGTGGAACCCTTGTAATAATGTTCCGGTCTTAGGGAACCCCTGCAAAAAATTTCTATACTTATAACTCATGACACATACATTAATGTGATGGTCAGTGGGAAGAATGTTCCTTATGCCGCATGCACACGGGCGGACTTTTCGACAGACTAGGTCTGGCGGACATTTCGACCAGACTCGAGTCCGTCGGAAAGATTTGAAACATGTTTCATTTCTAGATCCGTCGAACTTTTGGGGAAAAAAAGTCAGCTGGAGCCCACACACGATCGAATTATCCGACGGACTCCAGTCCTCCGGACCAAGTCTGCCATAATGTCTAATCGTGTGTGGCATTACACTGGTGGTCATTGGGAAGAATTACCTCTTTACAGATAGCTAAAAAGATCAGTGGCGTCAGGTGGGAACTTATCTGAGAGGCAGATATTGCTTATTGCTCAAAGAACCTTGAGAAAAGGTCTTGAGAAGAGCATTTTGGTAAGGTTAGAGACAGCTAGAGAAAAGTGTTAACGGCTACTTTAAACTTAATGATTAGGCTTAACACATCCCTCTAATTTAGAACAATGGACCAAACTTATAATGCATGCAAATGTGTTACTTTTATTTAACTCCTTTTTAACTCCTTTTTAAAATACTTCCTTTAATTGTTATATTAATGTTGTTCCTTAAATTTAAAACCAAATTGAACGCTCAACAAAAATATTTATTTCGATTATTTCTGCATAAAAATGACTTATATATGTCTTGATCTTTATAATAGAACCCCAGAGCCAACCGAAATGACTCTACCACAGGCTACAGGCTTCAGAGACGCACCACTGCTCTCTTTTGGTAGAGGTCCAACAGGCTACCTTCTAAGTAACAGTTAGAGATCAGCAGTAAGCAGGACCGTAAACTTTTCTGGCAAGGGTGCACCTTCCCATTGCCTAGAGATTGCTGCTTCCACACAGAGAGCAATGGCCCTTTTCTGAAGCTAGCAGCACAGGGAAGAGAAGTTTCAGCCGGTGATGGATTTCTATTATAAAGAACAAGACATTTATAAGTCAAACTTTTTCTGTAGCCTCCTTTGAAAAAATGTTTTCTGCTAAGAGGTCAGTTGGGTTTTGAGTCATTATTTCTAAACAGCATACATCCTCCGTAAACCGTCTGGAAGCATAAACAAAAGGAAACTGGGAGAACTGGGAGAGGAAAGGCTGGAAATGAAGAGGCCAACCTTTTGCGTCATTTAAAATGTATACATTTCTTGCTCATACCTGTAATCTAATGGGTAGCAGTAGTAGGTGCCACGAACACCTAAAGGGATGCCATGATGCTTTCTATATTATTACACATTGACCTTTACCATAGCCCAGTGTCTCCCCACCAGTTTCTCAAGGAACTGAAGAAAATTTGAACTAATAGAGGATTATTGATAACTCCGGTATAGCTTTCACAGAATGGCAATAAGTCAGTAAGAAATAAAAAAAAGAGGTTATATTTTAAATTTGCTTAAGTATAGTTAAAGATCTAGGTCATATAATGCAAAGCACTCTTTGGACGAGGGGGAGACTGCTACGTTACTGCACTGCCTCTCCACCTTGTCCAATCAGAGAAGGCTTTTCAGCCACTGAGTAAATGCCACACGTTTCCTGAATAGTGCCTATGCCAAGTGGTTGTCCTGCTCTGCTGCATTGTGAGCACAGGACATTGCTTGCTCAGCACGGGTCCCATACAGAGAACACTGTGCATGTTTCAGTGATTGCAAACCTTTCTCGATTGTACGAGGTGAAAAAGCAATGCAGTGACATCATGATCTCCACTTTGTTTGGCACGGGTCCTAGAAGCTAATGACAATCACTGGTGCCTTCTACAGAGATTTCCAGCTTCCATCGGTATTTCACAGGTATGGCACATACATACTTGGACTGGTCCAAACTGGGCCAATGTAACTATGTATAAAAAAATGTTTTGCAATAGATGAGGGTGGGTGTAAACCACTGTCAGTTTTTCTTGCGATTTATTAACCACTTCAATACTGGACACTTTTACCCCCTTCTTGAACAGGCCAATTTTCAGCTTTCATGTAACACTGTACCCAAATAAAATTTTTATCATTTTGTTCACACAGCTTTCTTTTGGTGGTATTTAATCACCTCTGGGTTTTTTACTTTTTGCTAAATAAACGATAAAAGATTGAATTTCTTTTAGAAAAAAAGTGTTTTTCTTCGTTTCTGTTATAAAATTTTGCAAATAAAAAATAAACTTGAGTGATAAATTCAGGCCAAAGTGTATTCTGCTACATTTCTTTGGTGAAAATAACTCAAATCGGTGTGGATTATTTAGTCTATAGCAAAGTAATAGAGTCTACAAACTATGGGATATATCTGAAAATTGATCAATCCTGATATACTAACTGCCTATCGAGATTTTTTTTTCTTACATTAAGATTGCATTGCTATAAGCAAGCATTTTACCGAATGAAACTGATTCGTTCAGTCTGTTTTGATCAGCTGTGATTGGCCAGAGCTAATCACGTGGTACAAATGGGCTGTGATTGGCCCTGTCTGTACCATGTGATCACACTGATCAATCACAGCTAGAAACACAGTTGTCTTCAATGGATGGCATGAAAGGAAGCCATCTGTTGTTTACAACTGTCATGTGACCTGCTGTGATACGTTACAGCGATCACATGGTACCGGCAGCGAGCTGGTACTTGGTTCGGTCATGGGCTGTGTCCCGTGGATGCTGCCAGTGACAATTCGTGCCGCTGCATGGTCCCACGGCTGCACGATCGGCGCATCATGACAGGACATCATATGACGCCCAGTCAGGATAACTGAACCCTTCCTGGCCTTTAATTTGCTATTGGCCGGGCAGGAAGGTGTTAGCCTCCATGACAGTATTCCCGAGTGTGGCTCGGGGTTAAATTTCAGTACCATTAGCGGTAACCCCGAGCCACACTCGGTATTGCATTGCAGGATCCTGGAAGAGGTTACTTACCTTGTCCCCAGGATCCTGCGATGTCCCCCCGCTGTGTCCATGGGCTCTGTCCTCCGCCCCGATGTCCTGTGTGCTGGGCTCTGTTCCTTGCAAGTGTCGCAACGCACGGGGGTGGAGCCTGGCAGCAAATTTTAAAAAATGAAAATTCATAACACATACAGTACACTGTAATCTTACAGATTACACTGTATGAAATCATTTCACATCCCCTTTGTCCCTAGTTCTTTGTCCAATGCCCTGCATGTAGTTTTATATGATATATACTATTCTTTCTGCCTGGAAACTGAAGATTGTCCATAGCAACCAAAAAGTTACATCAAAAGTGGTTTTAGACCAGCTAGAAAACAGCGATAGTAAATTAGAACACTTGCAGAATTGAGCGATAGTGAATCATGGGGAAATTAATTTTATTATTATTATATTATTATTTTTTATAATTATTTATTTATTATATTATAATTTATGATTTTGTGTTTCAAACTTCATCATACCCGGGATGTCTACTAGACTCTTGGTGGACAGATATAAGTGTGTTATTGCTAAGAATTACAGGCCTACAATATAAAACGCCAAATTTCTATGCAAAATAATTGTACCGCTTTGAGACGCAAAAATCTGAAATAATCATACCGCCAGGGAGGTTAAGGACATTTCTCTTCACTTCTGCTCCTGTGGACAGGTAGTGAGAGGATGTCAGTTGAAGAGCAGTCAGAAAAAAGTGTCCTGATTGGAAGATTACTCATCTTTTCCTGCTCTGGTGGCATCTCAAAATTTTGAACGTACCCTCACTTTCATTTCCTGTGGTACTGGTGATCGGGCAGTTAGAAAGAGTGAGCCTCCATAATCAGGGCACAGACAGCAATACAAACCTGGCGGTGGTTCTAACCCCTCACCATTCTATCCAAATCTAAAAAAAAAAAGTTTTGGCTTTTGTTATACTTTAAGTAATAGTTTTAGACACAAAGTAATTAGCAATCAACCAAGAATCATCAGATAATATGCTCTTTTCGGCATGAGGATCCCTGAAAACCCTCCTCTTCAGAGAAGCCTATCCTACCCACATCTAACAACTGTATTTTCATTTTCTCCATCTGATCATCCCACACAGTTATTACCTTTTGTATCACTTGACCCTCCCTTCTAGATTGTAAGCTCTAACGAGCAGGGCCCTCTGATCCCTCTGTATTGAATTGTATTGTAACTGTACTGTCTGCCCTCGTGTTGTAAAGTGCTGCAAATTGTTGGCGTGATATAAATCCTGTATAATAATAATAATAGAATCTTACCTCCCAATAGAAAAGTAAGGATATCCCTTTTAACGCTGTATTTTCTCCTGAAACTCCATGGAGGAAGTTGGAAGCTCAACTTCAAAACTTTTTTTTTTTGGTACTACAAAATTGTTTCCATGGCTTTTCTTCTTGATTGAAACTATGAAACCTTGACCAAAGTTCTAATTTCATATTCATATATATTTAGGACCAATCAAATACAGGACAGACTTAAAATCTACAGCCTACAGTATTTGCTTTTAGTAAATCAGCTCCAAACTCTGCCGCTCTCAACATGGTAAATCTCTTAGAGCCCTTGCACACTGGGGCGGTTTGCAGGCGCTATTGCGCTAATAATAGCGCCTGCAAACCGCCCCGAAAGTGCCGCTGCTTTCATTCCAGTGTGAAAGCCCCGAGGGCTTGCACACTGGAGCGATGCGCTGGCAGGACGGTAAAAAAAGTCCTGCTAGCAGCATCTTCGAAACGGTGAAGGAGCGGAGTGTATACCGCTCCTTTACCGCTCCTGCCCATTGAAATCAATGGGACGGCGCGGCTATACCGCCGGCAAAGCGCCTCTGCAGAGGCGCTTTGCGGTGGTATTTAACCCTTTCTCGGCCGCTAGCGGGGGGTAAAACCGCCCCGCTAGCGGCCACATACCGACGGTAAAACGCCGCTAGTAATAGCGGCGTTTTACCACCGACGCCGCCCCAGTGTGCAAGGGCTCTAAACAATACTTTCAAAAAAGTCCAGCTTAATTTTATCCTTGTTTCTAAGTAGCTGTAAATCCTAACTAAATCTTTTTTCTGTACCATAAAAAAACAGCAATTTCTGTTTATAGTAAAATACTTGTTTTCACATTTTTCACCCTTTGTGGCATCCACTGATTTCCTGCACTTTCTGCACATCATGCCATTTTGCAGGCCAGGTTTCCTTAGTGGTGACAACAGTTGACCATGCTTGTGTAGTAGGCACTTGTCATCTCCATCAGAAGTCTGTTGGACAGGGTGATAATACAGGAGCACAACTGGGAGACTGGGGCATGGCAGCATCAACACTGGGTATTGTTTTAAAGTGTATGGATAGTCAAAACTTTTTTTCTGCTTGCTTTGAATAGAATAGGGAAGGATTAGAACCCCTGACTGATTTTTAAGGTCATCTACGTTACCACTGAGTACATTCACCCTTTCTGTGTGTCCTGGAGACCATTGCCACTGAGCCTGAAAATTATGAAAAATGTGTTATTTTACAGTTGTCACCAGAACGAGAGGTGAATATTTCAATGAGGACACTTCTCATAGATTTCCATTCCCTTTCTGTTGAAAAAAAAAAAAAAGTTTGGCTATGCACACACTTTCAACGCTTGCCGACTGTCTCATGCCGATATACGTCGGCAGAAGGGCACGTACAGGCAGATTAATGTACCTGTACATTGCCCTTTAAGAAGCGGTTTGCAGGCGCGCGCGTGACCTCCGTGAGCCTGATCGCGGGTCCCTCGGACTCGGGGATACCCGCGATCGTCTCACGAAGAGGAAGAACGGGGAAATGCTGATGTAAACAAGCATTTCCCCGTTCTGCCTAGTGACAGGACACTGATCACAGCTCCCTGTAATCAGGAACGGTGATCAGTGTCGATTTACACATAGCCCATCCCCTCCACAGTTAGAATCACTCCCTAGGACACACTTAACCCCTACAGCGCCACCTAGTGGTTAACCCCTTCACTGCCAGTCACATTTACACAGTAATCAATGCATTTTTAATTGCACTGATCGCTGTATAAATGTGAATGGTCCGAAAATCGCGCCAAAAGTGTCCGATGTGTCCGCCATAATGTTGCAGTCACGATAAAAATTGCTGATCGCCGCCATTACTAGTAAAAAAAAATTATTGATAAAAATGCTATAAAACTATCCCTCCCCTATTTTGTAGACGCTATAACTTTTGTGCAAACCAATCAATAAACGCTTGCGATTTTTTTTTTTTACCAAAAATATGTAGAAGAATACGTATCGGCCTAAACTGAGGAAAAAAATGTTTTTTTATATATTTTTTGGGGATATTTATTAGAGCAAAAAGTAAAAAATAATGCGTTTTTTTCAAAATTGTCGCATTTTTTTGTTTATAGCGCAAAAAATAAAAAACACAGAGGTGATCAAATACCACCAAAAGAAAGCTCTATTTGTGGGAAAAAAGGACGTCAATTTTGTTTGTGAGCATCGTCGCACGACCGCGCAATTGTCAGTTAAAGCGACGCAGTGCCGAATTGCAAAAAGTGCTCTGGTCTTTGGGCAGGCAAATGATCTGAGGCTGAAGTGGTTAATATCTCTTTAACTGCTTCCCGACAGCTGCACGACGTATATATCAGTCGGCAGAATGGCACGGGTGGGCAAAGGGGCGTACAGGTACGTCCCCTTTAAGAAACCACACTGCGGGTGCGCCCGCCGCATTCTCCGTGACCGCGGGTCCCGGGGACTCGATGTCCGCCGGGTGCCCGCAATCGTGTCACGGAGAGGTAGAACGGGGAGATGCCTTTGTAAACAAAGCATTTCCCTGTTTGCCTAGTGATATGACAGAGATCACTGCTCCCTGTCATCGGGAGCAGTGATCGCTGTCATGTGACTTGAAGCCATCCTCCCTACAGTTAGAATCACTCCCTAGGACACACTTAACCCCTTCATTGCCCCCTAGCGGTTAACCCCTTCCCTGCCAGTGTCATTTACACAGTAATCAATGCATTTTTATAGCACTGATCGCTGTATAAATGACACTGGTCCCAAAATAGTGTCAAAAGTGTCCAATGTGTCCACCATAATGTCACAGTCATGATAAAAATCGCAGAACGCCACCACTACTAATAAAAAATAATTAATAATAAAAATGGCATAAATCTATCCCTTATTTTGTAGACGCTATAAATTTTGCGCAAACCAATCAACATACGCTTATTGCTAATTTTTTTTTTACCAAAAATATGTAGAATACGTATCGGCCTAAACTGAGGAAAAACATTTGCTTTTTTATATATTTTTGGGGGATATTTATTATAGCACAAAGTAAAAAATATTGCTTTTTTTTCAAAATTGTCGCTCTTTTTTTGTTTATAGCGCAATAAATAAAAAACGTAGAGGTGATCAAATACCACCAAAAGAAAGCTCTATTTGTGGGGAAAAAAGGATGTCAATTTTGTTTGGGTGCAACGTCGCACGACCGCGCAATTGTCATTTAAAGCAACGCAGTGCCGTATCACAAAAATTGCTCTGGTCAGGAAGGGGGCAAATCCTTCCGGGGCCAGGGTTGCCAACCGCCAGTAAATTTACTGACAGTTTTAAAAATCTGTGATTTTTTTTACAACTGCCAGTAAATATCGGGGGCTGATAATTTCATGCTGTGTTGACTTTTTAAGTGTAAATCAAGAAAATTACTTTGTTATAGGTATTGTCAGTGTTTCCATATCATGTTTATATTGTTCAAATATTCACTGTGTTAGTTTTCAAAATGAGTTCTGTAATTTGTCAGGTTGCCAGTAAAAAAATGTGCTCCGCCAGTAAATTTTCCATGTTTTGTCAGTAAAAAATGCTGCGGGAGGTTGGCAACCCTGTCCGGGGCTGAAGTGGTTAATACACATGTAGAAAAAGATATGAGAATCACACACCACCTCTGTTTTTAAAGCCTCCTTTTGTCAAAGGCAGACCTTTCATTCATTCACTTGTATTCCATTCAAGAAGCATTTTTCAATCATGGAAGCTATAGTATGGATTCTATGAATGGAAGACGGGGACAAAAAGATTGGCATAGTCTGCACTCTTGACAAGTGCCTATGACAGGTCCAACATCTGTAATAACCCCCGCATCACTGGAAGACCACTGTGGGAGTATAGGGGGATGGGGGCATAGGGGGGAGCAGGGGATGGAGAATTTCAACTAGGACAGCAACCACTAGCACAATGGACACGTCTCTCTTGTGTAAGTATTGCCCCCTTTTTTTTTTTACTGTCCCTGATCTTTTTTTTTTAAGTTTAACTAAACTTAGGCTTTAGATGCACTGGTGTAGATGGAGCCTATACAAAGGCTAACGTCTTAGCTTTTAATAATCCTTGGAGTGTGAGTCTTTAGATCTTTATAGAAAGCATGGAGGAAGAGTATTATACTTGTCTAGGAAAGTTTGCGGCGAGCTGTTACATTCCTTGCTTTGATCACAAGGAAATGCCTTTTCCGCACATGTTCTCTTGAATTTAATTGTGCACAATAACTGCCAGCTATGTATTACCTTATACACTTGTCATTTAAAAAGAAACTGGACTCTGGAAGCCGTGCCGAAAAAAAATGCAAGCAGAGAGAAAAGGAGTAATCACTGGTATTGCCTTTGGTCTCCATGCAACCAAACTTTTTCCATTACTGACTTCCCATGCCTTGTCCTGCACTGTGTCTCTGTGTGGAGGTGGCCATCTTGGTAGAGGCAGGGCTTTGCTTCCTCATGTCAGAGCCTCCAGCAAGGAGAACAGTGAGCACCACAGTAATGGTGTTACAAAATCTCACCAGACAAGATAGAAGATTTAAAAATAACAGGAGTGCCAGACCAAAAGGTTGAGACATCATGAAGAGTTTATTTTATCATTAAACACCCAAAGGCTTCTTTTGGAGATTTTAACCACTTGCTCACTGGACACTTATACCCCCTTCCTGACCAGGTCAATTTTTAGCTTTCAGTGCTGTTGCACTTTGAATGACATGTTGCCATGCAACTCTACATATGAAATTTTTATACATTTTTTGGGACAGCTAGAGCTTTATTTTGGTGGTATTTATTCACCGCTGTTTTTTTTAAATTATTTGTTAAACAAACGAAAAAAGACAGAACATTTTGAAAATAAAGACTTTTTCTTAGTTTCTGTTATAAAATTTTGCAAATAAGTAATCTCTCTCCTTCAATTACGTCCGCCGAAGAGACTGTGCTGATGGGCACTGATAGGATGTACTGATGGGCACTGATAGGCTGCACTGATGAGCACGGAAAGGCAGCAATGATGGGTACTGGTAGGCTGTACTGATGAGCACTGATAGGCAGCACTGATGGGTACTGTAGGCTGTAATGATCAGCACGGATAGGCTGCACTGATGAGCACTGATAGGCTGCACTGATGAGCACTGATAGGCGGCACTGATGAGCACAGATAGGCTGCACTGATGAGCACTGATAGGCGGCACTGATGAGCACAGATAGGCTGCACTGATAGGCGGCACTGATGAGCACAGATAGGCTGCACTGATGAGCAAAGATAGGCTGCACTGATGAGCAAAGATAGGCTGCACTGATGAGCAAAGATAGGCTGCACTGATGAACAAAGATAGGCTGCACTGATAGGCTGCACTGATGAGCAAAGATAGGCTGCACTGATAGGCTGCACTGATGAGCAAAGATAGGCTGCACTGATAGGCTGCACCGATGAGCACAGATAGGCTGCACTGATAGGCTGCACTGATGAGCAAAGATAGGCTGCACTGATGAGCAAAGATAGGCTGCACTGATGAGCAAAGATAGGCTGCACTGATAGGCTGCACCGATGAGCACAGATAGGCTGCACTGATGAGCACTGATAGGCTGCACTGATGAGCACAGATAGGCTGCACTGATAGGCTGCACCGATGAGCACTAATAGGCTGCACTGATGGGTACTGATAGGCTGCACTGATGAGCACTGATGAGCACAGATAGGCTGCACTGATGAGCACAGATAGGCTGCACTGATGAGCACTTATAGGCTGCACTGATGAGCACTTATAGGCTGCACTGATGAGCACGGATAGGCTGCACTGATGAGCACTGATAGGCTGCACTGATGAGCACTGATAGGCGGCACTGATGAGCACAGATAGGCTGCACTGATAGGCGGCACTGATGAGCACAGATAGGCTGCACTGATGAGCACAGATAGGCTGCACTGATGAGCAAAGATAGGCTGCACTGATGAACAAAGATAGGCTGCACTGATGAACAAAGATAGGCTGCACTGATAGGCTGCACTGATGAGCAAAGATAGGCTGCACTGATAGGCTGCACTGATGAGCACAGATAGGCTGCACTGATGAGCACAGATAGGCTGCACTGATGAGCACAGATAGGCTGCACTGATAGGCTGCACCGATGAGCACTGATAGGCTGCACTGATGGGTACTGATAGGCTCCACTGATGAGCACTGATGAGCACAGATAGGCTGCACTGATGAGCACTTATAGGCTGCACTGATGAGCATTTATAGGCTGCACTGATAGGCTGCACTGATGAGCACTGATAGGCTGCACTGATGAGCACTGATAGGCTGCACTGATGAGCATTGATGAGCACAGATAGGCTGCACTGATGAGCACTGATAGGCTGCACTGATAGGTACTGATAGGCAGCACTGATGAGCCTGTGAGGGATATGGTTTCGGAAGGACATCTATGGAGAGTCGCAATGTAGCTGTATTTCGGATATGGCGTGGTTAGGAAGTGGTTAAAGGGCCCTTTGATCAGGGCCTAGAATTACAGGTAAGTATCTGGATGGTCTCCAGTCTTTCATACTAACTGTGTTTAAAAAATACATTCAGTGATTATTTTGAAAAATAAATGACTGAAGGTAAGACTAAAGTGGTATTAAACCCAAAAACATTTATTATATTGCAACCTACCATATTATTTTCACCTGGTGATTCAGCCAGTAAATCTATTATTTTTCAACTTCTTTAACAGACCTAGCTGTCCAGCAAAAGTGGCAGTTAAGGGTTTGAGGCAAACTATTTACCACTGACAGGGGTGCTTACAAGGGTCAGCTTTTATTAATTTATGTTACATTTTTATCTCAAAAGTTAAAAAAAAATCTGTTTAAAAGGGTTAGGCTGGAGTTCAGCTTTAATTTGATAGCCAAGTTCATCCAAATCTGCTAGTCCGTTTAACAACTACCCTCTCCACTGATTGACATTGCTGCTGTCCAAGGGTGGCTACGTTGCCCCTCCTTAGTTACAGTGCAGGCGTGAATGTAGCCACCCTAATATAGGAGGTGTGTTACAGGTCAATCATCACATGAAAGTACAGGAAACAAACCCTGAAAAAAAGAAAATAAATGCAGCCACCACACCCAATGATTGGTAAGCTACAGTACATTTGATTTTTGGTTTTTGGTTTAATTACGCTTTGAGGATTAGTAAGCTTTAATATATTACATTTTTGTTTTGGGGTAAAATACTGTTTTGATTTATATACTAACCTGGAGTTTAAGCTCAGTTGCCCCTTTTGTTGGAAAACAGTAGCAAATTTCTGACGGATTTTATTCGCTACCTGTAGAAGATTGGAGCATTAGTTTAAGATTTCCGAAGTCACAATTAACATTTCTATTTTTTTTTTCCTATAGTTAATATTCTGATTGCATTCTATATATTGAAGCGCAGAAGCTCGGCACTCCTTGTCTTTTTAATTCTTCTGTAGAATAAGAGTAGGAAGATTTACCCTACTGCCTAAGAACTAACACACGGTTTCTGTAAATATCTCATTAATTATTCATACCTTCCTCCCATTGTGATTTTTAAGCTAACTCGTTCGGCTGAGACAAAATGCCATAAAACTGAGCGTTCGATAATAAATACTCTGGCGGACAGACCTGCCATTCAGTAAATCACAGCCACTCCAGATATTAAAACTCCATATCTATTTTAAAAATAATTCATGATCCTTTTTAAGGCAAATTCATTTTTATGCTTGAGAAAATGGCGGTCTTTGTTCAAAGTTTCTCTGGTGGTGCACTGTGGCGATATTAAAGGGCTGAGTGACTGTGGATCTTTCAGAAGCGAACAAATTATACTAATTAAGCTGCAATGGGAACAGGGGACCCTAATAAATATACTCTCTAGGACTAGTTCCTAAAGGATAAGTGCACTTTAAAACAAAGTGCACATATATGTCTTGCCCCTTCAACTCACCTAACCAAACCAACCCAACCCCTCCAACAGATGTATATTTACCTCGATCCCATGGCTGCAGTTCTGCTGTTTGTTTACATCCAGTGCTGCAAGTCCTTACCGTCCTGGACGCACCTGCACATTACAGCCCCATAGAAGTCTATGGGATCATTTCTGATTATCTCTAGCCTTGGGACACATCCCCATAGTAGTGTATAGGGCACTAATGAAAAGGCAGACACAGGGGAGTGAAAACTTGTACTGTTGGATGTAAAAAACAGCAGAACCAGGTAAGTCAGATCAAGGTAAATACAGCATGCATCTATGGAGGAGGAGGGTGGTTTGTTTAGGTGCCATATACAGTATAAGCATCTATGGCCCTGGTGCCCAACCTATGGCCCTTTGGTATATGATGTGTGGCCCTTGGACCTCAGCAGTTTGTAGTGGGAACATTGATTAGGGTTATAGCGTTGATCTCTACTAGCCTCATATTACATGTTCCCATTTTCGTATTGTCTTCTGCACCATATCTCCAGACAAAAATGTAGCATGTCTACACTCTCTGACCTTCATTTCCTCTATTAGGTCTGCAGTTTATCTGCAGACCTTCAGTCAGGTCAGGAATGGCATTTGAGGCCCCTTTTAGCTCATGAGTTGACAACCACTGATCTATGGGGCTCTGCTGCTGTGTGCTCTGAGATTCCAGCACACTGACCAAACTGTCACCAATAGCTCCCCATCACCTTTTATGATTAGGAACCAGTGGGACAAGCGCCCCATCATGTGACCATTGTGAAAGCAAGTCACAGTGGTCATGCAATCAGGAACTCCTGCTCCTGGCTTTGAGATACACTTAAAGGACCATGGGGTGGTGACAGCAAAAAACAACAATAAACAAAAACTTTTTGACAGTGTGAGGTAGGGTTAGACTCTGTGAAGAATTTTTATTGCTGCCTGTGCCCTCAGTAGGTAGATATATCCTCTTTGTTTGTCCTGGTGACTGTTATCACTTCTAAATCTCCTTTGGCTCTGAAGCCCAGTCCGCTCTTGGATCACGCTCCAGAGGATACTGACAGGAAGTGAGGAAGTAATGCGACGCCTCCTCGCTGCCTACTTTAACCCAAATTTTTCCGATAAACGCGCATTGCACGTGATTGCGGGTCATTTGCGGCGCTTCCCCATTGACTTGAATGTGTACAGTTCGGAGGGCTTGCCACCTGTCAATCACTACAAGTCGGGTCAACTTTGCCACAGGAGTGAAGCATCACAGCCGTGGCATGTAAACACCCCCGTGTTATTAATTGCAGCTTAAGGAGGAGGGGGCAGTTGGCAGGCGACGAAAACACAACTCAACCTCACATTTCGGCCGCCCTCCAACCGCAAGTCTAAATGAGGCCTAAGTCAGGAACAAAAGTCTAAAATTCAAATGTTTGTATTGTCAAGAGAGCAAGAGGTAAGGGGAAATCTTCCAATGAAGACAATTGTTTTGTCAACTGTCTAAGATGAGATCTCCCTTCACTTTCTTGCCTCTCCACCTTGTCCAATCAAGGAATTGTGCAAATGCAAAGCATTCTCTGAATAGCTTCCCTTCCCAGTGGCCAACCTCCTGTATTCAGAATGCCACAGGGAAGCCGCTCGCCACACGACCCAGAAGCCAGTGGAGATCACTGGAGTTGTGGTGCACTTACTACAATGATTTCCAGCATCTAGAGCACTAGTTGTCGACTTTTGAGCTAACGGGGGAGGGGGGCCTCAATGCATCCTGGAGGAAACCCACGCAGGCACAGGGAGAACATGCAAACTCCAGGCAGGTAGTTTCGTGGATTGGGATTCGAACCAGCGACCCTTCTTACTGACCCGAAGCATACTGCAAAATCAACCAAAGAGTTTTTTAAGGGAAAGAAGTGGAATGTTATGCAATGGCCAAGTCAATCACCTGACCTGAATCCGATTGAGCATGCATTTCACTTGCTGAAGACAGAACTGAAGGGAAAATGCCCCAAGAACAAGCAGGAACTGAAGACAGTTGCAGTAGAGGCCTGGCAGAGCATCACCAGGGATGAAACCCAGCGTCTGGAGATGTCTATGCGTTCCAGACTTCAGGCTGTAATTGACTGCAAAGGTTTTGCAACCAAGTATTAAAAAGTGAAAGTTTGATGGATGATTGTTAATCTGTCCCATTACTTTTGGTCCCTTAAAAAGTGGGAGGCACATATACAAACTGTTGTAATTCCTACACCGTTCACCTGATTTGGTGTAAATACCCTCAAATTAAAGCTGAAAGTCTGCAGTTAAAGAACATCTTGTTCGTTTCATTTCAAATCCATTGTGGTGGTGTATAGAGCCAAAAAGATTAGAATTATGTCAATGTCCCAATATTTATGGACCTGACTGTATGTAATGCCTGAGAGGACTGTCATAAACTTTAGACCTAATAGAGGAAATGAGGGTCGGAGAATTTTACACTCTTAGCTGAGGATATGCTGCAGAAGACAATACGAAACTGGGAACATGTTAAATGAAGCTAGTAGAGATCAATGCTATTACCCTAATCAATGTTCCCACTGCATACTGGTTCAAGGACCGTAAATCATATACCAAATGGCTGCAGGTTGGGCACCTCTAAATTCTAGAGGATCACACAGGTATGGTACATACATAGTTACATTGATCCAACCTGGTTCAATGTAACTATGTAAAAATATTCTTAACTGGAAATCTGCTTGAAATTTGTGTTCTATTTCTATATTTTGCTTATATTTTCTCAGCAGTCATGGTTGCTGCCTAATCCATCCGTTCCATGTTTCAACTGTATATTGAGCAGTTTAGCAAGAGTTACTCTTTAAATATGTCCCTCTTGCTGGTTAGTGTGCCAATGTTCCCCTCCCTCCTCTCTGTGGTTAATCTACAAATCAGTCTGTAAACAGTTTTAACTCAGAGGACATCAATTAGATTTGACTTCTTCTCACACTTTATAAATCACTGCCAAAATTTTGTTTGCTTGTATAATCAGATTGTAGTTTATGAGGTGTCAGATTTGCAGTAATTAATTTACTTGTTGTTGGAATGACAAAGGGAAACCTTCCTTAAAGGAGTATGATGGTTTATGTGTTCATTATGTTGGCTGATTCTGGGTTACTCCTGTGACCCACAAGAAAAGTATGACCAAAAAAAACAGCTGTTCCCACCCACTTCCAAGCCCGGTGCTCCATTGAGCACCCGAGGGGCAGAGAGCATTGACTGACACTCACTGCTCTTTGCTCAGAGATGATTGAGATCTCAGCGATCGTTGATCTTGTGATTACTCACTTCTTGGGCTTAGAGCCGTTAGGGACAGATGCAAGTAGGCGAGTATATATGTTTGTTTTTTTACACACCCCAAACTTCTTCTTTAAGTAACTCAGAAGCATGAGATTCAAATCTTCTGTGTAGTTTTTCCATATAAGTCATCCCTGGCATTCATGTGCATGGTAGTATAATGAAACTGGTTCTGAGACACAACTGATAAAGTTACCAAAAACAAGGCTATCATGCAGTTCCGCTGTGCCTGTGGGTAAATCATCTCTGCTCAGCAGCTTTTGGGAGGGATTACAGATTTGTACAGCCCCTATAATCAGGGAAGAACCAGGCTTTGGGGGCATTTGTCCTCATGGGTTAGTCTTAATAAGGTATGTTGGGCTGTTGGCCCTAATTTGAGATTCCTCACTAATCTGACCAGGGGCGGACTGACAACTCATGGGGCCCCCGGGCAATAGGAGATTATGGGGCCCCTGGGCAATAGGAGAAGATTATGGGGCCTCCCGGCAATAGGAGATTATGGGTCCCGCAGGCAATAAGAGATTATGGGGCCCCCAGGCAATAGGAGATTATGGGGCCCCCAGGCAATAGGAGATTATGGAGCCCCCAGGCAATAAGAGATTATGGGGCCCCCAGGCAATAAGAGATTATGGGGCCACACAGTATACACATACACCCATACAGTATACACACACAGACACACAATATACACACACAGTATATACACACAGAATACACATACACACATTAAAAAGGTACTGGAGAGGCGGGGCAGCTATAATCTTGGGATTTTAAAAAAAAAACTGATTTTTACATACTGTCCCTGGTTTTATTGAGGCTGGCAACCCTGATGGGGCCCCTTAGTGGCATGGGGCCCTCGGGCAGTGCCCGAGTGCCCGAATGGTCAGTCCGCCCCTGAGTCTGACACAACATCTGCCAAAAGAAAAGTCTTCTTGCTTCCTATCCAGTTCCGGGATGTCATGTCATCAAATGCCAAGAGCTGCAAAGGAAGCCGGCTCTAACAAATGTGAACCTGTACCAGTCATGAAATAGCCACTTTGTTGTATTTTCCCCTCAAAGCCAAACAATCGCAGTCCTCTCCTATCCATAATGGACTAGCAGCCATCTTGTGATACCTCTACCATTTACCATGGAGTGGGAACTTTAGTAATAAAGTCATAGGTAATATGTTCATTTTTATACCAGACAAGAGCAGGAAATAATAACCTGCAAACCATGTCATTAGCATTTGGAATTTGCCTTTTTCTTTATGTGAGTTTTTAATTAAACTATAATTAGTTACTGTTAATTAATAATGTCACTTCAGTAATCAGGAATAAATGAGAAAGTTGCCAGAATGCATACATTACTTCTTTGTCATAGTATGAGAAGACACCTTGTTCCTTTGCACCCAGTGACAATACAACCCGGTGACATACCAGATATATCACATGCCGTGCATCTGTGTGAAACACGTCTGCGTGTTCATTATTAATGTAATACTTGTTCCCATTATATGTTTGTTGTTTGGCTCACAATTAAACTTAATTAAAACAAATAATGCATCTCATTAAAAGTTGCCATTAAAAAACAAATTAACTAGGTTAAACCGTATCTAAACACAAAAAAACAAATATTGAATATATTGCAGCTTAGAAGTCCTTAGGTGTGGTGGCTGCATTCATTTTCCTCTTTCTGGATAAGCACAGTTTCAGCAAGTATAAGAAATACCTGTGGATCTTGTCAGAAATGCTGTATGCTTGCAATTTGGAAGTGGAAGTTCAGCCTAAAACTAAAATCTCTAAATCTACTGACGACCACAATCTAAGACTAACCTATCTAGCCCTGTAAAGCAAAAATAGCTATACATACCTTTTCTGAAGCCGCTAAGGTGCGGTCTCCAGCGGCGGAAGCTCTGTGCAAGAGACAGCCGACAACGGCTGGGAAATATCTGGGAATTGACATCACCCATAGAGTTCCTAGGGGGCTTCCATTGTAGACTGCCTCTTCTGCACCCACCTACACAGAGAAGCCGCCGCTGACAGCTCAGCGCGGGACCGGAACAGCTTCAGAAAAGGTAGGTATAGCGATTTTTGCTTTACAGGGCTAGATAGGTTAGTCTTAGATTGTGGCTGCAAGTAGATTTAGAGATTTTAGTTTTAGGCTGAACTTCTACTTTAATTGTGTAAACTACTAGTTCTGCAGGGTAGGGCACAGAGGTGGCCCCTATTAAGTCAATAGATGTACCCTTAGATCAGAGAGACTCAAGAGTTGTAAAGGTTTTATGACAGCCTGCCCCTCCTGGGAGAGGGGAACCCTGGGTAGGGGTGAATTAGGAAGGCAAAAAGCTTCATGGGTTAGTTGCCACGAGGAAAGTGATTACTGGTTGCCTCTGTGGGTGGGTGGATAAGTTCAACACGTAGGCAGTTGGGCCTTATTCATTTGGTTTCCCCTTAGGGGAGAAATTTAACTACTCTACATACATAGAAACAGAGAAGAGAATTGGCAGAAAGAGTAGTCCATGGAGTCTGTCCATTATTTTAGTTTTTTTTTTCTTTTTTTGTTACCTTTTCAGTCTGAGTATAAATCTATGTTTGTCCCAAACGTGTTTGAAGCCATTTACTGTTGTCTGGCTCACTACGTCTGCAGGAAGTTTGCAACCAAAAAACTCTCTAAATACAGAAATAAAATATTCTTTTTCAAACCAAATTCTGTAAGGCAGCTCAATATGCAAAATGAAAGTTATTTGTTCAGTGACATGCCACTGATGTCAAAATTGGCAATTTTGGTGGAAAATCAATTTAATCTATGGGCTCATCCCTAAACTTGATGGTTCCTCTGTGAGAAGCCGATCCAACAGTCCACTGAGTATCTCATGTGGGTTCAGGCAGATGTTTATGAATGTAAATAGCATATTGCTGCTTGACAATGCCAACAACGACTAAATAATTTTATTTTTCTGTTTTTGAACAATTAAAAATAAGCAACTAATGCACAAAAGAAGATTTGTATGTATAGAAATTGTGTTTGCTTTGCACACTTTGAGGGGTAATTGATAAACTCAGCCTTGTCTGGTTCATTTGAAAAACGACACTGCCCAACCAAATGTAATACACAAAAGAAAATAGTTGACTGGGCAATTGTTTCGGTGACTGCGTCCAGCCTAGTAAAGGTGACTGACCAGAAAGTTATAATGCGTGCAATAAAATAGACATTTTCTGCTGCTTCAGCTTTTTCTTTAATGTATCTTGATGGTTGTTTTATCATAAGGAAAGCTGATTTTTTTCAGAGTGTTGCACAGAAGGATATGAACACCCTCTATCGCTGTCAAATAAAGGCACACTGCCGCCAATGTCTTCCTCCACTATCAACTGCTAACCTGGATGGTGCAGAGGGCAAGAAATGAACTGGGTCATGTGATTAACTCCTTCCCTTTAGGCCCCAAAAAATTCAGCCAGGGCTTAAATAAGCTACACTTGTAAGCTTGGTTCACACCAGGGGTGTATCTATAGACATAGGTGTGTGCAGCCTTTTGCATTAGGGTGTGCACCTCAAAGTTCAAACACACATGTACGGATGGTGTCAGTAGGGATGGGATTGTTGTCTGTAGTTTTTTGTTTTTATTATTTTATTTTGTTATTACTTTTTACAATTTTTTTTTTTTTTTTTTTACAATTGCAATTTGCACCCGGGCCAAATGTCAGGTGGCACTGGCTGGTTCAACAGAAACCGGCCAATATTCAGCCCATGTGTACGGCAGCCGGTCCAACAGAAGCTGGCCAGTAGGCTGAAGGGTCATGACCAAAAAAGGTCAGCTGACCGGCTCCCTTTCAGCACTCTCAGCAAATGACTGAGACCACTGACTAGAGTGTTTTGGGGTCATCCCCCTGTCAGAACACAATAGAACAATAGATCATTGTACTAACATCAGATAGTTAGTGCAGCGGTTCTGACCTGAGCTGTCAGGTTTTGGGAGTTCATTAAGAACTACAAGACGACAGCCACAAAGTCTGTGGGTACGCATTTTAAAAAAAAATGCTCGCTGCCAAAACAGGTGATAAGGGTGGCGCGGGGCCTGGTGCATCTGTAACATGTTAGATGTTACACCCTGAATATTGGTGTAACATGTTACAAAAGGTGATCTTATCCTTTAAATGTCCTGGGGACACACAAAAAAAAAAAAATAGCCAAGAGTTGGGCTTTAAAAGAGCTGTGGAGTACAGTTACCCACTATCAACTATTGCTTACTATCAGCTGAGGGAGCTGAGCCCCTCCAGGCTCAGGAAGCATCCCAACAATATTGTTGGGATCCACCCTGCTACCTGATTGTCAGCTGGCTCCACCCCCCCACCTCCCAAGCCCCACACTCCAGTGAGCACTGGAGGCGTAGAGCATGGAGCAATGACTGACAGTCACTGCTCTCCACTTGGAGCAGACCGAGAACTGAGTAATCAGCAGTGATGTGATTGCTCTGTTCTCAGTCTTAGAATCCATGTGGGACATATGCAGAATCACGCAGATGCTGCAACATGGTGACGGGCATGTATGTTTATTTTTTATTAAATCCCATGCTTCTCCTTTAAATAAGTATGGAAGCTACTGTACCTTTGTTCACCTTCCTGTCTGTTAATATGATCCAATGGCTTTAGTACTTTAAACATTGAGGTGTTATGGCATTACCCATTCCTAAGAACCAAGATATGTGTGTGAGCCACTCAGGCTGCATGAGAATGAAGTCCTGTGCCCACCACTGTGAGTGCTGGCTTTAAAACTTTCCGATTCACCGATCCAAAACTAAAATAATTAGATAAGGGTGATGGTAGAGAGTGACAGGTCTCCTGGAAGCTGCACATCAAGTCAAAGCCTGCTGTAAGATAGTGAATGGAAGTCTCAGCCTGGACCCCCCGCCAGGCCACGCCCCCAACATATTTCACTCCTCCCACTGGAGTTTACTCATGGGTAAACTCCAGTGGGTGGGGTGAATGTGTTGGGGGCGTGGCCTGGTGGGGGTCCAGGCTGAGACTGCCATTCACTATATTACAGCAGGCTTTGACTTGATGTGCGGCTTCCGGGATACCTATCACTCTCTACCAGGGACGGACTGACCATTCGGGCACTTGGGCACTGCCGAGGGCCCCATGCCACTAAGGGGCCCCATCAGGGTTGCCAGCCGCAATAAAACCAGGGACACTATGTAAAAATCTGTGTTTTTTTAAAAATCCCAAGATTATAGCTGCCCCACCTCTCCAATACCTCTTCAATGTGTGTATTTGTATTCTGTGTGTGTATACTGTCTGTGTATATTGTGTGTCTTTGTGTGTATACTTTATGTGTGTGTGTGTAACACCATAATCTATTGCCTGGGGGCCCTATAATCTCCTATTGCCTGGGGGGCCCCATAATCTCCTATTGCCCGGGGGCCCCATGAGTTGTCAGTCCGCCCCTGCTCTCTACCATCACCCTTACCTAATTATTATAGTTTTGGATCGGTGAATAGGAAAGTTTTAAAGCCATAGACAGCCAGGCAACTAGCATTTTTAGTGGAAGGTCAGCTGCTAAGAGAAAGAAAAGGGATGAAATATATCCACAGGCAAAGTGGAAAAACCTTTTAAATTTTTTCATCTAACTTTTCTTTGGTTGCTTTTTTATCCTCTTGGATCCAGCACAGTCTATTTTAATTTACCGTTCCGTCATTGTAATTATTGTTTTGTTAGAAATAGCAATATGAAATGATGACTTCTCTCTGAGTACAAAGAAATGTATATTACAGTCGCCAAAGCTATAAAATTCTATTTTATGTCAAGAATTAATTTACAGATCTTCCCATGTACGGAAATTATTGAGCATATGGTGACAGCAAAACTGACATATGGTCATTGTTATTTAGTTTTATTGCATTAAAATAATATAATTTAAAAGTTATTGGTGCATGTGAGCAAAACATATGTGCCGCAATTAGCGACAGTGATCATTAAAGGACTTTTTATGTGTTTGTCATGACTTTATGTCTGTAGAGAGCTTGACTTCCTGTGAGTTCTGTTTTGGCTCAATTGGAACCGATTGCCCCTTTCATGAGGAAATGATTATCTTTTTATGTTGCGTATCTTCTTTATAGCTTGTTTTATTTATTTCAACCACTTTCCAATCTCCATGCAAAGTTTAAAGAATAATTGCAGGTATCGGCCAGCTTGGATCGATGTAAATGTACAGTATATGACATACCTGGCCAAGGCCACTGGAAGCTGGAAATCGCTGAAATAGACACTCCTACTCCAATGATCTCCACTTGCTTCCAGGTCCCCCGGCTGCTTTTCTGCATTGTAAACATAGGAAGTTGCTTGCTCGGCATGGGCACCATTCAAATAATGCTTTGCATTTTCTAAATGAATGCAAAGTGTTCTCTGATTGAATCAGGTGGAGAGTTACATAGTTACATAGTAGGCGAGGTCGAAAAAAGACACAAGGCCATCAAGTCCAACCTATGTGTGATTATATGTCAGTATTACATTGTATATCCCTGTATGTTGTGGTCGTTGAGGTGCTTACCTAATAGTTTCTTAAAACTATCGATGCTCCCCGCTGAGACCACCGCCTGTGGAAGGGAATTCCACATTCTTGCCGCTCTTACAGTTGGAGCAGGGACATCATGCTCTCCACCTTGTCCAATCAAAGAATACTTTGCATACTCCGAATGTTGCCCATGCTGAGCGGCTGACCTCCATGTATCAGGCCAACTGCTCATCGCTTGACCCGTGATTTCCAGCTTTTGGGGACATCAGCCAGGTATGGTATATACCTAGTTACTTTGTCCAAGCTGGACAATGTAATTTTGTATAATATGGAGATAAAAAAACAAAAAAACAAAGAAAATTCCCAGCTCAACTTACCAACCAACCTGCAACCAACTGAATTATCCTATCTAACAGTATACGTTAAAAACAGGGGTTTAGTTTGCACACATTTGCAAAAACATGCGTAAGCTACAGAGCCACTTCACAGCACCCCAGTATTATCTGCAGTCCTAACTCTAAATTTTCCGAGCCTCCATAGTAGAAGCACATGCATTATAATAGATAGGCAGAGGGCAGGTGAGCCTGGAGGCAGCCCACCCCTCCTTAAAGGTATAGGGGCACACTAGACACCCAGCATATAGCACAATGGCAGCAAAGGTGTCCAGTGCATCCCCTCACCAGTATTCCAACAGCACAAACAAATGGCCACTGCCTTCATTCATAACTGGCCTTAGCAGCAAAGAGCACATGGAAGGGTGGCGCATGTCAAACAAAACCAAAGAAAATTCCCAGCTCAACTTACCAACCAGCCTGCAACCAACTCATTTATCCTGTCTAACAGTTCACGTCACTCCAGTATTATTTGCAGTCATAACTCTAAATTTTAGGAGCCTCCATAGTAAAAGCACATGCATTATAATAGATAGGCAGAGAGCAGGAGAGCCTGGAGGGAGCCCACCCCTCCTTAATATGGAGATGCCTGGAATTATTCTTTAAAGTAGAACTCAAGGCAGAAGGATTTTTTTTCATTATTATACCATTGACATGGTGTAGGTAAATGGCCAAGGGGTGGAAGGCAATTAAAATAGCTCTTCAATGTATGAGAGCCACAGCTATAATATCCATGGTTGCCAGATGTACAGCGATAGCTGTAACATCTGGTGCAAACAAATGTGTGTATTTCAAAGGACAGTAAAGTGATCCTGACACAGCATACACCTCATCAGAGCCAACTTTGGTTGATGCGCCAGAAATGTAAAAAAATCCCGCTGCCTGGAGATCTGCTTTAACTCCTTCCCGTCGAGCCTATGCACATATGTGATCTCATGGTCTTCTTCTGTGAGGCAGCATACGTGCATACCTGTGTTTGTCATCTTTGGGTCTTGTACTAACGATCAGGAGTTGTGAGGACCGGTTCTCGATCACATGATCACTGTGATAGCTTGTGATTGGCTGTTACAGTGATCAGTAACTGTACAGCCTGACCCTGTACTCTTTCTCCTATCGAATGGAGAAAAAACTACTGTATCTTTTTCTCAGTGCAAGAGAAGTATATATATAAAAAAGGGGTGTAAAATAAAGATAACAATGCTAGATCAGGGCTTCATCTATGTCAGTATCAGGGTTCGGGTCATGGTCAGCTAAATTTCAACAAAAAGTTTTTTTTACTATTTGGGGCTTCCCTTTGTAGCTACTTCTCAGAACAGTCCCTTGAGCAGTAGAACATGAAGTGGACAGCACTGAAACACCATAAGCAATGTTGCAGGCCAGACAAGCCTTAAAACTAGTGCACCAGGGGGTGGACTCACAGTGTCCCTGGAACCTAGATGTCTCCCTCCAGACTCAGGTAGACAGCCTTGACAGTTAACCCCTAGACTGGATCCTCTGTGAAACCCCTCTTTTAGCTCTCTAGGAACTTGCAGCAGAATAGGCCCCCGGCTATGCACAGCTGGGACCTCAATGAAACTAGCAGGATTTTAAGCTGAACTGCCAGGAAGGGTAGCAGCCTTTCTTGCTGGGAAGAGAAAGAGAACACAGAAGCACCTCTAAGTGCAGACTGCCAGTAGTTTATTAAAACAAAAATATGTAAGAACAACTCACATTTAGCAAGATAAAAACAGGCACCTCAAAGTCCATCTCCAGTGGAATGGGATTCATCATCTGCATTGTAGATGCTTACCTATACTACCACTGATCTGGATCCGGAAGCGCGCTGTGTATGGAGAAGTGCCTGGAGAGAGGGCTCAAGCGCTCATGGCATGATGACGTCACAGGGCGTGTTGAAATGCGTTGCTGAGCATGCGCACTGACAATGACCTGTCAGGCACGCTCCTTTGTCAAGCTCAGAAACACAACGCAACACACCTGGTGATGTCATCACACTCGAAGCTGTGTTTCACGAGCACTCCAGCCCTCACTCCTGGCTCTGATCCATATACAGCTGGCTTCTGGATCCAGATGAGCATTAGTGTAGGCATCTACAGCGTGGGTGACGACCCCCATTCTACCATTGATGGACTTTAATGTGCCTGTTCTTATCTCGCTAAATGTGAGTTGTTCTTACATATCTTTGTTTTAATAAACTACTGAGAGTCTGCATTTATAGGCACTTCTGTGTTCTCCTTTTTTTTGCATGCACTTTGGAGATCACTTCTGCTCCCCACAAGAGGCTTGCCATGAGTTGCTGACATTTCTATCCTCCTACCCTCATGCCTGGATGGACTTGCTTTTATGTTGTTTTTACCCATTTCATTTTTTAACATATGTCATTTTCCCAAAGTGATCATAATTTGTGCCATATTCCATCCCTTTTTGTCCCTTCTGGCTGAGAACCTCACCTCCTGGGGAAAAACAGTGCTCTCCCAGGTTTCAGACTATTTATACACTCTCCCAGCCACCATCTGGGCACCTTCCCCCCAAGGATTGGCTGACTATAATCTGGAAGTCTCCAGAAGGCAATGGGAAGCAATCATACTTGCGGCCTGCAGAGCCCAGTGCAGACCAAAGCAATAACATGCTGCTCTGCTGATTACAGCAGAGCCACAAGAACTACATTTGCCTAATCCTTACTAGCAGCCTTTCAGTAATGCATTACCGCTCATTGTAGTGAATTGAGTTGGAAAAATGGTGCACATCCACTTTTTGGTCCATTTTGGTGTGCTGGCAGCCCAGACATTATGTTGCCTCATCACTGCCTGTTTTAACCCCTAAAAACCCCCACCACCACGCTGCAACTGCATGCATTGCATGTGGTTGCTGTGAAGCCCCTTTCAGTTGCAGTACTGCAATGTTTCTCAACTCCAGTCCTCATGTATCCCCAACAGGACATGTTTTCAGGATTTCCCTCAGATGAAATGGTTGTGGTAATTACTAAGGCAGTGAAACTGATCAAATCACCTGTGCAAAATAATGGAAAGCCTGAAAACATGACCTATTGGGGGTACATGAGGACTGGAGCTGAGAAACATTGCAGTACTGAACATGGATGGGGGATAATTTTTGATGTGCCCCTTTGTAAAGCATCACAGCCTTGGCACGTGTACACTCCCATCCACTCTCTTTGCAGCTTAAGGGGGAGCAGTTGGAAGGCAATAAAAACACAGCTCAGCCACATGTTTTTACCGCCTCCCAACTATAAGTGTAAAGCTAGCCTAGCTAAAGTCCAATGTCAACCAGATTTTTTAGAAGGATTTCTTGATATTTCATTGGTCTATTTTCCATGGCCGTTGTAGATACAGATAGTGCTTAATGGACTGTTTCTATAACTCACACTAAACATTATTTTGCAGATGACAACGAATGCCAAAACGCCACCTACATCTGTGGAGATCATGCCAACTGCACAAACACCAATGGAAGCTATTACTGCATGTGTGCCCCTGGCTATGTTTCAAGCGGCCTGGTGAGATTTATGACCAATGATGGGACGTACTGCAAGGGTAAGTCATGGTGCATGACTCATAATTTACCAGTACGTTTGTCCTTTCTAATCTATATTCCAGCTAATCAATTATTCATCTGCATTAATATGATTATTAATATTGTCCATTCCAGTTTTATGTTTGCACTCCGGGAACAAATGGGCACATGAGATCTATTACTCAACCTCTGCAATCCCTGTTAAGGCGTTTGATTAAAGCTACTCTCGAGGCTACTGCAAAAATACCAACCTCACCCTCCTCTAACTAATCATTCTATAGAAAATAAAAATTACCTATAGTATAGGAAGGGAGGGGGTTACGTTTTGGCTGGTGATGGACATTAAAGCTGAACTCTGGAGAATAAGCTAAATCCATAGATCATATACATAGAAAAGTGGTCTTTTATTTGCTCAAAGAGCTATAAGGCTTCATTTACATGGCTATGCAATGTGCAGAGCAGGGGTGTTTCTAGGTGGGAAAAAGACCAGGGGCTTCAGCCAGAGGTGAGGGGGGGGAGTGAAGTGGGGTGGTCGGGGACAGGCTCGGGGAGGGTGATAGGCTCATTTGCTTAACACTGACCTATCTGACATACACTGACCTACCTGACATACATGACTGACCTACCTGACATACATGACTGACGTACATGACTGACATGACTGACCTACCTGACTGACATGACTGACCTACCTGACATACATAACTGACCTGACTGACATACATAACTGACCTGACTGACATACATGACTGACATGACTGACCTACCTGACCTACCTGACATACATGACTGACCTATCTGACATACACAGATTGTTGCTGCTCAGCCTTACCTGTGTCGGAGTACACTCATCCCGGGCCCCGGCATTCACCAGATAGCCCTGCAGGCACCAGGCAGCCAGAGCCAAGAATCAGGATAGAAGAGCCACCCGTCTATTTACACAGAGCGAGTGGCTCAGTGGGGATCTCCCAGTGCCCAGCGTGGCCATAGTGTCATTCCCGCCTCCCCCTGGACCCAGCAGCGCCTATGATGGATGCCACACGTCTCAGCATTGAACGAGTGTGATGTCCATCATAGGAGCTAATATTGTAGGGCTAATGATGTATTTCGGGATTTTGAGACCCAGGGCTTTTTGGGGGCACAGTTGGGGCTCCAGCCCCCGTCAGCCCCCCCCCCCTCCCGACGCCACTGGTGCAGAGCTTTCATAATCATTTTCCTAGGACCCGCAGCTGCCACATACAGCCGCCCACTGAGATGAATTAGAAGATGAGTGTGAGCAAAGGGCAGCCTTGTGTGGCAGGCTGTGAACACACAGAGTCCCCGTTAGGCAATAAAGTTATATTGTAGAAAGGTTTAACACAACTTATTTAGACCCAGCAGATAGGCACACCCAACTTACGTACTGAGACAGAGATCTGAAGACTTGAAGATATCGACCGCATCTATAACAAGGTTCAGATTGTGGCCTGGCTGTTCCACACCCAAAGGGAAGGCTTCCTCTGGAAACTTCCCTTACCTCTAAGCACTAGGGGCTAAGGGTGGGTGCAATGTGATCTGCCAACATCCAAAAATAGAACATCAATAATTAGGTTGCATTTAGTACATCCAGAAACCCCTCATGGACTTTGGAGGCAGAGATAACGTTTAGTGAAGTAAAAAGGGAAACATACCCTATAAAATGACATAGTGAAAAAAAAAACACATACAAATATACATGTCTAATGGCTACATATACAAAGATACCATTATAGACCTTCTAATCCATCCACAGAGCCACCTATCTGCAACTTTAGGTCAGCCTAGGTGAATTATATTGGTCAACCCAACATGTTTTCGGACGTATAGTCCTTCCTCGGGGGATGGGGTATATTTGCTTCTTAAAATAGATATGTAACAGTCAGTTATTTTCATCTAGAAGTCTGTACATAAGCAAATATATGTGATGTGAACATAAATCTAGTGGTGGTATAGATTTACCCAAAATCTGGTTGCTGATAATACTTACAACAATAGGTGTAACCTACCTCCAAGCTCTGTCCCTGCCAGACGGGGAACCTGACCCTACACTAGCCACACGCATAAAACACGCCAAACCTGGGAGCCAGAGTCTTAAGTAGACTCTACCTGACCCCTGTGAAGGCAGAAAATCATAGTTTCTTGCAACATCCTTCTCCTCCTATATTGCTGGTTTGGTCCTGCAGAGAGGAGTAGACTGGACCTGCCTACATTCGGCTGTACATGGTTGATTGCTGGGGTTGTAAAAAAAAAAAAAAGGACAGGTTCCTAATGGTGCACAGGTGCAGTGGGACTGTACTGGGCAGTCTTGCCCAGCACAGTCCCACCGCAAAACAAGAAAATGCCTTGTCTTCTATCAGGCCAGTTCACCCCTCCTCATTGGAGTGGTGTGCACTAAAAAAAAGGCACAATGCAATGCAATTCATTGATAAAACTTAATGAAATATCACCAACTGTTACCTATTGAACTTACCATGACTAAGGCTGGGTTTACACTTATGCGAATTGGATGCGGGTTTCACACACCTCCGGGTCGGCTGCGGAGCACACTGGAAAAGGGTCTTGTGCGTCTTCTGGTCTATTTCAGGTCCGAATTCAGGCAAAAATTCCGACCTGATTCGCACCTGAAACGGAGAACAGGGATGCATCGGACCCCCAGCTAGTGTAAACCCGGCCTAAAACAACTTTGTTGCTTTAAATAAAGAAAAAATTCTAAAAAAAACAAAAAACAAAAAAACTTCCCTGCAAAGCAGACTGATTACTTTCCCTCTCTTTGGTTGGTGGGTCCGAACTTCACTGCCGAACTTTGGTGGCCTTAGCATCTGAAAAACTACCTGGTATGTTGTATTCTTGTCCCCCCTGCTGCACGCTGTGGTTCTGTCCACCAACCCCTATATTACTATAGTACACAATAGTGATGTAGGATTTAGCAGATGAAACCACAGCGTGCAGTGGGGAACTAGGCATCTGAGTCCCAGAAGTGTGATGGATGCTGCAGTTTCTTCAGCCACTGTAGTACTTTAAGAGAGTGAAGATTATCAAAAGTAGATTCTCAGTGGCTCTTTTTCTTAACAGGAAACACTTTTTTTTTTCATTTTTAATGTGATGCCAGGCACTTTAACCACTTCAGCCCCGGAAGGATTTACCCCCTTCCTGACCAGAGCACTTTTTGCGATATGGCACTGCGTCGCTTTAACTGACAATTGCGCGGTCCTACGACGTTGCACCCACACAAAATTGATGTCCTTTTTCCCCCCACAAATAGAGCTTTCTTTTGGTTGTATTTGATTACCTCTGCTTTTTTTTATTTTTTGCACTATAAACAAAAAAAGAGCAACAATTTGGGAAAAAAAAAGCAATATTTTTTACTTTTTGCGATAATAAATATCCCAAAAAAATTATAAAAAAACTAATTTCTTCCTCAGTTTAGGCCGATATGTATTCTTCTACATATTTTTGCTAAAAAAAATCACAATAAGCGTATATTGATTGGTTTGCGCAAAAGTTATAGCGTCTACAAAATAGGGGATAGATTTATAGCATTTTTATTATACTTTTTATCTTATTAGTAATGGCGGCGATCTGCGATTTTTATTGCGACTGCGACATTGCGGCAAAAACATTGCATACTTTTGACACATTTTTGGGATCAGTGTCATTTATACAGCGATCAATGCTATAAAAATGCACTAATTACTGTGTAAATGACACTAGCAGGGAAGGGGTTAAACACCCAGGGGGCGATCAAGGGGTTAACTGTGTTCCCTCAGTGTGTTCTAACTGTGGGGGGGATTGTCTCACTAGAACATGACGGAGATCACTGCTCCCGATGACAGGGAGCATTAGATCCCTGTCATGTTGCTAGGCAGAACAGGGAAATGCCTTGTTTACATCTCCCCGTTCTGCCGCTCCGTGTCACGATCGCGGGCCACCGATGGACATCAAGTCCACAGGACCCGTGGGCATGCTCATGCGGCGGGCGTGCACGCGCCCACTAGCCTGCAATTTAAAGGGGACGTACAGGTACACCCATTTGCGCAGCCCTGCCATTGTGCCGACGTATATCGTCGTGCACTGGACGGCAAGTGATTAATGACTTTGGAGATAATTTTAATGTTATAGAGTTATCGTTTTTGTCAGGTCAAATTTATCCCATAGATTGAGACCACTGAGGTCACTGTACCAAGTTGAATAGGAATCAGCCCTGTATATGTGGTGAGCAAATTTTACACACATAAATTTACATGTGTGGTATACAGAACATTGAATATAGATAACATGCAAAACAAGCAGACCATCCCACTGGTCATACATAGCAAAAATCCAAACAGGGATTGCTGTACATAACATTTATTGAAAATCCATAATAGTGGACAAAAAGGACATGGCATCCCAGTCTTAGTTCGTAGGGTTCAATATTGAGTTGGCCCACCCTTTCCAACTATAACAGCTTCAACTCTTCTGGGAAGGCCGTCCACAAGGTTTAGGAGTGTGTCTATGGGAATGTTTGACCATTCTTCCAGAAGTGCATTTGTGAGGCCAGGCACTGATGTTGGACGAGAAGGCCTGGCTCATAGTCTCCACTCTAATTCATCCCAAAGCTGTTCTGTTGGGTTGAGGTCAGGACTCTGTGCAGGCCAGTCAAATTCCTCCACCCAAACTCACTCATCCATGTCTTTATGGACCTTGCTTTGTGCACTGGTGCGCAGTCATGTTAGAACAGAAAGGCCCAACCTCAAACTGTTCCCACAAAGTTGGGAGCATAAAATTGTCCAAAATGTCTTGATATGCTGACGCCTTAAGTGTTCCCTTCACTAGAACTAAGGTGCCAAGCCCAACCCCTGAAAAACAACCCCACACCATAATCCCCCTCCACCAAATGATTTGGACCAGTGCACAAAGCAAGTTCCACAAAGACATGGATGAGCGAGTTTGGGGTGGAGGAACTTGACTGACCTGTACAGAGTCCTGACCTCAACCCTATATAATAGACATTTGCAATTTGTTACATTACAAATTCGTTTTCGAACATAATTTGGCATATTTGTTGTTTCCGAATGAACGAAAGGCTGAATGAACTTTGACGAATGCGTACAAAAACGAATTGTCAAAAAGAACGAAAATACGAAAGAACAAAAAAAAAAAAACCTGAAAGAACAAAAAAATTATTCAACCTATGAGTTTTTTTGTATTGTTATCCTTTCCGACTATTCATTATCGCTGAATATAAAGAAATAATGAATGCATTTGTGTTCTTTAAATACATGTGCTAGTAGCTGTCTGAGGCCTACTAAATTAATCCCAGCGCCACGCGCCAACTCCAAAATAACTAATAAAATGAAAAAATCCAAACTAATGAAGGTTAGGAATACAACCAATGTCCGAATGAATGAATGCCACATCTAAACTAATGGAACTAAACGAATATGAATGCATCCGAAGTTACGAATGATCTAAAGTAACGAATGCTGATCATAACGAATGATCCGATAAACGTGCACATATCTACAATGCACTTCTGGAAGAATAGTCAAACATTCCCATAGACAAACTCCTAAATCTTGTGGACGACCTTCTCAGAAGAGTTGAAGCTGTTATAGCTGCAAAGGGTGGGTCAACTCAATATTGAACCCTACAGACTTATGCCCCGTACACATGGTCGGATTTTCCGATGGAAAATGTCCGATCGGAGCGTGTTGTCGGAAATTCCGACCGTGTGTGGGCTCCATCGGACATTTTCCATCAGAATTTCCGACACACAAAGTTGGAGACCAGGAGATAAAATTTTCCGACAACAAAATCCGTTGTCGGAAATTCCGATTGTGTGTACACAAATCCGACGGACAAAGTGCCACGCATGCTCAGAATAAATAAAGAGATGAAAGCTATTGGCTACTGCCCCGTTTATAGTCCCGACGTACGTGTTTTACGTCACCGCGTTCAGAACAATCGGATTTTTCGACAACTTTGTGTGACCGTGTGTATGCAAGACAAGTTTGAACCAACATCCGTCGGAAAAAATCTTAGGATTTTGTTGTCGGAATGTCCGAACAAAGTCCGACCGTGTGTACGGGGCATAAGACTGGATACACACTTTTAACTTTTGTTGTTCAATTTCCTTTAGTTTTACCTTTAACTATGTAGTCCAAGGGCCTGCCTGATTACATACAAATTGAACGTGTTTAAGTTTAACCTCTTATAATATGGTTTTGGTAAATCTAAAGGAAAAAAGCTAAAAAAAATTGTATAGTGTGTATCCGGCTTTAGACCAGGATGCCATTAAAGTTCATGTGCGTGTAAAGGCAGGCGTCCCAATACTTTTGATAATATAGTATATATTAGTAGTGAGTGTACAGCTTGTATAACAGTGCAAATTTTCTGTCCCCCTCAAAATAACTCAACACACAGCCATTAATGTCTAAACTGCTGGCAACAAAAGTGAGTACACCCCTAAGTGAAAATGTCCAAATTGGGCCCAATTAGCCATTTTCCCTCCCTGGTGTCATGTGGCTCGTTAGTGTTACAAGGTCTCAGGTGTGAATGGGGAGCAGGTGTGTTAAATTTGGTGTTATCGCTCTCACTCTCTCATACTGGTCATTGGAAGTTCAGCATGGCAAATAACTCTCTGAGGATCTGAAAAAAAGATTTGTTGTTTTACATAAAGATGGCCTAGGCTATAAGAAGATTGTCAAGACCCTGAAACTGAGCTGTAGCACAGTGGCCAAGACCATACAGCAGTTTAACAGGACAGGTTCCACTCACAACAGGCCTCGCCATGGTCGACCAAAGAAGTTGAGAGCACGTGCTCAGCGTCATATCCAGAGATTGTCTTTGGGAAATAGACGTATGATTGCTGCCAGCATTGCTGCAGAGGGGGGGTCACCCTGTCAGTGCTCAGACCATACGCCGCACACTGCATCAAATTGGTCTGCATGGCTGTCGTCTAAGAAGAAAGCCTCTTCTAAATATGATGCATAAGAAAGCCCACAAACAGTTTGGTGAAGACAAGCAGACTAAGGACATGGATTACTGGAACCATGTCCTGTGGTCTGATGAGACCAAGATAAACTTATTTGGTTCAGATGGTGTCAATCATGTGTGGCGGCAACCAGGTGAGGAGTACAAAGACAAGTGTGTTTTGCCTACAGTCAAGCATGGTGGTGGGAGTGTCATGGTCTGGGGCTGCATGAGTGCTGCCGGCACTAGGGAGCTACAGTTCATTGAGGGAATAATGAATGCCAACATGTACTGTGACATACTGAAGCAGAGCATGATCCCCTCCCTTCAGAGACTGGGCCGCAGGGCAGTATTCCAACATGATAACGACTCAAAACACACCTCCAAGATGACCACTGCCTTGCTAAAGAAGCTGAGGGTAAAGGTGATGGACTGGCCAAGCATTTCTCCAGACCTAAACCCTATTGAGCATCTGTGGGGCATCCTCAAACGGAAGGTTTGAGGATGAAGGGAGTTTAACAAGACTCGTGGCCGCTCATTAAAATTAGAAGAAAAGAGGTTTAACCTTAAAGTGGGGTTCCACCCAAAAAAACAAAAATACCTGAAAAATTGTAAACAAAAAAACAAAAAAACATTTGAATATTTTTTTTTTTTTTTACTTACCTTTAAATGCCTGTTGCTAGGTGGTCCCTCGTAGTCTGCCTCTTCCTTTGCCTGGGCTGGTGACATCACTTCCCCCCAGGCACAGGAAGGGCTCGGCTCTGCTCCCTCCCTCCTGTCAATCATCTGGGACCCATTACAGGTCCCAGGTGACTGAGTGGCCAATCACGGCGCACGGCGCCGCTCGCGCATGCGCAGTGGGTGCCAGGCTGTGAAGCCACAGCCCGGCGCCCACAGTTGAAATGCCGGCGCCGACAAGCGGAGGGGGGGGGACGAGCGGGGCTTCGATCCCCCGCATCGCTGGACCCAGGGACAGGTAAGTGTCCAATTAAAAGTCAGCAGCTGCAGTATTTGTAGCTTCTGACTTTCAATTTTTTTTTTTTTTTAATGGAGCCCCTGGGTGGTACTCCTATTTAAACAACGTAGAGGGTTCTTTACTGTAAGAGCGACCAGGATGTGGAATTCCATTCCACAGGTGGTGGTCTCAGCGGGGGGCATTGATAGTTTCAAGAAACTATTAGATAAGCACCTGAACAACCGCAACATACAGGGATATACAATGTAATACTGACATATAATCACACACATAGGTTGGACTTCATGGTCTTTTTTCAACCTCACCTACTATGTAACTATGGAAGGTGAAGGAGCGGAAGGTTTCTAACATCCACCAGCTCCGTGATATCATCATGGAGGAGTGGAAGAGGACTCCAGTGGTAACCCGTGAAGCTCTGGTGAACTCCATGCCCAAGAGGGTTAAGGCAGTGCTGGAAAATAATGGTGGGCACACAAAATATTGACACTTTGGGCCCAATTTGGACTTTTTCACTTAGGGGTATACTCTTTTTTGTTGCCAGCAGTTTAGACATTAATGGCTGTGTGTTGAGTTATTTTGAGGGGACAGCAAATTTACACTGTTATACAAGCTGTACACTCACTACTTTACATTGTAGCAAATTGTCATTTCTTCAGTGTTTTCACATGAAAAGATAGAATAAAATATTTACATTATATTTATGTATGTATGTATATATACTATATATATATATATATATATATATATATATATTAGTGTATATATATATTAGTGTATATATATATATATATATATATATATATACTATGAATGGGTACCGTGGCTTGAGGGCTAGCAATTCTACCTGGCAGCACTAGGGTCTGTGATTTTAATTCCTGTTAAGACACTGTCTGCATGGAGTTTGCATGTTCCTTCTGTGCATGCTTGGGTTTCCTCCCACACTTTTGCTGGTAGGTTGATTGGCACTTGTGTACATTGTGTGTATGTATGTGAGATAGTGACCATAAATGGTAATCTCCTTGAGGACAGCGACTGATGTGAATGTACAATATGTAAAAAAGCTGTGTAAATTGTATAAAAATACTTGAAACAAATAAATATGTTGATCATTCAATACAGTAAAAAAAAGTTTTATGGAAAAAAATACCCCTTGATGATAAAAATCATATTTAAGTAAATGGATGACATTCAACTATATATAAAAATGAACTCGTAAATCTATTTTAAAAAATACCTTTAATTTACCTTTAAGTTTTCTTTCATACAAACCGAGTTGTAATTTAGATTTATTAGCCTTTTTAATATAATCCAGGCAAGCTCTCTATTGTGGTGCTCGTGGTGTCTTTGATAAACCCCCCTGCCTTTTGCATCAATGCCGTCGCAGAGTTACACGTGAAAAGCGTTAGCAACTGACACCGTCATATATTGCCAGTTTTTCTTTTATACTGTTTTACAGTGGATGCCTTTGAAGTGTGAATTATCAGGCCATCTGGAATGCATATGTTATCCTTATTATTACATGATATGTTATATTTTGCTAATGTGCTAAGACTGCTGTCTGGAAGTGTTGGCATGTTGATCTCAAACTAACGCATTTCACATCAAAAGAAGACCAAGCTACATATTTTATAAAACCGAGACTTTATTCAATAATTCAGGCATTAACAATACCTATGGATACCCCCGTGGTCAGATCATTGTTATTTGAACATTTTATTTAATAGCCATGCAAAAAAAAAGATAACATTAAAAAAAAATCTTTTCATTTAGAATGTCATGAGACTGAAAAAGTTGGCTTATTTGGCAGTAAGGAAGAAAAAAAACTAGAAAAAAAAACTATGACATATAGGAGAATGGTTCCTGTAATTGTGTAGGATGTCTTTATAGATGCTGTTTGATGTGAATTTATGTCGCATGGGTCCAGGTCCAAGTTTAATCAAAATCCAATATGTTGCTAGAAGGCTAGGCTCAATTTCCAGGACAGCTCATATAGAGGTATTTTAAACATCTAGGAGGACAATAAAGCTTTGCAATATATAGTAATTGCAGGATATTGTCTCAGCTAAGCTTAGCACGCCCGCAATTATCTGCAGTGCTTTCTACATTGTATGGTGTATTGTTTTCTATGCTTTGTGTACTTCCCTTCTGCAAAATAAGTCAGGATTTTACTTCAGATATTATTTTGAGTGGACAATAACTAAATAAAATTTTACCTTTCTCATCCTTGACTCTTTCATAAACTCTGGATAAAAGTAAGATTAACACTTTCTCGGCCAGAATACAGCAATGACTAAATGGCCAGGCCAACATTTAGCAGTGCAAAGATATCATAAGAAAATCATTTAGATCCTTTTTTCTTAAAGGAGAATTAAGGCACAATAATTTAAGGAAACCCTATTTTTTTTATTAACGGCTAACAAATGTTTAAACATGTTAAAAAGGAGTTATTGTTTTTTTTTAAATTAATATATTATTTTTTAATACTGTAATTGTATCAGACAGTAACAATATTAAACAGATGAACATTACCACCATCAGGCTCCACTAGCATTTGCAGGTCGAGTGTTTTACTTTAAAGGATAAGTTCACCTTTTTTTTTTTTCTAAATTCCAGCCCCCCTTTGTACCAATATAGCATTCATGTACTTTTTTTTGCAAAAATATCAAAGCTTTCCATAAAATTTACAGACAATTACCTTACTGTCCTCCATCCATGTTTCCAAACATATCTATTGCTTCTGTCTTACTTCCTTACAGACTTTAGGTTATGATGACACAGGAAGGAGTTGACCAGCTGACCTCATTAGCACACACCCTGCATCATCCACCCACCCGTTCCCTGATGCACATTTTTTAACCACTTCAAAACCAGGCCCTTACGCCCCTTCCTGCCCAGGACAATGTTCAGCTTTCAGCGCTGTCACACTTTGAATGACAATTGCACGGTCATGCAACACTGTACCCAAACAAAATTTTTATCATATTTTTCCCACAAATAGAGCTTTCTTTTGGTGGTATTTGATCACCTCTGGGGTTTTTATTTTTTGCTAAACAAACTAAAAAAGACCAAAATTTTTGGGAAAAAAAAAAGATTTTTTTTTTTAGTTTCTTTCATAAAAGTTTGTTTTCCCCTTCACTGACGGGCAGTGATGAGGCAGCACTGATGTGGGGGCACTGATGAGTAGGCACTGATATGTAGAATTGATGGACACTGATAGGCGGCACTGATATGCAGCACTGATGGGCACCAATAGGCAGCACTGATATGCAGCACTGATGGGCACTGATAGGTGGCACTGATGGGCACTGATGGGCACTGACAGGCGTCACTGATGGGCACTGACAGACGGCACTGATGGGCACTGACAGCCGGCTGTGATGGGCACTGACAGGCGGCACTGATAGGCGGTATTGATTGGCACTGACAGGTGGCACTGATGGGCAGAATTAATGATTAGGTACTGAGAAGTACTGACAGGTGTTACTGCTGGGCAGTGATTGGCACTGTGGTGGGCAGTGATTGGCACTGTGGTGGGCACTGGCACACTTTTTTGTTGTGGCACTTCTGGACACTGATTGGCAGGTGATTGTTACATTTGAGGGGTCTGTGCTGATAATCAATGTGCTGATTATCAGCACAGACCCCCCCCCCCGACAGGGAGAGCCGCCGATCGGCTTTCCCTGTCAGCGTGAACTGAGGAATGTCTTTTACCGGCACTTACCTGGTTCACGCAATAATCAGCTGTGATTGGTCACAGCTGATCATGTGGTAAGAAGCCTCTGACTATGCTAGATGTGAATGGGGCCTGAAAGAGAAATTGGTGTGATAACACAAGAATAAGGAGGCTCCATTCACATCTGTGCGTTTCCTTGCATTTCAGAAATGCGCTGCACCAAAAATTTCAGTTAAAAAACGCACCAAGCTTCGCTCTAAAAAAAGTTCTAAACCTTCTTTGGGGCAATCGCTGTGTGTAGGGAAGCCCATTCAGGTGAATGGGCTGCCCTATGTGTGATGAGTGAAAATGCTCCAAAACAGCTCCCCCCACTCGCAAAAAAAAAAAAAAAACGCATGTGGGAATGCGAGTTCCCGCTATGCAACGATGTGAACGGGGCTTGACAGCTCAGTGTTTCTGTCCACTCCCTTCTATGTACTTGTATAAAGATGGCCATACACTATGCAATCTGATTGTATATATTTAGTGAGAGGGGTGATCACTGATTGATTGCATTTCATTTAAAAAACGTGCACCTGGGAATGGGTGGGGTGGATGATGCAGGGTGTGTACTAGTGAGGTCAGCTGGTCAACTCCTTCCTGTGTCATGACCTAAAGTCTGTAAGGAAGTAATACAGAAGCAATAGATACGTTTGAAAACATGGATGGAGGGCAGTAAGGTACGTGTCTGTAAATTTTATGGAAAGCTTTGATATTTTTGCAAAAAAAGTACAAGAATGCTATATTGGTGCATAGGGGAGCTGGAATTTAGAAAAAAAAAAAAAGTTGAACAAAGGTGAACTTGCCCTTTAACAATGAAGCCTCCAGCCTGCATGTGAACACTGTGGTGTTGGTTAACTAAAACTGGAGAGTGCAAAATCTGGAGCAGCTCTACGTAGAAACCAATCAGCTTCCAGTTTTTTTTTTTTTTTGTCAAAGCTTAATTGGACAAGCTGAAGTTAGATGCCGATTGGCTACCATGCACAGCTGTGCCAGATTTTGCACGCTTCAATTCTAGTAAGTTAACTTGCATGTCCTAGCTGACACGGTGCTTACATGCCCAGGAACCACTATATTACAAAGTTAGTCTAGGAGAAGCACTCTCCCAAGGGGGTCACCTTTTGAGCGAGCTCCCGAGTCCAGCATTTGCGTCCCCCAGCACCCGTGTCATTGCATTTGATTGACAGCAGCGGGAGCCAATGTCTGTGTTGCTATCAATCTAGCCAATCAGGAAACAAGACACCAGCCGGAGCTGGTGTGCTCGTTCCCGTCACGCAAATTTCGGGGTTCAGGTAAGTATAAGGGGGGCACGGGGGTGCTGCTGCATTAAAAAATGTTTTTCACCTTAATGCATAGAATGCATTAAGGTGCAAAACGGCGAGGGTTTACAACCCCTTTAAAGCATGAATAACAGCACAGTGCTTGTGCTGTGTCATTTGGCCCCTTCAATCACCTAAAAAAACCTGGCTGATCCTTCCTGGTTCTGCCCTCTCGCCTGTAAAATGACCACGGTATATAATGGCTGCTGAGCCCTGACACCATGATCAGTTTACATGCCCCCGTCATCCGCAGCTCTCCTCTCTGCTCTCCTGTGTCCTCCTCCCCCCTACCCTCCCTTGCTGTCAGCTCCGTCTACTTCACAATCCTCTCCTCCTGCTGCAATCATTAGTATTCTTATATATTATTATACTATATTATTATAGTATTAGCATGCCATCGCTCTGTTAAACAACATTATGTGTCCCTGTGCCTGTGCTGTATTAAAAAAAATGCAGAATATACCTTATATCACAGTGTCTCCTGGCACTCACATGACTCCTCGGCTCTCTCTCTCCCCTCTCCTCCCCGGCTGACATCAGTGGGAGTTCTTGGCCCCGCCCACAATAGCTGTCAGCCTGGGAGAGGAGAGAGCCGAGGAGTCATGTGAGCGTCGGGAGACGCTCTGATATAAGGTATAATCTGCATTTTTTTTATACAGCACAGGGACACATAATGTTATTTAAAGTGGAGGGCCACCCTAAAAAAAAAAATTACATGAAAATGTTCCTAAAAATTTGGAGAAAAAAAATAAAACATTTTAACTTACCAGAAATGGCTGTTGCTAGGCAGATCGTCCTAATCTGCCACTTCCTACACCGCAGTGATCTTCAGTCTTCTCCTCCTCGCGTTGTCTTCTGGGGAATGGGCGCAGTGTGTTCTGGGAACTGTGTGTGTCCCACAACACAGCCCGCCCCATTCACAAAGCACTGTGCGACTCACGCATGCGCAGTAGGAAACGGACAGTGCCTGTTTTCCTTAGTTCGAATGGCGGAGTCGAGGGACGGGTCAGCCTTGGGCGGCGGACATCGCGGGCACCCTGGACAGGTAAGTGTGCTTATTAAAAGTCAGCAGCTACAGTGTTTGTAGCTGCTGACTTTAAAAAAAAAAAATTTTCAGCTGGCCCTCCACTTTAAGAGCAATGTGACCAAAGTGTACTGTATGTTTAAAAATACCCAGGTTGATAGACAAGTTCAATCTTCTTGTATGTTCTCTTTCTCCTTCTTTCTCTCTCTTTACTTTTATTTCGCTATCCTATTGCTCTCTCTCGATATTCCTCAAATATGTGGGATGTCAGAAAGTTTTTCTTTTTTAACTGAAAGTTAGACGTTTTGTTCCTCAGTTGCACATAAGGCCAGCCATAATACTGGTTGCAATTTCAGACACCTGGTGGAATGGGGGATGGATTTGGGGGTTTTGGGCCCTGCCCGGCACAGCTTGATCCCCATGGGGGTGCCGGGTGTAAAGGGTTCTACCCTGGCCCGTCCTGATCTCTCTATATCTGATTTTGCCTATACGACACCCAGAGACCCGACATAGTCTCCTGAAATTTTTTTTTGGGTCATGCCCTGGGTTCAGACACATGCCGTATGACTATACAATTTGCCTATTGTTCTGCGATATGTTTTTGTATTCAGTTTGCTGAGTAATGTCGCGTACACACGAGCGGACTTTACGGCAGACTTGGTCCGGCGGACCAGACTCCGTCGGATAATTTGATCGTGTGTGGGCTCCAGCGGACTTTTTTTCCCCAAAAGTTCGATGGACCTAGAAATGAAACATGTTTCAAATCTTTCCGATGGAGTCCGGTCGAAAAGTCCGCTCGTCTGTATGCTAGTCCGACAGACAAAAACCGTCGCAAGGGCAGCTATTGGCTACTGGTTGTGAACTTCCTTATTTTAGTCCGGTGTACGTCATCACGTACGAATCCGTCGGACTTTGGTTGATCATGTGTAGGCAAGTCCATTCATTCGAAAATCTATCGGAAAGTCCATTGAAAAGTCCGTCGAAAAGTCCACCCGACCTAGTCCATCGAAAAGTCTGCCCGTGTGTACGTGGCATTATTGTTCGCTCCCTCGGAGTTACTCCTACACTGTAACACAAAACTCTGTTATCAGTATACTGATGTCCAATTGGTAAATGTATGTTATATCTTACACTGAAAATAAAAATTTTGAGAAATAAAAATGCCCAGGCTTTAGTATATGTAAATCCGATTACTAAAATCTCAAGCTTTAACTTAAAGAGGGAGCTCCACCTTAAACAAAAAATATTAAAAGCCAGCAGCTACAAATACTGCAGCTGCTGACTTTTAATAAATGGACACTTACCTGTCCCAGGGTCCAGCGATGTCGGCAGCCGAAGCCGATCGATCGCTCGTCTCTCGGCTGCCCCCACCGCCATCCTCGGTCAGGGAATCAGGAAGTGAAGCGTTGCGGCTTCACTGCCCGGTTCCCCACTGCGCATGCGCGAGTCACGCTGCGCATCCACACTGGCCCCCGTTGTGTTGTGGGAACTGTGTGGCTAGCTATTCCCGGAAGTGGGTGCAGATACCTGTATTATACAGGTATCTGTAACCCCCTCCCCCCTGAAAGGTGCCAATTGAGGCACCGGAGGGGGGGAAGAATCCGATGAGCAGAAGTTCCACTTTAGGGTGGAACTCCGCTTTAATAATTGTTCAGGCACCTCCTGGTATTGAGTGACAACCCAACCGTCTGTGTTGAAAAAGAGGGGACCATGAATATTTAGAATTTTTCTTTAAAATACACATATACCATCCCTTAAGTCAAGGGGACCATCACCAATTAAAGCACAAGAGTGATCATCATTTTAACCCAATGGGGCTTCTTTTCGCATGTACTTTTATTTTATATTAGGATTTAAAATGAACCAATGCAATAATCTGAAAGATGGATGGGAGGTTTTAGTAAAATATACATAACTTTAACAGTTAAAGAGTGCATTTATTTCTATATTTTTCACCAGAGGTAAAGGAGAAATATGTGAGGAGGAATAAGATTTGGTTCCAAAAGAGAACTAGCCACTCCAAACATGGGATAGTTACGTTAGTGATCTGTCCCTGTGTTCCAATTGTTCTCCTGTATTGTCACCATGACACACTTGCCCCCAATGGAGACTACAAGAGGCCTTTTCAATGCACAAGATGCAGACATGGTCCACTGTGATCCCCACCCAACTCTGAATATGAACTTGTTGGACAGGCTCCATTTTTTTTGGGAAGGCTTTCAACAATATTTCACAGTGTGTCGGTGGAAATTTGCGCCCATTCAGCCAAAAGATCATTTGCGAGGTCAGGTACTGATGATGGACAAGAAGACCTGGCTCACAATCAGGTTTGAAATTCATCCCAAGTGTGTTCAGTAGGGTTGAGGTCAGGGCTTTTTGCAGGCCACTTGAGATACTAAAAAAAAAAAAAAAAAAAAAAAAAAAGGTCTAACAGAACCTGTATGGTGTTGGGTTTGTACATGGGGCATAGCCATACTGGAACAGAGAAGGACCTTCCCCAAACTGTTGTCACAAGATTGAAAGCGCATAATAGTTGGAAACAGCCTTAAAAGTACCCTTCTCTGTATCTACTGTAATGCCGCGTACACATGTCCATTTTTTCCGTCAGAATGAACTCTGAAGTTTTTTCTGACGGGGTTAAGACGGAGTTCCGCTGACTTGCGTACACACGATCACACCAAAGTCCGATCGTTTAGAATGCAGTGACGTACAACATGTACGACGGGACTAGAAAAAGGAAGTTAAATAGCCAGTAGCCAATAGCTGCCCTTGCGTCATTTTTGGTCCGTCGGAATAGCAAACAAACAAACGGTTTTCCCAATAGGTATTGATTCCATCGGAAAGATTTAAAACATGTTCTATTTCTAGGTCTGTCAGAATTTTCGAAAAAAGAAGTCAGATGAAGCCCACACACGATCGGAATATCCGATGAAATGATTCCGTCTGACCTTTTCTGCCGGAAAGTCCGGTCGTGTGTACGCGGCAGAATACATGACATGAACAGGGATGGACTGACAACTCATGGGGCCCCCGGGCAATAGGAGATTATGGGGCCCCCGGGAAATAGGAGAAGATTATGGGGCCCCCAGGCAATAGGAGATTATGGGGCCCCCGGGCAATAGGAGAAGATTATGGGGCCCCGGGCAATAGGAGATTATGGGGCCCCCCAGGCAATAGGAGATTATAGGGCCCCCAGGCAATAGATTATGGTGTTACACAGTATACACACACACACATAAAGTATACACACAAAGACACACAATATACACACACAGTATACACACACACAGAATACAAATACACACATTGAAGAGGTACTGGAGAGGCAGGGCAGCTATAATCTTGGGATTTTTTAAAAAAACACAGATTTTTACATAGTGTCCCTGGTTTTATTGAGGCTGGCAACCCTGATGGGGCCCCTTAGTGGCATGAGGCCCTCGGGCAGTGCCCAAGTGCCCGAATGGTCAGTCCGCCCCTGGATATGAATTTATACTGCAGAAAACTGATGTTTTTTGGGTAAATTTGCCCAAATCTGAAAGCCAGAGACATTTTCAGATATAAAACTTTTCAGGGACCGATTTTAAACACTAAACATTCTCCAAAAATGTAACGACCGCTCGCCTCTCTGCTTATCAATTTCTCAGCGTACGCTCTTGGTTTGAGAGATGTCATTTCACGTTTTTTGAGAACTGTTCCTGATAGCACTCTCAGTGCTTTTTTTTTTTTTTTGTGCGTCCCTCTCCATTATATCATTTGCAGAATTGGCAAGAAAATAAGTTAGTTCTATCCCCGTACTTAACTCATAGAAAAATAAAAATTAAATTACCCAGACTGTTATTTTCGTTCCTTGGCTGTTTTAATGCAGTATGGCTGGAAAATTTGAATAAATAGCTTGTGTTAATGGCGTTTGCCGGTAAAGCTGAGCTTATTGTAATTCTATGTGACTCACTGTATACACAACTTCCTGACAGAGGAAGTCCCCAAATTACTGACATTCCTTCAGCTCAACCTAAAAATATTCCTGTCTTAATTTCACCATTGCTATAGTCTCCAAATAATAACATGAAAACTAAATCGGTAATGATACTTGGGGATTTTTTTTTTAAATATAATATTTGATAATAATATAACTGTATACACCTTCTTATACCAACAGGTCATTGGTTGGGTTAACAAGCAGGCCCGTGTTGTTATATGTTCCATAGAGCTGCTTCTATGCTTCATACATTAAATGACATTGACTCTATTTGTGTGCTGTTCCACTTATATTATTTATATGAATTATAACCATATTCTTTTAAAGCTGAACGCCAGGCAGAAATAAAAGACACAAATAATGCAATTTGATATACATTTACATACATGTATATTTTTAAACGCAAGCAGTATAAGTACTTGGATTTGTCTTGGTGTCAGCCTTTTGCATTCCCTGTACAGCACAGCCCAGCCTTGGAGAGAAATAAGCAGCACAAGAAGCCAATCAGTTGTGCTTCAGTGCTAACAAGGGATATGTTGATAGGAGGAGAGGGCAGAGTGACAGGGGGGGAGGTGAACTTATCATTCTGCTGCTTCCCCTTTCATTGACCAGTCACAGGCTGCGTAGGGGGGGGGGATGGTCAAGACCTGTGGGGTTGATTTACTAAAACTAGAAAGTGAAAAATCTGGTGCAGCTGTGCATGGTAGCCAATCAGCATCTAACTTCAGCTTGTTCAATTAAAGTGATATTAAAGTTTTGTTTTTTTGTTTAAAAATAACAAATGTGTTACTTACCTTCTCTGTGCAGTAGTTCTGCACATAGTGGCCCCAATCCTCCTCTTCTTGGGTCCCCTATTAGTGCTCCATTCCCCTCCCTCCTGCCCCCACAGCAAGCTGCTTGTCTGTCCATTCAGATATGGAGCCGCAGCTCATTGACTGACTTTGATTGACAGCAGTGGGCTGCAATGGCACCAGTCTCAGCCAATGAGGAGGGAGAGTCCCGGACAGCCGATATCGCTGGATCGAAATGGGGCTCAGGTAAGTATTAGGGGGGCTGCTGCACACAGAAGGTTTTTTTTTATCTTAATGCAAGGACTGCATTAAAGTGGATGTAAACCCAATGTCATCCTTTCTAAACTACTGCCATAGGGGTTATCTATCAGGATATACATGCCTCCTGCATGAATCTTTACCTGTCAAATGTCTCCCCTCTGTCTGTTATTAGACCCAAAAAACTGCAGATTCTGTGGGCGGGTCTGTTGTCTGGAGCTCGGTGGGTGGAGTCGTGATGTCAGTAGACTCCCCGCCCACCTCTACACTCCCCTTGTCAATATACATTTTCTCCTGTGTATTTCTTACACTGAACTTCTGCTATGATCTCTAACATCCAGTGAAAAGACAGGAAAGTAACCACATGACTTCAGCATGCCAAATCATGCTGAGGTGTGGAACAGCCAATCCTTGCAGAGCTGCTGAAGAAAGGAGTGGGGGAGGGAATTAAAAAATAATGCATGTCTTAGGCTAGTACACGAGATATGTAAATCACCTGTCACTCACAGCAAGGGGGAGGATTTGACAAAGTTTTTCTCTGTTTGTCAAGTTTTATCTCACTGAACAATAGAAGAGGATTGCTCAGAGCTTTATTAACTCTGTGTGGCAAGACTGGGCTCAAATGATAGGAAATCTTATACTCTACATTATGACATAAAAAAAAAAAAAAAAAAAAAAAATTCGGGTTTACATCCAATTTAAGAAAAAAAAAAACTTCTTCCTTTACATTCACTTTAAGCTTTGGCAAAAAATCTGGAAGCTGATGGTTTTTATGCAGAGCTGCAACAGATTTTGCACTCTCCAGTTTTAGTAGTCAACCGCTATGTTACTTATAGTGGCCCTGTTGTTTGAAACGTAAGCCCAATATATAAAGGAGGACCATCCATACCAGTGGCGGCTGGTGTTTTTTTTTTGGGGGGGGGTTGGGGGGAGGGGCAGCAAACCACCACCCTCCCCTCGGTCACTATTGTCACACAACTGGGTGGGCTCGGAGTGCAGTGCTCTAGTCCCGAGCCCACCCTTTTTTGAAGCCTATTAAAGCCTCTGGCTCTAATCACATGCTTCAAAAAAAAGTACAGTGGGGGTTATTTACTAAAACTGGAGCGTGAAATATCTGGTGCAGCTCTGCATAGAAACCAATCAGCTTCCAGGTTTTATTGTTAAAGCCTAAATGAACAAGCTAAGGTTAGAAGCTGATTGGCTACCATGCACAGCTGCATAGGCATGTGCAGCCCATTGCATTAGGGCAGGAATATTCAAACTATGGCTCTCCAGCTGTTGCGGAACTACACGTCCCATGAGGTATTGTAAAACTCTGACATTCACAGACATGACTAGGCATGATGGGAATTGTAGTTCCTGGACAACTGGAGAGCTGTAGCTTGAAGACCCCTGCATTAGGGTGTGCACCCCAATGCTCAAACACACATGCGTGTATATATATTACCAAAAGTATTGGGACACCTGCCTTTACATGAACTTTAATGGCATCCCAGTCTTAGTCCGTAGGGTTCAATATTGAGCTGGCCCACCCTTTGCAGCTATAACAGCTTCAACTCTTCTGGGAAGGCTGTCCACAAGGTTTAGGAGTGTGTCTATGGGAATGTTTGACCATTCTTCCAGAAGTGCATTTGTGAGATCAGGCACTGATGTTGGTCAAGAAGGCCTGACTCGCAGTCTTCACTCTAATTCATCTCAAAGGTGTCCTATTGGGTTGAGGGCAGGACTCTGTGCAGGCCAGTCAAGTTCCTTCACCCTAAACTCGCTCATCCATATCTTTATGGACCTTGTTTGTGCACTGGTCCAAATCATTTGGTGGAGGGGGGATTACGGTGTGGGGTTGTTTTCCAGGGGTTGGCCTGGCCCCTTAGTTCCAGTGAAGAGAACTCTTAAGACAGCATACCAAGACATTTTGGATGGCCCCTTTATGTTTCAACATCACTGCACACCAGTGCACAAACCAGGTCCATAAAGACATGGATGAGTGAGTTTGGGGTGGAGGAACTTGGCTTGCCTGCACAGAGTCCTGACCTCAACCCAATAGAACACCTTTGGGATGAATTATGCCCCGTACACACAGGCGGATTTTCCGATGGAAAATGTGTGATAGGACCTTGTTGTCGGAAATTCCGACCGTGTGTAGGCTCCATCACACATTTTCCATAGGATTTTCCGACACACAAAGTTTGAGAGCAGACTATAAAATTTTCCGACAACAAAATCCGTTGTCGGAATTTCCGATCGTGTGTACACAAATCCGACGCACAAAGTGCCACTCATGCTGAGAATAAATAAAGAGATGAAAGCTATTGGCTACTGCCCCGTTTATAGTCCTGACGTACGCGTTTTACGTCACCGCGTTCAGAATGATCGGATTTTCCGACAACTTTGTGTGACCGTGTGTATGCAAGACAAGCTTGAGCCAACATCCGTCGGAAAAAATCCTAGGATTTTGTTGTCGGAATGTCCGATCAATGTCCGACCGTGTGTACGGGGCATTAGAGAGGAGACTGCGAGCCAGGCCTTCTCGTCCACATCAGTGCCTGACATCACAAATGCACTTCTGGAAGAATGGTCAAACATTCCCATAGACACACTCCTAAACCTTGTGGACAGCCTTCCCAGAAGAGTTGAAGCTGTTATAGCTGTAAAGGGAGGGCCAACTCAATATTGAACCCTACGGACTAAAACTGGGATGCCACAAAAGTTCATGTGTGTGTAAAGGCAGGTGTCCCAATACTTTTGTATTATTTTTTACAATATATTTATTTATTTATTTATTTTTTTACAATTTCTTTAGAAGCTCCGTGGGGGTGCTTTGGTGAAATATCATAGATCTAAACGGGCCCCTAATGTCTCACTTGTGAGACAGAGAAAGGTGCTGAGGACAGATATTCCCCAGTCTCTTTCTCTGCAGCCAAGGCACACCTTGCACCCCATGTGTCGCCCGCCTATGAAGAGCTGCACCAGATATTTTGTACTCCAGTTTTAGTAAATGAGCCCCACAGGTCTTGAACACCCCCCTCCCCCCCGATCCCAGCCTGTGAATTGTCAGTGAAAGGGGAAGCAGAAGAATGATGAGTTCATCCCCTCTCGCTCTCTCCTCCTATCAACAAATCCCTTATATGTATTGCTTATGTAATTAGCGGTTTACCTGGAGTTCATCTTTAAGTCTAAAAAAGTACATTCTTTAGCAACCCACAAGACACGCTGTAAACTTAGCAAAACAAGTGCCATTTTTGTCAGCTAGCTTCACATAAATAAATCTTTGGTATGTATTAAACTCATAAATACAATCTATCTTCTTAATTCCTCTGCCTCCTTGTTTATGACTGATCTGCCAGCCAAATATACAACTAAACGGCGTTAACAGTATGTGGCAGTTCATTTGAAAAACTCCCTACTTAGCCTAAGTTATGGATTTTCATAATTCTAATTACAAACATGACTAAGTAGAGACATTTTCAGGTAATTTATGAGAGCAGAATATTAGTTTTTCTGCAGCTGAATACAGAGATATCTAAATATGTTTCACAATGTTCCTTATCCAATTGAAACAGGAATTTCTGATGTGGGAAATGATTCTACTTTTTCCTTTTTTTTTTTTCTTTTTTTTTTCTTTTTTTTTTCTTTTTTTTTAATATTCTATATCTCATTGACACGAAATTATTGTGAGAATAACATTTCTTTTTTTTTTGTATTCCTCATTTAATTGCAATTTTGGGTCTTTACCACTGGAAAGCTTAGTAACAAGGGGGAAAAGTTTACATTCTGTAAGTATGTCATTAAACTCCGATTTGACATGGTGTTTGCAGATATAGATGAATGCCATCAAAACAAGTGTGGAGACCACGCGCGGTGTGAAAATACTGCCGGAGGGTTCAGCTGCTCGTGCCTTGAAGGTTATCAGTCGTCCTCAGAAAGCCTGTACTTTCAGCCAGACGACGGGACTTACTGTCAAGGTAAGTTGCGGTGCCATTATTACACCTTTTTGTGTTCTTTAATTATAATGGCTTTACAAAGGAGAGATTTTGCCTCCAGGTAATATTCAGCATAATTACATTTATTAAAAATATAATGGATGACAAAAAGGTATTATTGCAGTTTCCGATATAGTTTTAATTACTTTCAACATTTTTTTTTTTTGTGGAAAAAAGTGGTGAATGTACTTTTTTTTTAATTTTCGAAAGAGTAAGGAAGGATTAGAACTCTAATCAGGTTTTTGTTGCTGTCTCTGGCCCTATTGCGTACATTCAGTCTCACTATTTGCTTCGGAGACCATCACCAAGGCAGGAAATGATGGAAAATCCAACATTTTATGCCGTGTACACACAGGAGGACTTTTCGACCGGACTGGTCTGACGGGACGAATCCATTGGACAATCCGACCGTGTGTGGGCTTCATCGGACCTGCAGCCGACTTTTTCGGTTGAAAATCAGACGGACTTTAGATTTGAAACATGTTTCAAATCTTTCCAACAGACTCGAGTCCGGTCGAAAAATCCACTCGTCTGTATGCTAGTCCGACGGACGAAAACCGACGCTAGGGCAGCTATTGGCTACTGGCTATCAACTTCCTTATTTTAGTCTGGTCGTACGTCATCATGTACGAATCCGTTGGACTTTGGTGTGATCGTGTGTAGGCAAGTCCGTTCGTTCGAAAGTCCATCGGAAGTACGTCAAAAGTCCGTTGAAAGTCCGTCGGAAACACAGTCGGACCTTTGATGCCGAAAAGTCCGCCCGTGTGTACACGGCATTAGAGTTTACTCAAGACAAACATACTAATAGGGGCGCTGAGAACTTTTAAGCCTCGTACACACGATCTGATTTTCCGACGGGAATTGTATGATGAATGTGTTGGCGGAAAATCCGACCGTTTGTACGCTCCATCAGACAATTGTTGGCCAACTTTCCATGGACAAATGTTGGATGGCAGGTTTATAAATTTTCCGCGGACAACGGTGTGTTGTCGGATTTTCCGAGCGTGTGTACACAAGTCCGTCGGACAAAAAGTCCAAAGTACAAACACACATGCTCGGAATCAATGCTCACCAAACACAACATTAGCAGAAGGTACCCAAAGGGTGGCGCTAAAGCTATGAAAAACCATGTAGTACTTCACTATGTTCGTGTTTGTTGGCCAACAATTGTGTGCTGTTTGTCTGCAAGACAAGTTCCTGGCCAACGCCTTTCGGACAAAAGTCTGACGCTTTATCCGCGGAAAATCCGATCTTGTGTACGAGGCTTAAGACTTACAAGTGTAGTCAGACGCAGGAAAATCTCAAACAAGTTCATTAGATTTGGAAAGGCGTCTCCCACACAGCAAGGCTTCCCTTGATGGATCTTCAACAATCACTCAAACCATAGAAATACAGAAAGGAGCGCCAGACCAAAATTGAATAAAAGAGTACAAGATAATTTTAGCTGTTGATAAAAAAGTCTTACAAAATTACATTAAATAATTTAATAAAATAATTACATAAAAATGATTTATATATCTACAGTGTATACTGTATATATACAGTGTGTATATATATATATATATATATATATATATATATATATATATATATATATACACACTATATTACCAAAAGTATTGGGGCACCTTCCTTTACATGCACATGAACTTTAACCGATTCCTGACCGCCTCATGCAGATATACTGCAGCAGAAGGGCACATACAGGCAGATTAACGTACCTGTATGTTGCCCTTTAAGAGGCGGTTTGCAGGCATGCGCCTGCCGGGAGCTCCGTGACCGGGATCGCGGGTCCCGCTGACTCGATGTCACGGTGAGGAAGAACGGGGAGATGCTAATGTAAACAAGCATTCCTCCGTTCTGCCTAATGACACTGACACTGATCTCTGCTCCCTGTAATCGAGAGCGGTGTCAGTGATGTGTAACACACAGCCCCTCCCCCCCGCAGTTAGAATCACACCCTAGGACACACTTAACCCCTACAGAGCCACCTAGTGGTTAACCCCTTCACTGCCAGTGACATTTTTACAGTAATCAATGAAATTTTATAGCATTGATCGCTTTATTAATGCCAATGGTCCCAAAAATGTGTCAAAATTGTCCGATGTGTCCGCCATAATGTTGCAGTCACGATAAAAATTGCAGATCACTGCCATTACTAGTAAAAAAAAAAAATAATCAATAAAAATGCCATAAATCTATCCCCTATTTTGTAGACACTATAACTTTTGCGGAAACCAATCAATATACGCTTATTGCGATTTTTTTAACCAAAAATATGTAGAAGAATACATATTGGCCTAAACTGAGGAAAAAAAAATGTTTTTTATGTATATATTTTTTGGTAAAAAAGTAAAAAATAATGCGTTTTTTTCAAAATTGTCACTCATTTTTTGTTTACAGCGCCAAAAATAAAAACCGCTGAAGGTGATCAAATACCACCAAAATAAAGCTCTGTTTGTGGGAAAAAAAGGACGTCAATTTTGTTTGGGAGCAACATCGCACGACCGCGCAATTGTCAGTTTAAGCGACGCAGTGCCGAATCGCAAAAAGTGCTCTGGTCAGGAAGGGGGTAAATTCTTCCGGGGCTGAAGTGGTTAATGGTATCCAAGTCTTAGTCCGTAGGGTTCAATATTGAGTTGGCCTCAGCATACCAAGACATTTTAGACAATTTCATAGACATGTGCGCCGTCAATAAATTTGTTTTGTTTTGTTCCGTTCCATTTCATATTAGAATTAATTCGTATTTCGTAATTCGTGTCCGAAATTTCGTACAAAATATGAATTTTCGTTAGGTTCATTAACTTTTCTTAACAATTAAGAATTGATGATGGCTCCCACCATCCCTGTGCTGTGCTGACTTCCTGGGTTTTTAACTTTTAGGTTTGTTAACTTTTCGTAACAATTACGAATGTTCATTAGGAATTTGGATCCGAAATTCGTAAACTAAATTTCGTATTTCGTACAAAATTCGGAAGAATAGCAATTTGTATTTCGGATCCTCCCGAATGTACGAATTTACGGAAATTCATACGAATTTTCGATTCATACGAAACTAATCGCACATGTCTACAATTTCATGCTCCCAACTTTGTGGGAACAGTTTGGGGACGGCCCCTTCCTGTTCCAACATGACTGCGCACCAGTGCACAAAGCAAGGTCCATAAAGACATGGATGAACGTATTTGGGGTGGAGGAACTTGACTGGCATGCACAGAGTCCTGACCTCAGCCTGATAGAACACCTTTGGGATTAATTAGAGCAGAGACTGGGAGCCAGGCCTTCTCATCCACGTCAGTGCCTGACCTCACAATTGCGCTTTTGGCAGAATGGTCAAACATTCCCATAGACACACTCCTAAACCTTGTGGACGGCCTTCCCAGAAGAGTTGAAGCTGTTATAACTGCAAAGGGTGGGCCAACTCAATATAGAACCCTACGGACTAAGACTGGAATGCCATCCCCCCCTACAGTTAGAACACACTGAGGGAACACAGTTAACCCCTTGATTTTTATAGCACTGATCGCTGTATAAATGTCACTGGTCCCAAAATAGTGTCCAATGTGTCTGCCGCAATGTCGTAGTCACGATAAATATCTTAGATAACCGCCATTACTAATAAAAAAACAGGTGTCCCAATACTTTTGGTAATATAGTGTGTAATATAGTAATGCGTTCAGAAATAGAAGTGTTAATAGTTTATTTTTATTAATTAACAAAAAAAAAAACTAAATGAACAGAAATAAAATCTAAATCATTTGTCTTCAAAACAGCATCAATTCTTCTAGGTACACTTTAAAGCAGAGTTCCACCCAAAAGTCAAACTTTTGCTTATCTGATCCCCCCCCCCTCTTTGGCCACCTTTGGTACCCTGTTCCCACTTCCGTTGGACCTCGCCACAGGGAGGTCCGTCAGAAGTTCATCCCCTTCCTCCTTCCCCTGCTGCTGGGCCAGTAAGAGAGCGCAGCGTGCTTCACATGTGCGCAGTAGGGACCTGGCTGTGAAACCGCAAGGCTTCACTGCATGGTCCCCTTACCGACAATGGCAACAGCAGCAACCGACAGCCGATGGAAATATCGGCTGAGATGCTGACATCGCTGGATTCCAGGTAAGTGTTCTTTTATTAAAAGTCAGTAGTTACAGTATGTGTAGCTGCTGACTTTTAATTTTTGGAGGGGGGGGGGGGACATCGCTTTAACTCCGTTTTTGAAGGAACTTGGCAGGTAGGTTGTTCCAAACATCTTGACGAACTAACCACAATTCTTCTGTGGATGTAGGCTGTCTCAAATTCTTCTGTCGCTTCATGTAATCCCAGACTGACTCAATGATGGAGTGGAGACCAAACCATTACTTCCAGGACTCCTTGTTCTTCTTTACACTGAGGATAGTTCTTAATGGCATTGAGTTTATGTTTTGGGTCGTTGTCCTGATGCATGATAAATTTGGGGCCAATCACACTCCTCCCTGATAGTATGGCATGATGGACAAATATCTGCCTGTATTTCTCAGCATTAAGGACAACATTGATTCTGACCAAATCTCAAACTCAGTTTGCAGAAGTGCAGCCTCAAACTTGCAAGGAACCTCCACCATGCTTCACTGTTGCCTGCAGACACTCATTATTGTAATGGCTCTCCAGACCTTTGAGAACAAACTGCCTCCTGCTACAGTCAAGTATTTCAAGTTTTGTCTCATCAGCTCAGAGCATCTTCTGCCATTTTTTACTGCACCTCAGTACCCATGCTTTCATTCAGAGGACATAGAAACAAAGCTAAGCAACTTAACTATGTACAAAAGACATAGGAACTGGGGTGCAGAAAAATGGGCAGCAGGTCCTTTGGACTGATGAGTCAAAATTTGAAATATTTTGCTGCAGCAGGAGGCAGTCTATTCGCAAAGGGCTGGAAAGTGGTGGACTATTGAATGTCTGCAGTTATGTAATCCTAAAGACTAGTTTAACCTGGAGACCATGCTGGACAGATTTAAATGGTTACTGGTAGTTATTTGATGGTCCTGCAAGTGAATGGTGGTGCTGGTCCCCATTTTTGTTTTTTGGAGGTCTGGTACAACAGTGTCATGACTTGAGCAGAAATGATACTTGAATGCGGAGGAAGGGAGGAGCGACCAGTGTCCGGAATAATGGGTGGGTGGGTGGTTGGGTGGTGGAGAGACCCCCCTCTCCAAATACCACCGCTCACCTTAGGGGATTAGCGGTTCTGCAACTTGTTGTATCTAAACACACTGTGGAGTTGATCCACTAAAACTGGAGAGTGCAAAATCTGGTGCAGCTGTGCATGGTAGCCAATCAGCATCTAACTTCGGCTTATTTAATTTAAGCTTTGACAAAAAAATCTGGAAGTTGGTTTCTATGCAGAGCTGCACCAGATTTTGCACTCCCCAGTTTTAGTAAATCAACCCCATAGTATGTGATATTGCACTTATTTTCTCTACCAAAATGTTGGTACGTCCACGGAGCCCACCCATCTCCAACAAGTTAGTCCACCATTATTACCTCCTCACCCACCTTCTGCACATAGAGACAATTCCCCCGCAACACATTGGCTCCATCTGTATGTTTTTTATACTTTCAATAAACGACTCTATTCTCCCATCATTTAGCATTATTCCGCACACTGGGCTCTCCTCCCTCCCCATTCAATTGATCCTAAAGAGACATTTCATAATTTACCGAACTATTGGTATGTCTCCTAGTCACTGCTCTCTCATTAGCCATTGAGCTTCAATAGCATTGCAGGCAGCGACCAAATTAATTCTAGCAATGAGAAATAAAGTTTCATTTCAGTGATTCTGCCGCTAACAAAGTGTCAACAGAATCAGCATTGCCCATGTGACATGGCCCTAAGGACTTTTTGCCTGTTTCACAAAACAAAATCTAAATAAAAAATATAAATCCTGCTCTATAATAATAATGATAATAATTACATTCTCCAAGTAGCTAGAATAATTATCTTAGAGGTTTACCCCTGCGTACATATATATGAAATAAACAGTATGTAACAAGCAAATAAAATAATGTGCCGTTAGCTGCCCCATACAATTTCCCAACATAGGCCCCGTGTGACTATAATTCTTATTATTTAAATTATAATAGCATTGCTAAAATAATACAAGAAAATAACAGTATTCTACCAGATGGAACAAATCCACAGATAAAAAGTTCAGAGCAGAGTTATGTGTTGCTACCAATCAGAAGATTTCAGTTATCCTTCTTTTTAAAGCTGAACTCCAGGCAAACAGCTAAAATACAGTACATACGGTATATGAGAGCTGTTTTACCTGCCAAAGGATCTGTCCATCCATTCCTGGGACTTATCCAGCTCTGCAAAACTCTACAGGCATCCAGAGAACCTAGCTTACTTCTACTGCAGTTACAGTAGATTTGTAGGCAAACCCCAACTACTCTTAAAAATGCTTCCTTCCCACTCCTAACACCTGTTATAACTAACCTGTGTAACAACAAACTGTATACTTGCCTAAACTATATTACCAAAAGTATTGGGACACCTGCCTTTACATGCACATGAACTTTAATGGAATACCAGCCTTAGTCCATAGGGTTCAATATTGAGTTGGCCCAACCTTTGCAGCTATAACAGCTTCAACTCTTCTGGGAAGTCTGTCCACAAGGTTTAGGAGTGTGTCTATGGGAACGCTTGACCATTCTTCCAGAAGCACATTTGTGAGGTCAGGCACTGATGTTGAAGGAGAAGGCCTGGCTCACAGTTTCCGCTCAAATTCATCCCAAAGGTGTTCTGTCGGGTTGAGGTCAGGACTCTGTGCAGGCCAGTCAAGTTCCTCCACCCCAAACTCGCTCATCCATGTCGTTATGGATGAGCGAGTTTGGCCTTATGCATCGGAGGAGATCACCACCCCCAAGTATTTGGCAGTAATAGTCCACCGCAATGGCAATTCTGGGTCAGCCAAACCCCCCGCCTCTTGATCAATGGGTAAAACGAAGGACTTGTCCCAGTTGACCTTTAAACCTGTTAAAGGGGAATAGGATGAAATCAAGGCCAGAACTTCCTTAAGGGAAGGGCCTGGGTTGTTCAAAAAAATAATCATGTTGTCGGCGTATAACATCACTTTTTTAACAATAGAGCCAACTGGTATACCTTTAATATGCGGGGAGATGAGTATGGCTTGGGCAATGGGTTCCATCATTAGAGCAAATAACGCTGGGGACAGCCGGCAACCCACCTCCCAATTTAATTTGCTCTAAGGGAGCTTTATGAAGTATTTTAATCCAATTACGGAAACGTGGCCCAAAACCCAGCACCTCCAACACAGCAGACATGTAGACCCAATCAACTGAGTCAAAAGCTTTGGCTACATCTAGCATAACCAGAACCTGGGAAACTGACTCATTTGGGGAGAGCTGCAGGTGTGTCAGGACCATGCGCAGGTTAATGTCAGTTGAATTTCCTGGTATAAAACCAGTTTGGTCAATACTAACCAAGGATGGTAAATGTTTCATCAGTCTCATAGCCAAGACCTAGTTAGGACCTTTAAATCATAGTTCAGAAGACAGATATTTCTATAATACCCACAGAATTTGGGATCTTTCCCTGGCTTAGGTAATAGTATAATGTGTGCTTTGTACATTGATGGGGGTAAGGACTGTGACTCGTAACTCTCCTCAAATACTTTGCAGAGCCTTGGGGCCATATCTTATATGTAGTTTATACCATTCCCCTGGTAATCCATCAGGCCCAGGAGTTTTGTTGGGGGGAATGAGTTCACTGCCCCTTCTATTTCAGAGATGGAAATCTCTTGATCTAGGGATTTGGCTACTTCATTGGATAAGAAAGCTAGAGAGAGACTAAAAATGCTGAAACTCCTGTAGAATACAAGAGGGGTCAGTGATAGATTCCCCAGCCTCTGAAATAAGTTCAGAGACAACTGTCTCTGAGATGAAGCTCTAGATCTCTGCGGGCCTTTGCCAGGATAGAATAGTTTTCCCATGTGGATGAGGAAGCAAAAGTACAAGCTGCCTCTGTTTCCGTCCGCTCAAGCAAGGACAACTGGGCATTATGTTCGACTCTAGCTGATTTGATGCCCGAAACATATTGCGCTCGAGTATATGTTTTAAAGGCATCCCACACCACCTGGGGAGATGCAGAGGATTCATTTGTCTCTTTTGGCACCCTCTCATTATTAAGCCATTTAGAGTCCAAATGCCAGCTGCCCGAGGATTTACTGCCCCCTACAACTATGGTAAGTTCCAAGGGAGAATGGTCTGAAATGCCTGCAGGCAGGTAGGAAGCCACCCTTAAAGCCGATAACATCAGTCCAGAGCTGAATGCTAAATCAATACGGGAAACAGATTTATGTGAGGCGGAGTAATGCGAATAGAAATGGTCTAGTGGGAACTTAAATATCCATATTTCGGCCAAATCAAAGGTCTAAGCCCAGGACCCAAGGTCCACACTAGACGCTCCCTGAGGATTAGATGAGTCCAAATCTGCCTGCAGGACAGAATTCAAATCCCCAGCCCATATGACTCTAGCAATCTGTAGCGGTTTCTCCTGGATGGTATAAAGTATGCCAGGGGAAAATGGCCTGCTGCTCAAATTACTGTTTATTTGTAATACAATCTCTGTTTTTTACTGTAATGGCCCCCTGTGATTGTGCTGTATAAAAATAGTGCTGTATATACCATGTTTACAGAGTGCTGATCTGCGCTCATTGACCCGCTGCCTATCATCTCTCTCGGCACGAAAGATGCAGCAAGCAGGCCTGGGGTTCCCCCGTTGACGTCAGTGAGGAGGGGAGGAGGAGAGGAGAGAGGCAGCCCCGCCTTCTGCATCTGTTGGGCCGATAGAGGAGATAGGCGGGGGGTCAATGAGTGCAGATCAGCGCTCTGTAAACAAGGTGTATACAGCATTATTTTTATAAAGCACAGTCACAGGGGGCCATTACAGTAAAAAAACTGAGAGGAAAATGTAAAGTTACGTTGGTGGGTTAACAATCACTTTAATGAACATAATTCTAAAAAGAGGAAAGAAAAAAGAAAAAAAAGTAAAAACCCCTACCGACTAGCAACACCAACAACTACGCCAGTCAGTTTAATGCCCATAAATCTAGGAATGTCTGTCTTGCTTGAAGTCTTCCTAAGTAGTGGCAATGGCAGAACTTCCAAGGCCTCTTCAAGAAGGCAGAAACTTTGGGGGGTAAGTGTAGAGAACAGTCAACAAATGTTCGAGGTAGTTCTAGTAAGGTAAGGATTAAGATTAAAAAATGGTGTATAGGACCATTGTAACAACATGTGCCCCAGGACAATATGGAGTAAGCCACAAGTAGGGTAATGTGATAAAGACAACCACAGGAATGCGGATTCCATGATAGCCCTGAACAGCCCTCTGGTGCCATGTCAATCTTGGTAGGAGACATAAATGAAGGATCTGGAGATTAGTGGCATCCCCTAGTGCATTGGGTAGGAACAAACCATGTGTCCAGTACAGGAGAAAGTGCTTATCGCAGGGTATTTAGCCATTCATCTGCATCAGTCAAAAAGTCAAAGAAACGGACTGAGCCCTCATATGGGACCCTGAGAAGGCTAGGCTACAACATGCTATATTTATTATTTCTTTCATGAAGATTCTTACAGACTTCATTGAAGGTTTTCCTCTTGCGCTGTAGAGCAGCGGAGAAATCCGGATATAGTAGGATAGATGTATTGCCATAATGACGCGTGGGATGTTTGCGAGCTTCTGAGAGGATCTTTTCTCAGTCACAGTAGTTGAGGAAGCGAACCAAAAAAGGGTGGGGGTATGGTTCCAGGGATAGCACGACCTGTGGGTACACGATGTGCTTGTTCAACGACATAGGTTGGGGAGACATCCATGAGACCCAGCAGGTTCTTGAAGAACCCTTCCACAAATTCAGCTGGTTTGTCACCTTCTTCACCCTCTGGGAGCCCAAGGACTTGCACGTTATTGTGCCTTAACCTATTATCAGCGTCATATGATTTAGTGACAAGCGCTTTTACCGTACTTTACAGATCTGTCATGATGGTGGTATGGGCAGCTGTGATGTCTTCAATAGTAGATAGTCTGGATTCTGTTTCTGTCAGCCAATCTCTGATCTTGTCAAGGTCATTCCTGATTAGATTGCATTCTTCTGCGAGGCGATCTATGCGCACAAGCAAGGAAGTCTTGCTATGTTCAATGGTAGCTAGGATCACAGCTGTACCATCCTGAGATGATGGCACCATAGTATGGGGTGCTGCTGGGTTGGAGGATGCACTCACCGAATCCAGGACCCAAGGAAGGCTCTGTGCTCATACAAGATGGCAGCTGGCTGCAGGACTGTGAGGGATGGTGGTCTGTACCAGGCCCACTGCACAGGACAGCTCCAAGGGCACCAGAACCGAGGCTGGAAGCGGGGAGCCCCACCCCCCGGGTGCAAGAGCACTGACACCTGTCCAGCTGCAGAAGGATGGGGCCATCCACGCCGGCAAAATGGCGGTGGGTCTCTGCACTAAGGAGGATGGCGAATCGCGGCTCAGGCCCGCTGCAAAGAAAGACTTCCCAGGTCTGCTGCAGACAAGGGCAGAGAGTAGAGCGGCTCTATTAAGCAGGATGAGGAGCTGTTGGTCCCAAGGTGCGCAGGTGGCACCGGATTCTGTCGAATATGGTGACGGGCCGCTTGATGAGGCTGTAGGCCACCAATCTCCTGCACTGAACTGGCCAGCTGAGAAATGATAACGGGGAAGGAGTTAGGGAAGAGCATAGGAGCTGCTGGTAAAAAAAATCTTTGTCCCCAGGTTTGTAGGCACTCAGATGAAGGAGCATGGAGGTCAGGATGCCAGCAGCTCCTCACAAAAATGTCTGCCGTGATTCACATCCCGTCACAACAACCCCCCCTTTACAACAACTTTAAGGGTTCATTCAGACGGGCGATTAATCCTGTCCTCCATGCAGAGCCACTGGCAGGTGCATGTGCATCCACCTTGGAGCTGCATGCTGGCAACCCATAGCAGTGTTCTAGCAGTGTTCTAGCAAGTTCTAGTTGACACTTTTCCAATTTGTAGCATATTTGTTGAGTCTCTAGCAAGAACAAAGTTGCAGTGGTGAGTCTACAGCAAGAGTGCTACAAGTCTACAGCATGCAATTTCAGCCACAGTGACCCCTGTGGTGGGATAAGTATTGCACAACATAACTGAACCAAAACTTGCAGCAGACTTGCAGATTGCTTGCAAAGAAAGTTGATCTGGAGTGATGCAATGCAGACTTGCTGCAATTGTACAACAAACTTGTGAAGCCTGGCAAGTCTAGCAATAGCTTAGCAAGTAATTTTCAAACTTGCAGCACAATTGCTTTTTATTTGGGATGTGAAAGTTTGACTTGCGGACAGGAGCGGGTGCACGGATCCAAATGCAGACACTGTGCATTTGGATCTGTGTACCTGCTTCTGTCCATATGTCAAACTTTGACATGCGATTATGTCTGTGCCGCCACTGCATGTGCATCCACTTCTACGGGTAGCCAGCATGCAGCTCCAAGGTGGATGCACACGTTTCTGCCAGCAGCTCTGCAGAAGATGAGATCCATCTGAATGAGCCCCAAACGTATGAAGTGAAAGCCAAAACCTCTCTTTTTTCCTTTGCTCCAGCGTTTACATAAAGGCTCTTAAGAGCCTTGTAAATTATATCATACCAAGGAAGGCTTCCAAAGCACAAAATGGCACCCAGGGCCTCACTTAGCTAAACATGGTTGAGCGTATCTGCAGGCATGTCTGTGACTTGGAAAACGGCCAGCGTATCTCCTCCGAGATTGTCTTGACATTATTCCAGAAGGCTCTCTTCAGTGTAAACATGATTTGGACGGCATAGAGCAAAAAGGATGACAGCAAAGCTCACATGGACTCTGGAGAATGGCCCAGGGAAGGAGGAATCAAAAAGACGCTGGCGGTATGCCAACTAAGCCTCAGTTCAGAGCCAAGCTGACTCTCTGGTGCTCTACTGAGAGAACAATGGAGCTGATCTATAAACCAGAGGAAGCAAAACATAGAAGTGTTTCCTTCAGTAACCAATCAGATGTTGGCCTTCTAAGTTTATTGACGACCTTTGCTAAGCAATGCTGACAAACCCTTCAAAATGTTTACATGCTATTTATTCATTTAAAGTTGAGCTCCAGGCATATAAAAGCAAATGAGTGCAGCCCTGTTATATTTAAAATATCATACAATTTTCTTTTATTTGACCTTGTATCAGCCTCTTGCAATCCACTATACAGCAGAGCACAGACAAGAAAAGGGACCGTACGGCTCCATACAATTTTTTGGGGGAGTGCTGTGCTGGTGCTGGCAGTATAGGTGGGCAAACGAAGTCCCTGACCCTGAATCCCGTGTTATAATAAAATCAAACATAACATTGTGACTCAATCATAAAATGAAATATGTAATGTTATATTATAGAAACCATCCACAGTGTAATAAGAACATAGAATCTAGCCACTTTTATTCCCTTCACTCCGACCTATAACAAATATGCGGTCCCTCTAGACTCGGCTTTTTTCCGTTTGCATGTCTCCCTTTGTGCTGGGAGCATGCCGTACAGTGCACTCCCAGCACAGAGACAAGGGTCTCATCGTGAGCCCTGGGCCCGTACTAAAGATTGGGACCTGAAATTCCCAATTCCAGGTCACCTGATCACTGTGTTAGCTTCTGATTGGCTAGCACAGTGATCAGTCACTGTGAAGCTCGCCCCCACATTGGGAGTTATTTATGAAAGGCAAATCCACTTTGCACTGCAAGTGCCCTTGGAAGTGCAGTCGCTCTAAATCTAATGCCGCGTACACACGGTCGGACTTTTCGTCTACAAAAGTCCAACGGACGCCGACGGACTAAAGCTGGCTGGTAATCCGATCGTGTGTGGGCTTCTCCGGACTTTCAACTGACTTTTTTAGCCTCAAATCCGACGGACTTTAGATTTGAAACATGCTTCAAATCTTTACGTCGTAAGTACGACGGACCCCGAAATCCGCTCGTCTGTGTGCTAGTCCGACGGACAAAAACCCACGCTAGGGCAGCTATTGGCTACTGGCTATGAACTTCCTTATTTTAGTCCGGTGTACGTCATCACGTACGAATCCGTCGGACTTTTGTGTGGTCGTGTGTAGGCAAGTCCGTTCGTAAGAAAGTCTGCCGCAAGTCCGCCGAAGGTACGTCGGAAGTATGTCGGACAGGCTGTCGGACTTTTGTAGACGAAAAGTCCGACCGTGTGTACGCGGCATAAGGGGTAGATCTGAAATAAAAGGAAGCTCAGCTGATTTTTTCATCCAATCATGTGCAAGCTAAAATGCTGTTTTTTATTTTCCTTGCATGTCCCCCTCGGATCTACAGCGACTGGACTTCCAAGTGTATTTTCAGTGCACTTTCAAGTGCACTTGCAGTGCAAAGTGGATTTGCCTTTAGTAAATAACCCCCATTGCATCTCTCTCTCCTTGCGGAGAAAAAAAAGTGTGTGTAAAAATAATATTAATAATAATAATAATAATAAAATAAAAAATACAAAAAAATGCCTAGATCAAGGTGGGATCTAGGTCAGTGCCAGGGTAGAGTTTGAGTCAAGGTCAGGGTCAGTATTTTTTGGGGTAGGATTTTTTATTTTTTTTAATCATTATCAGTGACAGCAAGTGTCAGTGGGGGTTTTTTACTAAAGGAAAATCCACTTTGCACTGCAAGTGTACTTGGAAGTAAAGTCGCTGTAGATCCGAGGGGGACATGCAAGGAAAATAAAAAACAGCATTTTAGCTTGCACATGATTGGATGATAAAATCAGCAGAGCTTCCCCTCATTTCAGATCTACCCCTTAGATTTAGAGCGACTGCACTTCCAAGTGCACTTGCAGTGCAAAGTGGATTTTCCTTTTGTAAATAACTCCCATTGTGTTTTAGGTAGGATTAAAAAAAAGCGAAATGTGCACTATTGTTTTTGGGTTGTATTACGGATACATACAACAACTAACATACACATATGTGATATCGCTGTGATCATCAGGAGGAGCAGGAAAATTTATTTTGGGTTGTTCTTTGGTGGAAGGTTATGGTATTAGCAAGAAATATACAGTTACATAACATAAAAATATTTTTTTACTAATTTGGGACAGTTTTCCATTGATTATAAAAAAAAAATCAGGAGATATCCATTAGTATTTACCATGAAATTTGTCCTGAAAAAACACAGTATAATCCACCTGGATGCACAAAGTAGTTGTGATGATATGTACAGTTTTACCAACACAGGTCAAAGTTGAAAAATTGTGCTTAGTTATTAAGCGTTGTTTTACCCTTAGGCACACAGGGGTTATGAACATTGGAATGTACAGAGTGCAGTATTTGGAAGTACTTTGCTGGTCAGCCATTGCAAAAATGAGTTCCATAATTGGTGTCAGTGGGGGAAAAAAAACATAGCTGCCAACATTGAAAATGAGTTAGGAATGACGCCTTAAAGGGATTGAGAAAAAAAAAGTTGTGTGCTTTATTGTGGACTGCCCGCTACACACCGTGAAGGGATTGAAAAAAGATGCTGTGTGGTTACAAAATAGACATGGTCAATAACGTGGTTATTATTTTATGGTGTATGATTTGTAGTGTGCCACCTTTCCCCAAAAATAGGGCCTGGGGGCAGGGGCGTTGCTAGGTCTACAAAAGATCTGGGACTAGAGCCCATAGCAGCGTAGTAAAGAAAGTAAAGAAAGTCATACGCTTGGGCGAGCATACACATGTATATACAGTAATATGCGCGTGTGTGTATATATATCCCCAGAGAGCCCCCTACTTACATCAGGGTCCCTAGAGAGCCCCCCCTTATATCAGGTTCCCCAGAGAGCCTCCTCCTTACATCAGAGTCCTCAGAGAGCCTCCCCCTTTTATGAGGGTACCCAGAGGGCCTCCCTTACATCAGTGTCCCCAGAGAGCCCCCCCCTTACATTAGTGTCCTCAGAGAGCCTCTCTCTTGCATCAGGGTCCCCAGAGAGCCCCCCACTTACATAAGGGTCCCCAGAGAGTCTCCCCTTCCCTTGGGGACCCCTGCAGAGACTCGGGGCTATTGGCCCCAGATTCGGGGCTATAGCCCCAAAAGCCACCCCCTAGCGACGCCCCTGCCTGGGGGTACCTGTGGTGAAACATACTCTATGAGATATACCCCATTGTTGGGTGAAATATACCCTATTGTTGGTGTCAGTGGCATTTGTCAGGGCCAGCAATAAAAACCTCCAGCAATAACCTCCAGCAATGATAAACCCCAGCACAACAATAGTCACCAGCACAATAGCCACCCCCAGCATTATAGGAGACAGGGTGATGAGAGGGAGAGAGGATAGGAAGGGCAGAGAAATGGGTGGAGAGTAGGGATGAGCCGAACACCCCCCGGTTCGGTTCGCACCAGAACCCGCGAACGGACCGAAAGTTCGCACGAACGTTAGAACCCCATTGACGTCTATGGGACTCGAACGTTCGAAATCAAAAGTGCTCATTTTAAAGGCTAATTTGCATGGTATTGTCCTAAAAAGGGTTTGGGGACCCGGGTCCTACCCCAGGGGACATGTATCAATGCAAAAAAAACTTTTAAAAATGGCCGTTTTTTCGGGAGCAGTGATTTTAATGATGCTTAAAGTAAAAAAAAAAAAGTGAAATATTCCTTTAAATATCGTACCTGGGGGGTGTCTATAGTATGCCTGTAAAGTGACGCGTGTTTCCCATGTTTAGAACAGTCCCTGCACCAAATGTCATTTTTAAAGGAAAAAATCTCATTTAAAACTGCTTGCGGGTTTAATGTCATGTCGGGTCATGGCAATATGGATGAAAATCAGTGAGACAAACGGCATGGGTACCCCCCAGTCCATTACCAGGCCCTTTGGGTCTTGTATGGATATTAAGGGGAACCCCGCACCCAAATTAAAATAAGGAAAGGTGTGGGGCCACCAGGCCCTATATACTCTGAACAGCAGTATACAGGCGGTGCAAACAAGACAGGGACTGTAGGTTTGTTGTTAAGTAGAATCTGTTTGTAATTTTGAACATTTTTAACGTGTTTAGCTCCAGCCAAAAAATCTTTTCTAAGCTTTTTGGAAAACATAGGGAAGGGTTATCACCCCTGTGACATTTGTTTTGCTGTCTTTCCTCCTCTTCAGAAGATTTCACCTCACTTTTTTGTCCCAATGAAAAATGTTTTTTGAAAATTTGGGTTTTTTTGTGGAACAAGGATTGGAAAGCATCAGTGGAAAGGAGAAATTGTTTTCCCATATTAACTCTTACAGGAGAGAATTTCCCTTCCTAGGGGTAGATTTCATCTCACTTCCTGTTGTCTCCTTCCGTTTGCAAGTAGGAGTCGTTTGTAAGTTAGATGTTTGAAAGTAGGGTCCTGCCCTATATACTCAGCAGAAATTTGGGCCTTAGGTGTTGCTGTGGCCACAACACTGTAAGCCCTCACAGGGCCCTGCTGTGAAATATTAGATCAAGAATTGTAATTACATGCCCCTGTTGAACAGGAGCTGAAAAATTAGGCCTTAGGCACTGGTGCTGGTGCCACAACACTGCAACCCCTCACAGACACTCTAGTTGGAACGCAGGAACGAGCCCTGCTGCAAAGTATTGCTTCAAAAATTGTAATTACACGCCCCTGTTAGACAGGGGCAGAAAAATTGGGCCTTAGGCACTGGTGCTGGTGCCACAACACTGCAACCCCTCACAGACACTCTAGTTGGAACGCAGGAACGAGCCCTGCTGCAAAGTATTGCATCAAAAATTGTAATTACACGCCCCTGTTAGACAGGGGCAGAAAAATTGGGCCTTAGGCACTGGTGCTGGTGCCACAACACTGCAACCCCTCACAGACACTCTAGTTGGAATGCAGGAACGAGCCCTGCTGCAAAGTATTACATCAAAAATTGTAATTACACGCCCCTGTTAAACAGGGGCTGAAAAATTGTGCCTTAGGCACTGGTGGTGGCGCCCAGAACCAAAAATGTTCTTACAAGCTATCAGCGTGATGATTGAGGAGGAAGAGGATAATTACTCAGGGATAGTCACTCAGCATCAGCATAGGCAGTCTTTGAAGGGATCTGAGATTTCAAAAAAAAATATTCGGTTACATCAGCATCAGGTGCTTGGTAGCTGGTGGTGATCCAAGACTCATTCATTTTTATGAAGGTCAGCCGATCGACCGAGTCGGTGGACAGACGCACCCTGTGATCGGTTACCACGCCTCCAGCAGCACTGAATGTGCGTTCCGAAAGAACGCTGGATGCAGGACAGGCCAGTAGCTCAATTGCATACTGTGCAAGCTCTGGCCAGTGATCCATCCTCAAGACCCAGTAACCCAGAGGATTTTCGGTGGGAAAGGTGTCCAAGTCTGATCTTGCCCCTAGGTATTCCTGCACCATGTAAAACAGACGCTGGCGATGGTTGCTGGAACCGATCATACCTTGGGGCTGCGGACCAAAAAATTGTCTGAACGCATCGGTCAGACGGCCACCTTCTCCACCGCTCCTTCTTTGACTGACCGAAGCCTCAGCAACACGTTGTCCAGAAACAGGAGTTTGTAACCTCCCAGTCTCTGGGAACGCGTTGCACAGACCTTTCTGCAAGGCCTCCCGAAGATGTTTCATCCTCTGCTCCCTCTGCGATGGCAAGATAAGGTCCGCAACCTTACCCTTGTAACGTGGATCAAGGAGGGTTGCCAGCCAGTATTGGTCCTTCTCCTTGATACCACGAATACGAGGATCCTTACGCAGGCTTTGCAGGATCAGGGAGGCCATGCAGCGTAGGTTTGCTGAGGCATTTGGTCCGGAGTCCTCTGGGTCACTAAGGACAACAACGTCCGCAGCCACCTCCTCCCAGCCACGTACAAGTCCATGTGTTCCTTGGGACTGATCCCTTAAAGACTGCTGCTGATGCTGAGTGCCAGGCTCCACCTCCATACTGACACAATCTTCCTCCTCCTCCTCCTCCTCCTCGTCCTCTTCCTGTGTGATCGGCGGGCACGCAGGAACACTGTCTGGATAAAGGGGGCCTTGAGAGCTAAGGAAGTCCTCCTCTTCCTGCCTCTGTTCTGCCTCAAGTGCCCTGTCCATTATTCCACGCAGCGTGTGCTCCAACAGGTGGACAAGGGGGACAGTGTCACTGATGCATGCACTGTCAGTGCTCACCATCCTCGTGGCCTCCTCGAATGGTGACAGGACAGTGCATGCATCCCTGATCATGGCCCACTGGCGTGGGGAAAAAAAACCAAGCTCCCCTGACCCTGTCCTGGTGCCATAGTCGCACAGGTACTCATTGATGGCCCTCTGCTGCGTGTGCAGCCGCTGCAGCATGGCCAACGTTGAGTTCCACCTGGTGGGCATGTCACAGATTAGGCGGTTCTTGGGCAGGTTAAACTCCTTTTGGAGGTCCGTCAGCCGAGCACTGGCATTATATGACCGGCGGAAATGCACACAGACTTTCCTGGCCTGCCTCAGGACATCCTGTAAGCCCGGGTACCTGCCCAAGAACCGCTGCACCACCAAGTTAAGGACGTGAGCCAAACAGGGCACATGGGTCATTTGTCCCTGTCGGAGGGCAGAGAGGAGGTTGGTGCCATTGTCGCAAACCACCATTCCTGCCTTAAGTTGGCGTGGCGTCAACCACCTCTGAACCTGCCCCTGCAGAGCTGACAGAACCTCTGCCCCAGTGTGGCTCCTGTCCCCCAAGCACACCAGCTCAAGCACCGCATGGCATCTTTTGGCCTGCGTACTTGCGTAGCCCCTTGAACGCCTACGGAGCACCGCTGGTTCCGAGGAAGAGGCCATGGAGGAAGAAGAAGAGGAGGGGGTGGAGGAGAGAGGTGTGTCACAATCAGCATTTTGGAGGCGTGGTGGCGGAACAACCTCCAACACTACTGCACCTTGTCCTGCATCCTTCCCAGCTGCCAGCAGAGTCACCCAATGCGCCGTGAAACTTAGGTAACGTCCCTGTCCATGCCTGCTGGACCATGAGTCAGCGGTAATATGCACCTTACCGCTGACCGCCCTGTCCAGCGAGGCATGGACATTGCCTTCCACATGCCGGTAGAGAGCCGGAATCGCCTTCCGTGAGAAAAAGTGGCGTTTGGGTACCTGCCACTGAGGAACCGCACATTCCACAAACTCACGGAAGGGGGCAGAGTCTACCAACTGAAAAGGCAGCAGTTGAAGTGCTAGCAATTTTGCCAAGCTAGCATTCAACCGCTGGGCATGTGGATGGCTGGGAGCAAACTTCTTTCGGCGGTGCAGCAGCTGGGGCAGGGAAATTTGCCTGGTACAATCTGACGTCGGTGTACCAAAAGCAGATTGCCCACAAGTACTTGGCTGTGACACACCTAATTCTACACCTTCATTCCTCTCACTGCAGGTCTCAGAGAGGACTGAAGGTCTAGTGGGGTTGGAAATCTCAGCTGATGAGGAGCAAGGAGAGATCCTCTTTGTTCTTTGGTGTGGGTCTTTTAGATACGCTTGCCAACGAACTGCATGGCAGGTCAACATATGTCTGGTCAAGCATGTGGTACCCAAGCGGGAGATGTTTTGGCCACGCGAGATACGCTTGAGACATATGTTGCAAATAGCAGCGGTGCGATCTGATGCACTCGTCTCAAAAAAGGCCCACACCAAAGAACTTTTTGAATAACACGCAGAGACTGCAGCGCCCTGCACATGTGGAGCTTTGGGGTGTGATGCAGTCAATGTGCTGCCCTTAGGCTGGCCCCTGGAGGGCATCCTGCCTCGTTGGTGATGTGCCGCCGCCTCCTCCTCCTCCTCCTCTCTCCTATCAGGCACCCACGTTGAGTCAGTGACCTCATCATCCCCTCCCTCCTCATCACTGGAGCAAACCTGGCAGTATGCTGCAGCAGGGGGAGCATGACTGCCAGATTGCTGTCCTTCTTGGGCACCCCCTCTGTCCGTGCTCATGTTACTGCCTTCATCGAGCTCAGTATCGTCATCAGAGCCTTCCAAACGCTGGGCATCCTCCTGGAGCATGTACCCAACACTGTGGTCAAACAGTTCGAGGGAATCCTCATGAGGACATGGTGGAGCTAGGGAAGTCACTGATGACATTGAGCTGAGGGAAGAGGCCGCTGCTTTGCCAGACAAAGCACCCTGGGCATGGGTGAGAGAGGATGAGGAGGATGAGGACGGCTTGGTCATCCACTCGACCAAGTCTTCCGCATGTTGCGGCTCAACACGGCCAGCTGCCGAAAAAAAGGCCAAGCGTGTCCCATGGCCACGTGCTGATGAGGATGCACCGTCTCCACGACCAGCACTAGACACAGAGCCTGCTTGCCCTCTCTTATTGGCTTGTGACTGTCTGCCTCTCCTTCTTGGCCTTCCAGACATACTAATGGCCTGTAGCTGCACTAAGCTGGGATAGAACACCTGTAATTTTCTTCAGGTAGCTTTATATACTGTAACCAGACAAGCCTGCCTGTCAGTAGGAAGATAACAGGAACGGATCTAGCTGAACACTGTGAGCAGGACGCACTGTACTAAATGTAAATAGTCTAGCTGCCTGACCGTGGTACTAATAGGATCAAATAGAACACCTGTAATTTTCTTCAGGTAGCTTTATATACTGTAACCAGACAAGCCTGCCTGTCAGTAGGAAGATAACAGGAACGGATCTAGCTGAACACTGTGAGCAGGACGCACTGCACTAAATGTAAATAGTCTAGAAGATAACAGGAACGGATCTAGCTGAACACTGTGAGCAGGACGCACTGCACTAAATGTAAATAGTCTAGAAGATAACAGGAACGGATCTAGCTGAACACTGTGAGCAGGACGCACTGCACTAAATGTAAATAGTCTAGAAGATAACAGGAACGGATCTAGCTGAACACTGTGAGCAGGACGCACTGCACTAAATGTAAATAGTCTAGAAGATAACAGGAACGGATCTAGCTGAACACTGTGAGCAGGACGCACTGCACTAAATGTAAATAGTCTAGAAGATAACAGGAACGGATCTAGCTGAACACTGTGAGCAGGACGCACTGCACTAAATGTAAATAGCAGGAACGGCTCTAGCTGAACACTGTGAGCAGGACGCACTGCACTAAATGTAAATAGCAGGAACGGATCTAGCTGAACACTGTGAGCAGGACGCACTGCACTAAATGTAAATAACAGGAACGGATCTAGCTGAACACTGTGAGCAGGACGCACTGCACTAAATGTAAATAGCAGGAACGGATCTAGCTGAACACTGTGAGCAGGACGCACTGCACTAAATGTAAATAGCAGGAACGGATCTAGCTGAACACTGTGAGCAGGACGCACTGCACTAAATGTAAATAGCAGGAACGGATCTAGCTGAACACTGTGAGCAGGACGCACTGCACTAAATGTAAATAGCAGGAACGGATCTAGCTGAACACTGTGAGCAGGACGCACTGCACTAAATGTAAATAACAGGAACGGATCTAGCTGAACACTGTGAGCAGGACGCACTGCACTAAATGTAAATAGCAGGAACGGATCTAGCTGAACACTGTGAGCAGGACGCACTGCACTAAATGTAAATTGCAGGAACGGATCTAGCTGAACACTGTGAGCAGGACGCACTGCACTAAATGTAAATAGTCTAGAAGATAACAGGAACGGATCTAGCTGAACACTGTGAGCAGGACGCACTGCACTAAATGTAAATAGCAGGAACGGATCTAGCTGAACACTGTGAGCAGGACGCACTGCATTAAATGTAAATAGTCTAGATAGAAGATAACAGGAACGGATCTAGCTAAACTGAATACAGTGTATATATATATATGCAACACCTGGGATGCATATATATACACAATACACTGTAAGTGCAGCTAACTGACTGACTGTTCTGCCTAATCTATCTAACTCAAATCAAATGACACTGTCTCTCTCTCTCTCTATCTCTCAGCACACCGGAACACACACTACACAGGGCCGCCGTGCAGGCGGCCTTATATAGTGTGGGGTGTGTACTAAATCCCCTGAGCCATAATTGGCCAAAGCCACCCTGGCTTTGGCCAATTACAGCTCTCTCTACTGACGGCGCTGTGATTGGCCAAGCATGCGGGTCATAGTGCATGCTTGGCCAATCATCAGCCAGCAATGCACTGCGATGCCGCAGTGAATTATGGGCCGTGACGCGCCACACGAATTTAGCGCGAACGGCCCATATCGTTCGCAATTTGGCGAACGGGCGAACAGCCGATGTTCGAGTCGAACATGGGTTCGACTTGAACCCGAAGCTCATCCCTAGTGGAGAGAGCAGAAGAGAGAGAAAGAGCTGAGGAGGGAGAGAAAAGAGAACAGATGGGGAGAGAGAGCAGGGTGGAGGAAGAGAGGAGAGAGCAAAGGGAGAGAGATAGAGCCGTGGGGGAGAGAGGGGATAAGGATAGAGCAGAGGAGGAGAAAGAGCAGGGGGAGAGAAAGAAGAGAGAACAGGGAAAAGATCAGCATAGGGAGAGGGAAACATTTAAAACATTTCTTAAGGTCATAACATAGACATTTAACACTCATGTCTTTAGAAAAATTTGTCCGGTTTAATATAAAAAATCAACTTATAAAATTGCTTCCAGGCCGTTCCCATATTGCTTATAAAGTAATATTCTGCAGCGCTGATGAAGATGAAATAAGCAATAAAATTATACCAATATAAAGTGAATATGATAAATGAATATTCAAAACAAAAATACACAGCAATAGAATATCACAACGATAATGATAAAATAGTATAAACTAACAGTGTCAGTGCATATAAAGTGCATAAAGTCCATATATGACATCAAATATAGTGACTGTGAATCTGTGTAAACTGGTTGTCTGTAGATAATCCACCACCGTAAGGAAAGGGGCTTACCAGACAGGTAGAACCCAACAAGGCAAATGCCTGATGAGTCAACCAAGCTTTTGGTGTAACACCCAAGGAGGTACAGCAACCACGACTTCCAAAATAGACCAAACCAGATAGGGATCCGTGACCGTTTTTGACATCAGTAGCTGTCTACCATAGGAATAGTGACCGGACTTCGTGAGCGATTCCTCTCAATATGACATATGGCAAAAGGAGAAAGAATAGGGCCACATAGTGTAATACCATTAAATATAAATCATTTATTGAAAAATGATAAAATGGTCACTCACATTTTAGAAGACATCAAAAGCATTGGATAAAATCAAGGCAACGCAGTGGCATCAGCAGAGCCCGTCCCAACGTTTTGTCCTAATAAGGCATCTTCTGGGGTGCTGGTCCACTGCAGCCACTGGGTATTTATAGGGTAAATGATCACCTCAAATGAGGGCCAGCTCCATGTCCACCAAAAAGCCCAAAATTCCCATATTGCTTGTGGGCATGTGAAGCCCACAAGCATAATGTTCTGGGATATGATGCAGCTGAGCGACCAGCATGCACCGCCCGTTCTCACGCACGCGCATTTTGACAGTATCACAGCGCCATCAACTTCTCAGGTTGCCATCACAACGGGCGTCGTCGTCGGAAGTGCCCGCCCCATTGTGATGGCAACCAAGCCCTCGGCGTTGCCCACTGACCCCTGGGAAATGATTACACACATCTCCCAGGAGCAGTAGCGAGCGGAGGCGCCAAGCGAAGTGACGTAAGGAAGGGGAAGACTTGAAGGGAACTCATAGCAACAGGTATGAAAAGGTAAAAAAAAAAAAATTCTCCAAATGTAATTTATTATATAATTTGCTGCACAGTAATGATATTTTTTTATGGGTGGAACTCTGCTTTAAAGGCATTTTGGGGGTGCTACAGTACATCCAAGCATTCCCTTGGTGCCACCATCGGGAAGAGTAAAGCAGTACAATGAGGCAGTTAGAAGGAGAGAGCAGAACAACAAGCTTATCAATTTACTGCTTTGCCTCTAACTATACAATTCCAGGGTGGGCGTGGGTAGAAGATCTACCAGGTGGGAGGGGCAGAGGGAGATACTAAATCAGACAAGTAAGCAATTTGTACTTGCCCAACCCCCCCCCCCAGATATCCGCATACCTCAAACATTAGTAACCTAAAACCGTTTAATGCAACAGAAAAAAACACGCATAGGTAGGATAGAACAGGTTCATGTCACTTCCTGTTGTGTCTTTACAACAGGAAGTGAAGAGTGATCTCCCTGTTAGGGAACAGACAGCAAAAAAAAAAAAAGCAACCTGATTAGAGTTTTAATTGTTCTGTATTCTATCCAAATCTAATGCCGTGTACACACGGACGGACTTTTTGGCATCAAAGGTCCGACGGACTTTCGACGGACTTCCGACGGACTTTCGAACGACTCGGACTTGGCTACACACGATCACACCAAAGTCCGACGGATTCGTACGTAACGACGTACGGCCGGACTAAAATAAGGAAGTTCATAGCCAGTAGCCAAAAGCTGCCCTAGCGTCGGATAGGAACTGGGTCCGGCGGAGTTCCGGCGGAAAGATTTGAAACATGTTTCAAATCTAAAGTCTGTCTCATTTTCGACTGAAAAAGCCCGCTGCAGGTCCGATGAAGCCCACACACGGTCGGATTGTCCGACGGATTCGTTCCGTTGGACCAGTCTGCTCGAAAAGTCCGCCTGTGTGTACACGGCATTAGAAACAAGTTTTGACCACACTTTCGCTTTAATGGTAGCTTGTCTTTGTTCTTATGTTCACTTTCAATTGTTTCAGAAATTAAAAGCTAGCCGAAATTGCCTGAAAATTCCTACTTATACACCCAGCTTTACAGTCAACCCAGCCACCATTCCCATTGTGAGCTGACAGCCTACCGCTCTTGACTGGGACTATTGTTTGCCCCATCAACATTGTCAATTGTTATGTTTGTCAAGATAACCCCAGCGAAACAATATAAATGTTCTTTTATCACATGGCAACTCAGAGTAATGTTGATGCTGCCGTTATGTTTTGTACATCAGCTAAAAGAACCGCGCATTGTTCTTCTGAGGAAATTACATTCATTTGCTTATCGCCTGTGCACCCATAGATGCACATTTATTTCAGCTATTATTTGCTGTAAGCCACTATGACAAGTGAACCTCTTGAAAGGAACGGTAATGACAATCACAGATGTGCATTGTGGATGTTTCTTTTTTTTTTTTTCTTTTCAGAGAACATAAAGATTAAATGCCATTTGGATAATAACTGTGTATCAGCAAACATTAATCAGACAATTATCAAGGTAAGTGGTTTTTGAGAGTCCTGTGTTTCCTGTGGCCGATGTGTTATCACTGTTTAAAAATAAGAACCCATATGCTGGGAGATGACTTAATGGTTACATTATTTCATCATTTAAATTACGAGGAAAACAAAACAGGATAATTGACGTCGTTTATGTCATAGGCATGTTCTTTTTATTGCATTTGAAAGATCAGGTTCACATTTACATTTTTTTTTTAACATGTACATGATTTTTATTTATTTATTTATTTTTTAACCCGTCTTTATATAAAGTGGAAGTTCCCCCAAGAAATAGCACTATGTTTGACTTCCATTTGTGCTCCAGTTGTCCATCAATCAGCATTGGAACCTGGCAGCCATTTACCTGCAACACCATGCAACTCATGATGTCGCTCTTCCCATGCTATCTACAACCCCAATTCCAAAAAAGTGGTTGGAATGCTGTGTGAAATCTACATAAAAACAGAATGCAAAGATTTGCAAATCTCATATTTAATTCACAATAGAAAATAGGAAATATATCAAATGTTTAACCACTTAAGGACCAAGCCTATTCCTGACATTTGTTGTTTACAAGTTAAAATCGGTATTTTTTGCTAGAAAATTACTTAGAACCCCCAAATATTATATATTTTTTTTTAGCAGAGACCCCTAGAGAATGAAAGGGAAATTGTTGCTACATGGGACTAGCCATTCTTATGTTCCCTCTACATTGTGTCACATATCTCTACGACCAAGATGCAGACTTAATACAATGCTTAACGGTACTGTTTATTCATGTTGTTGGTATATATCTATATATATAGATATATAAAGTATATATGCCTCTTTCCTTCATCACTATTTCATCCCCCCCATCCTCGTTCTATATTCTCCCTCACCTTACCACCCCACCCCATATTCCATATGTTGGTAATTTAATGCCTCCCCTTGCTAGATCCAATCTCCTATTGGTGACCGCTGGCATTATGTATCCAGAGATATATCTTGACTGTTGCTATGTACAAAAATACTTTCAAAAAAGAATGATAATTAAAAAAAAAAAAGGAGATTGTTGCAATACTTTCTGTCACAACGTGTTTGCGCAATGGTCCTACAAACGCAATTTTTGGGGAAAAAATACACTTTTTTGAATTCCAAAATGAGAAAACAGTAAAGTTAGCCCTATTTTTTGTATGATGTGAAAGATGATGTTATGCCAAGATGATGTTACACTTTAAAATTGCGCACGCTCATGGAATGGCGACAAACTACGGTACTAAAACATCTCCATAGGCGACGCTTGAATTTTTTTACAGGTTACCTGTTTAGAGTTACAGAGGAGATCTAGTGCTAGAATTTTTTGCTCTCGCTCTAACGTTCACGGTGATACCTCACATGTGTGGTTTGAACACTGTTTACATATGTGGGTGCGACTTGCGTATGCGTTCACTTTTGCATGCAAGCTCGGAGGGACGGGGCGCTTTTAGTTTGTATTTTTTTTTCTTATGTATTTTACTTATTTTTTATTTTTACACTGTCTCTTTAAAAAAAAAAAAATGATCACTGTTATTCCTATTACAAGGAATGTAAACATCCCTTGTAACAGAAATAAGCAGGACAGGGCCTCTTTAATCTCTTTAATGCAAGATCTGGGGTCATAAAGACATTAAAAAAAAAAAAAAACGGCATTTACGGCTGGAGGGTGGAAGTGATGCTTGACGTTGCGCCGGTTCTCCAAGGGCATTGAGTCGAGTGGGGGCCATCTTGCCCTCACTCGACTTCCTGCCCATTGCTCCAGGGTATGGGATCCTTTTCTCCTTTAACGACGGCTCCGGTAATCGGGGAAATGACAAGAAAGCAGTGGGAGGGGCACCTTTCTTTTGGTGGTGTTTGATCACCTCTGCGGTTTTATTTTTTGTGCTATAAACAAAAAAAATGACAATTATGAAAATATATATATATTTTTTTTACTTTCTGCTATAAAACATATCCCAAAAAAATGTAAAAAAAAAAAAAAAAATTCTTCATCAGTTTAGGCCGATATGAAAAAAAAATCCCAAAAGGCGTATATTGATTGGTTTGCGCAAAAGTTATAGTGTTTACAAACTATGGGATAGATTTTTGGACTTTTAATTTTTTTTTATTGTTTTTACTGGTAATGGCGGCAAACAGCGATTTTTAGTGGGACTGCCACATTGCGGCGGACAAATCTGACCCTGTGTGACACTTTTTGTGGACCAGTGACACCAATACTTTACAATTAAAGTGGGAAACTGTTTTGTGGTCAGACGAAGCAGAATATTTTTTAGGCAACCATGGGTGCAAGTCCTCTAAATTAAAGATGAAAGGGACCTTCTAAAAGACTGCATCTCTGATGGTATGGGAGTGCATTAGTGTGTATGGAATGAGCAGCTTGTACATCTGGAAAGGGACTATCGATGCTGAAATATCCAGGTTTTAGAGCAGCATATGCTCCTTTCCAGAAGATGTCTTTTTAAGGGAAGACCTTTCATATTTCAGAAGGACAAAGCTAAGCCGCATACTGCATCTATGACAACAGCAAGGCTTCATAGTAGAGAGTGCGGGTGCTTAACTTGCCTGCCTGCAGTCCAGACCTTTCACCAATTGAAAAAAATATTTGTTTCATCCTAAAACAAGCAAATATGACAAAGAAGACCCCGGACTGTTGAGCAATTAGAATCCTATATCAGGCAAGGACAGGACAACATTCCTCTCTCAAAACTCCAGCAACTGGTCTCCTCGGTTCCCAGACATTTACAGAGCATTGAAGAAGAGGGGATGCTACAACGTGGCAAACATGGTCCTGTTCCAAAGCTTTGGAGACATTTCAAAATGACCTTATATTTTTCTTAAAATGGTACATTTTCTCAGTTTAACCACTTCAGCTCGTATTACCCCCTTCATGACCAGGCCATTTTTTGCGATACAGCACTGCGTCACTTTAATTGACAATTGCGCGGTCGTGCGATGCTGCACCCAAATAAAATTGATATCCTTTTTTTCCAACAAATAGAGCTTTCTTTTGTTAGTATTTGATTGCCTCTGCGCTTTTTATTTTTTGAACTATAAATAAAAAAAGACAGACAATTTAAAAAAAATACAATATTTTTTACTTTCTGATATATTACATATCCCCCCCCAAAAAAAAACGAATTTCTTCAACAATTTAGGCCAATATGTATTCTTCTACATTTTTAGTAAAACAAATCCCAATAAACGTATATTGATTGGTTTGCGCAAAAGTTATAGCGTCTACAAACTACGGGAACAATTTAGGGACTTTTTTACTAGTAATGGCGGTGATCTGCGATTTTTAGCGGGACTGCGATCTTGCAGTGGAGAAATCTGACACTGAGTGACACTTTTTGGTTACCAGTGACACCAATACAGTGATCAGTGCTATAAAAATGCACTGATTAGTATATAAATGACACTGGCAGGGAAGGGGTTAACATCAGGGGTGATCAAAGGGTTAAATGTTCCCTGGGGAGGTGTTTACTAACTGTGTGTGGGGCAGTGTCACACTGAAGGAAAAGAGAGATCCGTGATTTAGCTTAGCTGAATCACAAGATCTCTCCTTTCCTCCTGAACAGATCCGCCGTTTGCCTTGTTTACACAGGCAGATGGCTGATCCATCTCTCCTGTGAATGATTGGTGGGTCTCGGTGGCCATCGCGGCACCCGGACCAGCTGATTGGCTCCCACTGTGTCTAATCACAGAGGGAGCGGCGCACCCCCTAAACCGCGTGCACATAATTACATACAGGTATGTGATTTTGCGCACTTGGGCTGCCCTGCCGCATTAAATGTACGTGGGGTGGTCCGGAAGTGGTTAAACATTTGATATGTTTTCTATTTTTTATTGTGAAAAAAAAAATGGGTTTATGAGATTTGGAAATCATTGGAATTCTGTTTTTATGTAGGTTTTACACAGCGCCCCAACTTTTTTGGAATTTGATGTTGTATGTCTTCTAATTACAGACGTTGAATATGAAATGTTTCCTCCGTTTCCTGATGTTGTCAAAGGCCTAGATACCATGAGGGGGCTAAGCAACACCATGGGTTGCACGGTGTCGCTGTTAAAGCGGTAGTAAACCACTGGAAAAAAAAAACAGCCAAAAAACCTGCAAGGCAATGGCATACTAGCACATTATGAAATACTTACCTTAGAACGAAGCCCCCGCAGTGGCGCCCGGTCACCGCTGAGGGGGCCGACATGTTCCCCCAGCGTTTCTTCCGGGCTTGTGGGCTCTGTCGCTGCGAGTGGCCGGAGCCGCGATGATGTCGCTCCCGCCCATGCATGCGGGAGCCCTCGGTTCTGGCATGATACACTGGCCCTTCAGAGCACATGCACCGCTGATATCAGCGGCTGCATGCAGGGTGAATATCTCCCAGATGGTGTACGTTTAGGAGATATTCATTTTACCTACAGGTAAGCCTTATTATAGGGTTACCTGTAGGTAAAAATCACAAAGCGGGGTATACAACCGCTTTAAATGGCCTGTAGTTTCCATACGGTAAGGCCCCATTCACACATGAGCGTAGCATTTTTAGGCAGAAAGTCGCTTGATTTTACCGCAATTTTTGCAGCGTTTTTTGGCTGCATTTTTGCCACGTTTTTACCGCGATTTTGTACAGGTCAAAAGGTGAGCAGAAAAATGCCCAAATCTGCCTAAAAAAAAAAGTTCCAGAACTTGTCTGAGCTTCAGGTGTTTTGGAGCTTCTGGCTTCAAGCTATAAAACGCTCAGGTGTGAATGGGGCCTAAGTGGCGCTGTGTTCCATTATGAGCATACCTCTCAACTTTATGAAATGGGAATGAGGGACACCTATTAGCAAAAGTACTGTATGTAGGCATAGGACACGCCCCCTTGCCACAACCCCCCCCCCCCCCCCCCAAAGGAGAATTGTACAAAAAAAGTTTGGTTAAACTTTCAAGTGCTTTTTTACCACTACTTTATTTTGCAGCCATTTATAATTTAGATGAAAGGTTCAGCACTTGGAAATGTTTTTTATAGATAAGAAGTGCATTTTATTTACATCTATATAGATCAGACCAAAATGAGGGACAAATGAGAAGGAAAGAGGGACAGAGGGATATTGTTCTGAATCAGGGACAGTCCCTCCAAATCAGGGACAGTCCCTCGAAATTGGGGACAGTTGGGAGGTATGTATGAGACCCTTCCTCACTGCTGCTGGATATAAAGAGAGTTGCTCTTATAGTATCTCCACCACTCAGGAGAAGACTTGCAATTCGTCAATGAATACAAGGTTTCCTCTTACTAAGCAAGATAGAGATTGTCACGTCATCCACCCACCTCTCCACCTCGACTATGCAGAGGAAGCCTTGTAATCAGTGACAAAAAAATACAAGGAAGCACCTAGGTATAGACATAATGGGTGCTGGAATCACCCATTCAGAGGTGTCTAAGAGCATACTGACATACCTTGTAGAGTACCCCAGGAGGGCTAAAACTTGAGGTGCTATTCTTTTCAAATTCTGTCCGATGCCTGTGCTCAGTCCCACAAACACTAGCCTCTAATGCTTCACTATTAGTCCCTGTCAAAGATAGATTGCCTCATTGACCAATACTGAGCTGCAAGAGGGGGCAGACCAAAATCTTGATTTTTTTTTTTTTTTAGACTATCCTAGATTTTGAGGGTTTCTTGAAGTTCTTTCAGTGTCCACCTTTTGTGTCTAGTGACAGTTTAGAAGATGTAAAGTTTTTTTTTTTTTTTACGCTTTAAATAGAGCTGAGAGGGATTAAAACACCTATCATGTTTTTATTGCTTTCTGTGTTCCTGTAAAGGAGATTCACCCTCTCCATTTGTCATATTTAACATGGGAAAGAAAATCCCACATTTTGGTCCCCCCCCCGAACAGTAACAAATGGGAAATGTTCCAATCTAAGGAATAATGTTATTTTAATTGAACACATTTTTAAAATGCATAAATACATTTTTAGAGATTTGATCCCAAGCCTTATACCCATACTATAGTTAGGGCTAGGTTTGGGGCTAGAATTATGACTAGGACTAGAATGCTAATGATAGTATAAGGGCTACGGTAAGGATTAGTGCTAGTGGAAAGCTGGCCATACATTAGCAATTTGAGAGAGCATTCTATAAAGAATTTTGTCTAAATCGCAAAGCAACTGATGACATAAAGACGTGATTTTGATTGCAAGAAGCCAGGATAGAAATGTCTGCAGTTGAGATATCTGAACGATTTTGAAAATTGCCATTTTTTTAATTCCCATGACTTATATAAGGCCAGCCTTTGGGCTGCTACTGGGTATCAAGCTGGGATTTAGGGTTAAAAAAAAAAAGTATATACATTTATGGTATGTCTATATCCAGGACATACAGAAAAACATGCTCAAAGTTGTATCTGAAACAAAAGTGGCTGCCAAATTATACAGGAAAAACTGAAGGAAATCATTTCTTTGTTCACATTTTTTTCAGTTTTATGCATGCATAACAAACTTAAAATGGAAGGTTTACTTTACTGATAGCTCTCCACCCCCTAAATATATATTGCAGTAAAACCTTGGATTGTGAGCATAATTCGTTCCAGAAACATGCTTGTAATTCAAAGTACTTGTATATCAAAGCTAATTTCCCCATAAGAAATAATGGGAAACTCAGATGATTCGTCCCACAACCATTTATTCATAGATCCTTCAGTTTATAGTCCATATAAAAAGATTATAGCAATGTAAAAATGTCAATCCACAAATGGAAGCCTCCACAAGTGAATTAGAAGCAAAATCCAGCAGGAGCTCCAGAGTATAAAAGAGAAGAGAGGCGCCTCTAATGCCGTGTACACACGGGCGGACTTTTCAGCATCAAAGGTCCGATGGTCTTTTCGATGGACTTTCGAATGACCGGACTTGCCCACACACGAACGGACTAAAGTCTGTTCGAAAGTCCGTTGGTTTGTACGTGATGACGTACGAAGGGACTAGAATAAGGAAGTTGATAGCCAGTAGCCAATAGCTGCCCTAGCGTTGTTTTTTGTCCGTCGGACTAGCATACAGACGAACAGCTTTTTTTGACCGGACTCGAGTCCGTTGGAAAGATTTGAAACTTGTTCCAAATCTAAAGTCCGTCTGATTTTTCGACAGCAAAGGTCCGATGAAGCCCACACACGATCGAATTGTCCGGCGGATTCGTTCCATCGGACCTTTGCTGTTGAAAAGTCCGCCCATGTGTACACGACATTAGTGTAGCAATATGGTTACATTTATTGAAGATACAACATTTAGCAACTCACATGGTTGATGATTAAAAGAGGCCCATCTAAGTATGCAGGCATCCGGGGTAAAGCTGTCCACATAGACCATCCTCCGCACCGCCGTCTCTCACCGCTGTCAGTCTGCAATTGTGACTGGGAAGACTACCCTGCAGTAGAGCGACCTGAAAGCGAGGCTTGAAACACTCATGGAGCGCAGCGTGGAAGGGATGACGTTGATGGCGGTGCGGAGGGCGGTCTATGTGGACAGCTTTACCCCGGATGCCTGCATACTTAGATGTGCCTGTTTTAATCATCACCCATATGAGTTGCTAAATGTTGTACCTTCATTAAAGAGGTGTTCCACCTGAGGTCCAGTAAAAAAAAAAAAAAAAATTAAAAGTCAGCAGCTACAAATACTGCAGCTGCTGACTTTTAATTGGACACTTACCTGTCTCAGGGTCCAGCGATGCGGGGGATCGAAGCCCCGCTCATCTCCCCCTCCGTTCAGCGGCGCCGGCATTGCGGCTTCACAGCCTGGCGCCCACTGCGCATGCGCGAGCGGCGCCGCGCGCCGTGATTGGCCGCTCAGTCACCTGGGACCTGTAATGGGTCCCAGATGATTGACAGGAGGGAGGGAGCAGAGCTGAGCCCTTCCTGTGCCGAGGAGGAAGTGATGTCACCAGCCCAGGCATGGGAAGAGGCAGACTACGAGGGACCACCTAGCAACAGGCATTTAGAGGTAAGTAAAAAAAAAAAAAAAAAATATCCAAATGTTTTTTTTGTATTCTTTTTTTAAATTTTTCATGTAGTTTTTTTTTTTTTTGGGTGGAACCCCATTTTAAATACAACAATATTGCTACAATTAGAGGCGCCTCTCTTCTCTTTTATACTCAGTTGTGACATGACGCTATTTGTATATCAAGACATCGCTTGTTTATCAAGTCACAATTTATTGAAAATTTTTGCTTGTCTTGCAAAACGCTCTCTGTATTTTAAAAAGCAATAATGTTTAAATAAAAAAGAAATAATAGATAAAAACAATAACGCTTAACAAATAAATAAATGAAAGCAATACAGTTTAAATAAAGTTTTACAAAATATTGCTATATACATATTGCTTTAAAAAGCAAAAACGTTTAAATAAAGTTTTACAAAATAATACTGACCTTGGCCTCAACTACCAATGCCTCCTGTAGACATGGATGATGTCATCACTGTGCCTCTCCACTACATCCTGGCAAAGCTAAACGCTCAAAATTCTGCAAGGACATTACAAGAGCACATTCGCATGGGATTTCAAGCATCTATCTTTTTTGGAAGGCAGCAGTGAGGAATGGGGAAGTGGTCCACGTTTTTGGGAAGTGTCAGGGACAATTTTTTTATTTTTTTGCAAAAGCTTTATTTTTGACAAGGTTTTCGTATTTGTTGAGTGGGGGGTCAATAAAACAAATCTTCTATTTTCAAGGAAGGCTCGCTGTATACGAAAATGCTTTTAACCTTGTTCGGAAAAGCCACAATTATCTCAATAAAATGTGTATTTTTCCTGAAAATACAGAAAGCATATAAATAGAAAAAGTTATTGGTATTTAAATCTGCTGCCCATGAAAGGGTTAAAGTTGAACATTACAGACAGCTGTACTGCATGTGCAGTGCTTAAAAAAAAAATAACCCCTACATGTTGCTGTTTCAGCACATTGTCCATAATGTGTTTGAAGGACACCTTCCTCTGTGCTAAGAGCGCTTTTAAAAACAGAGGCTGAACTCTGCTCCGCAATTTTCAAGAGCAGAGGTGTGAGTTTTTCTGCCAACTATACGGAAATATTTTCTTGTCAAGAGAACAGCTTTTCTCCTCTATGTGTAATAGAAATTAGAACCCTACAACAAGTAAATACTGAAAAAAAAAATTATATACTGTATATATATATATATATATATATATATATATATATATATATATACACACACACACACACACACACACACACACAGTATCTCACAAAAGTGAGTACACCCCTCACATTTTTGTAAATATTTTATTCTATCTTTTCATGTGACAACACTGAAGAAATTACACTTTGCTACAATGTAAAGTAGTGAGTGTACAGCTTGTATAACAGTGTAAATTTGCTGTCCCCTCAAAATAACTCAACACACAGCAATTCATGTCTAAACCGCTGGCAACAAAAGTCAGTACACCCCTAAGTGAAAATGTCCAAATTGGGTCCAATTAGCCATTTTCCCTCCCCGGTGTCATGTGACTCGTTAGTGTTACAAGGTCTCAGGTGTGAATGGGGAGCAGGTGTGTTAAATTTGGTGTTATCGCTCTCACTCTCTCATACTGGTCACTGGAAGTTCAACATGGCACCTCATGGCGAAGAACTCTCTGAGGATCTGAAAAAAAGAATTGTTGCTCTACATAAAGATGGCCTAGGCTATAAGAAGATTGGCAAGACCCTGAAACTGAGCTGCAGCACGGTGGCCAAGACCATACAGCGGTTTAACAGGACAGGTTCCACTCAGAACAGGCCTCGGCATGGTCGACCAAAGAAGTTGAGTGCACGTGCTCAGCGTCATATCCAGAGGTTGTCTTTTGGAAATAGATGTATGAGTGCTGCCAGCATTGCTGCAGAGGTTGAAGGGGTGGGGGGTCAGCCTGTCAGTGCTCAGACCATACGCCGCACACTGCATCAAATTGGTCTGCATGGTTGTCGTCCCAGAAGGAAGCCTCTTCTTAAGATGATACACAAGAAAGCCCGCAAACAGTTTGGTGAAGACAAGCAGACTAAGGACATGGATTACTGGAACCATGTCCTGTGGTCTGATAAGACCAAGATAAACTTATTTGGTTCAGATGGTGTCAATCATGTGTGGCGGCAACCAGGTGAGTACAAAGATAAGTGTGTTTTGCCTACAGTCAAGCATGGTGGTGGGAGTGTCATGGTCTGGGGCTGCATGAGTGCTGCCGGAACTGGGGAGCTACAGTTCATTGAGGGAACCATGAATGCCAACATGTACTGTGACATACTAAAGCAGAGCACGATCCCCTCCCGTCGGAGACTGGAACGCAGGGCAGTATTCCAACATGATAACGACCCCAAACTCACCTCCAAGACGAGCACTGCCTTGCTAAGGAAGCTGATGGTAAAGGTGATGGACTGGTCAAGCATTTCTCCAGACCTAAACCCTATTGAGCATCTGTGGGGCATCCTCAAATGGAAGGTGGAGGAGCGCAAGGTCTCTAACATCCACCAGCTCTGTGATGTTGTCATGGAGGAGTGGAAGAGGACTCCAGTGACAACCTGTGAAGCTCTGGTGATCTCCATGCCCAAGAGGGTTAAGGCAGTGCTGGAAAATAATGGTGGCCACACAAAATATTGACACTTTGGGCCAATTTGGACATTTTCACTTAGGGGTGTACTCACTTTTGTTGCCAGCGGTTTAGACATTAATGGCTGTGTGTTGAGTTATTTTGAGGGGACATAAAATTTACACTGTTATACAAGCTGTACACTCACTACTTTACATTGTAGCAAAGTGTCATTTCTTCAGTGTTGTCACATGAAAAATATAATAAAATATTTACATTATATTTATGTATGTATGTATATATACAGTGGGGACGGAAAGTATATATATATATATATATATATATATATATATATATATATATTGTATATTGTGTGTGTGTGTATATATATATATATATATATATTGTGTGTGTGTATGCATATATATATATATATATATATATATATATATATATATATATAAAATCATGGGTGAAACTTGTGTGAATTTTGTGAAAATTGTGTGATTGCTGGATTAATAATAATGATATACATTGGTATGACATGTCTTTAACAAACACAGTAGCAATTGTTAAGTGCACCAAATGTTATACCACTTTTCTTCATCATTGTCATTTAGGTCAGCACTATCAAAGAGCCGATTGCTATACTTAAAGAAATTCAGAGGAGCACGATGAAAGATATTCTACCTGTGGATGTAATTACCTACGTTGAAGTACTTGCAGCCTCCTCTCCGCAACTAAGCACATTAAATAAGACAGCGCTGAATCCGGAATCTTTGACAAATGCCACCCTTACGGTACGTAATTAAGGTTTTATGTAAGCTTGTCATCAAAGAAAGAGTACTACAAGCTGTTGTCCACTAATTAGATAGTTTGTATGAAGTCAGATAATTAAGAATACTATATTTGTATAACGTAAGCCAAACTCCAATTCTGCCCTCCTATAAAAATATACACTATATTACCAAAAGTATTGGGACGCGTGCCTATACACGCACGTGAACTTTAATGGCATCCCAGTCTTAGTCCGTAGGGTTCAATATTGAGTTGGCCCTCCCTTTGCAGCTATAACAGCTTCAACTCTTCTGGGAAGGCTGTCCACAAGGTTTAGGAGTGTGTCTATGGGAACGTTTGATCATTCTTCCAGAAGTGCATTTGTGATGTCAGGCACTGATGTTGGACGAGAAGGCCTGGCTCACAGTCTCCTCTCTAATTCATCCTAAAGGTGTTCTATCAGGTTGAGGTCAGGACTCTGTGCAGGCCAATCAAGTTCCTCCACCCTAACCTCGCTCATCCATGTCTTTATGGATCTTGCTTTGTGTACTGGTGCACAGTCATGTTGGAACAAGAAGGGGTCATCCCCAAACTGTTCCCACAAAGTTACGAGCATGAAATTGTCCAAAATGTCTTGGTATGCCTACACCTTAAGAGTTCCCTTCACTGGAACTAAGAGGCCAAGTCCAACCCCTGAAAAACAACCCCACACCATAATCTATAATCCCCCCTCTACCAAACGATTTGGACCAGTGCACAAAGCAAGGTCCATAAAGACACAAAGGGGGTAAAATATTCTGGAGCTCAAGTGGTTAAAAGGGTTTTAACCCCTCTTTTTTTTCAAACAAAAAAATCAAACGTGCATATACTTACTTGCTCTGTGCAATCGTTTTTCACAGAGCAGCCCCGATCCTCTCCCTCTGGGGTTGCCCCTGCTCTTGGCTCCTCCTCTTCATCTGGTGCACCCACTGAACGCTGCTTTCCCTGGGGGCACCTGTGCGGGCTCGCTCCTGAGTCCTGCTGCTGAGTCCATTGACACAGCTCCTGCTGCTATCAATCTGTCAAATGAGGAGAGAGACAGTGGCTGGAGCCGCTGTGCTCGTGCACATCGCTGGATCAGATCGGGTGCAGGTAAGAAAAAAGCGGGGAGCTGCAACACAGAAGGTTTGCCACCTTAATGCATAGAATGCATTAAGGTGAAAAACCTTGAGGCTTTACAACCAGTTTAACCACTTGCCGCCCGCCCTATTACAGAATGACGGCGGCAAAGTGGTTTGATATTCCTGATCGGACGTCATATGACAGCCTGCAACACCGATCTAGGTAAAGAGTCTCCGACGGAGACTCTTTACCACATGATCAGCCGTGTCCAATCACGGCTGATCACGATGTAAATAGAAAGAGCCGGTGATCGGCTTTTCCACCACCAGGGAAGCGATCCACACTGGACCACCTGGTATGCCCCTAGACCATTAGGGAAATGCCACTGTGTGCCCAGGCAGCTGCCAGTCAGTGCCCACTTCAATGCCTACCACTGCCAGTGCCACCAGGGATGCCCATCAGTGCCTCATATCAGTGCCGCGTATATCAGTGCCCATCAGTGCCACGTATCAGTGCCCATCAGTGCCCAGCAGTGCCGCCTATCAGTGCCCATCAGTGCCCAGCAGTGCCGCCTATCAGTGCCGCCTATCAGCGCCACCCTATCAGTGCCCAGCAGTGCCGCCTTTCATTGCCCATCAGTGTTGCCCATCAGTGCCAACCAGTGCCAACCAGTGCCACCCATCAGTGCCCATCAGTGCCGCCTATCAATGCCCATCAGTGCTGCATATCAGTGCCACCTACCAGTGCCCATCAGTGCTGCATATCAGTGCCCATCGTCAGTGCCCGTCAATGCCCACTCATTGGTGCTACCTCATCGGTGCCGCCTTATCACTGCCTGTCAGTGCCGCCTTATCAGTGCCCATCAGTGAAAGAGAAAACTTACTTATTTACAATTTTTTTTAACAGAAACAAAAGCAAAACTTTATTTTTTTCAAAATTTTCGGTCTTTTTTTCTTTGTTTAGCAAAAAATAAAAACCGTAGAGGTGATCAAATACCAACAAAAGAAAGCTCTATTTGTGGGAACAAAATGATAAAAATTTAGTTTGGGCACAGTGAAGCATGACCGCGCAATTGTCATTCAAACTGCGACAGTGCTGAAAGCTGAAAATTGGTCTGGGCAGGAAGGTGTCTAAGTGCCTGGTATTGAAGTGGTTAAGGTTGTGGTTGAGGGGAGGTAAAAATTTGGATCAGCTGCATGTTTTTACCCCAACCCGCAAATGTGAACCAGCCCTTACCGCACATTGCGGTAGCACACCGGTAAATGTAACTAAATAAACTTTGGCAATAATGGCTAATTGCCAATTAAAATATAATTTTGTTTTCCTTTAAGTAGAAAGTTTATAAACCGTAGATTTTCCACTTTGGGTCACCCATATGAATTTTAAAATGAGAACACATTTCCTTTATTCTTTCAATCAGTTCGCTGATGCTGTAATCTTTCTTCCAATGTGACAAATTCACTTTAAAGTGAGAACAGCAAGAGGGCAAAGTATACCACCATAACGTCTTTCTCTATGTATCGGCAGAGTTTTGTTAACACTGTGAACAACTTTGTTGAAAAGGATAAAATTACAGTTTGGAAAAAGCTAACAGACGAGAGCCGGAGAAAAAGTATCACGAAACTCCTGCACACCACAGAACAATTGGCTCTGGATATGTCACAGAATTTCAAGAAAACAACCCAACTGGATGTTGATGCCAGCGATATGGGTGAGGATATGACTGTGTGAAATTGTTCTTTCTTTTCGAAAAAAAAGTTTTTCCTCTCTTTGATGGATGTAAGTTGTAACCTGTAAATTGGTAATGGAAGTGCAGAAGTTCAGATACACCACAGTTGTGGAAATAAACTATTAGTTTCAAGTTAAGATTTGCAGAAAGTTTATATAATAGGCCCCGGGTTCAGAACCTGTGCCCCTTCTGGTACCCATTGTGCACCCCTCAGATACCAGCAGCTGGCATGCAATGTTTTTCTTTATTCACAATGTCTTAAAGTATTTATACCCCTTGAAATTTTCCACATTTTGTCATGTTACAACCAAAAATGTAAATGTATTTTATTGGGATTTTATGTGATAGACCAACACAAAGTGGCACATAATTGTGAAGGGGAAGGAAAATTATAAATGTTTTCAAATTTTTTTTTTACAAATAAATATGTGAAATGTGGCGTGTCATTTGTATTCAGCCCCCCCGGAGTCAATACTTTGTAGAACCACCTTTCACTGCAATTACAGCTAAAAGTATTTTTGGGGATGTCTCTACCAGCTTTGCATATCTACAGTGGGGATGGAAAGTATTCAGACCCTCTTAAATTTTTCATTCTTTGTTATATTGCAACCATTTGCTAAAATCATTTAAGTTCATTTTTTTCCTCATTAATGTACACACAGCACCCCATATTGACAGAAAAACACAGAATTGTTGACATTTTTGCAGATTTATTAAAAAAGAAAAACTGAAATATCACATGGTCCTAAGTATTCAGACCCTTTGCTGTGACACTCATATATTTAACTCAGGTGTTGTCCATTTCTTCTGATCATCCTTGAGATGGTTCTACACCTTCATTTGAGTCCAGCTGTGTTTGATTATACTGAATGGACTTGATTAGGAAAGCCACACACCTGTCTATATAAGACTTTACAGCTCACAGTGCATGTCAGAGCAAATGAGAATCATGAGGTCAAAGGAACTGCCTGAAGAGCTCAGAGACAGAATTGTGGCAAGGCACAGATCTGGCCAAGGTTACAAAAAAATTTCTGCTGCACTGAAGGTTCCTAAGAGCACAGTGGCCTCCATAATCCTTAAATGGAAGACGTTTGGGACGACCAGAACCCTTCCTAGGGCTGGCCGTCCGGCCAAACTGAGCTATCGGGGGAGAAGAACCTTGGTGAGAGAGGTAAAGAAGAACTCAAAGATCACTGTAGCTGAGCTCCAGAGATGCAGTCGGGAGATGGGAGAAAGTTGTAGAAAGTCAACCATCACTGCAGCCCTCCACCAGTCGGGGCTTTATGGCAGAGTGGCCCGACGGAAGCCTCTCCTCAGTGCAAGACACACGAAAGCACTCAAGGAGTTTGCTAAAAAACACCTGAAGGACTCCAAGATGGTGAGAAATAAGATTCTCTGGTCTGATGAGACCAAGATAGAACTTTTTGGCCTTAATTCTAAGCGTATGTGTGGAGAAAACTAGGCACTGCTCATGACCTGTCCAATACAGTCCCAACAGTGAAGCATGGTGGTGGCAGCATCATGCTGTGGGGGTGTTTTTCAGCTGCAGGGACAGGACGACTGGTTGCAATCGAGGGAAAGATGAATGCAACCAAGTATAGGGATATCCTGGATGAAAACCTTCTCCAGAGTGCTCAGGACCTCAGACGAGGCCGATGGTTTACCTTCCAACAAGACAATGACCCTAAGCACACAGCTAAAATAACTAAGGAGTGGCTTCACAACAACTCCGTGACTGTTCTTGAATGGCCCAGCCAGAGCCCTGACTTAAACCCAATTGAGCATCTCTGGAGAGACCTAAAAATGGCTGTCCACCAACGTTTATCATCCAACCTGACAGAACTGGAGAGGATCTGCAAGGAGGAATGGCAGAGGATCCCCAAATCCAGATGTGAAAAACTTGTTGCATCTTTCCCAAAAAGACTCATGGCTGTATTAGATCAAAAGGGTGCTTCTACTAAATACTGAGCAAAGGGTCTGAATACTTACAGTAGGTGACCGCGATATTGTGTCAATCTCGCCGCACTTCTCGGCGAGATTTGACACCTACGAGCCCCGTCGCGGGGGCCAGCGCCGAGATGGCTCACTCATCGCGAAAGGAAAACTTTGTTTTCCTTCCGCGATGAGTGACAGGCAGTGCTGACAGCTGTCTGGTATGAATCCTGAGGCGGGAACACCGCGCCAAATTTTAAATGAAAAAGCCGGCGTGGGTTCCCCCCTCGGAGGCATACCAGGCCCTTAGGTCTGGCATGGATTGTAAGGGGAACCCCCTATGCCGAAAAATCGGCGTGGGGGTCCCCCCCAAATCCATACCAGACCCTTATCCGAGCATGCAGCCCGGCCGGCCAGGAAGGGGGGTGGGGACGAGCGAGCGCCCCCCCCCTCCTGAGCCGTACCAGGCCGCATGCCCTCAACATGGGGGGTGGGTGCCTTGGGGGAGGGGGGCGCCCTGCGGCCCCCCCACCCCAAAGCACCTTGTCCCCATGTTGATGAGGACAAGGGCCTCTTCCCGACAACCCTGGCCGTTGGTTGTCGGGGTCTGCGGGCGGGGGGCTTATCGGAATCCGGGAGCCCCCCTTAATAAGGGGGCCCCCAGATCCCGGCCCCCCACCCTGTGTGAATGAGTTTGGGGTACATGGTACCCCTACCCATTCACCTAGGGAAAAGTGTCAATATAAAAAACACACAGTACACAGGTTTTAAGAGTAATTTATTAGTCAGCTCCAGGGGTCTTCTTCCGACTTCGGGGGGTCTCCTTCCGACTTCTCCCGGTGTTCGGCCTCTTCTCCCGGTGTTCGGCCTCTTCTCCCGGGCCCCACCGCTATCTTCTTCCAGCTCTATTGCCAGCGAGGGGCCCGGTCTGCTGCCGCTGTCTTGTCGCCGCTGTCTTGCCGCCGCTGTCTCGCCGCCGCTGTCTTGCCGTTTCTTCTCTTCTTTTCTTCTTCCCCGATGTTGACACGACGCTCTCTCCGACTCGAATGCTGTGTGCGAGCTGCGGAGCCATTTATATAGGCGGTAACCCCGCCCCCTTACGACGTCATGGTCCCAGCATGCGCAGGGACTCTGGCGTCATAAGGGGGCGTGACCCCAGAGTCCCTGCGCATGCTGGGACCATGACGTCGTAAGGGGGCGGGGTTACCGCCTATATAAATGGCTCCGCAGCTCGCACACAGCATTCGAGTCGGAGAGAGCGTCGTGTCAACATCGGGGAAGAAGAAAAGAAGAGAAGAAGCGGCAAGACAGTGGCGGCGAGACAGCGGCGGCAAGACAGCGGCGAAAAGACAGCGGCAGCAGACCGGGCCCCTCGCTGGCAATAGAGCTGGAAGAAGATAGCGGTGGGGCCCGGGAGAAGAGGCCGAACACCGGGAGAAGTCGGAAGGGGACCCCCCGAAGTCGGAAGAAGACCCCCGGAGCTGACTAATAAATTACTCTTAAAACCTGTGTAGTGTGTGTTTTTTATATTGACACTTTTCCCTAGGTGAATGGGTAGGGGTACCATGTACCCCAAACTCATTCACACAGGGTGGGGGGCCGGGATCTGGGGGCCCCCTTATTAAGGGGGGCTCCCGGATTCCGATAAGCCCCCCGCCCGCAGACCCCGACAACCAACGGCCAGGGTTGTCGGGAAGAGGCCCTTGTCCTCATCAACATGGGGACAAGGTGCTTTGGGGTGGGGGGGCCGCAGGGCGCCCCCCTCCCCCAAGGCACCCACCCCCCCATGTTGAGGGCATGCGGCCTGGTACGGCTCAGGAGGGGGGGGGCCGCTCGCTCGTCCCCACCCCCTTTCCTGGCCGGCCGGGCTGCATGCTCGGATAAGGGTCTGGTATGGATTTGGGGGGGACCCCCACGCCGATTTTTCGGCATAGGGGGTTCCCCTTACAATCCATGCCAGACCTAAGGGCCTGGTATGCCTCCGAGGGGGGAACCCACGCCGGTTTTTTCATTTAAAATTTGGCGCGGTGTTCCCGCCTCAGGATTCATACTAGACAGCTGTCAGCGCTTCCTGTCACTCATCGCGTGAGGAAAACAAAGTTTTCCTTTCCCGATGAGCGAGCCAGCGCGACATTCACAGTACCCTGTCGCCGAGAACCAGCGCGATGGTATCGCGCTGGAAACACAATCTCGCGGTCAGGTACTGTAGGACCATGTGATATTTCAGTTTTTCTTTTTAATAAATCTGCAAAAATGTCAACAATTCTGTGTTTTTCTGTCAATATGGGGTGCTGTGTGTACATTAATGAGGAAAAAAATGAACTTAAATGATTTTTGCAAATGGCTGCAATATAACAAAGAGTGAAAAATGTAAGGGGGTCTGAATACTTTCTGTCCCCACTGTATAGAGTGACAATTTTTGCCCATTCTTCTTTGCAAAATAGTTCAAGCTCTGTCAGATTGGATGGAGAGCATCTGTGAACAGCAATATTCAAGTCTTGCCACAAATTCTCAATCGGATTTAAGTCTGGACTTTGACTGGGCCATTCTAACACATGAATATGCTTTGATTTAAACCATTCCATTGTAGTTCTGGCTGTATGTTTAGGGTCGTTGTCCTGCTGGAAGGTGAACCCCCGCCCCAGTCTCAAGTCTTTTGCAGACTCTAACAGGTTTTTTTTCTAAGATTGCCCTGTATTTGGCTCCATCCATCTTCCCATTAACTCTGACCAGCTTCCCTGTCTCTGCTGAAGAAAAGCATCCCCACAATATGATGCTGCCACCATCATGTTTCACGGTGGGTATGGTGTGTTCAGAGTGACGTGCAGTGTTAGTTTTCCACCACACATGACCTTTTTTGCCTAAAAGCAAAAGGCTAATTTTGGTCTCATCTGGCCAGAGCCCCTTCTTCCACATGTTTGCTGTGTCCCCCATTTGGTTTCTTGCAAACTGAAAATGGGACTTTGTATGGCTTTCTTTCAACAATGGCTTTCTTCTTGCCTCTTCCATAAAGACCAGATTTGTGGAGTTCACGACTAATAGTTGTCCTGTGGACAGATTCTCACACCTGAGCTGTGGATCTCTGCAGCTCCTCCAGAGTTACCATGGACCTCTTGGCTGCTTCTCTGATTAATGCTCTCCTTGCCCGGCCTGTCAGTTTAGGTGCAGTTGTGCCATACTCTTTCCATTTTTGGATGATGGATTGAACAGTGCTCTGTGAGATGTTCAAAGCTTGTGATATTTTTTTTATAACCTAACCCTGCTTTAAACTTCTCCACAACTTTATCCCTGACCTGTCTGGTGTGTTCCTTGACCTTCATGATGCTGTTTGTTCACTAAGGTTCTTTAACAAACATCTGAGGGGTTCACAGAACAGCTGTATTTAAACTGAGATTAAATTACACACAGGTGGACTCTTTACTAATTAGGTGACTTCTGAAGGCAATTGGTTCCACTAGATTTAAGTTAGGGGTATCAGAGTAAATGGGGCTTTGCAAGACACTCTTTTCAGATATTTATTTGTAAAAAATTTTGAAAACTATTTATCATTTTCCTTCCACTTCACAATTATGTGCCACTTTGTCTATTGAAACCAGGAACAGAGAAGGCACCTCAGGTGTATATAAAACATCACAGGATAGGGGCATAAAGAAAGGGAGGTCCTCCACCATCACCTCAGCACAAAGAGTCTCTTACCATGAATTGTGGACCTCCTAAGATATAAGCGGTCAATCAGCGCTCAAGTAACCACTGGACACCATCAAATTTAGGCAAATTATGTAGGGTCTATGGCTTGTACAGCTTCTTCTCTCTCAGATAGTCACTCCAAAACTCAGGCCACCAACCCATACTAATCAAAAAGGAGAACAGAACCGCCTCATGGTGTAGTAATAAAGAACACTTCAACATTTATTAAAACTCCAAAATACTCACATTGTTCACAATTAAACGAGCATGTCATCAAAAAGTGGAAACGTTTCAAACCAGCAAGATGGCCGCGGTGCTCGTGCGTGATGACGTCACATGTTGTAGCTCCAGGCGTGATGTCACCACGCATGAGAACCATAGACATACTTTTTTAATACAGTTTAATATTTGTTACCTGCAAATTGTGCTAGCCGCTTTTACTACGTGTATGTTATGTATCTAAAGTGCAGGTGAATTAATCCATATTAGTATTTTTCTTTGCTAGGGTGCTTGCTCATGGCCATTGATGTTAATATTAAAGTGTTTGTTATCCCAACATTTCATATTTCTGATGTATGCCTGCTGTACCAGGTACTTGTGTTAAAAAGTAGCCTGTTTAATTTGTATTGCTTTCTTTGTGTAAAATATCTGGTGATCCTGCCAGTCCCCCTGCTTTCCTATTTCAAACTTACCAGACTAGGCATGAGAGCACTTCCATCCTAGTGTGGTCAGTTTTCTGCCTGTCCTCCAATGACCAAGATTTGTGCTGAAACATCTCTTACAAGCCATTCACTGGGAAGATCAGTGTACTGCTTTCTCCTTGCCACCTGCTGACACCCCGCCCTGCAGTCTCCACCCATAACTGTTATGCAGCTGAGAACAGAGGTTATGTGATCACTATATGCTTTTTGCCTTGTATTTCTATTTTGAACTCAATGGGTTGTATTACAAGGTGACGGTTCACATATACTAGACTTCTCTATAAATGATTTGTTGTATTACTTACACTTTCTTATTTTTTCCGTGCTGCCCATTCCCTTTTCTCTAATCACATATTTTTCTCCAATCTTTTATAATGAATGTTGCTAAAAGAAACAATGCATGTGCCAACAATATTTTTTTTATAGACTGTAGGGAGCACAATTGGGAAAACACTGATTTAGAAAAGGACTGTAATAGTAGTAATCTCTAGCAGTCTCCTGTTACTTGTTCTGAGTTTTAAACAGCAGCATGTCTCCAGTCTCCAACCACTACTATAATATGTCTTCAATCTTTGACCCTCTCCTGTAGCATGACTGCAGACTCTGACCATCTCCTGTGGCATGGCTGCAGCCGAATACCATGTCCTAAAGCATGGCTGTAATCTCTGTCGATCCCCTGTAGAATAGTTGTGGCCTCTGACCATCTCCTGCAACATATCTGCAGTCTCTTACCATCTCCTGTACCATGATAGAAGTCTCTGACCATCTCCTGTACCATGATAGAAGTTTCTGACCATCTCCTGTACCGTGATAGAAGTCTCTGACCATCTCCTGTACCATGATAGAAGTTTCTGACCATCTCCTGTACCATGATAGAAGTCTCTGACCATCTCCTGTACCGTGATAGAAGTCTCTGACCATCTCCTGTACCATGATAGAAGTCTCTGACCATCTCCTGTACCGTGATAGAAGTCTCTGACCATCTCCTGTACCATGATAGAAGTCTCTGACCATCTCCTGTACCGTGATAGAAGTCTCTGACCATCTCCTGTACCATGATAGAAGTCTCTGACCATCTCCTGTACCATGATAGAAGTCTCTGACCATCTCATGTACCATGATAGAAGTCTCTGACCATCTCCTGTACCATGATAGAAGTCTCTGACCATCTCCTGTACCATATTAGAAGTCTCTGACCATCTCCTGTACCATGATAGACGTCTCTGACCATCTCCTGTACCATGATAGAAGTCTCTGACCATCTCCTGTACCATGATAGAAGTCTCTGACCATCTCTTGTAGCATGATAGAAGTCTCTGACCATCTCCTGTAGCATGATAGAAGTCTCTGACCATCTCCTGTAGCATGATAGAAGTCTCTGACCATCTCCTGTACCATGATAGAAGTCTCTGACCATCTCCTGTACCATGATAGAAGTCTCTGACCATCTCCTGTACCATGATAGAAGTCTCTGACCATCTCCTGTATCATGATAGAAGTCTCTGACCATCTCCTGTACCATGATAGAAGTCTCTGACCATCTCCTGTACCATAATAGAAGTCTCTGACCATCTCCTGTACCATGATAGAAGTCTCTGACCATCTCCTGTACCATGATAGAATCTCTGACCATCTCCTGTACCATGATAGAAGTCTCTGACCATCTCCTGTACCATGATAGAAGTCTCTGGCCATCTCCTGTACCATGATAGAAGTCTCTGACCATCTCCTGTAGCATGGTTGCAATCTCTGACCACCTCCTGTAGCATGGTTGCAATCTCTGACCCAGGGGCAGACTGACAACTCATGGGGCCCCCAGGCAATAGGAGATCCCGGGCCCCTGTCCCTGCCCATGTAATGCCACTCACACTCAAGCCACACCCACACAAAACCCCATCTACATATTGCACTGCCCACACTACATGCGTTCGTCACAGAATTTCTCTACACTATGTTCAAAATAAATGTTTATTAAAGAATAGAAAAGAAAACTAAACTTACATTAAAGAAAGTGCAAAAATGGTACATTTCCAAAATTAAGGATTTCATAAATTAAAACAATATAACAGGTGTAACCAATGTCTTCATAGCTGAACAGTTTGATAAAAAATATACAAAAAATAAAAAGCTCTGTGCAGCATGTTACAAAATGATGGCCCTAGAATTGCTCTTACTCCAACGTTCCTGACGATACCATACATGTGTGGCGCCATTATTACATTCATGTGCTTGTCCTACATAAAGCTTTTCATAGAGAACGTGTGCGGGGGTCATGGGTGTGCTTTACATTTTTTTAAAAATAATTATTTACTTTATAACATTTTAACTGACCGCCAATGTAAGGGGCATTCTTCCCACGGACCACCAATGTAAGGAGCATTCTTCCCACCGACCACCAATGTAAGAAACATTCTTCCCACCGACCACCAATGTAAGAAACATTCTTCCCACCGACCACCAATGTAAGAAACATTCTTCCCACCGACCACCAATGTAAGAAACATTCTTCCCACCGACCACCAATGTAAGGAACATTCTTCCCAATGACTTCCAATGTAAGGAACATTCTTCCCACTGACCACCAATGTAAGAAACATTCTTCCCACTGACCACCAATGTAAGAAACATTCTTCCCACCGACCACCAATGTAAGAAACATTCTTCCCACCGACCACCAATGTAAGGAACATTCTTCCCACTGACCTCCAATGTAAGGAACATTCTTCCCACTGACCTCCAATGTAAGGAACATTCTTCCCACTGACCTCCAATGTAAGGAACATTCTTCCCACTGACCACCAATGTAAGGAACATTCTTCCCAATGACCTCCAATGTAAGCAACATTCTTCCCACTGACCTCCAATGTAAGGAACATTCTTCCCAATAACCTCCAATGTAAGGAACATTCTTCCCACTGACCACCAATATAGGAACATGCTTTCTGCTGACCACTAATGTTATGGACATTATTCTCACTGACCACCAATGTAAGGGGTGTTCTTTCCGCTGAAGTGTACATATATCAGTGTTGTATATAAGGAATAGCACTCAGTATACAGATATCAGTGTTAGGGAAAAGCACTCCGTGTATAGATGTCAGTGTAACACATAGGGATCACTAAGTGCTATTTCCTATATATAACTGGCATCTATACACTGAGTGCTTTTCCCTAACACTGATATCTGTATACTGAGTGCTATTCCTTATATACAACACTGATATATCTGTACACTGAGGGGCACTCAGTGTACGGATATCAGTGTACCAGGGACTAGCACCTTGTAGATGGGCACTGGGGAAGAAGGAACACTCAGTCAGCCTGGCTGGTGATTATAGATACACAAAAAACTGCAGCGATTACATACTGACCTGCTGCTGCACACAAGGCAGGTCAGGTGGCTGTCATCTCCGACATGACTGCATTTTGTCCTCATTCCAGCTCTCTCACTGGCTTTCCCCGCTGCATGGATGTATACTGTGGCCCCGCGCCTCTGCTGAATTCCCCAGGAGGAGAGGTGGCCGGAGCGCCTGTCACTGCTATCATCCTCATGGTCCGTGATCGCTCTGTAATCCTGGCCAGCAGTCCTCTCATATAGCCTCATCAACTGTAGGCAGGGATGACATAGCTCACCTCCTCCGCGGTGCATAAATTTCCCCTATCCTGCATGATAAGCTGTGAGCACATCCAGGGGCAGACTGAGCCGCTCATGGGGCCCCCCTAACCCAGGGTCCTCGGGCAGTGCCCGAATGGTCTGTCCGCCCCGGCTCTTACCATGTCCTATAGCATGTCTGCAGTCTCTGACCACCTTCTGTAGCACGCCTACAGTCTCTGACCATCTTCTGTAGCATGCCTACAGTCTCTGACCATCTTCTGTAGCATGCCTACAGTCTCTGACCATCTTCTGTAGCATTTCTGCAGCCTCTGACTGTTTTCTATAGCATTACATATACCAAATATAATGTGTAGCCTTTAGGTGATGTCAAGGTCCACATTGCAGCCACATTGCTCCTTAAAAAAAAACAAATGCACATGTATAAAACAAAGCGTGTTTAGCATTTTACTTGTTGCTGGACACCAACGAACCTCTCATTTCAATGAAAGATTGAAAGAAAAAGTAATCTTAAAGAGAGTTATCTAAGTCTATCTAAGTCTAGTATTATCCAACCATCCATGCATCCCATCCCATCCATCCCATCCATCCAACCAACCCATCCATCCATTCATCCACAAACCCAACCATCCATCCCTTAATCCATCCATCTATTCATCCACAAACCCAATCATCCATCTATTCATCCATCCATTCATCCACAAACCCAACCATCCATTCTTTCATCCATCCATTAATCCATCCATACATCCACAAACCCAACCACCCACCCATTAATCCATGCATCCATCCACAAACCCTTCTATCCATTCATCCATCCATCCCCTGTGCAGAAGCCCATGTATGATTCTGGCTGTTGGGCATTATACCTCTTTAGACTTTATCTGAAGATGCAAAGCATTTAAATGACCTATGATAAACTGGCAGGACCGCCCGGTATCCCCGTTCCCATCAAACTCTTTTTTCTAATGAAACCTCATCGCTAGCCAAATTGTAATAGTATTGAGTCTGTCAAAATTTAATAACTGTGCTGATGCAATCAGCTTCATTCCTTGGGGACACACCTTCTGATTAAATCATTGCTGAGCACTGATTGGTTGATGCCATAAAATGGCAAAATAAATTTAATTAAATTTCTCGCAGTTCACTCTCATTACTTTGAAGAACTCCAGGCGATTCTCCATCCAATGTAAAATAAAATGATATTGTTTTAAAACTGACAGCTGGTATTGCTATGGAATATAGATGGTGTATGCCTTTACCTCCCTTTTCCTGCAATGGGAGAGAAGAGATCCAGGATCTGATACCGTGGAAGATATTGTACCCTCACCAAAGGGAGTTTCTATAGCATCATGGGAACAGATCATACTTGCCCTGGTATGACACCCCGAATGCTGTCCAAAGGGCAAGGTGCTTAGCGCAGGTTTATGATTGGCTGCCAGTGTACACTAGTCACAAGCTGGAATTGCAGCCCTACTAAACAGGAATTCTAACCCTTAAAGCAAAACATCACTAACTGATTATAATTTTTTTAAATGTCTTCTTCCTCCCCCCTCCCCTTTTTGCAATTATCCACATTTGTTTTTTATAGGTGGGGTGCCTTTTTTTTGTGGAGCGCATGTAAGCAGGTTGTTAGGTGCTGTTCCGGCTGGGTGGGAGTTAATGCCTGTCCTGGTTCTTTGGTTTTGGTGGGTACTTCTCTGGGCCCAACCCACTAGTCCTGTGTGATATAAAAGGAACTGTGGTCTGAGCTAGGGAGGGGAGAAGGATGCTATCCATCGCCATCCAGAAGTAGAACTTCTGGAACCTGGGGTTTGCCCTGAAGACACCAGCACTGGTCTGTGCCTCAGCAGGGCTTGTATCTACATGAAGATGCCTATAAAGGACTTATCTTTGCTTTGACTACACCTTAGCAGGTATACCAGGGCAGCACTCAGGCCTGTAGGTAGAGTTAGGGAATAGGAAATAATAATGCCTTTATCTGTTGGACTACACCCTTCTTAGGTAAAGTGTTTGAAACTTTGTCCTTGCCTGGTCTGAAGTTACTGAAAGGGGTGTGATGTATGTAACCGGCACACACTTAGTTCAACATCAAGTGGGTCTTAAACACTTTGGGGTATGAAGACATCGGTGTGGAGTGGAGTAGTGTGAAGATAAAAGTGGTTACCTCGAGTAACGGAAGTTTAAACAGCAGCCTGTCGATAACATGTACCTGTTATAGGTGGAACGGCCTCTAGCAGTGAGGGAGATGTTGTCGGAACTCCTTCCACCAGTGATCTGTCTCCCAAAACAACGGGTGTGGATTTGTGCCACAGAGGTTCTCATCCTGTATAGAGGTACAGAAGTTTAAGAGTAAAGTTAAGTGCACATGTGGAGCTAGTGCAGAGTGCACAGCGGGGCCCACTCCGCTACTGGGGAATAGTAGTGGAAAACGCTGGACAGGTGGATCTGGACAGGGTTCCCTCCTAAATGCAGATTACGGAGAAGTGTACATTGTCATGGGGAACTGAGGATTAACTAGAGAAGAGTTGTAGTGAAAGTGTACATGTAGAGGTCTAACAGTAGAGGTCTGCCTTAAGGTTGAGTATTCCCCCACAGTGGCCTCAGCCTTGTCCTGTGGCATTGATGAAGACGATACAAAAGGTAGGCCTCTCATGTGACCCAGTGCTTGGCACCCAAACGAGTTAATGGGAAAACATGGAGGACGTGACAAACAACCTCTCTACCCCTGTAGGGCCCACCTGTCTGCCTTCATGCAGCCTATAATTCCACATTTCTTGCCTAGACGTCCATCCACCTAAAGCCTCCTGAGATACTCATTGCACAGATCCCTTGATGCCCAGAGGCTGTATATTTGCGTACCAAAATGTAAACAAACCTGTGCCAAGAGCGCGCTCCCGGCGCAGTTAAAGGTGCATAACAGAAAACTCCCAATCGCTACTTGCGATTGGGGTCTTTCCAATCATATGACCGCTGTGCCAGCCAATCACGGCGGTCACATGTTCATAAACCCCAACTCCCGGCATCAGCAACCCCTTAAAGGGCAGGGAGGTGTCGGTGTCAAGGGGTTCCTCACATCAGCAACCCCTTAAAGGGCCAGGAGGTGCCGGCGTCAAGGGGTTAAATGCAATTCCAAAAGGTTCAAAACTGGTTGTCATCGACTGAAAACTGTCAGGTGTGAGGCCAGCTCTTCAGATAACAGAATCTAGAGTTTCCCGCACTTGGCAATGTTACAATCTGCAAATTTGTCTTTTGCCATTTAGCAGTGACTTTTCTCTATCTTCTGAAAGAAAGCTATAACGGAAAATATATGCCATCTCAGTAATTTGTCTCTATGGCTGTCCACAGATATAGATAGCACATCAGTCACAATTAGCTACGCCTTAGTCTCAAGTAAATGATGTGCGTAAGCAGGGAACTGGATTCAATACTTAAAGATTTATTTTCAGTGACAAGCTAGAATGTTTGTGTTTTTAGTAGGTAGTTTTAAAGGAAAAGTTAAAATGTGGTGTTTCTAATCCCACTAGGTCAGAACCAAATTTCCATCAGTGGCAGTGCTAGGTATATGACATTTGGTTCCTAAAAGAAAATTAATTTACCATGATCCCAACTTTTATATTTTCAACTTTTACTTGGCCTAACTTTGCTCAGAATATTGTGACAGTGAATAACCTGAAGATGAATCTACCCCACACCGGTACCAGAGGATAGTTGGGTGTGCAATGAATGGTGTTAACTCGTCAGATCGTGTGGAGTGACAGCAAGATGTTTGCTGAACTCTTTGCAGAATAAAAACATGTGCTTGGTATATACTGGACTGCGACTGTTCACTTTTTCTGACCGTTGTGGCTATTTTCTCATATTGCATAAATAAGCTTACATTAAATGGCTGATGAGAGTATATATACAGTAAGTATAACCAGAGCTTTTTTTCTCAAAGAATATGTGCAGGTATGCCCCTCTCTTGTCTTCACTCGCTACCCGCCTTCAAGCGCCGTTCCTTGGTTCCACCCCCTACCCACCTCCCAGTAATTCCCCCTTTTAAAGAATAAAAACCAAGTATTGTTTTGTGGTGCTAAGTCATTTGTATGGAATTTGTTAAAGCGGTAGTAAACCGCAGCAATTTTTTTTTTTTAAACCTGCAAGGTAAAGTTATAATGTGCTAGTATGCATCGCATACTAGTACATTATGTGAAACTTACCTTAAAACGAAGCCCTCCAGCGACGCACTGTCACCTCTGACAAGGCTTTCATCTTCACCCGATCTTCCTTCAGTGTTCGGGGTCCTCTGGTCATCTGATTGGCCGCGCTGCAATGACTTCACTCTCTTGTTCATGCGCGTAGGAGCCGCTATTCACAGCCCAGGGTATGCCGTTCCTTCAGAGCGAATGCCCCGGTGACGTCACTGGCCCATTCACAAGTAAATATCTCCTAAACAGTGCACGTTTAGGAGATATTTACTGTACCTATAGGTACGCCTTAATATGGGCTTACCTATAGGTAAATGTCAACCATGGGAGTTTACTCCCACTGTAATGATAACAAGACAAGAAGTAAAATACATCCCCTGCAATCGACAACAATGATCCATTCAGCAACAATAGATCTTTACAACAACAATAGACTCTCCCTGCAACAAATTCCCCCCAGCAACAATAGATTTACCATTAGCTAGCATCAGTAGACCCTCCAGCAGCCAACAAAAATAGACCCCTTCCTCAACAATAGGTCCCTACCAGCAACATTTAAACCCACCAGCAAAAATTGAACCCTCAGGCAACTTAAGACCCCTCAGTAACAATAGATGCCCCAAAAGCAACTATAGAACTCCCCAACATCAACAGACCCCCCACCAGCAACTATAGAACTCCCCAACAACAACAGACCCCCCTATAACAATAGACCCTCCCCCGTGACAATGGATCACCCAGCCAGCATCAGTAGACCCCCTCAGCACACCCCAGCACCCCTTCCCATTACAAACATTCATGCTGGAGGTGCTGGAACTGTGTTCCCCCGCGTTCCCATTGTGTATAACCAATAGCTGTACAGGAAAAGACTGCTTTTTTACCTCTCCTGTCTGTAGATTCATTAATTACCCATCGACTTCTTAAAAAAAAAAATTTTTACTTTTGAAACTAAAGATGTCCTGCAAAGAGGAGGAGAAGGGAGGGCGTGCACTTTTTTAAATGGCTGTTTGTGTTTAGGTTCAAAATATTCCCTCTCCTCTTGTCCAGGTGATAGGACCAGATAGAAATCAGAATGGACATATCATTTTTGTAGACCGTGCAGCTGCACAAGTACCCTCTGGGAGTTAGGAGGTATTTTAGAGCATATATAGGACAGACGGGAGATGGGATCTTGGTGGTGGTGCTCATTGTCAGTCCCCGGTTCAGCATAATAGACCATAAGAAAGTTCAGGATATCAAAAAGGCTGCTCTTTGCCTCTGTGTATGTCTATATCTATCTACACATACAGTATATACAGAGGGAATAAATATTTGTACTTGGACTTTAAAAATTCTTCTTAAACATGGACCCTTTGATGACAATGTCCTCCACTGATAAGAAGAGAAGAGAAATAACTCTAGCAAGGCCTCATACAGCAATATAAATCTAATAAAAGTTTTAATCCTTCCTTATGTTATACAAAACTGAAAAAAAAAATTGTTAGAAATTGCTAGGAGTTATAAAATGATGACAGTAAGAGCTTTTGAGCCTGTGCATCATTTATTGAAATGCAGGGATTTCCAGTCATGCTGCCAAATCTCTTTGGGGAAAAAGAAGCCAGACTTTCTTCTTTCTTCCTGGGAAATATATTGCCCCATTCTCTGTACCCTCAGTGTCTGCGTGACTCCTAGTTAGGCCTTTCATACAGAAGAAAATTAATTTCAATGCAGTTGATCAAATTTTAATACAAGGTGTATTTTAGGGGACACAAATTTGTAGGACCACTCTTTTAAAAGAGATAGTTGCTTGCTCTGGCAAAAGGTTTTGAATATATTTATTATTATTATATTATTTTTATTATACAGGATTTATATAGTGGCAACAGTTTGCGCAGTGCTTTACAATGTAGAGGGCGGACAGTACAAATACAATACAGTTCAATACAGAAGGAATAGGAGGGCGCTGCTCATGGAGCTTACAATCTAAAGGGAGGGAGAGGTGGTACAAAAGGTAATAGCTGCAGGGGACGATGTGATGGAGGTGACCCAGGTACAGTTCTTAGGTGGAGGTGGGGTAGGCTTCCCTTAATAAGTGAGTTTTCAGGGATCACCTAAAGGCGGACAGGGTAGGGGCTGACCGGACATACTGGGGCAGGGAGTTCCAGAGGGTGGGAGAGGCTCTGGAGAAGTCCTGGAGGCGAGCATTAGAGGAGGTAACAAGGGAGCTAGAGAGCAGGAGGTTTTTGGAGGAGTGATGTGAACGATTTGGGCAATATCTGCAGATGAGGTTGGTGATGTAGCTGGGGGTGATGTTGTGGATGGCCTTGTATGTTGTGGTTAGTATTTAGAATTTTATACGGTGGGGAAGGGGAAGCCAGTGAAGGGATTGGCAGAGGGAAGCAGCAGTCACAGATTGGTTAGTAAGATATATTAGTCTAGTAGCAGCATTCATAATAGACTGAAGGGGGGATATCCTGTGTAAGGGTAGGCCGTTGAGGAGGGGGGTGCTGTAGTCAACCAAGTAGTCAATCAAGGAGTGATTAAGTTGTTTTGTGGTGTCATTAGTCAGGAAGGGGCAAATTCTGGAAATGTTGCAGAGGTTAAGGTAGAAAGATGTACCCAGTGATTGGATGTGGGGGCTGAAGGAGAGGTCAGAGTCAAGGATTACACCCAGCACCTTGGCATGTGTGAAGGGACCAATGGTTGTGCTGTTGATCACAATGGTAAAGTCATGGGGAGGGGATCAGGGAGTAGGAAATATTACAAGCTTAGTTTTAGAAAGATTGAGTTTGAGGCAGTGGTGTGACATCCATACTGATATGTCGCTCAGTAAGTTTGTGATACTTGAGGATATTGAGGAAGGAGGTGAGTTGAGGAGTGGAGAGACAGATCTGGGTGTCGTCAGCATAGAAGCGGTATTGGAAGCCATGGGATGTTATCAAGTGGCCCAAAGAAGGGGTATATAGAACAAATAGGAGGGGCCCAAGGACGGAGCGTTGGGGTACCCAACAGAAAGAGGAAGAGGGAGCGGAGGAGATGGTGTTGTAAGTGACACTGAAAGTGTGCTGAGATAGGTAGGAGGAGAACCAGGAAAGAGCAGAATCACATAGGCCAAGGGAGTGGAGTTTGTTGAGGAGCAGTGGGTGGTCAACTGTGTCAAAGGCAGCAGACAGGTCCAAGAGTATGAGTATGGCATACTGGCCGCTGGTTTTAGCAGTTAGTAAGTCGTTGGTGAGTTTTAGTAGGGCAGTTTCAGTGAAATGTTGTGGGTGGAAGCCAAACTGTAGGGGATCGAGAAGGTTGTTGTCAGGGAATTAGAAGCTTATACGGTTGTGGACAAGGCGTTCAAGAAGCATGGAGACAAACGGGAGCAGGGAGATAGGTTTTTATCCATATATATATAAAAAAGTAATAGAAAAGTACCGGTAATGCAAAAGTGGGCATAACTGTATTATTAACCTACATAGGTTGTTCAAATGTCACATGTTATAGAGTAACTCTTCCTATAGTAACCCTTCTTCTTGTTCTTTGCAGGTAAATAATGGATTCCAAGCAGAAGCAACTTGCCATCATTGAGTTCATGACGATGGAGCGGTGCAGTCTATCTTGAATCCACAGAAGACCACAGAATGTTTACTGAGATTATACCACTGAGAAGAGTCACCAACGACAAGGTATAGTTCTTGCCAATGGTGTAATCTCCTAAACATAGCCTTCTGTGGATGTCAGACAGCCTGCACCCCTCGTTCATCAAGAAGTCAATGACAGCGCATTGCTTCTGCTTGGAATCTATTATTTACCTGCAATGAAAAAGAAGAAGCGTTACTATAGAGGAAGAGTTACTCTACAACATGTGAAATTTGAATGACCTATGTAAGTTAATAAAAAATATATGCTCATGTTGCATTACTTTCAGTCCAGCCCTTGTTTATTTGAATTGTCCTATGTTGGGTTTTCAATATGAGAAGTTTTCAGGCAGTGGTTTGTAGTAATAGGTGCATTTATAGGTTGCAAGCATTACTAAATAAATTGTAAAAGTTTGCCTTGTCAATTCTTACCTCAGTTTGTAATAGTTTTTCCTGCACAGATACAAAACTTATTTAGCCTTTTCAAAGTTTTTTTTTTCCCTCATGTCCTTCTGTATCACCATAGCTACAGATTGGATCTCCATATGGGAGAATAAACTTTATGAAAGCTAAAAGTAAAAAGTCGAATGTCATGGTTGAGTGTTGCTATGGCAAGACATGGAAACAAGGTGGACTCAGCTAGGTTTAAATCTGCTCTGTTCTTGATTTCCCTGCAAACTGATGCAATCAGTTCACTTTTACTCTGTACTTGGGCTGGAAGACAGGCATCGCGTGATAAGGATTAAATTGTCCGCAACAACATGCATTAATGCTAAAAATAAAAACAGCCCTCGGAATTCATTATGTGATGGACTTACTAATAAGAGTTAATGATATCTGCAGTTATTAGCAGATAAGCAGCTACCGACATTTTGCGCAATGAATTTATTAGCAGCAACAATAACAGCAGATGTTAAAGTGAACCCGTGGTCACCTCAAAATGAACAGTTCCAGCATGGCACAATGTACAGCAAGAGAATACATTTATCAAAATAATATCAAAATAAATTAAAATAAATACAAATAAATCAAACCTTTTATCCCTAAAAAGCAATCAGTAAGCTCCAGTTAATTGGCATTTAAGATGGTGTCACCAAAAGGAAGCATTTCCTTAGGCGCTTCTTTCCCACAGTTCAGATTACGTTGTATAATGTAATCTAATCTCTCCTGCAAAAGAAAATTTCCTCAAAAAACGGGACTTTAACCACTTCAGCCCCGGAAGAATTTACCCCCTTCCTGACCAGAGCACTTTTTGCTATTCGGCACTGCGTCACTTTAACTGACAATTGCGCGGTCGTGCGACGTGGCTCCCACACAAAATTGACGTCCTTTTTTTCCCACAAATAGACCTTTCTTTTGGTGGTACTTGATCACCTCTGCGGTTTTTATTTTTTGCGCTATAAACAAAAAAAATAGCGACAATTTTGAAAAAAAAAACATTATTTTTTTACTTTTTGCTATAATAAATATCCCCAAAAAATATTTAAATATTTTATTCTTTCCTCAGTTTAGGCCGATACGTATTCTTCTACATCTTTTTGGTAAAAAAAAAATCGCAATAAGCGTTTATTGATTGGTTTGCGCAAAAGTTATAGCGTCTACAAAATAGGGGACAGTTTTATGGCATTTTTATTGATAATTTTTTTTAATTAGTAATGGCAGCGATCAGCGATTTTTTTATCATGACTGTGACATTATGGCGGACACATCAGACAATTTTGACACATTTTTGGGACCATTGGCATTAAAAATCGATCAATGCTAAAAAATGGAATTGATTACTGTAAATGTCACTGGCAGCGCATGGGTTAACCACTAGGTGGCACTGTAGGGGTTAAGTGTGTCCTAGGGAGTGATTCTAACTGTGGGGGGGAGGGGCTGTGTGTGACACATCACTGATCACCGCTCCCGATTACAGGGAGAGCTGATCAGTGACAGTGTCACTAGGCAGAACGAGGAGATGCTTGTTAACATTAGCATCTCCCCGTTCTTCCTCACCGTGAGACGATCGCGGGTATCCCCGTGGACATCGGGTCCGTGGGACCCACAATCGCAGTCACAGAGCCCCCGGCGGGCGAGCCGCCTCGTAAAGGGCAACGTACAGGTACGTTAATCTGCCTGTACGTGCCCTTCTGCCGCGGTATATCTGTGTGAGGCGGTTGGGAAGAGGTTAAAGGACCATGAACACTCAAAAAGAAAATACGTTTATAAAATAGAAAGTTTATTACAACAAATAATTTACATCATATATCAAAAAGCTAAAACACATAGTTACATATATAGTTACATAGTAGGTGAGGTTGAAAAAAGACACAAGTCCATCAAGTCCAACCTATGTGTGTGATTATGTGTCAGTATTACATTACATATCCCTGTATATTGCGGTCATTCAGGTGATTATCTAATAGTTTCTTGAAGCTATCAATGCTCCCCGCTGAGACCACCGCCTGTGGAAGGGAATTCCACATCCTTGCCGCTCTTACAGTAAAGAACCCTCTACGTAGTTTAAGATTAAACCTCTTTTCTTCTAATTGTAATGAGTGGCCACGAGTCTTATTAAACTCTCTTCTGCGAAAAAGTTTTATCCCTATTGTGGGGTCACCAGTACAGTATTTGTAAATTGAAATCATATCCCCTCTCAAGCGTCTCTTCTCCAGAGAGAATAAGTTCAGTGCTCGCAACCTTTCCTCATAACTAATATCCTCCAGACCCTTTATTAGCTTTGTTGCCCTTCTTTGTACTCGCTCCATTTCCAGTACGTCCCTCCTGAGGACTGGTGCACAGAACTGGACAGCATACTCCAGGTGCGGCCGTACGAGAGTCTTGTAGAGCGGGAGAATTATCGTTTTATCTCTGCAGTTGATCCCCCTTTTAATGCATGCCAATATTCTGTTTGCTTTATTAGCAGCAGCTTGGCATTGCATGCCATTGCTGAGCCTATCATCCACTAGGACCCCCAAGTCCTTTTCCATCCTAGATTCCCCCAGAGGTTCTCCCCCCAGTGTATAGATTGCATTCATATTTTTGACACCCAAATGCATTATTTTACATTTTTCTACATTGAACCTCATTTGCCATGTAGTCGCCCACCCCATTAATTTGTTCAGGTCTTTTTGCAAGATTTCCAAATCCTGCGGAGAAGTTATTGCCCTGCTTAGCTTAGTATCGTCTGCAAATACAGAGATGGAACTGTTTATCCCATCCTCCAGGTCGTTTATGAACAAATTAAATAGGATTGGTCCCAGCACAGAACCCTGGGGGACCCCACTACCCACCCCTGACCATTCTGAGTACTCCCCATTTATCACCACCCTCTGAACACGCCCTTGTAGCCAGTTTTCAATCCATGTACTCACCCTATGGTCCATGCCAACGCACCTTATTTTGTACAGTAAACGTTTATGGGGAACTGTGTCAAATGCTTTTGCAAAATCCAGATACACCACGTCTACGGGCCTTCCTTTATCTAGATGGCAACTCACCTCCTCATAGAAGGTTAATAGATTGGTTTGGCAAGAACGATTCTTCATGAATCCATGCTGATTACTGCTAATGATATCATTCTTATTACTAAAATCTTGTATATAGTCCCTTATCATCCCCTCCAAGAGTTTACATACTATTGATGTTAGGCTAACTGGTCTGTAATTCCCAGGGATGTTTTTTGGGCCCTTCTTAAATATTGGTGCACATGATAAAACTGAAATGATCAGCACATGGGATCGAAACATAAAAAAAATGGAAGAGGCCCAAACCAACTGGGGTGAGGGTTTTCTTAAGGGCAAAGGGCTGAAAGACTTCCACAAAACTATGAACAATCCATAAGATTGATACAAAGATCATGATTATACACACAATACTATGCATTTATACAAAATACAGCGACTAAATCTATACAAATATACATGTATTGATATCAGTACTGATCTCATGTGTTAAACGCTTAACGCACCGGAGATCAAATGCTCAAAACAAGAGAAGGAAAACAGGAATGCCCACAAAGAAAGCAATGAAGTGTCATGTCAGATGCAGGGCCCCCCGTGCCACCAGGGTATCGCCCAAAAAAGGAGGATGAGGAGAAAGGAAGGAGAGGGAGGGGAAAGGCACAAATGCAAAAATGCAAAAACAAGGGAGATGGCCGAGACACTAATCTCTCCTGCTGTTGCCCCCCCCCGAACCATACCAGGCCACATGCCCTCAACATGGGGGGTGTTTTGGAGCGTGTGGGCTCTTGTCCCCATGTTGATGGGGACAAGGGTCTCTTCCCCACAACCCTGGGCAGGGATTGTGGGGGTCTGCGGGGGGGGGGCTTATCGGAATCTGAAAGCCCCCTTTAAAGAGGAAGTAAACACTGATGGGTTTTACTTCCTCTTTATTTCCCTGCAAAGGTAAAGCATAATGGGCTACTTTGCATATTAGTATTAGCCCATTATGTGTCACCTACCTGAAAAAGAAGCCTGCAATGTCACCGCTGTCCCCCTCTGGCTGGAAGCATCCATCTTCACCCCTCTTCCTTCTGGGGCTGCGGACTCCGGCTCTGTGACTGCCTGGAGTCGCATGAGGTCACCCTCGTATATGCGCACGGGAGCCGCCAGTCACGGCATGACCCCTCTAGAAAGGGCACGATGACGTCGGCGCGCGCATACATTGTAAATAACTTCTAAACCGTGTAGGTTTAGGAAATATTTCCAGCACCTACAGGTAATCCTTAATATAAGCTTACCTGTAGGTAAAAATGGTTGTACAGAGTTTACAAGCACTTTAACAAGGGGGCCTCCAGATTCCGCCTCCCCCATGTGAATGAGTACCCCTACCCATTTACCAAAAAAGTAAGTAAAAAAGTGAATAAAAACACTACACAAGTTTTTAACAATTCCTTTATTAAAAAAATCAAAAACAATGTCCCCTGATGTAGATCCATCTTTAATCATGCCACCCGTCGCACCGCCGGACACGAAAAAAAGGGATAAAAAGGAACCGCCGGTCTCGTAGAACGTTCCCGTCGACTGCCCGCTCCTCCCTCTGACATTTCTTAAAAAGCTTAGAGGAGGAGTCACCCGATGATGTTAGCGGGTGACCCCGCCCTTGTGACCCAGGATGCCCCGGCCTCGTCCCGCTCCCTAACAACCAGCTATTCTTCACACAGAATTTGAATCCGTCAATCATTTTTTCGACTGATCCGAATTTGAATCGTTCCGGTAAATTGGAATTCATTTGAAAACGACTAAACGAATTTCAACAAAATTCATTACTATTTTATTTGGGGATTCGGATGTAACCAAAAATTTGTTCGAATTTACATTCAGACTGAAACATATTGCACATGTCTAGCAGATCAACAGATACAATTTTTGTAGGAGGATTTGTTTCATCTCCGTGTATTATCTGAGGCCAGTCACTTCACTGAGTATATGTAAAGGTTTACAACTACTTTAATTATTCTTCAGAAAACCGTGCTGTCAGCTAGAGCTTGTCAGATGTATGTAGTAGGCATGAAATATTAATATACAATATTTTTTATTTACCTGCTTTTAGGTGGTTCAGTAATGTTTTAATGAACTGGGTGACCCCGCCCCATGTTTTGACAGGACACAGGTTTTTACTTTTTTGGTGCTGGTCGGCATTCATCGTGATTGACGCTGGATTTACATAAAGATTCCATGTTTATATATATATATATATATATATATATATATATATACGGTATATATAATTCTTTATTCTTTATTTTTTTTTAAATAAAGGACTGTATTGGTGTTTTTATTTACTTTTTACATTTTTTGGGTGAATAAGTAGGAGTACTTCATATCCCATACTCATTCACATGGGTGTAGGCTGGGATCTGCCTCCTGCAGATAAGTCACCCCTCCGCACCCTCCACAATCACCGAGCCAGGGTTGTGAGGAAGAAGGGAATCCCGCTGACAGCAGTTGAGTCATGGGCTGTTAAGGACGCAGCGGCTGCCCGCTGCCCCGTTGGATCCATCCGACAATAGACGAGAATTTTGGAAAACTCTTATGAATCAACCCAGTATGACAAATTTACAGAACAAATCCCCAAGCATTGAAACAAATCCCGAAAACAAAATGGACCAACACAACGAATATGAAGAAACAAAATTTCAACCTAACGAATGCACCCACAACTAAAACAAAATTTTCCGGCATCAACCCTTTGGTGCCCTTCTTCTCAGTTGGTGCTTGTTGATGTTCCTCTTATCCTTCCTGAGTCTTACAAATTGTATTGCATCCTTGCTGCAGGACTTTCTTTTGTTCTCCTTTCCTCCCTGGATCCTCTTGTCCTCTTGTCCATGTATTGCAGTTGCATTTACCTACTTCTCCTCCTGCAATCCAGGTGTTTTTCCAATTTCTGTAGTCAACAAAATTGTTGCCAAGTTCCTCCATCTCCATCCTTCCTCCATGCTCTTCTGGTTCCTAGTTCCTGGTTACTCTCCATCCATCCTGACCCTCTTCTCCAGACCGCTGACCTGTCCGTTTTTTAATCCCTTTTATAGTTGACCACTGGCTCGGTTCCCAACCATCATTTGCTCCTTTGCTAACAATCTGCTCATCTGATCGTGACCTCTGACTTATCTGTGATAGTGTCTTGTATCATTTCTAATGCTGTGTGTCAGCCTGTTTTGTATCAAACTCAGCAGTGGCGTCACTAGGGTTGGTGTCACCTGGTGTGGTAAAACATGGTGACACCATGTTGTCCTGCCGCTTCTCCTAGCACAAATTCCCCCCCAATCCCCTCACCTAGCACAAATCCCCCCACTCCCGTCTCCAAGCACATATCCCCTCTCCTTTCACAAATCCCCTCTCCTAGCACAAATCCCCCCTCCTCGCGCAAATCCCCCTAATCCCCTCTCCTAGCACAAATCCCCCTTTCTCACACAAATCAACCCAATCCCCACTCTTAGCAAAAATCCCCCTCCTAGCACAAATCCCCTCAATCCCCTCTCCTAGTGCAAATCCGCCCTCCTCGCACAATCCCCCCCCCATCCCCTCTCCTTGCACAAGTCCCCCTACTCACATAAATCGGCTCAATCCCCTCTCCTAGTACAAATTCGCCCTCCTCACACATCCCCCCCCAATCCCCTCTCCTAGCCCAAATCCCCCCAATCCCCTCTCCTAGCACAAATCCCCCCCTTCTTGCACAAATCCCCCAATCCCCTCTCCTTGCACAAGTCCCCCTACTTGCACAAATCCCCCCAATCCCCTCTCCTAGCACAAATCCCCCCTTCTCACACAAATCCCCCAATCCCCTCTCCTTGCACAAGTCCCCCTACTCGCACAAATCCCCCCAATCCCCTCTCCTACCAAAAATCCCCCTTCTCACAAAAATCCATGTGGGAATTGGAGGGATTTGTGCTAGAAGAGGGGATTGAGGGGATTTGTGCGAGGAGAGGGATTTCTGCGAGCAGGGGGATTTTTGCTAGGAGAGGGGATTAGGGGGGGGGGGGGTGCACGAGGAGAGGGGATTCGGGGGATATGTGCGAGGAGAGGAGATTGGGGCAAATTGTGCGAGGAGGGGGGATTTGTGCTTGGAGAGGGAATTGAGGGATTCGTGCAAGGAGGGGGGGGGGGGGATTTGTGCTAGGAGAGGGGATCGGGGGGGATTTATGTGAGATGGAGGATTTTTGCTAGATGGGGGGGATTTGGGGGAATTTGTGCTAGGAGCAGGACAACATGCTCCTAGCAATAGCACTGAAACTCAGCCTTCCTGAATACCACGTTTTCTAGTGCATCTGCTCTGGGGAATGGTCTTCATACTAAGAGCAGATAATACAATGTTTAATTTCCTGGGGCACCGAAATTCTGTACTGTACACATAACGCATACCTAAAAGGCAGCTGCTAAAATGTAGCATACAGCAGCAGAGGTCACCTGATCTAAACATCTGTCCAATATGCTAAATATACTGAGATATGCAGTTTTATAAAAAAATATAGAACAACCAACAGTAAATTAAGTATGTTGCATCTGGTCCCTGCATGTCACTTGTAAATAATTAACTGCATATCACCATACAATATGGTAGCAATTAAAAACACAATTAGTACTACATGATTGATATATAGAATGTGATCCTAAAATAAAACCCCATAATACTATAAAGTGTTCATATCACTCCGTCTGTCAATTATGTCAGGACATATGTAGAGAGTGTCATACAGGGCACGGCTTGTAGTCAAGTTTTTAATTTACCAATTGTTTTAATTAATGTTTAGTACAGTTGGTTTAAAAATATTCACTGTGTTGGAAAATATAATCTATTTTGATGCTCATGATGACTAGTGAGAGTGATATAATTCCTTTTTATTTTTGTGAGATCCTGTTGAGCTAATTATTAAATTGCTTTTTTTAAATCCCTTCTATAGTATATTTAAAGCAGAACTCCAGGCACAACTTAACCAGCATTGTAACAGTTATGGCTCCAGTAGCTCATCCACGCACAATAACGGATTAAAACCTCCTTTTTCCATTTACCAGCATGCTGCCAGCGGCAGTTGGCTTTAGCTTAGTGACTGACAACAGTTAAAGTAGCAGCTTAAATAACAACTATAGCTTAAATAGGAAGCTAAAGTGGAACTCTGGGGAAAAACACAAATGGCATATATGTTACGGCCTGTCACTAGTACTATAACAGCGGTTTGCCAGCCCCTCTGTAACAAAGTTTTATTACCAGCTGTGACTTCTTGCAGCTTCACAGCTGCTTCCCACTGTTCATGCTGCGTGCTGTGCTTTCTGAATAGACCCACAGCCTTCGGTGACAGGGGTGTCAAACTTAGTTTCACTACATACAGATCGCAGGGCTCAGGAGTGTGCTATATACAGAATACAGGGTTCAGGAGTGCGCTACATACAGAGTGCAGGGTTCAGGAGTGTGCTACGTACAGGGTGCAGGGTTCAGGAGTGTGCTACATACAGAGTGCAGGGTTCAGGAGTGCGCTACATACAGAGTGCAGGGTTCAGTAGTGCACTGCATACAGAGTACAGGGCTCAGGAGTGTGCTACATACAGAGTTCCGGGTTCAGGAGTGTGTTACATACAGAGTGCAGGGTTCAGGAGTGTGCTACATACAGAGTGCAGGGTTCAGGAACGCTATACATACAGAGTGCAGGGTTCAGAAGTGTGTTATGTACAGAGTGCAGGGTTCAGGAGTGCGCTACGTATAGAGTGCAGGGTTCAGGAGTGTGCTACGTACAGAGTGCAGGGTTCAAGAGTGCGCTACATACAGAGTGCAGGGTTCAGGAGTGCGCTACATACAGAATACAGGGTTTAGGAGTGTACTACATACAGAGTGCAAGGTTCAGAAGTGTGCTACATACAGAGTGCAGGGTTCAGTAGTGTGCTACATACAGAGTGCAGGGTTCAATAGTGCGCTACATACAGGATATAGGGTTCAGAAGTGCGCTATATACAGATTGCAGGGCTCAGGAGTGCGCTACATACAAAATGTGGGGTTCAGGAGTGCGCTACATGCAGAGTGCAGGGTTCAGGGGTGCGCTACATGCAGAGTGCGGGGTTCAGAAGTGCGCTACATACAGAGTGCAGGGTTCAGGAGTGTGCTATGTACAGAGTGCAGGGTTCAGGAGTGAGCTACATACAGAGTGCAGGACTAAGAAGTCTGTTACATATCGAGTGCAGGGTTCATGAGTGTGCTGTGTACAGAGTGCAGGGTTCAGGAGTGCGCTATGTACAGAGTGCAGGGTTCAAGAGTGCGCTACATACAGAGTGCAGGGTTCAGGAGTGCGCTACATACAGAATACAGGGTTTAGGAGTGTGCTACATACAGAGTGCAAGGTTCAGAAGTGTGCTACATACAGAGTGCAGGGTTCAGTCGTGTGCTACATACGGAGTGCAGGGTTCAATAGTGCGCTACATACAGGATATAGGGTTCAGAAGTGCGCTATATACAGATTGCAGGGCTCAGGAGTGCGCTACATACAAAATGTGGGGTTCAGGAGTGCGCTACATGCAGAGTGCAGGGTTCAGGGGTGCGCTACATGCAGAGTGTGGGGTTCAGAAGTGCGCTACATACAGAGTGCAGGGTTCAGGAGTGTGCTATGTACAGAGTGCAGGGTTCAGGAGTGAGCTACATACAGAGTGCAGGACTCAGAAGTCTGTTACATATCGAGTGCAGGGTTCAGTCGTGTGCTACATACGGAGTGCAGGGTTCAATAGTGCGCTACATACAGGATATAGGGTTCAGAAGTGCGCTATAAACAGATTGCAGGGCTCAGGAGTGCGCTACATACAGACTACAGGGTTTAGGAGTGTGCTACATCCAGAGTGCAGGGTTCAGGAGTACGCTACATCCAGAGTAAAGAGTTCAGGAGTACGCTACATATGTGTCCTAGGCAGTCAGGGCAGAAGTTGGAGTGGCTACCTGCTAAAACTCTGTACCCACTCCCCACCCCCCAAAAAAAACAGCCTCCAAAATTGGGGGAGGTTGTGTTAAAGTAGAGGTTTTAGGTTCTGCTTTAAAACTGCCTAGGCGACAATGGTGCTCCATAGATACAGCACAGAGATGGAGCGTTGTCACTGTAAGCAGTAGCAGCTGATGCTCAATATTTTTTTTTTGAGGGGGGGGCGACAAACCAATGGCAATCCCCACCCCCCGGGAGTCGGAGAGGAATGTGGCTACCCACCATGCACGGGAGATGGATGGGACTGCCGTGACCCCCCCCCCCCCCACGGGAGACAGATGGGAATGCGGCGATCCCCCCACGGGCGAAAAATGGGAATGCGGCAATGCCCCCCACGGGAGACAGACGAGAATGCGTCGATCCCTCCCCCGCGGGAGACGGATGGGAATGTGGCAGCGATCAGAGGCCTCCTTACCTTAAGAAGGAGGCCGATCAGGCAGACATGGATCCGGGCTGCAGCTCCTCGCTCTGTGGCCATTGCTTCTCCTCCAGGCTGAACAGGAAGTGGGTCCTGACTGAGACCCGATTGACTGGGAGTCCTAAGACTCCGTGGCCAATCGGGTCTCAGGAACTGCTTCCTGATTGGCCGGGAGGAGAATCAGGAAGACAATAGCAAATATTAATTCTCTATCCTCACACAACTGAGTGGGCTCAGGGCGTAGTTCTCTGCGCCCTGAGCCCACCCTTTTTTGAAGCTAATTAGAGCCTCAGGCTCTAATCATGTGCTTAAAAAAACAAACCCCTATTGAAATCCATGCGTCTGGCATCCTGCATGTAGATTAGGGGGCCGGACGCATGGATGGGGGGGGCTCTGCTCATGCTCTCCCCATGGATGGGACGCCCTTGACTCTAAGACAGCAAGGATTACTATTATTGGGATCACTGGCGGGATCATCAGGTAAAATTTGAGGGAAGAACACCTAAAAAAAAAAAAAAATTGCAGTCATCTGCATACTGATAAGCTGCAATATATCATATTATAGTTCTTGAGTTTCAATAAGCTTTATACGGAATGTACGGTGCTATAGAATTAAATACAAAGGCCAGATCCTCTCTTCAATGCCTGGAAATAACAGAGCAGGTATTGTTTCAATGTTGTGACTTCTTCTCCTACATCCTGAAATCACACGTGTGTTTCTTTGTCTACCAAGTTTACAAAGCATTTCACCTTGAAAGAAAGATGACACGCGCCTGCGTTGGTGAAGCTTTCCTTTTCGGTGTCTATTTTGAGAAAGTGTATACGTATATGTTTTGTAGCAATTATTTCCGTCAGAGCGGCAGGTCAACATGCATAATTTCTTTACTGTTTCTTCCACCAGCTCTCAAACTGTTTACCTTTGACTCTAACCACATGAAACACATTCACCCGCACGCCTATATGGAGGGCGATTACATCAAGATTTCTCCGAAGAAAAAGGAAACTTCATCGCCTAATGGTAAGGATCCACGTCTCCGGCAAGGTGGGAAAGGTCACAGCAATTTGCTGCTGAGTTTTGGTGGGCGAAAATAGAATTGCGGGATATAACTAACTAATCTTAGAAATGCTCCCTACCCCCTTCTAACACCTATTCTGACTTACCTGTAAAAGAAAGATCAATATACTTACCTATTCTCAGGCCGTTCCAGTCAGGTCACGTGATCTCCCCTGTGTCAGCCGGCGCCGGTTACAGGGGAGAGGAGAGAGCGCTCCGACAATGGCTGGAAATTAGACATGTGCAGAACGAAAACATTTGATTTGTTTTGTTTTGATCTGTTATTTACATAAATTTGTTTAATTTGTTTTTAGACTGTGTTTTGTTTATTCAAAGTCGAACCGATTCAAATTTTTCTAATGTCATTTAAATGGCATTTGAATGTAATTCTATTCAAAATCGAATTTATTCTATTTGAAATTAGAATTTTAGAAGAGGTTATACTCTGTAACGAGCCCCTTGCTCGCTCGGTTCCACTCTCCCGACACTCCTCTGAAGCTATAGAATCAGATTGCAGATCGCAACATCTGATTGTTCGGTCATCCGATGCTCCAGGACTAGAACTACAGCTATGTGCCGTTCTAACCCAGTTGTGATAGCTCAGAACAAACACCAGGTAGGCTGTATGTAAGTTCAACCAGGAATCTCCTTTATTGGAAAATACAGGCTCTTTTATACACTAAAAGTGGAGGTGCATACCTCCGGCTCATATTACTCTAACAATACACCTGTAACCTAATAAACCTAATTAGCATGGGCTAATTAACTAATGGCTTTAGACAGCCTAGATGACTGAGACATGACCTTTAGGCCAGACTGGTCATCTTGTAGCTCAGAAAACCCAATCAACATTATCACAATGGCAGAGTTAATTAACACTAACAACAATGAGGATCTAATGACTCTTAGATCCCATACTAGAGACTTATTTACAATACACATTCTAGCAGGCAACAGACAGACAGGTGGCTGGAATTTACATCAGCATCTCCTAACAGTATTTGTCCCAGCATTATGAATCAGCCACTATTTCTAATATGGCAAATCCAGGGTCCCCAGAGTCTGTGTGTCCTGGGGGACCAGGACCCGATTCCAGAGTAGTACCACCTCAAGGGTCCCCAGGCATACAGCTCACAAAGAGCACCGTTCCCCCAAATGCCAGGGCCCACGATCGATCGGCAAGAGGCTAGCATTCAGTCCCCTCCAAAAGTCTCTCTCCCGGCTAGGTCTGTCACATACTCTTTCTATTCTATTGTTTTTTTCTATTCTATTTTTTTTTTCGATTATGTTCTTTTCTTTTCTATTATATTGTTTTCTATTCTATTCAAATTTTAATTTATTTTATTCGAAATTTGAATTTATTCTATTCGAAATTTCAATTTCAGAGAACGGTTATATTGTTATATTCTTTCTATTTTATTTTTATTTTTTTCTATTGTTTAGTCTATTCTGTTCTCTTCTATTATATTATTTTATTTTCTATTCTATTCTTTTCTATTCTATTCAAATTTTAATTTATTCTATTTGAAATTCGAATTTCAGAAGGCGGTTATGTTCTTTCTATTTTATTCTATTCTGTTATTTTATTTTCTATTCTATTTTGTTCTGTTTTACTCTATTCTTTTATTTTATATTCTATCCCTGTTTTTCTATAGTCTTTTCTTCTATTCTTCTTTTCTTTTTCTGTTATTTTATATTCTGTTCAGTTTAACTCTATTATATTCAATTATTTTATGTTCTATTATATTCAGTGATATGCTTTTCTTTTCTATTCCATTCCTTTATTTTATATTCTATTTTGTTCTGTTTTACTCTATTCTTTTATTTCATATTCTATCCCTTTTTTCTATTTTCTTTTCTTCTATTCTTCTTTTCTTTTTCTTTTTTTTCTGTTATTTTATATTCTGTTCAGTTTTACTCTATTATATTCAATTTTTTTATGTTCTATTATATTCAATTATATGCTTTTCTTTTCTATTCCATGCCTTTATTTTTCTATTCTATTTTGTTCTGTTTTACTCTATTCTTTTATTCTATATTCTATCCCTTGTTTAAAATTTTCTTTTCTTCTATTCTTCTTTTCTTTTTCTTTTTTTTTCTGTTATTTTATATTCTGAACATGCGAACAGGCAAAAAATTTGTGCGAACACCGGTAAAATCTATAAGACACAAACGTGAAAAATCAAATCAAAAATCAAAAGTGCTAATTTTAAAGGCTTATATGCAAGTTATTTCCATAAAAAGTGTTTGGGGACCCGGATACCGCCCCAAGGACATTTACCAATGCAAAAAAAAGTTTTAAAAAATTGAAGTTTTTTCAGGATCAGTGATTTTAACAATCCTTAAAGTGAAACAATAAAAATGAAATATTCCTTTAAATGGGGGGTCTCCTTAGACTGCCTGTAAAGTAGCACATCTTTCCCATGTTTATAACAGTACCACAGCAAAATGACATTTCTAAAGGAAAAAATTTCATTTAAAACTGATCATGGCTGTAATGAATTGTCGGGTCCCGGCAATATAGATAAAACTCATTGAAAAAAACGGCATGGGTCCCCCCCCCCCGAGTCCATCACCAGGCCCTTTGGGTCTGGTATGAATATTATTATTCATTAAAATTACTTGGGGGTCCCCCCCAAAATCCATACTAGGACCTACCTGGCACACACTGACCTACCTGACATACACTGACCCACACTGACCTACCTGACATACACTGACCTACCTGACATACACTGACCCACACTGACCTACCTGACATACACTGACCTACCTGACACACACTGACCTACCTAACATACACTGACCTACCTAACATACACTGACCCACACTGACCTACCTGACACACACTGACCTACCTGACCCACACTGACCTACCTGACACACTCACCCACACTGACCTACCTGACATACACTGACCCACCTGACATACACTGACCCGCACTGACCTACCTGACACACACATTGACCTACCTGACATACACTGACCCGCACTGACCTACCTGATCCACATTGACCTACCTGACATACACTGACCTACCTGACCCACACTGACCTACCTGACACACACTGACCTACCTGACATACACTGACCTGCACTGACCTACCTGACCCACACTGACCTACCTGACATACACTGACCTACCTTACCCACACTGACCTACCTGGCACACATTGACCTACCTGACATACACTGACCTGCACTGACCTACCTGACCCACACTGACCTACCTGACATACACTGACCTACCTGACCCACACTGACCTACCTGACACACACTGACCTACCTGACATACATTGACACGCACTGACCTACCTGACACACATTGACCTATCTGACATACATTTACCTGCACTGACCTACCTGACCCACACTGTCCTACCTGACCCACACTGACCTACCTGACATACACTGACCTACCAGCGGCCACATTGTAACTCCTGCCTTCTGGAGCCTGCAGCACCTATGATGGACGTCTCACGTCCCGCGGTCCCGGCATTGGACCAGTGGGACGTCCATCATAGGTGCTGCAGGCTCCAGAAGGCAGGACCTGGTATGTCACTCGGCTGCGCTCGGGTCAGATTGGTCCCCGCTCGGCGGTGCTCTGGGCTAATAATAGAACTGTGCATGCCTGAGACCTGGGGCTTTTTGGGGGACCCGCTCGGGGCTCCAGTCACCATCAGCTCCCACTGCCTAACTCTAAATTTACTCCCATACACATTCTAAGCCTAATCTATTTAACCCTGTAAAGAAAAGATAGCTATACTTACCTATTCGCAGCTGCTCTGGTCCGGTCCCACGCTGAGCTGTCAGTGGTGGCTTCAGTGTGTAGGAGAGGCAGCCGACAGCGGAAGCCCAATATAAAGTCTATGGGTGACATCCCCAGGCATTTCCCAGCCGTTGTCTGCTTTCTCCTGAACGCAGAGGTCAGAATTGGTAAGTATAGCAATCTTTTCTTTACAGGGTTGGATAGGCTTAGAATGTGGGTGGGAGTATGTTTAGAGTTATGCCGCGTACACACGGTCAGACTTTTTGGCTACAAAAGTCCGACAGCCCGTCCGACAGACTTTCGACGGACATTTGGTGTACTTTTGGCAGACTTGCGGCAGACTTTCGTACGAACGGACTTGCCTACATACGATCACACAAAAGTCCGACGGATTCGTACGTGATGACGTACACCGGACTAAAGTAAGGAAGTTGATAGCCAGTAGCCAATAGCTGCCCTAGCGTGGGTTTTTGTCCGTCGGACTAGCATACAGACGAGCGGATTTCTGGGTCTGGCAGAGTTACGACGTAAAGATTTGTGGCTGGAAAAGTCCGCTGAAAGTCCGGGGAAGCCCACACACGATCGGATTGTCAGCCGGCTTTAGTCCGTCGGCGTCCGTCGGACTTTTGTAGACGAAAAGTCCAACCGTGTGTACGCGGCATTAGTTAGGTTTTGTCTTTACTTCCACTTTAAGAATATACAGAGAAATGATGGCAAACATACTGAAACATAGATTTAGGTTTTACATACACTTTAAAAACATTTATTAAACACAAGCAGTGTACTTGAATTTTAGCTTCTTGCAAAACCTGTACAAGAGAGCTCAGGCTGGGAGCTAATTACTTGTGCTACAGAGCATGCTGACAGGAGGGGAGAACAAAGTGACAGAGAGATGAGCTCATCAGTCTGCCACTTCTCCTTTCACTGTCCAGTCACAGGCTGGGGATGTGGAATAGATCTGTAATGCTGCATACATACAGTCGGAATTTCCGTCAAGAAAGTGTGATGGGAGCTTTTGGTTGGATATTCCGACCGTGTGTATGCTCCATCCAACTTTTTCTGTCTGAATTTCTGCCAGCAAAAGATTGAGAGCTGGCTCTCTATTTTTCAGCTCAAAAGCAACATGCATAGATGTGAATCGAGCCTTTTTTATACTGTATACAGTGTAAAAAAAAAGAAAGAAAAAAACGCAAAATGCGGCAAAAATGTGGTAAAAACGCTGTAAAAACGCAGTACTTGCGTTTTGGATGCTGGTCCATTGCATTCTATTACATGCAAAACGCTGCATTTTGCATGAAAAAAAGTCCTCCACCCTTTCCAAAAACGCAGAGACACAAAAATGCATTGATGTGAACATGTTCCATAGGAACCCATGTTAAAAAATTCCCATGCATTTCTGCAAAATGCATCAAAAAACGCGCTAGTGTGAATAGAGCCTTAATCCGTAGGGTTCAATATTGAGTTGGCCCACCCTTTGCAGCTATAACAGCTTCAACTCTTCTGGGAAGGCTGTCCACAAGGTTTAGGAGTGTGTCTATGGGAATGTTTGACCATTCTTCCAGAAGCGCATTTGTGAGGTCAGGCACTGATGTGGATGAGAAGGCCTGGCTCACACTCTCCAATCTAATTCATCCCAAAGGTGTTCTATCGGGTTGAGGTGCAGGCCAGTCAAGTTCCTCTACCCCAAACTTGCTCATCCATGTCTTTCTGGACCTTGCTTTGTGCACTGGTCCAAATCATTTGGTGGAGGGGGGATTATGGTGTGGGGTTGTTTTTCAGGGGTTGGGCTTGGCCCCTTAGTTCCAGTCAGCATACCAAGACATTTTGGACAATTTCATGCTCCCAACTTTGTGGGAACAGTTTGGGGATGGCCCCTTCCTGTTCTAACATGACCGCACAGCAGTGCACAAAGCAAAGTCCATAAAGACATGGATGAGTGAGTTTGGGGTGGAGGAAATTGATTGGCCTGAGCAGAGTTCCCGATAGAACACCTTTGGGATGATTTAGAGGGGAGACTGCGAGCCAGGCCTTCTCGTCCAACATCAGTGCCTGACCTCACAAATGCGCTTCTAGAAGAATGGTCAAACATTCCCATAGACACACTCCTAAACCTTGTGGACAGCCTTCCCAGAAGAGGTGAAGCTGTTATATTTGGAAAGGGTGGGCCAACTCAATATTGAACCCCACGGACTAAGACTGGGATGCCATTAGAGTTCATGTGCGTGTAAAGGGAGGTGTTCCAATACTTTTGGTAATATAGTGTATTGTATGTATGTCATCCGTGTATTTAGTATTTAGTAATTCGTTTGAATAAACTGCTTTGGAAGAGCTGCTTGAAAATACTACGCCTCTGAAAAGACTAACGATACAAATATTTGTATGCAGATGCAGCCAAACAATGAAATAACGGCATATTAACATACAGTAATTAAAGGGGAACAACCATCAATACATGAAATTGTTCATAAGGATGCCTGGCTCTGCAAAATTACATTTAATTAAACCCTATTTTGGCTTATTAGAAAAAAAAAAAAGAAATACATTTTGAGTTGCCGTATGTACTTTAAATCTGCTGTCTGTAAGTAAAGTAACGACGCAGTAACAAAACGGCTTCAGACAAACATTTACTAATACTCTCCAGTTGGCTCATGCATTCACAAGCTATTGAAATGATTTTTTATTTCAGCGAGTGCTCTTATGAGAAATATTCCTTGATACCGAGGTGAGACAAGACAGTTAGTTGAAATCAGGCTTGCAGTAGTAGCGCCTGTTGAGAAAGTTAAAGAGGAGTTCCACACAGGGAGTCCATTAAAAAAAAAAAAAAGTCAGCAGCTACAAATACTGCAGCTGCTGACTTTTAATTGGACACTTACCTGTCCCAGGGTCCAGCGATGCGGGGGATCGAAGCCCCGCTCATCTCCCCCTCCGCTCGTCGGCGCCGGCATTTCAACTGTGGGCGCCGGGCTGTGGCTTCACAGCCTGGCACCCACTGCGCATGCACGAGCGGCGCCGTGATTGGCCGCTCAATCACCTGGGACCTGTAATGGGTCCCAGATGATTGACAGGAGGGAGGGAGCAGAGCCGAGCCCTTCCTGTGCCGAGGGGGAAGTGATGTCACCAGCCCAGGCAAAGGAAGAGGCAGACTATGAGAGACCACCTAGCAACAGGCGTTTAGAGGTAAGTAAAAAAAAAAAAAATATCCAAATATTTTTTTGGGTTTTTTTTTTAGAATTTTTCAGGTATTTTTGTTTTTTTGGATGGAACCCCACTTTAAAGGGGGACTTTCAGTTATCTTTAAAAATTTGCATGTGTACATTGCTGATAGGTCACAATCTACAGCAACAGATTTCTTTTTCAAAAATTCTTCACCTTTTATCTTTAAAAAGCAGTGCCTAAGCTCCAGTTTAATGATCATACAGCCAGGCAGCAAGGTTTACATGATTTGTGGGTCATCTCTAAGCCAGTATTTCAGTCCAGGTGGATAATGACCTTGTATGGTGTCTGAACAAAGATCCTTCCTTGCACCCCTGAAGACTGGTAGTCTTGAAATTCAGTATACTCGAGTATAGGCCGACCCGAATATAAGCTGAGGCACCTAAATTTACCACAAAAAAACTTGGAAAACATATTGACTCGAGTATAAGCCTAGGGTGGGAAAATGCAGCAGCTACTGGGTAAACAAGGCCCATCTGCAGCCTCACTGTGCCCATCTGCAGCCTCATTGTGCCCATTTGCAGCCTCACTGTGCCCATTAGAAGCCTCACTGTGACCATTTACAGCCTCACTGTGCCCATTTGCAGCCTCATTGTGCCCATTTGCAGCCTCAATGTGCCCATTTGCAGCCTCAATGTGCCCTTCTGCAGCCTCACTATGCCCATTTGCAGCCTCATTGTGCCCATTTGCAGCCTCACTCTGCCCATTTGCAGCCTCACTGTTCCTATTTTCTGCCTCACTGTGCCCATTTGCAGCCTCACTGTGCCCATTTGCAGCCTCACTGTGCCCATCTGCAGCCGTACCTTTGATTACTAAAACAGCGGGTGTCTCCCGCTGTGTTATGCAGTCTGTTCGGCGGCCGTCCATTGTAACAAAGCCCCGCCTCCTCTTCATGTGTGATAGACGGAATACTGATACAGTTTCCCAGTGTTGTATCAGTGTTCTTCTATCACGGACGAGGAGGAGGCGGGGCTTTGTTACAATGGATGGCCACCAAACAGACTGCATGACACAGCGGGAGACACCCGGTGTTTTAGTAGTCAAAGGTACAGCTGCTGTACAGCTCACTCAAGTATAAGCCGAGGCGGGGGGGGGGGGGGGGGGGGTGTTAGCCTAAAAAATGGGCTGAAAAACTCGGCTTATACTCGAGTATATACGGTACATAAAATTTTACAAATTTAGATGTTCTGAGTTTAATCCATTTTTTTGTTTTTTTTGTTAAACGATTGCATTAGCAAAAAGGCTTATGCCATGTACACACAGCCGGACTTTTCGATGGACTGAACTCCGAAGGACTTTTCGAAGGAGTTCCGACGAAACGGACTTGCCTACACACGATCACACCAAAGTCCGACTGATTTGAATGTGATGACGTACGACTGGACTAGAATAAGGAAGTTGATAGCCAGTAGCCAATAGCTGCCCTAGCGTCGTTGTTCGTCCGTCGGACTAGCATACAGACGAATGGATTTTTCGATAGGACTCGAGTCCGTCGGAAAGATTTGAAACCTGTTCTATTTCTAAAGTCCGTCTGATTTTTCAACAGCAAAGGTACGATGAAGCCCACACACACGATCGAATTGTCTGGCGGATTTGTTCCGTCGGACCTTTGCTGTCGAGAAGTCCGGTAGTGTGTACACGGAATAAGGGGAGAAATTGATCAAGGATGGTCCAAAGAGTGCTTCTGCCTTATATCTGTTCTGCTGTTGCCTGGGCACCTGTAGCTTGACTGCCAGTGAGTGACACCAGGCCCCACTCTTCTATTCTAGTATTGCTGGCAGATTTGTATTTATTTATTTTTTTTTAAGTGGTTTAGGTTGTTTTTTGACCCCATTACATAATCCAGTAGAACTGCCAGGAGCTTCCCAAACCATCCTGCAACATTTTGTCTTATTTGATGCTCTGCAATATGCACTTTTTTGGAGGCTGGTTTGGATTTCCATTGACTTCAGAGGAACTTTAAACTGTGAAATTCAGGATTTTGGAGGTTTGCAAATCTTTAAAATGTTCAGCTGAACCACAACTGATTGACCTTTTCAGACATCGGCTCATTTCTGCTGGTGATCTGATGGCTGGTGGGGTAGTGATCAATAAGCAGCAGGAAAAGTGAAGATAGCACACATCCACAGAAATTATTAACCAGAAGCAGGGAGATACTTGCACTACAGGTCCTCAAGTACAAATTGTGTATTTTAAAGGTGGCGCTTCGCTTCGAAGCGCCACCTTTAAAATACACAACTTTTAATTGCGTATGTGGGGAGACACATGAAACATTCAGTGCCTTGAAAAAGTATTCTTACCCCTTGACATTTTCCACATTTTGTTATGTTACAACCAAAACATGAATGTATTTTATTGGGATTTTATGTGATAGACCAACACAAAGTGGCACATAATTGTGAAGTGGAAGGAAAATGATAAATGGTTTTAAACATTTTTTACAAACAAATATCTAAAAAGTGAGGCGTGCATTTGTATTCAGCCCCCTCTACTCTGCTACCCCTAACTAAAATCTAGTGGAACCAATTGCCTTCAGAAGTCACCTACTGTAATTAGTAAATAGAGTCCACCTGTGTGTAATTTAATCTCAGTATACATATAGCTGTTCTGTGAAGCCCTCAGAGGTTTGTTAGAGAACCTTAGTGAACAAATAGCATAATGAAGGCCAAGGAACACATCAAACAGGTCAGGGATAAAGTTGTGGAGAAGTTTAAAGCAGGGTTAAGTTATAAAAAAAATCCCAATCTTTAAAAATCTCACGGAGCACTGTTCAATCCATCATCCGAAAATGGAAAGAGTATGGCACAACTGCAAATCTACCAAGACATGGCCGTCCACCTAAACTGACAGGCCGGGCAAGGAGAGCATTAATCAGAGAAGCAGCCAAGAGGCCCATGGTAATTCTGGAGGAGCTGCAGAGATCCACAGCTCAGGTGGGAGAATCTGTCAACAGGACAACTATTAGTCGTGTACTCCACAAATCTGGCCTTTATGGAAGAGTGGCAAGAAGAAAGATATTGTTGAAAGAAAGCCATAAGAAGTCCCGCTGGCAGTTTGCGAGAAGCCATGTGGGAGGACACAGCAAACATGTGGAAGAAGGTGCTCTGGTCAGATGAGACCAAAACTGAACTTTTTGGCCTAAAAGCAAAACGCTATGTGTGGCGGAAAACTAACACTGCACATCACCCTGAAAGCCACCGTGAAACATGGTGGTGGCAGCAGTTGTGGGGGTGCTTTTCTTTAGCAGGGACAGGGAAGCTGGTCAGAGTTGATGGGAAGATGGATGAAGCCAAAACTTTTCAATCTTAGAAAAAAACCTGTTATGCCTTGTACACACAGCCGGTTTTGCCGTCGGAATAAACTCCGAAGGTTTCTCCGACGGAACTCCGAAGGAATTCCATTCAAACGGTCTTGCCTACACACGGTCAAACCAAAGTCCGACCAAAGTCCGACCGTCAAGAACCTTCCAGCAGGACAACAACCCTAAAAATACAGCCAGAGCTACAATGGAATGGTTTAGATCATTCATTGTTAGAATGGCCCAGTCAAAGTCCAGACCTAAATCCAATTGAGAATCTGTGACAAGATTTGAAAATTGCTGTTCACAGACGCTCTCCATCCAATCTGACAGAGCTTGAGCTGTTTTGCAAAGAAGAATGGGCAAAAATTTCACTCTCTAGATTTGCAAAGCTGGTAGAGACATCCCCAAAAAGACTTGCAGTTGTAATTGCAGCGAAAGGTGGTTATATAAAGTATTGACCCAGGGGGGCTGAATACAAATGCGCAAAAAACTTTTAACATATTCATTTGTAAAAAAAATAATTGAAAACCTTTTGGCTGGGTTCACATCTAAGACGGAGGTGGCTCATAGCAGGGGGTCCGGTGCGTCCCTGTTCACCGTTTCAGGGACGAATCAGAGATGAATTTTTGCCTGAGTTTGGCCCTGAAACTGAGCCAAAGACACACAGGGCCTCTGTGCAAGCCGCTCCATAGTCGCCACAAAGATATGTGAACCGGCCCCATAGAGAGCCAGTCACAATCTCCTGTCATGCAAATTGGAAGCGGGGAAACCTGCATCCAATTAGCACTAGTGTGAACCCAGCCTAAATCACTTCACAATTATGTGCCACTTTGTGTTGGTCTATCACATAAAATCCCAATAAAATACATTTAAGTTTTTGGCTGTAATATGAACATTTCAGGGGGTATGAATACTTTTTCAAGGCATAGTATGTGAGTAGCTGCTAAAAATTAAATCATACAATCAGCTAGTAATCTAATCAAAGTGTTAGCACATTGGATTTCCTTTCATCAGGTCCTCAAGTACAGTTTCTTCTCCAGCAAGGACAACAGTGAGCAGCACAGTAGTGACATCAATAAGTTCTACACCAAATGTTGGAAAAATGGCAGTTGTCAGAGGCAGCCGTGCTTTAAATCAGTAGTGCTCAACTACTGGGCCATGGCCCATTGTCTCCCTTCTCCCGGGCTCCCAGCCAGCTGCTGATTCTTTAATCTCCCACAGTGCCTCCCAGCTCCCATAGTGCCTCCAACGTCTCATAGTGTCCCACAGTGTCTCCAGGTCCCCTGAGATCCATTAGCCTCCCACAGTTCCCCCCAGCTTGCTGTTGGGGATAGAAAGATGCCTCTGTTGACCTGAATCCTCCGTAGAGGATATGCCACTGGTCCAAGCTGTGGGCCCAGTAAAATCTAGTAGTGGGCCACATGTGATCCATGGGCTTTAGTTTGGAGACATCTCCCTTATATGAACTCTCACTGCAGATGTATGACTATTAGGCTACACCTATATCTAGATTTTCTGAATATAATAGCGAATCATTATACATTGAGTAAGTCTCGATATATATATATATATGGCCTGTCCACCATAGCGCCTAACTGTTCTTTAGTTGGGAAACATAGTACCATTATTAGAGCCTAAAACCTTCTATCTAAGGTAATGCAACTAGAGCTAATGTTCCATCCAAAACGGTGGCCAATTCTAGCCTTCATGTTAGGTGAAGATATAACTAAATCCCTGATCTGGGCTCACCAATATACAGCAGGCTGGTAAAAAGTTAAAAAATGCATCGCTCTCCCTCTCTTTAAGGATTCAGACAATGTATTACTGAATGTAGAACATTGTTTATGTATGAGCTTTTAATTTGCCAATTATGAATAAAACCATTCTGCTGAATTTGGATTTACATTTTCAAGTTTCAGCAAATGTGTGAATTAAATGATCCATTGCTATTTTTTATGCCGCAAACAGTTGCCGAGCCAAAGCTTATTATGTGCAATGAGCAGCCCAAATTACAATGAATTTTGTTTGATGCAGAACTACTTTGAATTGAGTCTGTATTCCTTTTAAATCTTTTCAGATGGGCGTAGTGTGGAGGGTGATGGTGATAATACATGGGGCTGCTTGAAACAAATTAACTGCATTTTCATAGGACATGGCTCTTAGCAGCTACACAATCCTATGAGTTCCCATATCAAGGGCAATTTGACTGACAAGGAATAGTAAATGGGTTATAGAGGAAGATTTTCCAGTATGCAGGAGATCAATCACATTGGCAAATGTACTGTCAACCTATCAATCTAAAACCAAAGCTTCATTCCAGGCTCGCCTCCCCTGTACGTGAACTTCTTGGGTGCTGGCCATTGTAGTCTTTCTACACTCCCCATCAGAAATATGAAAAAATGTATCAGCCGCACTTCACTCTTAGCTCCTCTTGCCGTATTTATTAGGTGTCAAAAAACTGACTGCATACAACAATGTCTCTACCTGGAAGCCAACCTTCCTCTACGCGTTTCACCACCCATGACTTGCTAACAAGGTTAGGGGAGCAAGCTAGCTCAACAGATCCTCTTCTTGCAACCTGCTCCCCTACTAGGGTTGCCAGCTCATTTCTTTAACATGGAACACATATTAATTACACAGTTCTGATTGGGTGGACCGGAGAGAGGTCAATGCAGTTTTAGAAATGTTTGATCAATTTTTCTAAGATTTTGATTTTAATATAATTGTGATTTCTGTGCCTTTCAACCTTAATGTTCCCATTTAAAAAAAATAAATAAATAAAAGTCAGCAGCTACAAATACTGCAGCTGCTGACTTTTAATCTGACATTTACCTATCCCAGGGTCCAGCGATGTGGGGGATCGAAGTCCCGCTCGTCCCCCCCTCCGCTCAGTGGTGCCGGCATTTTAACCGTGCGCGATCGGCTGTGGCTTCACAGCCGGGCACCCACTGTGCATGCGCGAGCCGTGCCGCGTGCTGTCAATGGCCCTGCAATCATTTGGGACCGGTCACATGTCCCAGATGATTGACAAGAGGGAGGGTGGAGAGGCGATCTCCCTTCCTGCGCCGAGGGAAGTGACGTCAGGAGCCCAGGCACCGAAGGAGGCAGACTACGAGGTACCCCCTAGCAACAGGCATTTAGAGGTGAGTAAAAAAAAAATTTCCCAAATGTTTTTTTTTTTATTTTTTAAACACATTAATAATTTTTTTTTTTGGGGGTGGAACTCCACTTTAATATAGTAGATTGCACAATCGCATTGTAAGTGTTTGGCTAGTATGGTGGTCTCCAAACGCCATTCCTTTGCTTGCCTTATCCAGGCCCTGAGGCATTATTCCTGCCACTGACACCAACAATGGGGCCTAATTTCTGCCACTGACACCAATGATGGGGCATAATTCCTTTCACAGGCAACAAAAATGGGGCAATATTCCTCCCACTGAAACCAACTATTTCTCCCCCTAATACCAAAATCTTGGGAATTGTTTACTCCCACTGGGCACAGTCCAGCCCCCCTAAAGTCTGAAAGGCAGTAAAATGGCCCTTTCTTTAGTTCTGAGGCTAATTTATTGAAGATAAGCGACTAAGTGAGTTTAATTACCACCTTAATCAGCCATAGAACCTGTGTAATTGTTATGTGTTCAGGGACGAGGTGGCAACCCTATCCACTACTCCAGGGCCCGTCCCAAGCTGCCCTCTCCATTGTTTCCTGGTTCCTGAAGCTGTCCAGCCAGTGACGCAGCATCAGATCTTTGCTCATGTGCAATATCTAGTACCTGGTACATAAATGGAAGGTTATGTCTCCTGGGATATCTTATGTTTCAGTAGGAGGCAAGAAGTGAATGGGATGTCATTCTCGATTAGGTGGGAGATGGGGACAGACAAAAAAAAATAAAAACTAATTAAAAAGCAAACTAAAAAAAAAAAAAAAATTAAACAGCAAACTAAAAAATAAAAAAAAATAAGCTAATGTAACTTAAAAAAAATAATAAATAAATAAATAAATAGGAAGGTCAGCTTTTTAAGCTTTTTAAAAAGTGGAGGGGGAGGATTTCCTTGCAGTAAACTTAAAGAAAGTCCCCTTTGTGTACTGATCCTATAAAGAAAATACATTAAAACTCTATAGATTCCTTTTATACTTCAACATGAACCTAGCAACTAACAAGCTCTGCCAGAACATATAGTATGTATCTCATGCAAGGCAGTAGGTAATGTGATGACATTTTATAAATACAGGATAATTATAATTTTTCAGGTGTATATAATGTGTGCATTCTCGCATACTCGTATGTAAGGATGTAATTGTATGGATGTACAGCAGGTATATATCTGCCCCGGTCTAGGCGCACACAGTCATGTGTGATTATTCCTCGGCTGTTTAGATACCGGGAACCTGGCTGTGAATACCAATGACAATGGAGGTGAATAACACTGCTTTCGCAGCCCTTAATAGCCAGAGCAAATGACTTTAAAGAACGATTTAATCAAAGAAATGTGCCACAGCTCATTAAAATAGTATTAGCTGAATAAATGAGCACAATGCAATGCTAGACCTGACAGCATTTGTCAAATCGCCTCCTCTAGTATTAATCTAGGCGCAATTAGGCAAACAACCATTGTCCGTTTATTTACAGGAAATATACATGTATTTACAGTGAGCGAG